>NC_138190.1:693771-1893771 GCF_964194105.1 Spermophilus citellus
GTCGGACCTTTCCTTTTTCTTCTTCTTCTTTTTTTTTTTTTGTAGCACCAGAGATGGAACGCAGGGGTGCTTCAACACTGAGTCCCATCCCCCAGTCCTTTTGATATTTTATTTACAGAGTCTCACTGAGTCTCTTAGGGCCCCGCCAAGTTGCTGGGGCTACCCTCCAACTTGCCATCCTCCTGCCTCAGCCTCCCCAGCTGCTAGGATGACAGACGTGGGCAAAAGTGACTCCATAAAAAAATCCTGCAGCATATATACCATGGAATACTATGCATCCATGAAGAAGGATAGCTTCCTTTCATTTGTGAATGAAGTGTGAAATTGGACCTTTCCAATACACTTGCTGCTATTGGACCCCAGAGTAGCTCACGGCTCAGAACTTGCCCACTGCCCCCCCCCGCATCGTGAGGGTCCCCACCTTTGGATGTAGGCCGTGGCTTCCTGCAGCATCCGTTGGGTGGTGCTCCCCACATCCATGGGCTGCTCGGTGACCTGGTGGTTCCGCATGAGCACGCAGTTCCAGCGACGCACGAACCCACAGCTGGAGAACCAGGTGATGAAGAAGAGGAAGACGAGGCCGGCCGCGCCCCCGACGACTGTCCAGGGAACCGAGAGGAGGCCGCTGAGCTTGGCGGCGGCAAGCGTCAGGACGCCCAGAGCCAGGATGCGGGTGTAGCGGCTGCACCGGGCAGCCACGCTGACCCACAGGTCGGGGGGCCTGTCGGGGTCGCAGTCGTTGATCAGGGTGAAGGGCAGACCGTAGAAGTAGTCGAAGCCGTGGTTCAGCGGGTGGTGGCAGTGGTCCCCGCGGGATGCGCAGCTCACGCCCTGGTGCCACTTTCCTGCAGGCGGGGGTGGGTGGTCAGCCACACCAAGGGCGCATGCGTGGCCTGGGACAAAAAACCTTGGGGCCATTTGGATGCGGTCAGGGGAAAGAAAACCTCCCAAAGAGCAGATCCTGAATCAGCAGAGGCCATGAGTGACCTCAGCCAGGATTTGCTTTTGGTTTTGATACCAGGGATTGAACTCAGGGCCACTCGACCCCTGAGCCCCATCCCCAGCCCCTTTTGTGTTTTCTTTAGAGACAGGGTCTCGCTGAGTTGCTCAGGACCTCGCTAAATTGCTGAAGTGGGCCTCCAACTTGCGGTTCTCCTGCCTCAGCCTCCCAAGCTACTGGAATTACAGGCGGCGGAGCCAGGCTCTGAAGAACTTTCTGATTCCTTGAGGCTGAAGAAGATAGACAGGTCCAGAGAAGAGGACCAAGAATATATCAAAGAACCTTGACCCTCTGCAATGAGAACTTCTGAACTGGAAACCATCGGAGAGTGCCAGAGCCGGGCCAGGTACAGGCCGAGAAGGATGAAAGTGTTTTTTTTCCTCTGGAGAAAATTGGTCCCTTGACAATTGGATGGGAGGGGAATCAGGCGTCCGCATACCTACGAGGCCGGTGGCATAGCCTTGCTGCTTTAGGATTTTTGCAAAAGTGGTTTCGTTGGCAGGAAGCCCGCCGGAGCCCGCGTTCCAGTAGAGGACCCGGTACTCATCGTTGTCCATTCCTGTGGAGCCGACAGCCGATCACGTTCCCTTTGCCAGGAACAGGGGATTCTGGGCACCAGGGGACAGTGGGCAAGGATCTGGCTGTCAGCACTTGGGGAAGGTGGGAGGTGGTGCTCTGGGTATGGAGTGGGTGCAGATCAGAGAGGTTGTTAAATGTGCTATGGTGCACAGCATGACCCCACCACAGAGCACCATCCACCCCAATGTCAGCTGCAAAAGTTGGACACACCTTGCCTATCATGAGAACCAACCTAGTATCTATCTATCTATCTATCTATCTATCTATCTATCTATCATTACCTATCATCCAGCTATCATTATGTTGCATCTATCCCCTTTCTATCCACACATCATTTATTTGTCACCTGTATATGCATTATGCATCTGTCACCTCTATATACCTCTATCGCCCATCATTAGCTATCACCTCTTCTTCTATTATCTATTAACAGGATTGCTATCAATTGAGCATCTTTAATACGTATTTCTTCATTGATGGTATCACCATCATCATCTATCAAGCATTGTCTATCACCTGTCAATCACCGGATATCTGCTTCTCATCCACCAATGATGGTGGTCGACCCATCCCAGAAGGCTCCCTCCGCACAGCCTACCAAGGGCACCTACCTGGCAATTGGATGAGACAACAGCTGGTACGTGGAAAATATCGGAAGGAAAAGAACCTTTCTCCTGCACCAGACATGCAGACATTTGTGTTGGGTTTTTTTCCCTGAGTAATTTGTTTTTTTCTCTGAGTATCAGCACGATTCCCACAGAACCTGCAGCGTGCTGGGTGTCCCAGCTCAGCTAGGGATGATTTAGACCTCAGGAAGAGGTGCGTGGTTATCTGTGACTCCCATTTGATTAACCCAGGGGTACCTAACCACTGAGCCCCGTCTGCAGCCCTATTTTGCATTTTATTTAGAGACAGGGTCTCGCTGAGTTGCTTAGGGCCTCCTTTTGGCTGAGGCTGGCTTTGACCTCGTGATCCTCCTACCTCAGCCTCCCCACCGCTGGGATGACAGGCATGCGCCACTGTGCCCGACTTTGTGCGTGGGTTTTAACAGCCACTGGGGGCTGAGGGTCCTGAGGGGTGAGGGCATAGGATACCCTGTTCTGAGCACACACTGCAGGAAGGTGACAAGAGGGCACATTGGCCTTCACTTTACCAGTCTCTCGGGGATCACTACTCAGCTAGAGTGGCGATGGGGTCCAGGCTGCAGCCCGGAGCTGCTGTCCACGATCCCTAGGACACCCACCTGACCGGAGGGCGTATCTCCCGGTGAGAAAGGCGGCTCTGCTCGGGGTGCAGAGCGGGGCGGCCGCCAGGTGCTGGGTGAGTCTCACGCCCTCCTCCGCCAGCCGGTCGATATTGGGGGTCCTGAGCAAATCAGATGAATGTCACTTGGGAAAGGGACGGGAACACACTGGGCTCCAGAAGAGGCCAGCATGGAACTTCCCGGGGATGCATGGCACCTGTCTTAGGGCGCCCACCTCTCTGAGTTTGCAAAGGGCAGATGAGGCTCACCCTGGGCGGTTCCTCTTACAGCCCTCCCCCACCTCAGCTGTTGCCAAAGCAACAAAGGGCCCGCAGATTTTGAATTTTGACTTTGGCCTGGGGGTCTGGCACACAGACACCTTGCTGATTTCACTTTCGGGGGGTGATGAATGACAGTTGTTGAACAGTGATTATAAACACAGGCTGCGTGAGAAGCTTTTGTCCAGCCAGGAATTAGGTGGGTTCTAACCCCACTTGAGGCAGTCTGGGCTCAGCCAGGACCTTGGGTGGGTTGTGGGTGAAATGCACATCTGCTTGGTGACATTCTCCTCTTAGAGTGGGTTATGGGGACCTCTTGACACAATAACTGTGTGGTTACATCACAGGGCTTCTTGGAGGAAGATGGACCCAAACAAAATTACGTTTGAAGGAAGAGATGAAGGAAGAGCTTTCTCAGGTGCAAAATTCAAAGAGAAGATGAAACACTTCACCTAAGAGCTTTTGCAGTCAGATGTGCAAAAATTGATCGAGAATCTCACTATAGATACGAATCCCAAAGGCAGTGACCCAGCTCCTAGAGCTCAAGGAATTCCCCCACAGAGTGACAGATGACAGGTGCTGGTCTCTTCCCTTCTACCTTGGAGGAGGCTGCATCTGGTGGGAGTGAAACTATAAAAGCTCAGACCTTGTTCTTCATGTGCCTAAAGCTGACCACCTAGTGGCCCCCCATAAGGACAGTTTTGTTCCCCTGAGGACAACTGGCAAAGTGCAGAGACACTGGGGGTGTCCCACTTTGGGATGTGGTGCTATTGGTGAGCAGCAAGTGGAGACCAGAAATGTTGTTCAACATCCTACAATGCACAGGATGGGCCCATCACAGAGAGTGATCTGGGCCAGTGCACCAGTAGGACCAAGGTAAAGAACCTTGTCAGTCCTTCCATCCATCCATCCAGCCAGCCACCCATACACCCATCCATCCAACCATCCATCCGCCCATCCATCCATCCATCCATCCACTCACCCACCCTCCCATTAATCCACTATTCAACCATTCATCCATCCATCCATCCATTCATCCATTCACCCATCCACCCATATATCCATCCATCCATCCATCCATTCATCCATTCACCCATCCACCCATATATCCATCCATCCATCCATCCATCCATCCATCCATCCATCCACCTATCCATCCATCCACCCATCCACCCATCCATCTATCCATCCATCCGTCCACCCACCCATCCACCCATCCACCCATCCATCCACCCACCCATCCACCCATCCACCCATCCATCCATCCATCCACCCACCCATCCACCCATCCACCCATCCATCCATCCATCCATCTATCCATCCACCCATCCACCCATCCATCCATCCACCCATCCACCCATCCACCCATCCACCCATCCATCCATCCATCCACCCACCCATCCACCCATCCACCCATCCATCCATCCATCCATCTATCCACCCACCCATCCACCCATCCACCCATCCATCCATCCATCCACCCACCCATCCACCCATCCATCCATCCATCCATCTATCCATCCACCCATCCACCCATCCATCCATCCATCCACCCATCCACCCATCCACCCATCCATCCATCCATCCATCTATCCATCCACCCATCCACCCATCCATCCATCCACCCATCCACCCATCCACCCATCCACCCATCCACCCATCCATCCATCCATCCATCTATCCACCCACCCATCCACCCATCCACCCATCCATCCATCCATCCATCTATCCATCCACCCATCCACCCATCCATCCATCCACCCATCCACCCACCCATCCACCCATCCATCCATCCATCCATCTATCCACCCACCTATCCACCCATCCACCCACCCATCCACCCATCCATCCATCCACCCATCCACCTATCCATCCATCCACCCACCCATCCACCCATCCACCCATCCACCCATCCACCCATCCACCCATCCATCCATCTATCCATCCAACATGGGTGGATGGGCAGATAGACAAATGGATGATGCCTGGATGAAAACATGGACAGATGGGTGGGTGGAGGGATGGCTCGGTCATGGATAGATACATAAGATGCATGCTGATGGATGTGAGGTAAAATTCTAGTGATTTGCTAACACTGAGAATAAATGGCTCAGAACAGAGTACAATTTTACAAGCCTGTGTGTAATCCTCCATACAGTTTAGCCAAAATAAGAAAATACCCCACACTCTCTACGATCCTCTGTCCTCCAAAGACCCCCATTCAGACCTTCTCCTTGGCCCCCATTTTTGCCCTAGTCTCCAGTCATACTGGGGATCAGGGTTTCTGTGAACACAGGATATGCGAGTATCTTTTGGACCCATAGCTTTCAAATCCTTTGGTCTGAACCCAGCGGTGGCATTGCCGGGTCATATTGTGATTCAATCTTAAGCTTTTGAGGGGCCACCATATTGTTCTGCCAAGGGCCACCTGGAGCCCAGGAGCTGGAGAGGCAGGAGGAGCCTCCCTGGAGCCCGTGGAGGGGGCTGGACACCATTGTAAGAGGCAGGTCCTGTCCACACCTTGACCCCAGAACCTGTGAGTGGGACCTTGTGTGGAAACAGGGTGTCTGCAGAGGTCAGTAGGGAAGGGTCCTGAGATGGGCTCCTCCTGGGTCAGGGGGCCCTCATGCCATGGCCGTGTCCTCCCCAGAGACAGAGGAGGGGACACAGGCACAGAGGAGGAGCCCCGTGGAGACGGAGGCAGAGACTGCAGTGAGGGGCCACCCGCCCAGGGCCACCTGGAGCCCAGGAGCTGGAGAGGCAGGAGGAGCCCCCTGGAGGCTGTGCAGGGAGCTCAGCCGGGGACCCTGGTCCAGCCTCTGCCCTCCAGGGATTACTTTTAAGTCTCTTTGTTTTGGGTTATTTATTACAGCAGCCCCAGGAAAACCCTCACAAACTCAGCCCGGCCTCAAGTTGTTTGAGAGGGTTAAGACCCTGTTTTTACTCTTGGAGAGAATCATGTTTGGTGCTGAGTTCCGCAGCACTAAGAAATTTCATTTGCACTGGTCGATTTTAAGTGAATTATTCCACTAAACTGCACACACACAGCACCACCCCCCACCACCCAAACCGCACTCTACCTCAGTGTATGGTTCCCATAGCAACCAACATCCCCGATGCCCAGATCATCCGCCAAGATCAGCAGGATGTTTGGCTTGGAGGCGGTTGGTGATTTAGGCTCACAGGTCTGCAGAAGCCAACATACAAGGAGGAGAAGCAGTGTGGAGTCCCTGCAGAGGAAAACAAAAGGCAGAAAATAAATGTACAGGATTTGGCATGCAAAGTATACACCATGCATATGTAGATGTCAGGGGTCTGGGGAGGGCTTGAACTGCACTCCTATAGATAGACCCAACCTGATCTTTTCTTAAAATTGGGAGCCATCTCGCCACAAAGGCATGAAAAGATAATTTCGGCTTTACTATAAATTACTGCAAATTCTGAACCTGCTTGGAATGCCTGCCCATGCCTTGAACTCACCCATGCCTGGCTCTCTGACCAGATAGCAGCCCTCTCTGAAACTGTAGTGACACCTCATAAACCTTGGCCTTCCCTGGCCAGACAACGACCCTCTCTGAGGCTGTAATGGTCCTCATAAATTCTGATGTTGGGGCCAGCAAAAAATGTAAACTACCATTAGTGTGATGCTTGTCAGAGTTCTGTTATCTGTAACCCCCCTTTGTGCAACTTTCTGGGCTATAAAGCTGGGCTGCAGGAAAGGTGGGGTGCTGTCTTGTTCCCACCGTTTTGGGAGGGAGAGGCAGCCCAGCCAGTCGAAATAATCAGCTTGCTTTAATTTGCTTTTAATTGGAGTCAGCGGTCTTTTCTTGCATCCTGGTCTAACACTATGATGCCAACTGAGCCCCAAGAGAATTATCCAGCTGTGGGAAGCCTCTGGTTTTGCACGGGGGTCGAACAACCCAAAGGGAACCAGGGTGGAGTCACTACTGCTAATGGCCACACAATCAAGATGACGCTGAGAGGCCCATTTCCTCCCTGCACCCAAACTGGAGATTCTCGGCAAGCAATCAGAACCTGAGCCCTCATAATAAGAAGGTTCCCTCCACTTCAACCCCATGAAAACAGCACAGAGGTCCCCTCTTATCCTCTGGGGACACATTCCAAAACTCTCAGAGGAGGTAGAAAGTTCAGCTAGTACCTAACCGTATATAGACTATACTTTTCCAGTATATATAGATGCCTGTCATAAAGTATGATTTATAATCTAGGCACAGCAAAGGATTAACAGGGGAAATCATAACAAAAGAAAACAGTTGTAACAATGTGCTGTGACAAATGCCTGACTTACAAGTTTTGCACTTTCTGTTTTTTCCCACTTATTTTTGGACATTCGGGAACTGAATCCTGGGAGATTTCTGACCACTAAATTAAGGAACAATCACTGAGTGCATTTGTGGTGAACTTTTGTCGCTACCAACACACCAGGGTGACCCTGGAAACACCCTTTCTTATTGTGCAAGTCATGGTCTCTTTGAGTTTGTTTTGTCACTAAATGGGTCCTCTGTGTTAAGGTCTTTTGAGCTCAACTCTCAGTAAAGTGCGGGCGAACTTGGTGAGAGTTGGGGTTCAGAGCCTGGGGCCTGCCGTGTGGGGTCCTGGGGGGGGGGGGTCAGAAGGCGGCTGATGCTTGGCAGGCGCCTTGGCCCACAGTGCCCGGAGCCAAGGCTGCGCTAAGCGGCAGGCAGGGCACTGGGAGGACAGGACCGCAGGGACACTAGGATTTTAAACCACAGATGGGGGATTCACAGCAACCCCAGAGCGCAGTGCAGCCGGCAGAGAAGAGAGTCCCTGAGCGTTTGAACAGGCGCCCCACCGCCCCAGCGGCTACTAGGAGCGTCACTGGCGGGTCCTGAGCTCCACCCGCCCCAGGACCCAGAGGGACTTGGTGGTCCAGGACCCGCTGGGGGTGGGGCAACCAGGGAGGGCAGGAGGGCAGAGTCACTGTGACGTCACTGTGTGTGTGTGTGTGTGTGTGTGTGTTGGAGGGGAGGGTAGCCGGAGGGAAGGGGCGGGGGCTGCCCTAGATCTTGTACTCCAAGGGGGTGGGGGACCGGAGGCCAGTCTCACTGCTGGAGAGACGGGGACACGCGAAGGCGTAGTGGGCGGACTGGAGGACCCGGAGCGGGTCCCGCGAGTCCTTGCGCTGGGAGGGGGACCCAGCTGTGGCGGGGGGGGGGGGCGGGGATGGAGACAAGTCAAGGGTCCGCACCCTGCGGTTTTTAGTGGGCTGTGTGGGGAGGGGTCATAAGGCCGTGCACAGCTGCGCTGGGGCGGGATGGGGGACTTGGGAGCCAGGAGCAGCACGGGGCGTGTCCTAGAGTGGGGTGGTGGGCGTTCTGGGGGTGGGACAGGGACCAGCCTGAGTGTTGGGCGACGCGGAGCTGGGGCTGCGAGGGGGACGCGCCCTGGAGCTGGCCTGCGCCTTTCTAGAGGGACACAGGGTGGAGGGCGGCGCAGGGGCGTGTCCTAGAGGGGGCGTGCCGGGGGTGGGGCAAGGGGCGAGCCTCAGTGTGGGCGGGCGACGCAGAGCTGAGGCTGGGAGGGGACGCGCCCTACCAGGGCCTGTCTAGGGGGAGACTAGGCATTAAGGTGGGGTGGCGCAAGGGGCGTGCCCTAGGATGTGGGGGGCTGGACGTGCTGGGGGCGGGACACGGGCGGCTCCGCGGAGCTGCCCAGGGTACGCACACGGGCCCAGGAGCGAACTGGGGAGTGACTTAGAAGGGGAAGGGGCGGCGCAGGGGTCCAGTGTCGGCCCTAGAGTTGGAGGGACCATCAGTGCTGGAGGGAGGGGAGAGGCCCGGGAGCGGGACAACAGTGGCTTAGACTGTTCCTGGGGGTTCCCCAGCAGCATCAGGGAGGGGGTGCGGGGCGTGCGGGGGACTCAAGCCGGACCCGGAGTCGGGACCCGGTGGTTTTCTGGGAGTGATGGGGCGAGACGGCCTTATGGGAAGAGGACCGGACAGGAGTCTCAGCCGCGGTCAAGACCGTGTTGGGGGAGGAGCAGGATTGTGTCTTAGAGTGTGTGACAGGCCTTGGCTGGGGGTGGGGACCAGGACGGGACATGGAGGGCTTCGAATTTATTGGGAAGACACGGGCATCGGGCTGCGTGTCTTAAAAAATGTGTGTGGGGGTGTGTCACCGCCGTGTCAGCGTGGGGCAGGGGACGTGCCTTAGAGATTGTGGGACTTGGCCATGGGGAGGGGTCCCGGCTCCGAAAGGGAGGGGCAGAGCGGGTCTTAGTGGGGGGACACTCCAGTGCATCTATGCCGACCTGGTGTGGGGCACACAGGCCGTGAGGGGGCAGCGACCGGTCTTGGAGGGGTTCGGAGGCCCGAGGGTCTCAGCGTGGGGGGGCGAGTCTCCGAGGCCCTGGGGTGGGGCGTCGCAGGCGCAGTTTCCGCGGCTCGAACCGGACCCCTCCCTCCTGCTCGGCCCCCCACCTCCCTCTTCGCCCCACCCCAGCGCTGCTCTCCGAGCTGCGCAGAGAAGGCGCCCGGGGCTGGGTTTTGGTGACCCGCCATTTCCGGGCACCTCCGCTTCCTTCCCAGGGTCTCGCGCTTGTCCCCGCCCCAGGCCTGAGTGGCTCTGCGTTAAGGGGTCCCGCGCACCTGGCGGTGGCCGAGGCGCATCCCCTGGGCCTGCGAGCACTCCTTTGCGTGGATCCCATGGCTGCGTGCTGGCGCCGGGGCAGGACCTTGACCCCAGACCTGGGCATGATCCCGCCCGCGCAGGCGTCTCCGCCCACGGGCTGCTGGGCGCGCTCCAGGACCCCCGTGGTTCACTTAATCCGATTAACCTCCCTACTCCGCCTGGAGAGTGGCGCAGGGAAGCTGGTTCTCCGGGTCCCCACCGCCAGGTGAAACTGGGGCTTCTGGAGCTGCTTAATCTGGATGGAGCCGGAGCAGGGTGACTAGCCAGGGCGGCCTATGGGACCCCCTTTTTAAAAATTCCTTCTAGGGGTCTTGGGACAGCCCCACCCCCCTCATAGAATTGGTGCGATTTAGGCTCCACCAGGCTCCGTGTTTGGAATTTCCAGGGTGCTGGACTCTTGCTCCTTTGTGCACGCAGGGCCTGGGGTGAAGCCAGAATTAAACCGGCAGTCAGTATAGACAGGAAATGGAGTGAGGCCAATTTTGATGAGTCTGGCAAGTTGGAGACTGTTCCCTGAGGGATTGAAATGTTAGTTCCTTCAGAGCCCTTCCTCCACCCTTATGGAGACTCTGCCCTTGAGCCAATCTGCTGCTAAAACAGCTTGTCCCAGGAATTGCCCCTCCCTACAGGGAGCTACAAGGTGTTTGATTAATTGTCCTTAGCTGCTCTACCCTGCCCTTCCCCCTTCAGCTCATCTGGTTCCCACCTTTTGACCAGCTCAGGAGCATCCCTGGGCCTAGTCAGGTTCCCAGGAAGGAGGAAGATGAGGGGAAGAGGGCCACAGAACCGAGGAAGCCTAGGACACATAAAAAGGGCAGAACACCTTGCTTCTTGGGATACCAGGACACCAGTTATGGCCCCTTCTCCCCCCCAGGAAAAGTCTGTGTTCCCCCTTTTTAAATAAACCCTGCTTTATATGCTTGCTTCGGCGTGCTCCTCCAATGTTCAAACGTCAACATGTGGGAAGGCAGAACTCACCAGTAACCATGGTATCATTTGGAGGTCCAAATGAAAGACCCTCAAATCCCCCGTCCAAAAGAGAACTACGCGTCACACTGGCTGCAAAAGCAAGAGGCAAGTTTATTAATACACAGGCGCCTGCGGGTGCACAGCAAAACCTCAGCCGAAGCTTTGGTGAACTGGCACACCGGGCTTTGGGGTACAGTTCTTTTATAGGGTGAGGGGAACTGTTTCCCGCCTAGCACACTAACAGGTATCTCTTTTTTTTTTTTTTTTTTAATATTTATTTTTTAGTTCTCGGCGGACACAACATCTTTGTTGGTATGTGGTGCTGAGGATCGAACCCGTGCCGCACGCATGCCAGGTGAGCGCGCTACCGCTTGAGCCACATCCCCAGCCCACTAACAGGTATCTCATTGGTTCTTTTGAATCCAGCATTAGGGTAAATTTGCTTTTCCCTATACGTTATGTACCTACAGGGTTACATTCCATTCTTTCTGTTCCTGCTTATCTGTTCCTGTTAGCTCAAGCATGTCCTGAGATATGGGTGCAGTGGTCTTTCTCAACCGGTTATATGGTAAGCTCATCCGGTACTTGTGCCTGTTTATTGCATACTTTTACTTTCGCAACAAGGCCTCAGGTTATGGGGCTGGGGTCTTTCACTACGAGCTCTTAATGCTTAAGTGCAGTTAGTGCAGCTGCTGTTAGGTTGGTGGTGGGGACTTAGTGGCGACTTAGAACAAAGCAGCCCTCAAGAACATCAATCAGATGCAGGCGGAAATGCCTGTCAATCAGCCAGATCTCCTGACTAATGCCTGTCAATCAGCAGGACCCCCTGGCCAATCCTGGAGTTCAGCCAACTCCCCTGACCAACTCCAAAGGGGCAAGGGACCCTATAAACACCTTTTCCTGTCCCAAGCCCTTCCCTTCCTGCTGTAAGCCCCATAAAAGTCCACTCCGGTCGAGCTTCCACTCGGTTTCTCCTCAGACCCTTCCCCTGTCCCCTCCGTGGGTTTAATTGAGTTCTGCCCAGGAGTGATATCTCAATAAAGTCTGTTCAGCAGCCCTTTTAAATCTGCCTCCTTTGGTGGCTGCCTACCTCGCCTGATGTGACAGCTGCCACTCTTCAAGACTGGGGTGAAGGGCTTCCCCACCTAGGCAGCTCCCAAACACCTGTTCAGTACAGAGCAGGCATGTTGGGTTCTGCTGAAGGTATTTCCCACTTCTTTTTTTTTTTTTTTTAAATTAAATTTCTCTTTTTTCCTGGGTTTTTTCACAATCAGGAGTTGGTGAAGGGGTTCCTGTAATCGCTGTCTGACAGGGTCACAGTGTGGGGGATGCTGTGGCAGGGTCACACCTGTAAGGGTCCGGCGAAGCATCGGAGAAAGAGACCACACGAGACTAGCTCCATGCAATGGCAAGGGGGATTTATTAGGGATCCGTTCTAGCGCACTAGGGCTCTGTGCTCACTCAAGAAGGGAGAGCAGCCCAGAGCCCAGAGCAGAGGTCAAGCAGAGCTTAAGTACACTTTTTGGAGAGGGTGGGGGGCTTTGCATACATCAGAACAAATCATCATGAGGCGCGGGAAAATTGAACAACAACTCTGAGACATGATTAGTACATTCATTGGCGGGAACAGGCTGGGCAGGGGTGATTGGTCACTCCTAAGCGGGGTACACATTCAAACTGATTGGTTCTGGCCCTGTGACAAACTGCAAGGGCCCTAGGCTGAATGGCCAGTAGGGCGTTGTCTTAACTATCTCAGGAATCTGGGTGTAACAGAGGAACTTAATAATACCTAATCTTTTACATTTTAATTCAAACTTTCCAGCTTAGAAACTTTACCCTTTCACACCATCTGGAAACCTGAAAAAGGGGAATGTTAAGTGTTTTGTTTATGATCCTCATGATATGGAGAATGGGGCACTCGTCAATGCATAATAAAAGTACCCGTTACCTGAGAATGCAGGAAAATTCCCAGAATGAGACCAAGGACACAACTGAGACAGGCCCCAAGGTGTGTTTCAATCCCTCTCAGGATACAATCCATAGTGTTATTCCTTAAGAAATTCACAGGGAAAAGATTACAAATCAAAATTCCTGAGAAAAGCCTGACAAGAAATGTTTATCCCACGGTTAACAATGTACACTGATCTCCCCCCACTTTCTAAAGGCACAACTCATGCAACAGCCTAGTTACAGAAAAACAATTCCTGCACCAAGTGAACAAGGACCACCATGTGTAGCTTGCTTAATTAAAGGAAGATTATGGTATTCCCCTCGAGGACAAGAGACTAATCAAAATACATCCCCCCCCCATTAACACACCCTCCTTTGCCTCACACAGGAATTCATGATGAAATTGAGAAACACATAGTTAATATTAATGGCGAATGGGTTGAGGAGCAGTGCCTGCCCTTTAATTAAAAGATTACAAAGACACAAGACTTGGTGTGCTTTGACCCAGGATCAAGAAAACTCTTGGGCTGGGGATGTGGCTCAAGCGGTAGCGCGCTCGCCTGGCATGCGTGCGGCCCGGGTTCGATCCTCAGCACCACATACCAACAAAGATGTTGTGTCCGCCGAGAACTAAAAAATAAATATTAAAAATTCTCTCTCTCTCTCTCTCTCTCTCCTCTATCACTCTCTCTTAAAAAAAAAAAAAAAAGAAAACTCTTTAAGGGCTGGGGATGTGGCTCAAGAGGTAGCGTGCTGGCCTGGCATGCATGTGGCCCGGGTTCGATCCTCAGCACCACATACAGAGATGATGTGTCCACCGAAAAACTAAAAAATAAATATTAAAAAAATCCCCTCTCTCACTCTCTCTTAAGAAAAAAAAGAAAAGAAAACTCTTTAAGAAAGCAATTAAATAGGTCATATGAAAAAAGGAAATTACTTTGGAAATTAAAAATACAAGAATGTAAAATTAGTATAGATATATTGTAGAGTCACTTCGGAATAATAGGCTTTTACTATTTTAAGTGTGTTTTACTATAGGGGCTGGGGATGTGGCTCAAGCGTAGGTAGCGTGCTCGCCTGGCATGCATTCGACACAGGTTCCATCCTCAGGACCACATACAAACAAAGATGTTGTGTCCCCGAAAACTAAAAAAATAAATAAATATTAAAATTCTCTCTCTCTCTCTCTCTCTCTCTCTCTCTCTCTCTTTAAAAAAAAAGTGTGTTTTACTGGAACTTTAGATTAAAAGTAAGAAAGTTACTAATAATTATAGGTATGCTTTAAAGTTAAAGGTTAATGAAATAATTATAGGTATGATTTAAAGTTAAAAGTTAATAATAGACCAGGAGATGTGTAGTCGAGCTGTGAACTATAGTGTTAAGGGCCAGGCTATATGAGCAATGACCAAAAGACTCTGATTCCCCCTGAGACTCCATATCATGGAAGAAAGGCTTCTCCCATGGGAAAGCCCCGCCTCTGTGCCCATGAATGGTTTCCTACAGAGCTTACTTGGCAACACAAAACAGCAATTCTTACACAATGTAAAATTGTTCTCTTTGCTTTCCATTTTTCTTGGGCAATGTCCCTTGTCAGAGATTGATTGCCTGGACCTTAGTAACCATTCTCTAACTTGTACTGAACCAGGGTCATTTTGACCCACTTCCCATCTGGCTTGCTGCTCTGCCAACCTGGAAAGTCCTGAGGGAAATACCAATGTGCCCACTGCATTGTCTCCCTAAATGCCCAGTCCAGCTTCTGGACCTGCTTGCTTACAGCTATGTCCACCCAGATGTGTTTTTAGTCTTTAAATGTCCTAAAATGCTCAGGCTTGGGGCTGTTCCTTGCAGAGACAGTTATGGGTCCTTCAGGGAGCTGTCCCCAGCTGGCCAGCTAAATTCTGTCAATTTGGACAGAACTGGGGCTTGGTGTGTTTTCTGAGTGACCTGCCCCACAACAGTATGCACCTGATGATTAAGGTGAAAATGTAGAAGCTTACTCATGATTGGCAAAGGTTACAGGAAAATATTTTAAACCATGTCCTCAATGTATCTTAGGTAATCAATATGTCAGAAAAGATTGTGACTCTAAAAAGTATGTACATCAAATAAGTTTCGGGCTTTGAGGTTATTTATTAACTACCTGGAAAGATATCTGCAAAAAAAGATATAAAAATAAAGGTTCCCCTAAGGGCAGCAGATTCCTTTTGAAGGCTGCTCAGAACTTGCAACCCGCTATTTTTCAGGACCACATAAAATTAATAAATTAAATAAAGTTTTTGTGTCCAACTACAGCTAAAACTTTTTTTTTTCTAAAAATTAAAAAGTAGGGACAGAGTAATACTGAGACAATCTCGGTGAATATGCTTGTTCTCTGTGCACCATGTCGCCCCTTGACATGTCTTGAAAACATTTCAATATCTTGCTGAACCTCACTCCTCAACCTGGGACCAGGGATGTTTTGTGTCACTGATGAGGCCTCTTTGGTCCAGGTCCCAGAGACACCCTCATGAATAAAAGCAAATCATTGTCCTCAGCCCACAGGCGAAGGGAGACTGTCCCAAGTCTCCACGGAGTTTCCTAAAATGTGAGGATGAAGAGGAGCAAGGAAGAGGTACATGTGCTTGAAAAAGAGTCAAGAAGTTTACCCAGCAGGTGACTTGTTCATTGGACACGGGTTAGCAAGGCAGTGAGATTTGAGGGTGGGGCTAATTAAACATGCTTAAGCCATTTAAATGTTTATATCATTCTTCATGTGGGAGGAGAAACATATTCTTCAGAAATAGATCTGAAGTGGAATTTGGGAACAAGTGGTTAAATGTTTACTCACAGCATTCAGCAGAAATCCTGGGGCAGGAAACACAGAAAACAGGAAGTGTTTGCAGCCCATTCACAAATGTGCCCTGTGGCTGGGCAGGGACAGGAGGTAATGAAGAGGCAGTGCTTTGATGGACAGGGAAGCTGGAGAATGAACTGAACTCCCAGAGTCCAAGTTCACAGTAAGGATGTGACTCCAATTTTCTACTTGGATTCTGAATCATTTTCTTTCTGTTTTATTGTTTTCTACATTTAATTTGCTATGAGTGATGATTGATTCAAGACTCACATTATAACCTTACTGCTTTCTACTTGCTAAATGACCTTGTACAAATCTTCATGATTTCATTTAAATACTTGGGAATTATTTCCCAAGTACTTGGTACTGTTTTATACAAAAATGTACAATGAACTTTTGAAAAGATTTTTATTGATTCTAATTAGCTACACATGACAGCAGAATGCATTTTGTCACATTGTACAGAGGTGGATTATACCTCCTCATTCTTCTGGTTGCACATGATATAGAGTTACACTGCTCACGAAGTCAGAGGGTACAGAGGGTAATGACGTCTGATTTATTTTACTTTCAATCCTACCTCCATAACCCCTCCCCTTTTTTCACTTCCCTCTGTGTAATCCAAAGTTCCTCTATCCTTCCCAAGAACCTCACCCTTTTTGTGAATTACATCTGCATTATCTGGGAAAACACTAGGCTTTTGATTTCTTGGGACTGGCTTATGTCCCTTAGCATAATATTCTCCATTTCCAACTATTTACTGGCAAATGCCATCATTTTGTTCTTTTTTTAGGCTGAGTAGTATTCCATTCTGTATATATACCAACATTTCTTTAACCATTCATCTGTTGAAGGTCACAGAGATCAGTCGTTTGTTACAAAATGTCATTGAGTCTGAAAAACCATCCTCTACCTCAGAGCAAAGCGTGTCCCAGGAAGGGGCGTGACCCTTGTCCTTGGAAAGACCCACAGAGTACTCCTAGGCACACACCCACCCTGCTGAGTTGTTTATCTACAAATAACAGGAGAGATCTGCTGGACCAGGTGTCCCTGACTCGGTCAGGCTAGGTGGGGACCCGTAGCAACCCGCTGCAACCACCAATCAGCATGAGACAGGGAAAATACCTGGGATGCCAGATGACCCCCCAGTAGTTTATGGAGGTTGATAACATGTTGGGAAACCATGTAGTTCAGCACACACTCCCCTTGTGGCTTAAACCAATCAGTTCAAAGGAATCCCCCTCTTGTACTAACTGATAGACCCAACCTGATCTTTTCTTAAAATTTGGAGCCATCTCGACACAAAGGCATGAAAAGCTAATTTCGGCTTTACTCTAAATTACTGCAAATTCTGAACCTGCTTGGAATGCCTGCCCGTGCCTTGAACTCACCCATGCCTGGCTCTCTGACAGGACAGCAGCCCTCTTTGAAACTGTAGTGACACCTCATAAATATTGGCCTTCTGCCGGGGTCCTGCGCTAGCGGGGTCCAGAGAGTCCTGAAGGATGAGTGGCGTCGGCGAAAAGATGAGACAGGAGTCGTTCCGTTGGAGCAATCTCCAGAGAGAGCGCTAATGCAGCTTTCTCTGGGTCCTCTTTTATTACAATTTTTCTCATCATTATAGATTCAGAATATGTCATTGATTATATAATTTAAAACTTTACCAAGACATGACATTTCCTTATCCATGATTGGGGGTACAAAAAATGTAATATTAATTTACATTTTTCCAGGATATGTCCTTCAGTTATATAATTATTAAAAGTACAGAATCATTAACAAAATACGTCGCTAATTTACGTTTTTCAGATTTTCCCAAGATTTACTATTTTCCCCAAGATATGCTATTTTCTTATTAACTAGTGCCAAACTACGTAACCAGACTCTAAGTCTCCTAACCAATCATTAACCTAAAGTACACTTGTACTTTATTTCTAATCTAAAATTACCATCTAAAAAAGTCCCCTTAAATGTTATATTTAAAACATCCTAAAATTTATAAATCATTCTTAAAACACATCATAAACCTATACAACTAAAAACTTAAGAATTTCTAAACTTAACGGCTGGGGATGTGGCTCAAGCGGTAGTGCGCTCGCCTGGCATGCGTGCGGCCTGGGTTCCATCCTCAGCACCACATACCAACAAAGATGTTGTGTCTGCCAAATACTAAAAAATAAATATTAAAAAATTCTCTCTTTCTCTCTCTTTAAAAAAAAAAAAAAGAAAACCAAAAGTATGACCCACTCTTTCAAATACATGACAAAACTCTGTGGTTCTGCACACTGACATCAATTCTTACTGAAAACTACAGTGAACAAACCACAAAGTTCTAGCCTGAGAATGGATTCTTATAAACCAGTTTGAAGATGGAGTGACGCACACAATTGTGGACAATTCATTATAGTAAACGGATTAAGAACTGTAATGAGGATAGAAGTGTTTTCTAAAATGATTCCAGAAAACTCAAAAGTTGTCCTCAAAATGATGAAGCTGGAGCTCCAGCCCCAGTCACACGCTAAACATACAATCATCCACAAATATATGAAAAAAAGTTTAACATCTCTAGCAATTAGAGAAATGCAAGTTAAAACTACCCTGACATTCCATCTCACTCCATCAGGAGGGCAATTCTCGGCAATACAAGTAACATTAAATATTGGCGAGGATGTGAGAATACGTTGTCTTTAGAATCTTTTTTTTTTCTTTTTATAATTCTAGTGACTCTAAATAAATGTAATGAGTTATTAAGATGAGTACTGGGATATGTTGTTGAGTCCTCTCCCATGGGGAAAGTGTGGACTTTTTTTAGATTGTTTGTATGAATCTTTATATTTTAAAATGTTAGGTAAAGACTTTTTGGGTTAATGTACTAGAAGTCAGCGCTTGGAGAGTGAGAACACAGGGAAGGAAAATGTTGTGATGAGACTCAATACAAGGATTCTTTCCCCGTAGAGAAGTAAGTTTTATTTTTCTGTTTTTTTTTTTTTTTTTTTTTTTGTGAACACTCAGTTTATACTGAACCCCTACTGGGTCCGATGGCCGAATGCAGACTGCCTTAAAATCTGATAGCAACGCTGGTGTCTGCCATTAAAGCTCACTTTTAAAGTCCCACGTGCTGCCAGGGAAAGTGCAAAGGCAGGAGGACACAAGCTGCAAGCGCAGGTCGCCTGTGGGATCCCGCCCAGGCGGGGGAATACAGACAAACCAAATGGTATGCCACCGCTAGAGAAGCCCTAGGGCAGCGGGCTCCAAGCTGTTTCCATCACCATGGTAACCGCCCAAGCCTGGCCTCACAGCTGGCTTCCTGGTCCTGCCTCCTGCATTTCAACAGGCTTCCCATTGGTCCTTCCAGCTGTCACTCAGACAGGACTTCTGGTCCCACCTTCCAGCCACTAACCTGTACTTCCAGATAAATGCCCAGAACCTGCATTTTTAAGAACACCCATCTGTAAGTGCTAAAGAAAGATCTTTTTCAGGCAAAATCTAATTCCACATTTTCCTTCATTGCAGCCCTAAGCCAGACTTGCTCTCAAGGCCAAATAACTTGATTTCTTACCCATCAGCAGCTTCCCTTGGTGAAAGGGTAAAGTTTCTAAGCTGGAAACCTTGAATTGAAATATAAAAGATTAGGTATTATTAAATTCCTCTGTTACACCCAGATTCCTGAGATAGTTAAGACAACGCCCTACTGGCCATTCAGCCTAGGGCCCTGTGCAGTTTCTCACAGGGCCTGAACCAATCAGTTTGAATGTGTACCCCGCTTAGGAGTGACCAATCACCCCCGCCCCATCTGTTCCCACCAATGAATGTGCCAATCACGTCTCAGTGTTGTTGTTCAATTTTCCCGCGCCTCATGATGATTTGTTCTGATGTATGCAAAGCCCCCCACCCTCTCCAGAAAGTGTACTTAAGCTCTGCTTGACCTCTGCTCTGGGCTCTGGGCTGCTCTCCCTTCTTGAGTGAGCACAGAGCCCCAGCGCGCTGGAACGGATCCCTAATAAATCCCCCTTGCCATTGCATGAAGCTAGTCTCGTGTGGTCTCTTTCTCCGACGCTTCGCAGGACCCTTACATTGGGACCCTTCCTTTTCCTTCCTATGGTTATGTTGCTAAATGTTGCTATCTCACACTTGGCTTTTGATTTTGAAAGTTATGGGGATGCATTTGCTTATCTCAGAAAGAAACCCGGCAATATTTCTGGGATGACCCCCAAATCCTTATTCTTGTTCCTGACTGTATAATTACAAGTAATAAGTAAATGTATACACAAGGATCATCAGCCACATCATGTGACATCACATGCAAGCGTGCACTCCTAGTTAAAAACAAATTGAAATGGATCCAAAATATCTTAAGATCCACGTGGTTACATAAAGTTAATCAATTATATTGTATTAATTATAGGTTATATATATTGTATTAACTATCTACAGAAATATCCAAGGACTTTAATAATATTTTCATTGATATTTCTTTCCTTTTTTAAAATATATTTTTTAAAGTTGTTGATGGATCTTTACTTTTTAAATTTATTTGTATGTAGTGTCGAGAATCGAAGCCAGTGCCTCATGCATGCCAGGCAAGCGTGCTACCACTGAGCCCCAACCCCAGTCCTCATTGATATTTCTTTTTATCAAGGTACAAAGATTCTAAGGTTTTCAGAAATTATTTCAAAGTATAACCAGGAAAAATTCTAAAAGGAATTTCAACAGAGGAGAAGCACACATTGGAGGTCCTAAGAAGAAAGAAATCATCTTTGGGTAAACCAAGATCTGTATATTCTAGATTTTAATGATAAAAATATTTACCTAAATAGAAATATTTTTATATTATTAATTAGACAGATAATAGAGAAATGTAAAAAAAGATTTATATGTACTGGAGTGACTAAAAATTTTAACTGATTAATTCAAGGATATTTCAGGCCATTTCCCTGATTTTACTATCTATGCTGATAGTGAGCTAATATTTTGGTTCATATTTTGACATGATAAAGACCTATTAAAATGTTAAGTTTAACTGTTAAGCAAGGTCTTTATTGCCTAGTGATTCTTATTGTTTAAAGCAAGGATTAATTTTGGTGAATAAATTCACATCCTTGATTAAACACTAAATATATTAAACTGCTGACTTAGATTCCAATTTTTACAATTCTCTTTGGAGACTAAGTTTGATTGATTCAGAGACTGTTCATTCTTGCATATTTTGTTTGTTGAATAATTTTGAGATCTGGGAATTTTTTTTAGGATGGAGGTTCTCCAAATTAAAGTTGTATGTTAGTTTTGAGAAATAAAAGTTGCAAACCTTGTTGAAAATTCATTGACATTATAGAAGTTCTCTGACTGGACCTATTATTCATAAAAATATGGTAGGATTTATATACTGCTTAATCATATTTTTAAAAAGACAATTGAGAGACATCTATTTAAAGGATAATATTCTGAGACATAAAGATATAGTGAGACCTTCTCTCAGAAAGAGATTGAGGATTCCTTTTAAATTGTTAGGATGGATCAACTAGTATATATTGAGAAATTACAATAATTAGCACAAGGTAAATCTGATCATTTAAATACTTGTACTACTATCTATAACTTAAACTGATGATACTATGACTTATGCCAAGTCTTTACTCAGTTTTATTAAATAAAGAAAAGGGGGAATACAGGACCCCAGAGGCACACACTAGATCTTACAAAATATTTATTTTTTTTCCTTAATTGTAATATTGAGAATCTCAGGGGATATAGCTCAGTTGGTAGGGTGCTTTTCTCACATGCACAAGGCCCTGAGTTCAATCCCCAGCACCACCACCAAAAAAAGAAAAAAAAAATTGAGACTGCTGCTGAATTTACTGAATCATGTTCACTGCTGCTGAACAGGATTCAGTAAATTAAATCAGATTTGACAAGATAGAATTTAAATGTGTCATCATGAAAATGACTGAAATGCCTGACACAGGAAGGTAAATCTTCCAACTGCAGAGTTTACAACCATGCAGATTCATGAGCTTGCCAGGTAAGTAAAAATTATGAAGAGACTTCTATGGACCCATTTCTCAGATCTATTTTTTAAAATTTATTTTTTAGTTGTAGATGGAAACAATCCTTTTATTTTGTTTATTTTTTTATGTGGTGCAGAGGATGAAACCCAGGGCCTCGCTCATGCTAGGGGAGCGCTCCACCACTGAGCCACAACCCCAGCCCTCAGATCCATTTTTAATGTACATTGTGGTGTGGACTGGAAAGTCCACCAATGAAACTAGATTAATCATGCTGACTGTAGTGGTGAGTTATATGTTGATCCTATGGTAAACAGGTTTTCTGGGATTATATTTGAGGAAAACACAGAATATGAGAAACCTAAACCAGACAATCATGCTGACCCTTTGAAATTAAGACTACGTATCTGGACAATTGTCCAAATAGAAAGCTTGTTGAAATAGAATTTTTCTATACAGGCCAGTTGTTTACATAAGGTGTCCACCAATGCATGGTTGCCCTGATCATTCTACAATAGAAACTGGCACCTTTCCTAAGTATTATTCCTGAGTATTCCTAAGTATTATGCAAATGTCTGGTCACTACAGCACAAGAGGTCTAGAAATAGTGGATACATTTTAGGCTGGTCTCCTAGAATGGGCAAGAGCAATTACAGGAGGATTCTGGCACCTGGAGGTTGATTGGTAATACCCTAACCCTCAGTGAGATGGCACCCAAAAGGATGTTTGGATGTTTATCTTCTGCCTTCAGAATATTTACACCACTGACCGACCTAATAGACTCCTTAAATATGAGAATTAACAGAAAGGATGATGAATATCCTGTAGCCTGTATGAATACAACTCACCTTATGGCATCGCTAGTTGTTGCCGGCTGGTATTTCAGAGCTGCACTCTGCTGAAGTTCATGTTCGGGTCTGAAACAGGTGCATGCCAATGAACCAGACCTAGGCCAGCTCCACTCTCATGATCTTTGAAGTGACTACTTTAAATATTATTCCTTGCTTGTGTGATACAGTCTTTATGGCTCTGTTTCAAACTTACAACATGTGGATTTTCTTAATGTTTGACTTAAATTACTTCCCAGATCTTTCATAGTCAGATAAATGCTGATGCAAAACTTAGAACTGAGTTAAAATGCTCTAAAAAGCCACTGTAATAAATATTGTGACTGAGCCCTCTGCTCCATGGAAAGGCTGAAGCACCACGCCAAATGAAAATGTCCATGTTACCATTGCCAAGTACAAGGCTTCCCAATAAATCAAGAAAAGATGAAGAGTCTTCTGATGAGTGTTTGGCAAAAGAATAATAATAACCTGGATCTTCCAAGTTGGTTATGTCCCTGAGATAGTATGTTTTCTACTAATGCCTTTTGTGTTTCAAGAGTAGATCATGATGACCTCGGACCAAGAATCCAGTGACGGAAGGATATAATTTCCCAATTGCCTTCAAATATTAAGGGAGGGCTGGGGATGTGGCTCAAGCGGTAGCGCGCTCGCCTGGCATGCGTGCGGCCCGGGTTCGATCCTCAGCACCACATACCAACGAAGATGTGTGCCCACCGAAAACTAAAAAATAAATATTAAAAAAATCCTCTCTCTCTCTCTCTCTCTCTCTCTCTCTCTCTCTCTCTCTGCAGACCCTTATGGTCAGAGGAGCCATCACAGAACCCCCTCCCCAAAAGCTCTCAGTGTGTCCCGTGTGGTTATTTCGTGCAGCTCGGTTCCCCTGAGTGACCCTGAGTGTTTCCGTGTGAGGATGTGGCAGCAGTGATGCAGACAGGGTCCCTGTCCACTTTCTGACCCTTCGAGCTGTCTGTAGTGTGAGCCTCACCCAGACCAAGGCAGCCCCCCCTTCACTTTGAAACCATCCAAAACAGGGGGCGGGCAGGACACTTCTCATTAGTTTTCTGGCCAGGGGTGGGCAGGAGAGTTTCAAATATCAAATCCCCCTCCCAGGGAGCACTTGGGAGGCTGTTGGCCTGGACTTTCTGCTGGAGGATGAGCCCATCTCCAACCCCAAGCCCTTCGTGGCTGTCCTCTCGAAAACCTTGACATGGAAAAAATACACTGGAGGGGGACTTGTTCCTGACAAAGTGAGGTCAGTCTGTGCAATAGAGTGACATGTGTCAAGGGGGCAAGTGAGCTTGAGCTCACAGACATGGTATAAGACAGATGCCTGAAGCTTAAATCCTACAGATAATACTAAATCCTGCCGCAGTCTTGGCTGGGCACAGAATCACGAGCCACCACACAGCTTTGTAGATTCAAACAGCAATTCTTTATTCCCGAACTCACACCGGCCTCCACACACGTTCTCAGGCAATCCCAGTTCTGCTGCCACCCAATTCACCTACTCCACGAGGCTTTCTTCCCAAAATCCTCTCTGAATCTCAGGAGAACTCAATGAGAGCTCAGGCAGCAGGAACGCCCTAATTCCAGCAGCAATAATCCTCAACATGGAACTTCCCTAAAATCCAAGGTCTTAAACTGGGAACGCCCTTAATCCAAGGACCGGGATACTTCCTCAAACCTGATCAGCTCTAAACCCGGATCCGCCTTGGTCTTTGAGCAAGGTCACCTTACATGCAATGTCAACAGCGAAATCATTAACATGGGGTACGCTAGCAAGGAAATTTTGATGCGTCATTTCTACTTGGTAATGGCCCTCAGCAAAATCCTAGATACAATTTCCCCTATACATGCATGCCTATGATTGTCCTTCTATAAAACCTCAAAGTCCTTGTCAGCACCTGAAGACAGCATAAGGACAGGGTATCCTTGTCTTCCTGGTGTTAGCTGCACTGGTCAAAGTTCCTTTCCTGCTTTGCATCATGACCTTTTCTGTTTGATATTGGGGCAAACACCTGACCAGACCTGTGGGATCCCCAGAGTCAGGTCTCTGCATAAGACTTCCTAACAGTCGACGTAGAACATCTACACTAAGCACAAGGCACCCATTTTATTTCCACCGCACATTGCTGCCCTGGAGGATTGCCTTCCCTCCTCGCCCACGCTCTCTGCTGGGGATGGAACCTGAGCATCAGAGCCAACCCCAATTGCTTCCTTTCATCGCTCAGGCTGCCTCCTCAGAGCCACAGAGGCCAGGAGGTGATGAGAATTACTAAAATAGTTTTCAAATTGTTCTCATTTTTAGATATTGTGTATGGGTCATACATATGATGTCTTTAAATAGTGTTTCAAAAATGTGGAGACTGTGTCTTTCTAAGTCGCTTGAGGTCGCATCAGCTGAGTGGAAAAATATATGTATAGATGCAATATCGTTCTTTCTTTTTAAAGGTACTGGGGAATAAACCCAATGGGGCTTGACCTGGACCTCTGAGCTACATCCCCACCCTTTTCCTTTTATTTTAAGAGAGGGTCTCTCTGACCTTGGGCTCCTCCAGCCTCAGCCTCCCTGAGAAGCTGTGCTTTGTTTTTGTGTCAGGTTAAACCCAGGGCCTTGCCAAGCTCCGAAAGCAGTGCCAGGTGTCACCTCTGTACCAGAGGATAAGCCAAGGCTTTCCATCTGGATTAGTTCCCAGCACAGCCAGGAAGCTCCTCCTGAAAAGGGCTGGGGCCAAGAATCCGTCACTCTACCCAATTTCAGCCCGTGATTGGATGATATTAGCTGTCAGTCACGATGCAGAGGCGGGCCTGGAGGTCATCCATCCGGGAAGCTGGAGCAACTGTCCAATCAGTGCGCAGAGGAAGGGGAAGGGCCGGCTTCCGCAACATCGGGGGCTTTCTTCCTCACCCACCGGGCTACTCCTTCTCTGGCCGAGTTTCTGTTCCAGTGACCCAGTTGACTCTGCTGCTGCCTGTGTCCCCGGGTATCTCGAGGGCCCGGAAGTTCCTCCGGAGGACGCCGGGTCACCACGGAAGCCAAAAATGGTGAGTTTGCGACCAGGGCTGAAGGTGCGGGGTTGGGGCCCGGCGCGGGGGTGAGCTGCGGAGGGCGGCGGATTCCACGCTGGCGGGTGGCCCTGGGCCCTGTCCCCTGGTTCCCTGCGTTTGAAAGGGCGGCTCAGGTCCCTGGTGTCCCCTTTGCTCCCTACTGGTGGCCCGACCCACTCTTCCCAACGTGGAGGAAACAGGGCCACAAATGCACCCTCCTTCTCCCAGGGGAGCTCCTCCGGAGGCTGCTGTAGGTCCCCCGAATTGCAGGCGCCTCCTGCCTCTAAAAGCCACCTTCCCTCCACCTCACAGCTCGGCCAGACGTTCGTTCCTCCCACTCGGTCCAAATTGTCACTTTTCATCTAGTCACTTCCCACTCGTCCGCTAATTGTCACTTTTCATCTAGTGAAATATTGAAAAGCATCTTCCTTTCCTCCCTCTCTCCTTCCCTCCCTTCCTCTCTCCTTCCCTCCCTTCCTCTCTCCTTCCCTCCCTCCTTCCTTCCTTCCTTCCCTTCCTCCCTCCCTCCTTCCTTCCTTCCTTCCCTCCCTCCCTCCCTCCCTCCCTTCCTCCCTTCCTCCTTCCTTTCCTCCCTCCCTCCCTCCTTCCTTCCTTCTTTCCTTCCTACCCTTCCTCCCTCCCTCCCTCCCTCCTTCCCCCTTCCTCTCTCCTTCCCTTCCTCCCTCCCTCCTTCCTTTCCTCCCTCCCTCCTTCCTTCCTTCCTCCCTTCCTTCCTTCCCTTCCTCCCTCCCTCCCTCCTTCCCTTTCTCCCTTCCTCCTTCCCTTCCTCCCTCCCTCCTTCCTTTCCTCCCTCCCTCCTTCTTTTCTCCCTCCCTCCTTCCTTTCCTCCCTCCCTCCCTCCTTCCTTCCTTCTTTCCTTCCTACCCTTCCTCCCTCCCCTCCCTCCTTCCTTTCCTCCCTCCCTCCCTCCTTCCTTTCCTCCCTCCCTCCTTCCTTTCCTCCCTCCCTCCCTCCTTCCTTTCCTCCCTTCCTCCTTCCTTTCCTCTCTCCCTCCCTCCTTCCTTTCCTCCCTCCCTCCTTCTCTCCTTCCCTCCCTCCCTCCCCAGCCATAACTTGTGATCCTCCTGATTCAGCCTCCCACATATCTGGAATGACAGGCCTGTGCCACTGTCCCTGGCAAGAAGGACACTTTTGAAAGCATTTGTTTTCTATTTGTGAATATTATACTTGAGGGGAAAGAATAATCACTTAACACTTCCTTGTGTTTGCTCAAAATAACTGCTTTAAAAGGAATAAAGTCGTTGTTTATAGATCCCAGGGATATGGAATCCTGGGCTACATCAAGAGAGGATAACTGCTCCCTTTTCTGATAGTCCATGATGTAGAGTCACCCCAGTCGTGTAGTCCTGTAAGCACACAGGGTAATAATGATGTAGTGACAAAGGAGGCAAGGCACTGAAGATAGCCAGAAACAGTTTTATCTGGCTGCAGCCAGTCTCAGAGGGCACTGCTTTTGCTGTAATCAATCAATCCATCCCCTGAACCCCAAGTTCAGGTGGTTTCAGAATCTTATACCCAGCCTGTAAGGGGAGGGACTCAGAAGTTCACATTGTAATACTGACACCCTCAAATAACTCTCAGACCACACAGTCTCATTCCAGTTAAGCCTTTATTGCTGGCCAGTGGCAGACACTGTGCTCTCGAAACAATGAGATGGTCAGAGTGGTGCCACTGCCTTCAGTTGGCTCCATATTTAAGCACAAAAACCACAAATGGGATGTTTGGGGTTCAGGCAATGCCAGCAAGCCGGAAAGTTGTGGTCAGTTAGTCCCCAGTTGGTACCATAGATTTCTGTGTTCTTGGGGGATTTTCATGAACAAAAGAATGCATACTGCCCCAGTCATGACCTTTTTGAGTGTCATGGCTGAGTTCACAAAATGGAGTCAACATAGTCAAGTTGTGACATCACACACATAAAAGCAGCTTTTTCTTTCTCTGTTCTGGGCAAGTTAACCCTTCAAGGACAGCACCTGAGAAGGGGAGAGCTTCTTCTCCCCTTTCTTTCCTCCCCCACCAGCTGTTTCCATGGAGCCCAGTTGGTGACTTCTCTGTGAAGCCCAGCTCAAGGCCAGAGGCCTTGTTTTCACATTTCTATGAACTACTATACTGGATACAAGTGTGTAAAAAACTAGTAAGGGAAGTTTGAGTCCAGCACTTGGAGTGCTAATTTTTTTCATACTAGAGGCCCAGTAAAATAGGGCAACACAAAAATAGGAAGTTTGTCTACACTGAACTTTTTTGTGGACACTCTTTTGTTGACAGTTCTAAAATTAGCCATGGTGAAGATTTCTGGAGAAACCCAGTTAACATTTGCTGTGAAAAAAGGGGATGCCACTATAATAATGTCTGATTCATTTACTGTCCTTCATCCCCAGCTCTTTTCTATATGATTTTCAGAAAGGATCTGGCTATGTTGCCCAGCCTGGCCTGAAAGTTGTGATCCTCCTGCCTCAGCTTCCCAAGCTGTTGGGATTAAAGGCATTGACAACCCCAGCTGTAGAAAATAGTTCATTTAAACTGAAATATTAATGACCATACTAAGGAACATGGATTCAAGTTACCTAAATGATGTATGTGTCCCTCTTTTCTTTCTTTCTTTCTTTCTTTCTTTCTTTCTTTCTTTCTTTCTTTCTTTCTTTTTCTTTCTTTTCTTTCTTTTCTTTCTTTCTTTCTTCTACCAGGGATTGAACCCAGGGCCACTTGAACACTGAGCCACATCGCCAGCCCTTTTTACATTGTATTTTCAGATGTGATCTCACTAAGATCCTTATGGTCTCACTAAGTTGCTTAGGCTGGCTTTAAATATAGCAATCCTCCTACCTTAGCCTCTCAAGCTGCTGGTATTACAGTTGTGTGCCACTGTGCCTGGCCTACATGAACTTCTATAAAAGGAACTTGTGTATCACTGCATTAACCAATTGCTTTGGTAGGAACGTCAGATTGATGGGGTACAGAAAATAAAATAGAGAAAATTTCTTCTCTATGTCTGTTACTGCATTCTGAGCTTTGGTAGATTTTGGAGACTAGGCATCTGGTAAGGTTAGTGATATATTCTGAGAAGTTTCAAGAATTGTGGTCTGATACAGAAATCAAGATAATTGGCTATGAAAGGACTTAAGATCGCCCAAGATAATTATTGCTCTCCATACAGAACCCTGCCTTTCCACCCTCATGGTGGTCTGGTTGGCCAAAGTCAAGTACTTTGAAGGTTCTTTGATGTAGATGCAACTGTATAGAGAACTTGAGTTCACAGCTTCTCCTTTTATCTTCCTTAGGTGTAGACACCATGTCAGATGTCTTGGGAAGAGGTTCCTTTTGGACACCTCCCAGTATCCCATGTCCTGAGCAACTATCCTCTCCTGGAGCTGCCACAAAGTGCCCACAGGTGCCCTGTGCCTAGCCCACTTGGCAGAACATCCCATTTGCAGGCAAGTCCTCCCAAGGACAGCAGACACCTCGTTTTCAAGCATGTCCGCTGTTACCTTATCTAAACCTTGAAGGAGCCTCTCGTTTGCAAGTAGGCCCTTCCAAGGACAGCAGACACCTCATTTTCAAGCATGTCCGCTGTTACTTATCTATACCTTGACAGAATATCCCGTTTGCAGGCAGACTCCATCAAGGACAGTAATAGTAACGCAGTTACATCTGATTCTCTACATCTCCCTCCTTTTGTTTTTGTAAATGAGCCTTAGCAGAAGCGATAAGAGAGGTTTCATGTTTCAGTTGCCTTTGCTTTTTCCAGCATTGGATGACTATATACAAAACAAAACACAAAACAAAAATTATTACAGTGTTACCTAAAGAAGCTGACAACAAGGTAGAAAAATGACTTAAAGGATTTAAATTAGCAATACTTGAAGTCAATTTTTGTAAAATATCAGATCCTGTTAGTTCAGGGAATGCCTTACTAAAGGTGTCCATAATAGTCTTTTCCAAATTCATAATATCTAAAGTTAAATTCTGATGTCCATTTAACCGTCTTTTAACAGTTTTCCAGGAATCACTGGTATTATATGGCACAGGAGTCACACAAATATGAGAAGAATTCTAGTCACACTTCAGAACACTTCTGGTAGCCAAGATAGTCACTTGATCGCCAAGCCAGGAAACAGTATGTTGTAAATTGATCACATCTGTAGTCAATTGAGAGTTTAAGTCCTTTTGTTGTTACCATAATAAATGAGCATCTTGATGCCATGTTCTCACGAAATCCGCAGTTTGAATGTCTTGATGCAAAGCAACACTAGCTATCGCAGCAGTGGCAGTTACAGAAGCAACTACAAGGAATGAAGCTATAACTATTCCTATTAATCGTAGAGAGCAATATAACAAAACTTGAACAGCATTGTACAAATGAGTAACAGACAATGAATCAGAGCAAGGATGAGTCAAACTAACAGGCACCCACAATTCTGTGCGAGCTTTAACAATAACTAAAGAATAATTATTAATTTCTATTAATTCCCAATTAGTTCTATTTACACATTGAGTAAGATAACAGTCTATACATGATATTGTTCCCCAAGTTACATTCCATTCCCAGTTTCCAATCATAAGAGAATAAGGGAATTTAACACATGCAGAAGCAAAATAAGTCAGATTATTACGTAGATGTACTTCAAAAGGAGAGGAACGGGATACACCTAGCGTGAAATTTCCAGTCCATACAGTGAGTTTCCCAGATACTGCCCATAATTTCCATATATCCCCTTGAATATTGGAAAACCTTATATGCTGTAACATTGGAGGGACCAAAGCATAATGTTGCATTTTAATTGTCTCATTACCCCAAGCATTTATTGTCCCATTATGTCGATGCCATCTTAAAGTACGATTTGACCAACTTTCTATAAATTCAGAATGATTAGGACTCCACCCAACTATAGTGATATTTTGATATTTGACTACTGTTTTAGGGTGATGATCATGACATTTTTCCCACTTTAAATGAGTTAAAAATGTTTCAAAATATTTAGCTGAACATAAAGGAAAATGAGTCCTGACAAAACATTCTTCAGATGATAGCCATGATTGATTAACATACATACTAGAGGTATTAAATCCTCGGGAAGATATCATGACAGTAAAAACAGCAGTAGGATAACTATGATAATTAACTCCCCAACTATTATAAGAAAGAGAGTTGTTATGTGCTATAAGAGGCAAACAGGAAGAACGAGCCCCTATACACAATGGGACTCCTTCAACAGCTACAGTTATATTAGAAATATTATACAGATTTTTATGGAATGGAATATTTTTAATTCCCCCACATACATGAGGGGGGAAAATTAGTATTATTAGTACACACACGAACTTCAGGTTTTCCCCAGAAAACACTGCGCACCAAAGGAGGGTTAGGAACATAGGCCCAATAAGCAAAAGAATGAGCAGAAACTATACTTACCTGGCAATTAATAACTGCAAGCATAGCTAATAAAAGATTAACAGGATTTAAAGGCTGATTTGCCCTTTGAAGCGTTTTTTTTCCAGCTTCTTGAGTCAACTTTTTTATCTGTCCCCAAGTTGGGTCCGCTGTTCTCGTTGCCATTGTAGAAGTTCTCTGCATTGCCAGCTCCTGAAATTGTCTGACAAATGGGTCGCTCATTCTGCAATTTGATAAGCCTTGAAGGTACCTAGAAAGGTGTTTTACCTGTAGAAATAAGAGCAAACCCCCTTCCCATGTGGTGCAACAACGTAGAAATCCATTCTTTATTTTCATCCCTGTTCCACATAGGTATTTCCAATTTTTAGAAATAATGGCTGAGATTTAAATGTAGAGAAATGTTGCTGGGCTGCAGGAACCTCAGAAGCTGACCAGACATTTAAAAAATTTAAAGTTAGTAAAGTTTTATGAAGTATATTTTGAGGTGTATAAACCATAGCCATATCCCCCCTTATTATTTTAGTATATATTCTCTTAACGTACGATTTGCCCTTTCTATAATAGCTTGACCCTGACTATTACAAGGTGTGCCAAATGTATGTGTAATGTCATACTTTTGTAAAAATGAATGTAATTTTTGTGAGGTATATGCAGGTGCATTGTCAGTTTTAAGTTCTTAAGGAATTCCCATGATAGCAAAACAAGATAATAAATGAGAAATGATTGTATCAGCTTTTTTTTTTAAGATAAACTGTGGCCCACAGAAAATGAGTATGAGTGTCAATAGTATGATGTACATATCTTAGTTGTCCAAATGACTGAATTATAACAACATCCATTTGTTAAAGGGCATTAGGATGGAGTCCCCTTGGATTAACACCAGGAGGACAGTAAGGAATATTAAAAGGAGCACATGATGAACAGTTATTTTGTATTTTTTATAAAGTCCTTTAGTGTTTGTATGATGTAAAGCATGTTCTACATGAGCCTTTTGTAAGGGGAATAATAGTTGATCAATATTTGGATTTTTTTCTAGTTAATGGTCCTGGCAGTGTAGAATGTGCTCTAATATGAGTAAAATATACTGAAATTTGGCCTACTATTTTTGTTGTTATTTTTACATGTAGTCAGATAGGACATAGAGTCTTATCTTAGATAAGTAGGGCTCTTTATAAATTTAAGAAAAGTGTTGTAGTATTAAAGTTTATTATTATTACTTTTAAATATTATATTATAAATTTTATATAAATAATTGTTTATTTGAGTAAAAACTAACACAATATAACACATCTAAAACATGAAATAAAGAAAGGCTGAAAACTTTTAGCTTTTTTTAGAAAAATAGAAAAATGTTCTTGTGTTTTATAATATTAACCTTTAAGTAGATAAGGCTCTCATTAACTTAAAAAATACATTTAAATTGTATCTCAGTGTAAAAAGTAACATAAAACTTTATATATCTTATTGATAATAGGCCCAGTTATAGAACATTAAAGGATATAAATAAATCTGCAATGTGTTATTTTTATAAACCTAAAATTACCATGCAACCTTTTGGAGAACACCAGCTTGATATAATTTTTTTAAAGCTTTTATCTTCATGACTTATATACCTGGAAAATATGAACACATTTAATATACAAAGAAGAGTAATAGTACCATAATTACTATTGATGTTTTTATATTAATTAAGTTTAGCTCTTAAAGAAATAACATAATAGAATATTGCAAAATAACAGTTGTTATTTAACCATATTTGTATAATCCTTAATTTTTTCAAGATTATTTGTTCAAAAATTTACATATATAGCCAACGTACACAGACCTTCTTTATCACTTACTTAAAACTATATAGCCAACATACATAGACCTTCTTTATCACTTGTTTAAATCCTTTTATTTACTCACTTCCAGAGACACATTTTTTTTATTAAATCCATATCTAGAACCTTTTAATTTTTTTTAACCCCTTTTTTATTTACACTTTGAAACAATCTTTGTAAATTTTTGAATTTAGGCAAATTATTCCATTTTAATAAGAGATATTTTGTTATTTGTAGTACACAATTAATCACATTTGTTTACCATATTATGAAATTATAGTGTCTAAATATTAGGGATGATAAAGAACCATTTATTTATTTATTTATTTATATTATTTACCAACTTAAAAAATTATTAATAATGTTATCTAATGTAATTTAAGGAGTTAAAAGCATTTAATGGTATATTTAACATTTAGCACATTAACCTTGTAAATCAATCAGATATTTAACAAATACTCATAAACAAATAATCTTATGTCTAATTAATTTACTTATTTTATCAAAACATTAGACAAGTATAATGAACTGTGTTAGCCATTTTTTTTTGTTGTTGTTGAAGAAAAGTCCTAGAACCAAAGCACATCAGTCATTAACATGTTAAAGACATCTTATTTTTTATCTGTTTACCCAATTTAAATTGAACCATTTAAATCTGTGAATTAAAAATATTTGGATCTATTTTTTTTAATTTTTATGAGTGCTCTTTACATATATATCAATCTTTATATCATGTACATGATATATGGACATACACACAAACAGACATACAACACATAATACAAGTGTGCACACATAACACAATAAAGGCCTTGTAGCCATTTTAGGTGAAATTTCCATTGTAATGTTTAAATACTCCTCAGTTGATCAAAAATAGAACTGATCAGAAAAACATTAGCTTAGGTCTGTAGGGTCAAAATTATGAGCTCAAAAAATACAGAATCTAGGAAAAAGCAAGAGTCCTAGAAAAAATGATTGGTCGGTAATTAAAAAGTATCATAAAATTTATTTATATATTTTATTTTATTTTTTACAATCCCTTTTAAAATGACCTGCTTTTCCACAATTGAAACAAGTTCCTGATTTATTAGGTTTAAGGGCTCCAGCCATGGCTGCAGCAAAAACAGAAACTTTGATGTATAATTCTTCCCACTCCAGCACAAGCTCTCACATATTCACTCAATGAGGCGTTTTGCCCTTTTAATGGCCCCCAAATATGCTTACATTCAGGATTTGCATTTTCAAATGCTAATGTTTCCAATAATACCTTTGCTATTTGATCTTGACTCATTGCCCTCATGTAAAAAGTACGGGGTCTTGCAAGAAAACCAGTGTAAGGTTCAGTAGCCCCTTGTATAGTTTTAGTAAAGGAAAGTTGTGCCTGACCAGTGGGTATCACACATCTCTAAGCTCTTAAGAAAACGTGTCAAACTTGTTGAAGATCTGGATCTGTATATTGAGCCTGTCTCTAAAGGCACGGTAATTACCTTCCCCCATTAACTTATCCTCCATAGGTCCCGGGGGATTTTGAACTTCACTCTCTCCAGCTTGTTTTTGTGCCTCATCTTTCCATCACCTTCTCAATTGTAACTACTGAGATCCCTCCAAAACTGTTTTGGTTAATGCCTCCCAATCCAAAGGAATAAGTAGTTTAGAAGTTCCCAAATTTTCTAACATATCTAACACAAAAGGAGACTGAGGGCCATATTGAAAGACAGTAGCTTTTTTTTTTTTTTTTTAAGAGAGTGATAGAGGGGGGGAGAGAGAGAGAGAGAGAATTTTTTTTTAATATTTATTTTTTAGTTATTGGTGGACACAACATCGTTGTTTTGTATGTGGTGCTGAGGATCGAACCCGGGCTGCACGCATGCCAGGCGAGCGCGCTACCGCTTGAGCCACATCCCCAGCCCCAAAAGACTGTAGCTTTTAAATCCTTTATAAACTTGTATTCCACTGCAGTATAGTGAACATCAATCATAGGGGATTTTGAAGGTTTTGTTGTCTAGTTATAGGAAACAAATGTTGTGGATCAACAAAACAACCAGGAGGAGCTGCACGATCATCATCATCATGTATCATAGTAAGAGGAAATGAAAAACATTGTTGTTTTCTACCCACATTAACTCTATACTCTGTCATTGGAAAGAGAGAAACATTAGAAGGAGTAGTAGGTTTGAGAGGACCTTTGCTTTTTTAATTTCATTTTATCCACAAAGGCCCTCCATAATTTCTTTCATATTGGAGTCACTATCTGAACTTTTTGAATCTTCCTCATTGCCCAGATCTGATTTAGGAGAGTCATCTATAGTATCACAAATATTTTCTTTGGGCTCCGTTTTGTTATCCTTATTATTAGATTCTGATGTATTAACTTGTCTTTCACAAAGAGAGCCCTTTTCATTATTGCTTTCTAATAATTGTAATGCCTGAGTAATAGCACTACACAATGTCCAAATCTTTAAAGAAATAACATTTCCAGTCTGATGCTGCTTATGGAGCTCTTTCTGAACCAATTTCCATTCCCCTAAATTTAACTGGACCTTAGTTTGATACTGGAACCAGTGACAATGACATTCTATAATTTTAAATAACTCCTTGAGTCTCTTATGAGATGTTTTCACTCCTATGGAATATAATAATCCCTGTAGTAACTCCACATATTGTTCCTTTAAGGACTGGGAGTTTCCCATGTTAGTTCTGAAAGTCCCCCTAAAGTCTCTTTCAACCTGGGGTGATACCTTTCGATATTTGTTAATTCTGAAAGTCCCCCTAAAGTCTCTTTCAACCTGGGGTGATACCTTTCAATATTTGTTAGTTCTGAAAGTCCCCCTAAAGTTTCTTTCAACCTGGAGCGATACCTTTCGATATTTGTTAATTCTGAAAGTCCCCCTAAAGTTTCTTTCAACATGGGGTGATACCTTTCAATATTTTGTTAATCCCAAAAGTCCCCCTTTCGTTTTCTTAACCCGGGGTGCTTACCCTTTTGGTGCTGGATCCTGCCGACTACGCCAAATGTTGCAGTAATTCACTTGCAGGTCAGCATGGGAAAAGAAAGAAGAAGAAGAAGCAGAGCAAGCAAAGCAACAGCAGAAAAAAAAGTCCTTTATTGTGTACAAGCAATCTTTTTATAGTATTGTGAACAAAGAAGGCAGCCTTCCAACATCAATAAATCAGGTCTTTCAGGTAATTAAACATAGCATACAAAAGTTTTACTTTCTAATCAGAAGTGACCCGCTTCTCATGGCTAATCTATTCTCGGCCCGGAGTATGTTGAGCTTGCTCTTTGTTAAGAACAGATAATAAAATTTTTCTCAGTGCCCTCCTAGCCCACTTGGCAGAACATCCCGTTTGCAGGCAAGTCCTCCCAAGGACAGCAGACACCTCGTTTTCAAGCATGTCCGCTGTTACCTTATCTAAACCTTGAAGGAGCCTCTCGTTTGCAAGTAGGCCCTTCCAAGGATGGCAGACACCTCGTTTTCAAGCATGTCCGCTGTTACTTATCTATACCTTGACAGAATATCCCGTTTGCAGGCAGACTCCATCAAGGACAGTAATAGTAACGCAGTTACATCTGATTCTCTTCATCGGGGCTATCAAGAAAGAAAGAAAGAAAAGAAAAAGAAAACACCTAATTACCTAATTTACCTTTTGCTACCCCTGAGTATATATACAAAGTTTGTAAGATTCAGTCTTGTCTTTTCAGTGATTTCAAATTGAAATCCAACCCTAGATTCCAAAATGCCACATAAGATACAGAGAAACTCTGTTTTGCATTATTGCTGCAGAATTTGAGTCCAATACTATAAAAATAGTGGTGGATAAATTTATGAATGTGATTTCAGGAAAACTAGTAACTGTCCTTCACAAGGTGATGAATTTGACAAAGGATGACATTTTTTCACTGTTGTTGTCTGGACTTGGCAGGTTCATGTTAACTGTGTGGTTTTTTGGTATCATGAATGGAACCCAGAGTTGCTTATCCACCAGCCCCTTTTAGATTCTTTGTTTTGGTACAGAGTCTTGCTACATCGCCTAGTGCCTCAGACTCCTGAACCGCTGGGTTACAGGTGTGCACCATCACTCCCTCTTCATTGTAAAATTTAAGGACAATTTTGGCAATACCTGAAATACCCAATTATGATCATTTAATCGCTGAATATCAGTGAAATAGTAATAGTAAATGACACTCGTTTTCTGGAAAGGAGCGATACGTCTGTCTAAATAAGGGTGCTGATCCCCTCAAGAGCACTCCCAGTATGTCACCTGATTCCTGTTCCCTCCTAAGTGCCTCCTCCTAGGGCCAACCCTTTGGGAGCTGGCCTTTTATCTTATGAAATTTGGGAGCAGCATAAATGCCCTCTCTATTCTCTCTGTCCTGTACAACATTTTGGCTGGTCTTAGATACAGTCCATTCAATTTTTTGAAAACTATTTTTTGTTGTTGCTGTAGTCTGACAAAATGCCTATTTATTTATTTTTATGTGGTGCTGAGGATCTGAAAGTTTAAGAATGTAAAGGTTAAGTTCTGTTTTCTTGGTTGAAGTTCTGTTTTCCTGAAACCTGAAATTTATGTGGGTGTCAAAACAATTCCCGGAAAAACCGTTAAATGTATGTTGAGGAATGTCTCCTGACCATCTGGTTGCTCTGTACAAACAACCCCTCCCGCATTCCCTGACCTCCACATGAACTCCCCAGTTCAAACAATGTATATAAGCTCTGCTTAAGTTGTTCTCGGGGCTCTCAGCTCCTCTCAAGTGAGCTCTGAGCCCCAGCATGCTGGACCCCCAATAAACCCTCTGCTGTTGCATGAGACAGTCTCTTGGTGGTCTCTTCCTCCGATGCTCACCCGACCTTAACATCTGGAGGTTCCATCGAGATCTGGCAGTGGCGGACGGGAGACACCAACGGACTCCTCTTGGGGTAATAAGGCGCCTCTTCTCGTACGATTTTCAGTTTAGGGCTTGGCAAAGTGGCTGTTGGTGAAGAACGTGAGTTCCCCCCCATGGTGGCTGACAGACGTGTCATAGAGCCACAGGCCACGTCCCTGGGGGACGCCTCGGAGGACTCAGGAGGTTGAGGAACAAATAGTCTCCTCGACTTGGTTGTATTTTACCTCTGATTCGGGGACACTATTGTAGGTTTTGCCAGCTACTCAGTTTTGGTCTCTGTCTCATACCTGTGTTGGGCATCTGTTGTCTGTCTTTATTGTCTGTGTCATTGCTTTCACTGTTTTTGCATCTCTCATTATGGGACAAAGCACCTCAACTTCTCTGTCCCTGACCCTTGATCACTGGACTGAAGTCCACTCAAGGGCCCAGAATCTCTCTTTTTCAGTAAAACGCCGAACCTGGCAGACTCTCTGCACATCAGAATGGCCCACTCTCAGAGCTGGATGGCCCCCAGAAGGATCCTTCCAACTCCCTCTAATATGAAAAACCAGAGATATTGTCTTCCAACCGGGGCCACATGGCCATCCATATCAACAGCCATATATCCTAACTTCGCAAGACCTCTGCGAATCTCCCCCTTCATGGGTGAAGCCTTTCCTTGTCCCTACCCCCACTCCTTCCCCCACTATTCTATCACTCAAACCCTCTCCACCCTCCATTCTCCCTGAGTCTCAAGATTTGACCCTACTGGACTCTCCTCCTCCCCCTTACCCCTTGCCCTTCGATCCCCAGCACTATCCGAATTGCTTATATTAATTAGCTCTGTACCACACAGGACGTTTCTAGGACATGTAATAGAGGTGCAACCAATAAAGAAGTTAACAGTGATCTGGGAGCCTTTCTCACTTCTTGTGAACTCATGAAAGGAAGGGTATAAAACCCTGAAAAAGAATGTTTGCCTTCTGAGTAGCCAATTTCTAGTGTTGGAATGGGTGTAAGAAATTGAGTACAGGGCTGGGGATGTGGCTCAAGCGGTAGCGTGCTCGCCTGGCATGCGTGCGGCCCGGGTTCGATCCTCAGCACCACATACCAACAAAGGTGTTGTGTCCGCCGAGAACTAAAAAAAAATAAATATTAAAAATTCTCTCTCTCTCCCTTCTCTCTCCTCTCTCACTCTCTCTTAAAAAAAAAAAAAAAAGAACTTGATATTGTAGACTGCGGATTTCCAGGTTGTGGTTTCATCAACACCTTCTGTTACCTTCCTGTGGTTAATGTAGGTTTACCTTGCCCTTCTTTCTCTGTTTTTCTGAAGTGGCAGTTTCAATGATTGCTTTTAGCTCTTCTTTTCTGAAATGTGCATTGGATGACTTAGAAAGCAATACAGGACCACCTCTGGTGTTCTCTAAGAATTTCCTAAGATGGACTTTTACATTTTTTCCTTCAAAATGGTCACCTTTTCTCTTGAGTCCCCTCTTTGTCCTGTGTCTGTTTAGAGTCTTGTGTTTCATGTCCCCTTCCCTGGAGGCTTTTCAACTGCTTCTGATCTATTTTCTGCTTCAGCCCTCATGTTCTTTGAGCATACATGGGATTTCACTGGTGGTGCACTTGTAGGGGTGTGGTTTATGTCCTGTGGAGTGTTGCTGTGACCCTGAGACCTCAGTGTGCTTCTCATTTGCTTCAAGGTCCATGAAGCCCTCCTGCCTGCATCATTGTCCTGACAGAGTTGGGCTGATGTCTCTGAGTGTAATTGTGGATTCTTCATTGTTTTGGGCGGTTCTGTATGTTTTCAGTCCTTGAGTATGGTTCTGTGTCACTTGCAGGGACATTTTCTTTTTGCCAGTTCCGTCACTGTGCAGACATCATAACATGCTTACAGTTGTGAATGGTGGCCTTTTTACACCCAGACTGTGTAGGATAGTTCAGGATTCTGGACTACAAACTTGTTACTTTACCACACTCTGGAAGAGCTTTTGCTTCATGTTTGTTTGCACCACCTTTGCTACAGGCACCATGAATCTCTTTCACAACAGACAACCATTGCACATGTGGCCCAACCTTGATCAAAATGTCCTTGAGCGGAGCATTGGTATGTGTCTCATGACTGTACATTATGGTAATGAACTGCCTGCTGTTAAGAACAGTTTGACAATCATTGGACATTTATTTTTACTATGAGACTTAGAAATGTAGTGCCTTGGGCTGGGGATGTGGCTCAAGCGGTAGCGCGCTCGCCTGGCATGCGTGCGGCCCAGGTTCGATCCTCAGCACCACATACCAACAAAGATATTGTGTCTGCCGAGAACTAAAAAATAAATATTAAAAATTCTCTCTCTCTCTCTCTCCTCTCTCACTCTCTCTTTAAAAAAAAAAAGAAATGTAGTGCCTGCTGTTTATTAAGAAGATTTTTTGAGAGATATAAAACTTTGTAACATTGTCATTTGCACAAGGTGACATTTTTGAGTCATTGAGTTATTTCTAAGACACATGTCATCTTTGCACTTACCCCATTCTGCTTTGACAGTAACCACAGGAAATTATCAAATTGTTGTGTTCATTAATAAATAAGTTAATCAAATAGAGAACTTATGTTTGTTTTTGTCACTTAATAGTAAGCTAGTTGACTAAATTTGTTCTGGAGTAAAGCATCTGCAAAGTTATAATTGTTCTCTGTATAATCACACAGGATGAACTCAATCTCCACTTACCATATTGTGACAACCTGTGTGAAAGGTTGTCTAAATGTTGTCTATGAAGGAATCTCCTTATTGACCCTATTCCCAGAGGGTGTGGGTGTGGGCTGGTTGTAGGCATTTCTTTAAGTATGGAATGATAGACTTTCAGAGGAAACAAGGCATTAGTAAATACCATGTTGTTTATATTAACCTTGTAGGTACAGGGAGCCAGTGTAGTTTGCAGAATCTCTCTCAAATGCTTAGTTTCATGATTCCTGCAATTTCCTACTCATCACCTTTCTTTTCTAAAGATAAGTACTATCCGAATTGCTTATATTAGCTCTGTACCACACAGGATGGTTCTAAGACATGTAATAGAGGTGCAACCAATAAAGAAGTTCAGAGTGATCTGGGAGCCCATCTCACTTCCTGTGAACTCACCAAAGGAAGGGTATAAAGCACTATAAAAGGATGTTTGCCTTCTGAGTAGCCAATTTCTAGTGTTGGAATGGGTGTAAAAAATTGAGTACAGTAAAGATTTGTTGGATCAAATCATGGAATTAATCCAGAGGCCAGGGAATCATGTGGACATCATGCATGTTGAGTGTAGATTTCTCATGCTGTCAATCTCTCCTGGCCTCCACTATACATTTGTGGGATATTTCAGATCTCAGTGACCTTGGAGGATGTGGCAGTGAACTTCACCCAGGAGGAGTGGACTTTGCTGGATCCTTCCCAGAAGAACCTTTACAGAGATGTGATGCTGGAAGTCCTTAGAAACCTGGCTTCTATAGGTAATAATGATGTTTTTATAATTAATCAAATAGAGAATTCATGTTTATTTTGGTCATTTATGTAGAAGGTGAAAAGGGAATCAGTTGGTGAACTGTTGCAGCATAAATGGCACCTAGGTTTTTGCAAAACATTTCTAGCTCCTAAATATTCATAAAGTTTGTTCTGTTCTCTCATTTTAGGAAACAGGTGGGAAGACAAGACCACTGAATATCAGATTGAAAATTCTGGAAGCAATGTAAGGTAACTGTACTCACAAGAGGAATTCGTGAGGGAATCAGAAGTGTCATACAAATTTTAAAGCAAACTAACTGAAAAAGTATGCATAATATGAAATGTATTAATTCTTATAATATTTTTTTTACCAGAAATATATACTTAGCTGTAACAGATATTCAGTCTTTTCAAAGTATTTGACATGCCAAAAGTACTATGAAATTGCATATGTGAATATCACTATTTGGATAATAGCCACACAGAAGCTGTGTTGCAAAGGATTGTTTCCTTTCAATCTCTTTATTTTCAGGCAAATTGAACAAGTCAGAAAACCTAGCCTTTACCTGATGTTGGTAGTAATGTAAGGATCTATAAATACATAAATAATTTTGAATGAATTAAGCATTGATTATGTGTTGGTCACTTCTTCAAAGAAGTCATGGTAAACTTCAAAGCCACAGAATAGTGTGGGGAAACCTTCAAATCAATTCCAATTCCTTATTGAACATAGAAAAATTTTAATAGAGTAAATCCATGTGACTTCATTATGTGTGCAAAAGACTTCATATGACCTTCATTCCTTTAGGCAGATCACATCTCACTCTGGACACAAACACTACAAGCTTGAGGAATGTGAAGAGAAGCCATGTGAATTGAAACAATATAGGAAATCTCTGGTTTCTCTCAAAAGCGTTCACACACAAATGTTAATACAAACGGTAGATGGATCTTATGAAAGTACAGTATGTGGAAAAGTCATCAGTTGTTCCAATGACATTGAAAGACATGAAGAAAGTCATACTGGGGGGCAACCCAATGAATGGCAACAATGTGTTGAAGCCTCTTCTTATCCCACTGGTGTTTATAGACACATGATACCACACAGTGGAGGTAAACATTTTCAATGGGACATATGTGGGAAAGCCTTTCTTTTCTCCTCTTTATTTAGAAGACATGAAAGAACTCATTCTGGAGAGAAACTCTATGAATGTCAACAAGGTGTTCGGACCTGTATTTCACAGACAAGTCTTCAAAGGCACAGGATCACACACACAGGGGATGCACATTTCAAATGTAAGATATGTGGGAAAGACTTTGATTATTCCAGTTTACTTCGAATACATCAGAGAGTGCACACTGGGGAGAAGCCCTATGCATGTAAGCAGTGTGGCAAAGCCTTTTCTAGATCCAGTCACCTTCAGTCACATGAAAAAACTCATACTGGAGAGAAGCCCTATGATTGTAAGCAGTGTGGGAAAGCCTTTGCTACATCTGGTTCCCTTCAGAATCATGGAAGAATGCATACTGGAGAGAAGCCCTATGTATGTAAGCAGTGTGGCAAAGCCTTTTCTAGATCCAGTCACCTTCAGATTCATGAAAAAACTCATACTGGAGAGAAGCCCTATGATTGTAAGGAGTGTGGGAAAGCCTTTTCTACATCCAGTTCCCTTCAGATTCATGGAAGAATGCATACTGGAGAGAAGCCCTATGAATGTAAGCAGTGTGGCAAAGCCTTTGCTACATCCAGTTCCCTTCAGATCCATGGAAGAATGCATACTGGAGAGAAGCCCTATGAATGTATGCAGTGTGGCAAAGCCTTCACTACTGCCCATTTCCTTAAGATACATAAACGAACTCATACTGGAGAGAAGCCCTATGAATGTAAGCAGTGTGGCAAAGCCTTCACTCAGTCCTCTCACCTTCACGCACATGAAAAAACTCATACTGGAGTGAAGTCCTATGATTGTAAGCAGTGTGGCAAAGTCTTTGCTAGGTCTGGTAACCTTCACAAACATGAAATAATACATACTGGAGAGAAGCTCTATGAATGCAAGCAGTGTGTCAAAGCGTTTGCTACATCTTCTCAGCTTCACAGACATGGAAGAACACATACCAGAAAAAAACCCTATGAATGTCAACAATGTGGAAAAGCCTTTATTACTCCCTTTCACCTTCGGATACATGAACGAACTCATACTGGAGAGAAGCCCTATGCATGTAAGCAGTGTGTCAAAGCGTTTGCTACATCTTATCAGCTTCACAGACATGGAAGAATACATACCAGAGAAAAGCCCTATGAATGTTAACAATGTGGAAAAGCTTTTGCCACATCCTGTCTGCTTCACACACGTGAAAGAACAGATACTGCACAGAAATTGTATGCATGAAAACAATTGGTAAACTTTTCTGTTATTACTGTTTCACTCATATACATGTAGGACGTTATTGGAGAAAAATCCTTTGAATGTAAAACCTGGTAAATCAATATTTCATGTCATCCTCAAGACAAGAAAAAGCTCACACTGCTGAAAATGTGTGTGTGTGTGTTTGTGTTTGTGTGTGTGTGTGTGTGTGTGTGTGTGTGTGAGAGAGAGAGAGAGAGAGAGAGAGAGAGACTGGGGATTATGTCTGATTGTGCTCTACACTGAGCTACATTCCAGTTACTTTTTATTTTGAGACAGGGACTTGCTGAGTTTCTTAGGGTCTTCCTTAGGTGCTGAGGCTAGCCTCCAACATTGATCCTTCAGAATCCACCTCTCAAGTCTCACTAATTAAAGGCAAACACCACCACATCCAACTGAATAACTCTTTAAATATAAAAAATATCACAAATCATTCCATTTCCCCTGTTGTCTCCAAAGCCATTTTAATCACATTGAAAAAAAAAAAAACAGTCTGTGGGGGATTTTCTACATCCTGTCAGCTTCCCATTCAGCCCTGTTTTCATTTTCATATATGAAAACCCTCACCGAGAGAAGCCCTGTGAGTGTGAGAAATGTGGGAAATCTTCTAGTTATCTCAGTATTTTACTAAGGACTTGGAAGATTCTTTTGGAATAAAAAGTATAAATCCTATGCAAGTAAGATTAAAAAGGGTTCAGCTGTTCTAGTTTTGTTCAGTTGTATGAAAGGACTCATACTGTAGAAAATACTGAGGATAAGCCATGTGGGGCAGTATTCAGCTTTCAGAGTTTTCCTCAAAGATGTAGAGAATTCATATCTGGGAAGATCCTTTTACTCTCTTTAAAAATTGTAGTAAGACTTTCAACTTTCCAGGTCCCTTTGAACAGCATTTAAGAAATCACACTAGATCTCCGGTCGCCCAGTTCACTTTTGGTTGTGACCCAGTAACCGGTCCTCGGTGATGGAAATCCTTCCTCTAGGTTTTGGTGCACCCCAATTTTGCTGGAAATTCCTAACAAGATAGCTTTTGGTGGTTGTACCTCGATATTCACCTGCGCAGTGACGCAGTACAGGGGGGTGATGCACTCTATTCACTGCCATCTTCTCCCCAGAAATGCAAATCAAAACCACCCTAAGATACCATCTCACTCCAGTAAGATTGGCAGCCACTATGAAGTCAAACAACAACAAGTGCTGGAGAGGATGTGGGGAAAAGGGTACTCTTGTACATTGCTGGTGGGACTGCAAATTGGTGCGGCCAATTTGGAAAGCAGTATGGAGATTCCTGGGAAACCTAGGAATGGAACCACCATTTGACCCAGCTATTGCCCTTCTTGGACTATTCCCTGAAGACCTTAAAAGAGCATACTACAGGGATACTGCCACATCAATGTTCATAGCAGCACAATTCACAATAGCTAGACTATGAAACCAACCCAGATGCCCTTCAATAGATGAATGGATAAAAAAATGTGGCATTTATACACAATGGAGTATTACGCAGCACTAAAAATGACAAAATCATGGAATTTGCAGGGAAATGGATGGCATTAGAGCAGATTATGCTAAGTGAAGCTAGCCAATCCCTAAAAAACAAATGCCAATGCCTTCTTTGATATAATGAGAGCAACTAAGAACAGAGCAGAGAGGAAGAGCAGGAGGAAAAGATCAACATTAAACAGAGACATGAGGTGGGAGGGAAAGGGAGAGAAAAGGGAAATTGCATGGAAATGGAAGGAGACCCTCATTGTTATACAAAATTACATATAAGAGGTTGTGAGCAGGAAGGGAAAAAAAACAAGAGAAAGAATTAAATTATAGCAGATGGAGTAGAGAGAGAAGATGGGAGGGGAGGGGAGGGGGGATAGTAGAGGATAGGAAAGGAAGCAGAATACAACAGTTACTAATATGGCATTATGTAAAAATTGGATGTGTAATCAATGTGATTCTGCAATCTGTATTTGGGGTACAAATGGGAGTTCATAACCCACTTGAATCAAATGTATGAAATATGATATGTCAAAGAGTTTTGTAATGTTTTGAACAACCAATAAAAAAAATCAAATAAAATCACACTAGACAAAAGCCCTGTATATATAAATGTGGTCGGACCTTTGCTGGTTTCAGATCCATTTGAACTTGTTCAGACTTGAGGAAATTTTTATTTCATTTCATTTTATTTATTTTGAGAAAACCACTGTAGGTGTGTGAAAAGGTGTGTGCCTTCCTTTCTTTCTTTCTTTTTTTTTTTATCTACTCAGAGGTAACAAAAATGCACCCTGCATTGGAGAGGAGCATTGCATCAGCATGAAGATTTGAAAGCAACATGTTTTTCTGGGTTAAATCTCTCTTATTGTTAGATTCCATTTTCCTGTATTTTAAGTCTTTTGTTGTCCTAAGAATCAAACCCAGCGCCTCACACATTCGAGGCATGTTGTCAACTACTGCACCACACCTGAGCCCAAGTGTTGCGATTTGTAAGGTGACTACCTGGCTTACAAAGAGTAAAGAACTCAGTGAGACCCTGTCTCTAAAAAACTAACTCAAATAATAAATTTAAAAGAAGGCTGGGGGGTTGCTCAGTGGTCGTGTCCCCCGAGTTCAATTCCCAGTACCTCCAAGAAAAATACATTAGGAACCAAGATTTAATAAACTGTATGATGGGTGGATGGGCTTGTCCATTATACTGTTTTCTTCTTTGGAATCTCAGGCATGGTTTACTAATTTTGGAACTCTGTAAAATTTACCAGTTCAATGAAAAGCAAGTCTATGGTTTTTAAAAAAATATATAGCAAGGTCCATAGGGGCAGCTTCCTGCTCTGGGAACCCTCAGTAATTGGTAGTCATCACAAGTGGCCATAATGTCCTTATCTTAAAGAGTTTGTGGAAGCTTCTGTTGTGTAGGAGGTTCTGAAGGTGCTAAAAGTTCCTGTGTTTTCAGAGAGTTGGTGGAGGAATTCCATATGGAGGTCTCTGATTTATAGATGATGTCATTGGGGAGCTCAATTGAAACTGATAAGTGAAGAACATGTTGCCAGATGGTCCAGTGCAGTCTAAGAGGTGTCAGATATTCTTGTCTTTAAGAAGTGTGTCAAGGACCCTTGGAGGTGGAAGTCAGCAATTTAGGATGTGCTCTTGCAAAAACATGATGCTTGAGTCTCTGCTCAGGTCACTTGTGAAAAGCTGATGAGTAGTCTGAAAATTTATTTGGTGCTGTTAGTGATAAGGGCAATTTGCATTAGAATGCTATTGAAATAGAGAAAACAGAATATTAGCGAAATCTGAGGCCAAAACATATACCAGTTGTTAATTAGATAGGATTAGTAATTTTCATTATATTTGGTATTGAGCACGAATACTTAGAGATGGAGCCACATCATATTAGCAGTAATGTACCCCAGGCAATAGTTGAGATAGAGAATATCTGTGTTTCTGTAGTTGGAATTTCATTGTTTCTCTGTGATTATCAGTGACTGTGTTTAAAGATTTCAGGATGCCTAGATATAATTCTGATTTTTCTATACTTAACAAATTGGAAAATATTAGACTATTAAATATTCTGAGAAGCACCTCACATTTCATTGGAAATTTTAGTTTCCATACACCTTGTTTTAACATATCAAAAAACATATGAAGTAATTTAATTGGAGATTGATGGTGTTTATTTAATTATTTTTGTTACTGGGTATTGCTTCTACCAGTATGGCCAAAGTAGCAGGTTTTGGCAAGGCTGATGGGAGATTGGAAGAAATAAAGAGTAACACATGCAGAACTTGAAGATAGAACAGCTGGGATCAGGTGGAGCGCTGCTCTTTGATGGAGCAGCAGGTCTAAAGTATTACACCAGCAATCTTTATTATATGTATCTCATTAATCAGATTAAAGACTATGCAAGCATTATTCTTTGTATTCATGAAAGTTACACAGTTAGCAACAGTATGGAGCTATTTCTTCCATTACATTCCACAGTTGCAATGCACAATGTTATGAGCACTATGCAGGTCTCAAGAAAGTCCATCCTTTATGGTTACTAGTTTCTGGGCAGATCCAGGAGCAGAAGAACTGGTGAAACATTGTGGTTGTCTTAGCCAGGAAGTTCCTTTATTCCCAGGAGCTGTGTGCCTGAGAATAAGGTCAAAGCCAAGAAGGCTGTCACAACAGAGTCACCCCCATGGAGAGCATTGCCATAGCAACCAGGCATCCTATACTTTTGATTGGAAACCTTCCCAGTCACTGACCATGGAACTGTGATGAAGTCATCAGAGACCCCAATCTCAGACACTTGTCTCCCAATCACTGTCACTGGTCTCCACAGGGGATTGAACCCATGTCTACTTTACCACTGAGCTACACCCTCACCAAGGTTACCTTCAGTTTTTTCCTTGATACAGTGTTGGACTCGGTTGCCCAAGCTGACTTCACACTAATCTACAACCAGAGCAATGTGGTCTCTGAACCTTTACCCCAATGGCAGTCACATTTGCAGGAAATGCAGTTGAAGTGATTAAGTTAAAGTAATGACAGTTTGGAATTCTATAAGTTGTGACTACTGTTTCCAAACTCATTCTACCAAGCCTGGTAGAAATTTTCAAGTCCCTTTTTTTATGTCTCTAGATCATAAGAAAAAATATTTTTTTTCAAATTTTCACAGAAGTACCAATTTCACACAGATCCTAAGTACTTGGTAATGAGTGTGCAGTCCATGAGGAACTTGTTGGAATTGTTTGAATACAACCTACTTTCTGATTTGTCTTTCTGTTTTCTCTCTATCACTCTCTTTTTAGTACAAGGGGATATTTCTTAAAAAAGAAATATATTTAGATAGAGAATTTTTAATATTTATTTTTTAGTTTTCAGTGGACACAACATTTTATTTTTTTATTTTTTTTATGTGGGGCTGAGGATTGTACCCAGCACCCCGCACATGCCAGGTGAGTGTTCTGCTGCTTGAGACACATCTGCAGCCCAGACAAGGGGTTCTTAATCACTAGGCCACATTCCCAGATGCACCGTTATATTTCATTTAGAGACAGGGTCTTGCTAAGTTGTTTAGGCCATCGCTAAATTCCTGAGACTGTATTTGAACCCATAATCCTCCTGTCTAAGCGTCTTGAGCCAGTGGAATTACAGATGCATTCCACTGCACCTCGTGCTTTTTCTTTTTTGAGACAGGGTTTCACTAAATTGCTAGGGATGACCTGAAACTAAAGATCTTCCTGACTCAGGATCCTGAGTCTCTAGCATTATAGATGTGAGCCACAACAACTGCCCTTTTTATCCATTTGTATATTTGTTACAGTACTAGGGGTTGGGTGGATTACCACTGAGCTACATCCTCTCTCAGTCTTGCTACATATTTCAAGGTAATCATTATTTTTAATTTTGTTGACAAAGGACTGAATCCACATCCGATTGTAGACAGACATGAACTGAGGGCACCCCTTCCTTTTCACTTCTTGGAGGCCTCACTTCACGTGGACTCACATTCAGTCCTCAGCTTGATGAATGTTTATTTCTCACTGAATTATCAGTGCTCAAGTCTAGGGAGAGTTAGGATGAAGCAATATGTTTCCAGCGAAATGGTAAGAGCATCACTACTCAGGCTTTTTCTTAAATCTTATCGTATAATGGATGTTTGGGGATAAGAAATCATCAATTCAATGAAGTATAAAATCTATGAACTTGTTTGTAAAAGACTTTAAAAACTTCCTGATGCATTTAAATTGAAATTGTTTTAGATTTTCTCATTTCAAACATTTTCTCAATGAAAATGACACTTCTGATTAGGCACACCAAATCTTAGTGGCACTGGGGCACACACTCTAATTCTAGGCTGCTCAAGAGGCTGAGGCAGGAGGATCATGAGTCTAAGGTCAGACTGGAGAAGTGAGCAAGGTTCTATGTCAAGATCAGTACAAGGGACTGAATGGTAGAGTGCTTTCCCAGCATGTGTGACCTCAGCCTGGGGTGAGGTGACATGCAAAATGTCCACTAATTAAGTATGCTTTAGTCTTTTTTTTTTTCTGTGTGTGTGTGTGTTTTGAGTTTCAAGATATTTAAAAACATTTCAATTTTTAAAAGCTTTTTACATTTTGCACCACAAAACTTTATCCTATATTGTATATATATAAAACTTTGTATGTGTTCATGTATATTATACATATTATACAACATATATGTTTATGTAATGATACATGTCCTAGACAATGATTTGGCACACTATCATTTTAGAGGAATCCAGATGAGATGTGGCAGCAGTTTTCCCTTTTTTTGTGTCTTTAACTTAAATTACCCTCAGCAGTGAGTTAACATAATACGATTAAATATAGATACATATATCCCAGGCAGTGAGCATGAGGTGATAACTACAGAGTGATTCAGCTAACCAGAATCAGTTGTTTTAGTGTTAGATGTACTCGAAAAAGACTTGAGGGGACTATAATTATTAGTGGAACCCAAGCATAAGAAGGCCTTCTTGTTCAGTGCAGGCTCAATAAAACATCAGTGGGATCATTTTGAGGTTAATTCACATTTGTCATAAGGTGTTCCTCCTCTTGTTTTCTAAGAAGAGAAAACACATCCTGTTATTCAGGTTATGAATGTGTGGACACTTAGCCACTGAGCATTTTTTAATATTTTATTTAGAGACAAGGTCTTGCTCAGTTGCTTAGGGTCTCTACAAGTTGCTGAGCCTTGCTTTGAACTTGCATTTTGACACATCATATATAGATGGAATATAACTGCTCATTCTTCTGGTTGCACATGGTGTAGAGTTACACCAATCCTGTCATCATATATGTACAGAGGGTAATAGTGTCTCATTTATGCTACTCTCAGCCCTACCCCTGTGCACCCTCCCCTACTCCCACTCCCCTCTGTCTAATACACAGTACCTCTATTCTTCCCTAGCCCACCCTCTGTGCCTTCCTCTGAATTTGCATCTGCACATCAGAGAAGACATTTGGCCTTTGATTTTTGGGAATGGCATATTTTGTGCAGCATGATATTCTCCATTTCCATTTATTTACTAGCAAAGACTATCATTTTATTTTTTATTAATTGAGTAATATTCCAGTGTGTGTGTGTGTGTGTGTGTGTGTGTGTGTGTGTGTGTGTGTGTACCAATTTTCTTTACCCATTCATCTGTTAATGGCACCTAGATTTGTTCTTTTTTTTTTTAAATGCCATTGATTCAATGATAGATTATTGTAATAATACTCAATATGGCTTACATTTTGTTAAATCTTCCTGATTTTAATAATTGTTTTGTAAAAAGCAAAATCAAGATTTATGAATAGATTTTTAAATTTGAAAAAAAAGTGTATGCCACAAATATATCAAAATGTTCTGTCCAGTCTCCACACTTGGAAAGAAATTGAGAAGCTCCCAATATTCCACATACATTTGTGAAAAAAACCAAACTGTGAACCACTCTTTAAAATGCATGAGAAAACTCTGTGGTTTAATGATGAACCAAATGAAATTCCATCCTTTTTAAGATTGGGAGTCATCTCATGAAAACCTTAAGATAAGTTCATTTCTGTTTTGCTAAAAATACTAAGATTTGTATTTGATCTGATAACCTGATGTTTAAAATTGTTTGAAATTCCTGCCTGGGCTTTGAACTCACCCATGCCTGGCTCTCCTTGACCAGTAACAATCCTCCTTAAAACCCCAGCAGCACCTCATAAATTCTGATGTTGGAATCTCAATTTACTTCCTATCTTGAAATATTAGGGCATGTAGATTATTAATCTGCTGTCTGTCTTCTTATTATGCTTGCCAGAATTCTATTAGGTGTAAATTCCCAAGGCACCTCCCTCCACCTTTGTAACTTTTGGAGCTATAAAACCTTTCACCTGAAGAGCTGGGGTGCTCATCTTTAGCCTGGCTTTGGGACAGACAGCCGCTTGTGGACAGCTTTTGTGTACACAATACAAGCTTGCTTTAGTTTGATTTACAATTGGAGTTGGTGATCTTTTCATTGCATCGTGGTTCAACATTAACACAGTGACATCAGTGTTCACTAAAAACCTACAGTGATCAAGCCATGGAGCTATAGCATGTGAACACATTCCTATAAATGAATGGAAAGATTTGAAGATTGAATGATGAACACATTTGTGAGTAATTCATGTTAGCAATCAGATTGTAACCATCAATGTTTTCTAAAATGTTTCTAGGAAAGTTAAATGTTCATCTGCAATAGGATGAACCTGGAGACACACACACACACACACACACACACATTAGAATATTACTCAGCTCTAAATAAGAATGAAATATGCCCTTGACTGGTAAATGAATGAAAGTGGAGTCTATCATGCAAAGTGAAATAAGCCAATCCTCAAAAACCAAATGCTAAATGTTTCTACTTATATATGGATGCTTACACACAACCAGGGAAGTTGTAGACACAAAAAATAGAAGTCTATTGCTTTAGATTGAAGAGAAAGAATGGAAGGCAGAAGGGGAATAGTAAAGAAAGCAAACTTAATGGGACACCAATTTCCTCTGTTCCTTTATGAATACACGACCAAGGTAACTCCACATCATTTATTTACATGACTGGGGTCCTACTTACAGTAAGTTATTGCCCATTTATGCATAAAGGGTCAAAATACACTCTAGTGTCATGTGTATCAAAAGAGAACAAATTTAAAAAGTGAAAAAAGATACACTCATGGAGTATTCAGAAATGAAATTATTGAATATACTAGAATTCTCAGGGCAAAAATGAGAGGAAATTTTGATGCTCTTGAGAGAGAATAACATGCCTTAGATATTGCATCAAACCAAATAAAGGAAAAAAATATGCATACTTGTTCTTATTTGCTTGTTTATTTATTTATTTATTTATTTATTTATTTATTTATTTATTACTGAAGATTAAACCCATGGGAATTTAATCACTAAGCCACATCTCCAGCTTTTTAAATATTTTATTCAAAGGCAAAGTCTCACAATGTGGTTCAGGGCCTCATTAACTTTTTTGAGGCTAGCTTTGAACTCACAATCCTCCTGGTCCATCCTTCTGAGCCACTACAATTATGGGCATGTATGACTTCACCTGTAAGAACAGAAAATTTGATGTAAAGAATGCCTCCTCCAATTTTTAAAAGAATATGAGAATAGTTTCTAGATATAACCATCCCAAAATGTATGGGTACATAAAATATAATTAATACATAATTATAGTTATAATTATACATACAATTTTTGTGTGAAAAAATTTAATTTTTTCTTTGTTTAATTAGAATGCATATATGCACTTTGATATATCATACTTGGATGGGATATCATTACTCATTATTCTGAGTGTACATGTTGCAGAATCATATTAGTCATGTAGTCAACTCTATACATATAGTAATGTCTGTTTCATTCTACTATGATCTTTCCTGTCCTCACATCCCTCTCCCCTCCCTCCCATCACTTCCCTCAACCTTATCTAAGGTAAAGCTATTCTGCCCTAGTGCCCGCTCTCTCTTGAATTAGTGTCTGCATATTAGAGAAAACATTCTTCTTTGGTTTTGTGGGATTGGCTTATTTCACTTAGCATAATATTCTCCAATGCCAACCATTTACTAGCAAATGGCATAATTTTAGTCTACTTTCAGCCCAACTGATATTCCATTGATTATATGTACCACATTTTCTTTATCCATTCATCTTTGGAGGGACACCTAGGTTGGTCCATAGTGTAGCTATTGCAAATTGACTTACTAGAAACATAGTTGTGGCTTCTGAGGAGGTCATACATGTGAAAATATTTTTTTAAAAAACAAGCTGCTGATCAGGAGAAAATATTTCACGTTACATACTTAATTATCTCCTAGTATCGAGAGAATAAAAGGAACACTAGTGACTTCATAAGAAAATAATTGACAAATTTAAAAATGAATTCTGAATTCTGAACCCCTCAGATATTTCTGCTGCTCTTTATGGTGTTTCCTAAGAATGGTTTTCAAATTGCTAATTGTTAATTTTTGCAGATTGACTGACATGTAGGAAGGCCACACCCAAGGGCAGAGCAAGAGAAGGGGACATGCAAAAGTCATATCATAAACAGGACAAGGGGTAATATCACAAAGGAACAGGTGAGCATAGCTTGACCCACAGGGATGCAGGATGGCACACCCATGCAGGAGGACACAGTCACATGACTCCAAAGATTGGGGCTATCATCTGGGTTACTTAGGCAACCAGATGACAGAGTGAATAATGATGATGCCACACCAATCAGAAAGGGAGACAGACAGAGTCACATGTGAGTTTGATCTCCCCCACACTGAGTCTCACTGAGTCTGGCTCCAGTGTGAACTGAGCTAACTGGGCTGTGCAAAATAACCACACAAGAGACAGAGATACCTTTTCCTTTGGAGGTGCTGTGAGAGCTCCTCTGACCTTAAGAGAGACAGAGAGAGAGAGAGAGAGAGAGAGAGAGAGAGAGAGAGAGAGAGAACACAAGAAAGAATGTGCTGAACCATTTTATTGAGGAGAAGTCATTCAAATGAGGCAAGGAGTCAGGTTTCAGGGGCCTGAGTCTAGCTTCCTGATGTCTGCTGTCAGCATGTTCACTGACATCCAGGAAGGACACACCCAAGGGCAGAGCAAGAGAAGGGGACACACAAAAGGCATCTCCATCCCAATGAGGGCAAGGGGTAATACTACAAAGGAACAGGTGAGCATAGCTCCACCCAAGGGGATGCAGGAAGGCACATTCATGAACCAGGACACTGTCACACCACCCTAAAGATTGGTCATCCTTTGGGTTACATAGGCAACCAGATCACAGGGTGACCAATGATGATGCCACAGCAATCAGAAGAGGAGACAGACACAGTCATATGGCAGTTTGGCCTCCCATACACTGAGTCTCACCGAGTCTGGCTGTGTTATTTTCTCTCTCCTGTTTTCCCAAGGTTATCCACATGCTCTGTGCGAACACCCAGCACCTCTTAAGCATGGGGAATCTGAGGTCCTATCTCTGCTCTCTACTTGGGTGACACAGTCTGAGGCTAACTTGAATGCTGAGAGCAGGGCAGCTGTGTGATTCCGCAGGATTCAGGCAGGGGGCGCCTGTCCCACACACTTCCCACTCCTGTTGCAGGAGTTCTTAATGCAGGAGGAATGATGGAGTCTGACTCTCTTTATTTTTCCACTGCAAGTGAGGTTACAGAACATCTCCAAAGCTCTAGAGGACACATTTTAGTATCATGTCCAAGTACAGCATCAACTAGTTATGAAAATTAAAGGTTTCCCTGGCTCATGAGAATGAGAGGATCTGGGAAAGGGCTGTCAGGGATGAGGGATGGGGACATGTGCTCTTTTCAAAACATTTTTGGGATCCCAGGAAGAGGCTCCCAGTTTTCCCATCTCATCAGAGCTGGAGGGACTCATTGGAGCTCCTTAGGCCTCAGCTTCACCTGCTGCTGAGAAAGAGGGTGCACCTGACCTTGTGTGAGGAGCTTCTTCCACTGACAGGGCTTTGACCTGCAGGCCAGAAGTGTGCAAGGGGCCTGGGTGTTCACAGGGTCATCCTCAGAACCATGGGCCAGTTTCCTCATCCCCATGACTCATTGCTCTACAGCTGTCATCACTCAACAGTGACCACATGTGACCCTGTATGTGGAAAAGGGTCCCAAGTATCACCTGCAACAAGTGGAAGAGGCCACAAATCATTTAGCTTGGAAACCAGGAGGCCTGAGACTGAAGCCATCCAAGTCTCTCTGACCAAGCCCAAGGTAGGAGTCAACCCTGGACAGAGCATGGTCATTTGCACAGTTCTGGTGTCCTCAGCCAGAGCAGCACAGCAACCTGTGTGTGGCCACCTCCTCCTCTGACCCCTGCCCCTTCAAACAGAAGGAAACCAAGCCTCTGGAGAGACACACCCATCACAAGGGCCACCGATGGAGCCAGGAGCCTGTCCAGCTGTCTGACTCCTCGAGTCCATGTGTAGTCTGAGCTTCCTCTAGACCAAGACAGGTCCCATGCACCCATCCCTCTAACTTTCACTTTAAAACTAGAAAAAGGGAAATGACAGGATTCCTCGGGTGCTTTTCTGGCCAGGCATCTAGTATGGATGGGCTGGCACCGGGGTGGGCAGCAGAGTCTCAGTCCCCTCCTCCCACTCCAAATCCCCCTCCAGGGAAACCCCTGTGTCTCAGCTGTTGAGCTGCCCTTGCTGCCAGAGGACAGCCCCACCTCAACCCCAAGCCCTGTGTGGCTGTCCTGACATGGGAAAGCTGGTCATCCAGCAGGGCTACCTGACACCCATCTGGGTCTCACCTTCCTATTCGATTCTTTGAAAAGGCCAGAGTCCAAGGCTGTATGCTCCCAAGCAGCCAGGAAGAAGATGGGGGGCAGAGTTGTGTCCAGTTCTCACCATATTTCTTGTTCTGGGTCCCAAGGGCTGATGAAACATGGGGATGAGGGACTTAGGCAGGCCTGGGATTGTCACTGTCCTGGAAATGGGTCTTTGAGAGGTCTGTGCAGAACCCCAGATCACATCTGTAACCCACGTGGCCTGGGACCTGATCCCCAGTCCAAGACCTGTGTGTGTCCCTTCCCTTGGCAGGAGCAGCCTCCAGAACTCAGCCTTCACATGGGAGGAAAATGGCATGTCTGTCATTCTGTCATTGCTTCCCTACTCATTGTCCTCATGGCACATGACTGTTCTGTTAGACATGAGGTCCTCTTTCAGGTGCCAAAGTCAGCTTGCATTTTCAGCTGACCCTGGAATGGTTCATATTGGTAAGAATGTGAAAGGAGCTGACAGGTTGCCTTCATATCCAAGGGAGACCACAAAGTTGGATCATTTAACATTGCGTGGACTCTACAGGCTTTTGTGTCTCCTGGACTGTGTTTGGGTTTCTCCAACAGCAAACCCAAACAAACCCAGAATAACCAAATTCTAAACTCTAATTGACTTCAAACTAAGAACTTTCCATCTCATTAATGAAATATTTTGCTTTGTGCCAGGTGTGGTGGTGATGCCTTAATCCTAGCCTCTAGGGAGGCTGAGGCAAGAGGATCAAGAGTGTACAGCCAGCCCCAGCTAAGTCGAGATGCTAAGCTACTCAGAGAGACCCTGGCTCTACATAAAGTACAAAATGAGGCTGGGGATGTGGCTCACTGATTGAGTGCAACTGAGTTCAATTCCTGGCACCCCCATCTCCTGTGGTGAGCCATTTTGCTGCGCTGCCTTGTGTGGGTGTTGGCTTAGTTCTTGGACTATGACTCAGTTCTTTGTGGTCGGCCAGTTCCAGAGCGAGCCAATATGATAATGTGCTGAGTGTTTTAAGAACCAGTAAAAACTGGTAAGAACCAGTTGACCTGTACTTCCTGGCTCTGGGCGCCAGTGCTGAATTCCTTGCCTTATTGGCTGCTGCTGTGTTGCTATGCGCTTTTGTCCAATCACATGAGACTTAGGCCGCGGCTCTAGTATATTAGGGGTGGTCTTTTCAGGCTCAGGGTCCTTTCTCTCAACGAACCATAATGCATGCTCCCAATAAAGCATGCTAAAGAAGAATCCTGTTTGTTGTCGTCATTCCTGCTGGCGGGTAGACGCGACAGGATGTGGCTCACTGATTGAGTGCAACTGAGTTCAATTCCTGGCACCCCCATCTCCCCAAAAAGAAAAGCCAACTATTTCTTCTGATTGGCAGAATCCCAGTCTCTGGACAGTAGTCATTGTGCTGCTCCTTTGCTAGCAAAATTATTTTTTTCCCTGGAATCTCACAGCTGTGTTCTTATTATTGGGTTGGTATTGGGAAAGAGGGTGGAGCATTCAGGAACACCTTAATCTCATGTGTCCATGTCTCACAGCCGTTATCTTCAATAAATTGTGGTTTTGAAACATTTTGCCTGATGTTGTAAGGGTCAGGCGAAACGTCGGAGAAAGAGACCACGAGACTAGCTTCATGCAATTGCAAGGGGGATTTATTGGATCCATTCCAGCGTGCTGGGACTCCATGCTCACTCAAGAAGGGAGAGCAGCCCGGAGCCCAGAGCAGAGGTCAAGCAGAGCTTAAGTACACTTTTTGGAGAGGGTGGGGGGCTTTGCATACATCAGAACAAATCATCATGAGGCGCGGGAAAATTGAACAACAACTCTGATACATGATTAGTCCATTCATTGGCGGGAACAGGCTGGGCAGGGGTGATTGGTCACTTCTAAACTGGGTACACATTCAAACTGATTGGTTTGGGCCTTGTGACGAACTGCACAGGGCCCTAGGCTGAATGGCCAGTAGGGCGTTGTCTTAACTATCTCAGGAATCTGGGTGTAACAGAGAAACTTAATAGTACCTAATCTTTCACATTTTTATTCAAACTTTCCAGCTTAGAAACTTTACCCTTTCAATGTTAGGGAGGTAGTATAGTAGAGATCACTCATGGTGTCAGTTTTCATGGTGTAGGACTCACATCCTCTTATTTTCTTTATTTAAATTTTTTAAAATGTGTTACTTTTAAAGAGAGAGAGAGAGAGAGAGAGAGAGAGAGAGAGAGAGAGAGAGAATTTCAACATTTATTTTTTTTAGTTTTTGGTGGATACAACATCTTTGTTTGTATGTGGTGCTGAGGATCAAACCCAGGCTGCACACATGCCAGGCGAGCGTGCTACCACTTGAGCCACATCCCCAGCCCTTATCCTTTTATTTTCAGACTCTTTATCCATTTGTATCCCAGCAGTGACCCCTGCACATAGCACAGAATTGGACCTTGTTTTCATTCTGACTGCTGAACTCTACCTTAGGAGAGGATTGTTCAGTCAATTGCCATTTAAGGTCACTGTTGATGTATTTCTATTTATGTCTCCTCTTTTACACTCTTCTATTTTCTTATGTTTTTTCCCCTCTATTCCTCTTCAGAGTGTTTTTTTTTTTTAATTGGCCATTGACCCCAGGGGTGCTGTGACACTGAACTACATTCCCTGCCCCTTTTAAGTTGTATTTTGAGAGGGTGCAGCTACCTTTTAGAGGCTGGCCTAGAATTTTTAACCCCCCCCCCCCAGGATACTGCTCTAGTTTTGTTTTGTTGTTGTTGTTTTCTAAGTAAGAATGTATTTAGTAATTTTTTTTTCAGTTTTTTAATGTATTGGCCTAGAGATATGGTTAAGTCTGAGAAATTTGCTCCCTTGGCCAAACCCAAAGATGGCCTTGTTAGAGACCTGGCACTGTAAAACCACAACACAAGGAAAAGACCACAGACTCCAATTTTGTATGAAATTAAAGCAAACATATTTATGTTCCCAGGAGCTGGCCATGTCTGTCTCTCCCCAACCCTGTGCTAAAGATACCCCAGCTCTCTAGGAACACAATTTTATAGCACAAAAGTTGTAAAATGGGATGTCTTGAGAACTTACAGATCACAGGATTGGACAAGCCTAATACAAAGACAGATACTAACTTAATAATCATCATGGCTTAACATTTCAAGGTAGGGAATAAATTCAGATCCCAACCTCAGAATTTATGAGGTGCCACTGAGGTTCCACAGAGGGTTGGTATTTGGTCAGTGGGAGGCAGGCTTTATGAAGAACCACAAAGGTTCTAGAGAGGATAGTTATCTGGTTAAGGAAAGCCAGGCATAGGTGAGTAGAAGCCCCGGGCAGGGATTCCAAACAAGTTTAGAAGTTGCAATAATTTATAGTAAAACAGAAATTAACTTTTCCTGAGTTGATGATGAGATGGCTCCTAATTTTAAAATGGAATTAGGCTGGGGTCATCAGAGTTTCATTCTCAAATTCATTACATTTATGCTCCCACCCATGTTATTTGTACCACAATAAAAAGGGGGCTGGGAGTGTTCCTCAGGGTTACTATGCTCCTGCCATGGATTCAATGCCCAGCCCAGAGGGTGAAAAAAAAAACCTGGGGTTGTGTCCTCAGCCTTCAAAGGGTATATGGCCACTATTCCACATTTGTGAAAAAATGACTGTGCATTTGTTATCCCCCCCCCCCCGCCCCCGCCATTGTCCATGGGTGATATTTCTAGGTAGAATGACTTTGGGCCAGTGTGCAGGATGTGAAAGACTTCACCAAGTCCAAGTTAAGAGAAAAGAATATGGGCTGGGGATGTGGCTCAAGTGGTAGCACGCTCATCTGGCATGCGTGCGGCCCGGGTTCGATCCTCAGCACCACATACAAACAAAGATGTTCTGTCCGCCAAAAACTAAAAAAAAAAATAAATAAATATTAAAATTTAAAAAAAAGAAAGAAAGAAACCTGTTTGTCCTTCCTATAAAAGACTTTTCTTGGGCTGGGGTTGTAGCTCAGTGGTAGAGTGCTTGCCTCGCATGCTTGAGACACTTGAGTTCAATCCTCAGCACCACATAAATATAAAATAAAGATATTGTATCCACTTATAACTAAAAAATAAATATATTTAAAAAAAAAAAAGAGAAAAGAATACAATTGAATTTACTTTCCAGGAAGGGGTAGATACTGAAGCCAGAATGAGACAGGCAGTCCTTATAGATAGGTAAATGGAGTCAGGTCTGATCAAGGAGGCCAATTGTGAGTGAGTCTGGCAAGTTGGAGACTGTCCCTGAGGGATTAAAATGTAAATTTCTTCAGTCTTTCCTTTCTCCACCCTGATGAAGAACCTGCCCTTGTTCCAACCTGTGCCCAACCATGCCTCTCCCAGGAATTTCCCCCTCCCTACAGGGAGCTATAAGGATGTTCCTGTGTCCTTGTCTACTCCACCCTGCCCTTCCTCCTTCTACCCACCTGTTTCTCACCTTTGGGCCAACCCACAGAGCAGTCCTGGGCCAACTGAAGTATGCAGGAAGGAGAAAGATAAGCAGGAAAGTAATGGAGAACAAAGAAAGCCTAGGACTCATTAAAAGACAAAACACCTGGTTTCTGGGGAAAGCAGAGTACCAGCTGTGGCCTCCATCTCCCTTGTGGGAAAAGTCTATGTTACTTCTTTTTAAATAAACCTCCCCAGTAACCAGCGGTATCAACACCACAGGCCACATGTGCCCCAAGTGGGGTTTCATACGCAGGCTTTATGGGCCGAGCTGAGCAGGGTTATTGTTTCTTTCTGGTTTAACTATCAGTTGAAACCCAGGAAGCTGAGAGCCCTGGGTCAGCAGCTAGGGATATGGTGCTTACCAGGCAGGAGCAGGTGGGCTTGTGGCTTTTCTCGAAAATGTTGGTGCCTCTGAACCACTGATAAGGAAAGAACACAAGGGAGGCGACCCTTCCTGAGAGGTCAGTTCAGGTCAGCCTGTGCAGTGGGGTGAAGTGTGTTGAGGGGGCACGTGACCATGAGCTCACAGACATTTTATGAGACCCATAGATTCCTGAAGCCACGGAGGACGCCAAACCTACATACAGTGTGCCCTCTACACACATGCCTATGACTGATTGCCCTTTCTATAAAACCTGAGAGTCCTAGACAGCCCTGAAGAGAGGGCGGAGGACATGGTGCCCTGGTCTTCCTGGTGTAGCTTCACTGATCAAAGTTCCTTTCCTGCTTGTCATCATGAACTTTTCTGTTTGGATTTGGGGTAAAGAGATGACCTGATGTGTGGGGTCACCAGAGTCAGGTCGGTTCCTAGAACTCCCTAATAGTGGAATGTAGAACATGGACATTAAGCACAAGGTGCTCCTTTTATTTCAACCCCGCATTGCTGCCTTAGGGAATTGACTCCCCACATCCCCCGCTCCATTCTGCTGGGGAGAGAACACTGAGCCAAATCACCAACACCAATTGCTTCCTTTCTTAGCTCAGGCTATCTCCTCAAAAGATCAGGGGGCAGAAGGCGATGAGAATTACTGAAATAATTGTCAAACTGTTTTTATTTTTAGATATCATATATGTGTGATATATATGATATCTTTAAATAGTGTTTCAAAAATTTTGAGACTATGGCCTGAGGTCGCACCAGCTGATACTATATATGTAGATAGGTATCTTTTTCTTTGAGGTTCTGTGGAATAATCCCTGTGGGGCTCGACCTCTCAGGTACATCCCCAACCCTCTTTAATTAATTTTTAGCTAGGATCTCCCTGTTTGTGAAGCCAGATTTAAAGAGAAGAGTCTATGTAGCTAGGTTAATGTGGTCCAACTGGAACCATAAAGAAAATGGAGTGTAATCTGAGCCTGGGAAAACCAGAAAAACAGCTGAGAAATTGAAATATTTATGTCCCACGACCCTGGCAGGTCCTAAATAAGGGAGTAGCTCCCAGTAAAACAGGGAGATGCTAATCAAACCACCCTATCGTGTTCCTGCCCAGGTTTCTGCTCCCTGCCCCACTAGTCCATCAGTTTCCCACCCTTTGTCCTTCTACCTGCAGCCCCCATCACATGCACAATAAAGAGAAATAAAGGACAGGAATGTGGGAGGACAAAAGGCGACCTTAGGTATAAAAGGGAGAAGACCTCCCTTTTCCAGGGATTTCTCCTTTCCAGTCCCCTTCTTCCTGGGGGGTGGGGGTGAATCTTTTCTGCTCTCCCTTAATTAAGCCTTCCACTTTCCACTCTCCACGTGCTTCTCTGGTGTTATACTTCAGCATTTGGGGAAGCAAGGACCCGTCACAGTAAACACGGGTAACACTGTAGATCCTGAGCTGAACCTTGGGCTCCTCCTGCCTCAGCCTCCCCAAGTAACTTCTTTTGTTAATTGCTCTTTGTTTCTGTGGTGAGGTGAACACCCAGGGCATCACCCGTGCTGGGAAAGCAGTCTCTCAATCCCCTCCTTACCGAGTTCCAAGCAAAGGCTTCTAACTTGGAATATTTTTCTAACCCAGCAAAGACACTCCACTTGAAAAGGCCTGGGACCAAGCATCTGTCACTCTAGGGAACTTTAGGAAGTGATTGGATAATATTAGCTGTCAGTCACAATGCAGAGGCGTTCCTGGAGGCGCCCGTGAGGGATGCTGGGGTGGAACTGTCCAATCAGGTTTCCGAACACAGGGGAAGGGCGGGGTTTTCTTCCTCACCAGCACGGCTCTTCCCTCTCTGGGTCCCCTGTGCTCTGCCCAAAAGGCCTAGGTGATTCTGAGCAGCCCGTGTCCCGAAGATCTCTTGTGCTCAGAGGTTGCTCAAGAGAACTCCGGGTCCCCAAGGAAGACAAAAATGGTGAGTATGTGACGAGGGCTGAAGGGACGTGGTCAGCACCTGCCTTGGGGCCCCGCAAACGGGGTGAGCTGCAGAGCCTGGCGGAGTCGCCTCTGGAGGTTGCCCTGGGTCTCTGTCCCCTGCTCCTGGGGGTTGGGCTGGATGGTAGAACCTTGAAGTCACCTCCTGGCGGCTGACCCTAAGCCTCTTCCACTGGTCCCGCGGGGTGAGCTGGGTGTTGGGTGACGGAAACTGGTGCAGAGGGTGCAGCCTAGTCCTCCAAGGTGGATGGCCCTGCGCTTCTGCTCTCTGGCCCCTAGGATTGGGCTGGGTATCCAGTCCCTGAGGTCAGCTGCGGAGCATGAGGCCCAGTTCCCGCTGGCAGGTGGCCCTGGGTCCTGTCCCTTGGCTTCCATTGTTGAATGGGCGGCTCCTGTCCCCAGCTTCCCCTCCCCTCCCTGCTGGTGGCCCGCCCCCACTCTTCCAAACGTGTAGGAAGCAGGATCGCAAATCCACTTTCCTTCCCCCAGTTTAGTTCCTCTGAAAGCTGCTGTAGGTGCTTCATTTGCAGTTGCCTCCTGCTTCTAAAATGTCGTTTCCTCTCCACTTCCCATCATTCTCAAATATCTGTTCTTCCTGTGTTTCGAATGAACAGTCTATTAGTTTTCACTTTGAAAGAGTGAAGAAGGGAACTTTGATATTTTCAGGTGATCACAGCAGCAGTGGAAGAGCCATTTGAGAAGAATCCAGCTTGCTCTGATGCTGCTGCCTTGTTCTTCCAGCTTTTATTCCATCCAAGCCAGGATCCTCTTTCTCCACTTTGCTATCTCACACGCCAATCCCTCCTAGACACACCCTCATGGACATACCCAGAAACCTATTAAACATCTATATCTCCTAATCTGATCAAGGTGACAATTTAAGTGAGCAATTAAACATCATACAAGTGTTTACTCTGTTTCTGCATTCTAGAAAAAAAATGTCTAAAATTGGTGGCTGTTCTGGAGTTTGTGTGGCAGCCTGTATGATGTCTAAGAGCCATACCTTTCACTTTTTTGATGGGAATTAGTTATTGAGTCATTTTCTTCAGTAGGCAAGGGCTCATGTGTTTTGTGTATTCATCTCTGTGTAAGTTGTAGAAGGTGGTCTCTCTCAAATTATTGGACCAGTTCCTCTAAGTTATCAGATTTTTGTCAAGCACATGTTCATGATATTGTTGAAGAGCCCATGGATGGTAACACTGGCTAGTTTAATCCTAATGTGTAGTTTTTTTGTCCTTGGTTTTCTTATTTGTTTATTGTTATTGTAGTTCTCATACCTTTGTAATATTTATTTACTTTGATGTTGTGGAAAGGATTGAACCCAGTGTCTCACTGGTGCTAGGCAAGCTCTCTACACTGAGCCATAACCTCACTCCTGTCCTCTGTTTCCCTAGCCACATATTAGTTTGTCAGTGATGCTGATGTTCAGGAAGAACTTGGTTTTGCAGACTGCTGATTTCTTGATTGTGGTTTCACCAACACCCTCTGTTTCCTGCCTGTACTTAATTTACACTTACCTTGCTCTTCGTTCTCTGCTTTCCTTAAATGCCAGGTTCAATGGTTGCTTTTATCTCTTCTTTTCTGGAATGTGCTTTGGATGCTGCAGAGACCCCAATGCACCATCCATGCTGTTTTCCCATGTTGGACTCGTACATTTTATTTTTCTCAACATGGTCAAGTTTGCCCCTTAGTCACCTCTTCCTCCTGTGTCTGTTTAGAGTCCTGTGTTGCATCTCCCACTTCTTAGTTGCCGCAGTCTTGGCTGGGCACAGAATCACGAGCCACCACACAGCTTTGTAGATTCAAACAGCAAATCTTTATTCCCGAACTCACACTGGCCTCCACACACGTTCTGGGGCAATCCCAGTTCTGCTGCCACCCAATTCACCTACTCCACGAGGCTTATTTCCCAAAATCCTCTCTGAATCTCACGAGAACTCAATGAGAGCTCAGGCAGCAGGAACGCCCTAATTCCAGCAGCAATAATCCTCAACATGGAACTTCCCTAAAATCCAAGGTCTTAAACTGGGAACGCCCTTAATCCAAGGACGGGGATACTTGCTCAAACCTGATCAGCTCTAAACCCGGATCCGCCCAGCTCTAAACCTGGATCCGCCTTGGTCTTTGAGCAAGGTCACCTTACATGCAATGTCAACAGCGAAATTAACATGGGGTACGCTGGCAAGGAAATTTCCTACTTGGTAATGGCCCTCAGCACTTAGTGGTTTTCCAGCTGGTTCTGATGTGATTTCTGAACTCCCATGTTCTTTGAGCATACTTGGGATTTCACTTGCCTTGCACACTTGTTGAGGTGAGTTTTATGGCTCAGAATGGGGCATGTTCTGGGGAGTTTTACTGTGATTCTGAGAAGGCTGTGTTTTTCACTGTTGACTAATGGCCAGGGAAGCCCTCCTGTCTGTTGCTCTGCTACATGTTCACAGACCAACAGAGTTGTGGTGATGTCTCCAAATGTAGCAGTATATTCTTCATTGTCCTGGGAAGTTTTGTATGTCTCTTCCTGATGTATTTTGGTTTTGTTTTAGGTGCGTGCATACTAATAATTCAAGACAGTTAATGAAAGTTTAGCCTAGGGCCACCACAGTGGCACATCCCTTTGATCCCAGCAGCTCAGGACTCTTAGGCTGGAGGATCCCAAGTTCAAAGGTATCCTCAACAACTTAGGTGCTGAACTACTTAGAGAATTGCTCTGTCAAAATAGAAATAATTAAAAATAAAAAAGTGCAGTCGATGTGGCTTATTTGTTAAGCAACCCTTGGTTCAATCTTTGGTACAAAATATAAACAAATAAATGAATAGAAAGAAAATTTAGCCCAGGGATTCTGGAGTCTTATCTTACTCAAGGATGGTCAATTTAAAATGCTTTATTTTCCATTCATGACTCATGTTTTCCTGTGTGTCAGTATTCTTTGTACTTTTTTTTTTGATAAGTGAATGAAAATGTGTTTCTTGGGACTGGGGTTGTGGCTCAGTGGTAGAGCATTTGCCTAGCATGCATGAGGCATTGAGTTGGATTCTCAGCTCCATATACAAATAAATAAAGTTCCATTAACAAATTTTTTTTAAAGAGAGAGAGAGAGAGAGAGAGAGAGAGAGAGAGAGAGAGAGTGTTTTGATATTTATTTATTTATTTTAGTTTTTCGGCGGACACAACATCTTTGTTGGTATGTGGTGCTGAGGATCCAACCCGGGCCGCACGCATGCCAGGCGAGCGCGCTACCACTTGAGCCACATCCCCAGCCATCCATTAACAAATTAAAAAAATGTGTTTCTTTCTTTTCTCCTATAATGTGGGTCCTGTTTGTTGAAGGCTTCATGCCTTTGTGTAGAGACTATGTCTATGAGCTATGTTTAGTAAATATTTTGTGTTCAGCTCTTTTGAAAGATTTCCCTGAATGCTAGGGTCATTGAACAGAATGGAAACTTTGACAGTTTCAGAGATGACAGGCTCTGGATTTGCAGGCTGACACCCAGGAGCTGTGCTCTCTAACATGTCACCATGCAGGCTGGCAGCAGCTGCAGGTACCTGTAATGCAGTAGCACAAGCAGCCAACAAAGTAGCAGAGAAAGAACAATCCCTCTTCAGGTTGAGCATAGTAAAAGTCCCTAATATGTCTGAGCTGTGTCTTTAGGCCATTAACAAGCTTATTTTCATATAAGAAGCATAAAATTATCCCTCCAATATATTGCCCCAGCTCCCTTGCCTGGATGTCCTCAAAAGTTTTTATGTATAAAAGCAAAAGCCCTGCTGTACTCAGGGCTCAGGCTTTGGAAATTATTTTTCTGGGTTGTGGTGCCACCAATAAAATATTGCTGCTAGATCTCAGTGTCCCCTGGCCTCATTTCTCCATACACCAGAAACTAGAGAAGAAGAGTAGAAACAGCAAAGACTCACTTGTCTGGTTTTTGTGAGTAGTTGTGCTGGGTCCTCTGCTTTAATGCACAGTGGTGCTGTTTAAAGCTCTGCTGTGCCTTTGCTCTGCACAACCCAGCCTGTGAGCAACCACTGCTGAGCATGAGTGTCATAGGCCTCTCTGAATTGCTTCCTCCTAGTCTGTGAGCGTCCTTCTTTCCTCAGAAATCTCCATTGTTTTATTTGGGGGAGCATACTGTGCAGTGAACCCTCAGGTGCTTAACCACTGAACAAAATCCCCAGCACCTTTCCCCTTAACTTTTTTTGTTAAGTTTGATTCAGGCTTTTGCCAACTTCCTAAGGGCCTAACTAAGTGCTAAGGCTGGCATTGAACTTGCCAGCCTCCCGCCTCAGCCTCCTGAACCTGGGTGTTTTTGAAACCTGATTTCTAAAAGAAACTCTCTGAAGCTTTCTTGATCAAATTTTAGGTGGTGGTTGTGGGTAGACAATAGTTTGCTGCTCTTGCCAGATGCAGGTTGTTTGTTTACTTGAATCCTTCGAAGGAATTCCTGCTGATTTTTCACAGTGATCACTTCTGACGTAGATGAGTGAGAGTTGGTGTTAAGACATTAAGATATTTCCATGGTGATATTAGTAGGAATTGCCTAAACTTGGATAAGATGTGCTGCATGTAGTCTGGAGCCAGTGACCAGGCTCTCGCACTGAGATTGCAGGCCAGTGTCCTGCATCAGAGAGGGTCAGTCTGAAGGGCTAGTGAAGGTCACACCAGGCTTGCTGCTCTGCATTCTTCTGTATGTCTGCTTCATGTACCTGTTGGGAAACTTTCAGGGCTTTGGGGCATGATGACATTGTTCCCATGGTTCTGCTTGTGTTTCCATTTCTGTCCTACTTCATGGCAGTACTGAGATGGTTCCAGGCTCCCTGTTGTGTCATTTTGCTATGAGTTTTTAATTTTTCCCTTATTCTCATCAGTATAGAATTGTATAACTTGCTCTTTTGAAAACTAAATTTCCACAGGTGCAATGGTGCATGACTGTATTCTCCTTAGCTGGGGAGGCTGGTGCAGGAGAATCATAAATTTCAATGCTGGCCTCAGCCCCTCACAAGGTCCTGAGCAAGTTATTGAGTACTGTGTCAAAATGGCATATGTGGTGGGGATGTGGCTCAGTCATTAAGTGCCCTATGTTCAATCCCTACTTATTTTTTTCTAAATATTTCTAATCACAAATAAATAAATATCATGAAATTTCTTGTGAGCTTATTAAAAGTATTTTAGTGTTTCACATTTGAATGGACACTAAATGGATTTTTGTCTACAAAATTGAGGATGTAGTGCCTTTGGCCACCTGGATTCCTGTTTGCCTGGACCATCATGTGATCCATATCCAAGACATCTGCTGTCACTCATCTTTCCCTCGTGTGAAGGCTGGCCCACTGAAGGCTTCCTCATAGTCTCTTGCTCACCTCTGCTGATACTGTGCTGCTCAGGATGTGACATGTTTTAAGTCCTTGAGAATGGTTGTGTATCATTGGCAGGAGCACCTTCTTGTAGGTGATCTTTTTGGCTGCTCCACCACAGTGCAGACATCATAGTATTATTATGATTGTACATAGAGTTGCTTGTTTCCCATCCAAATTGTATTAGAGGTGAGGATTCTAGGTTGCAACCCTGCTTCTTTACCACGCTGGAAATGCTCTGTCTCAGGTTTGCACCAGCATCATTACAGGCAGGAGGAAACTCTTTAACAACAGACATCCAGTGCACATGTGGCCCACTCTTGATCAAAGTGTCTTGAGCAGTACAAGGCTATGGGCTACATGAACTTATAGCAGTGAAGTGACTGCTTTTCACTAGAGTTTTTGATACTTGATGTGCATTCACTGTTGCTATGAGATTTAGAAATTAGTGTCGGCTGTTCATTAATAAAATTGTGCTGAGACTTATAAAACTTTGCAAGGTTGTTGTTTGGACAAGGTGACATCTTTGGGTCATTGGTTTATATCTAAGTCATGTTCCATCATTTCATCTTACCACATTCTGCTTTAACATGAGAAACCATCAAATTTTTGTGTTTATTAATCATTGTGCTTGTTTACTATTTGACTAATTTTTTTTTTTTTCTGGAGAAATGTGCCTGCAAACATCTAGTTGTTCTCTTGGTGTAATCACAAAAGATGAACTCAATCCCCAGTTCACAAATTGTGACAACCTGAGTGTAAAGTTGTCTAAATGTTGTCTGTAGGGGAAGCTTCTTAGTGATCCATGTTTGGAAGTTAAGGGTGGGGTGTTCTAGACATTTCTTTAAAGATGGAACAATAGACTGTCAGAAGGAATCAAGAGATCAGTCAATGCCATGTTGTTTATATTAACTGTGTATGCACAGTGAGTCACTGGTTGGCAGAATCTCTCTTAAACTCTGAGTTTTATAATTCCAGCAATTTCCTTCTCATTCAGTTTCTTTTTTAAGGGTAAGTGCTATCAGGGTTGCTAATATCAGCTCTGCACTGGACAGAAGGTTGCTAGAACTTGTAATAGAGGTGCAACCAAGAAAGAAGTTAGGAGTGACCCAGGAGCCTGTCTCACTTCCTGTGAACTCACCAAAGGAAGGGAGTAAAACACTAAGTTGCTTGCCTTCTGAGTGGCAAAATTCTAGTGTTGGAATGTCTGCGAGGAATTGAGTACAGGAAGGATTTGATGGACCACATCATACAATTAATCAGGCATTCAGAGATCCATGTGGACATCATGCATGTTGAGTATAGATTTCTCATGCTGTCAATCTCTCCTGGCCTCCACTATACATTTGTGGGATATTTTAGGTCTCAGTGACCTTTAAGGATGTGGCTGTGAACTTCACCCAGGAGGAGTGGGCATTGCTGGATCCTTCCCAGAAGAACCTTTACCAAGATGTGATGCTGGAAATCCTCAGAAACCTGGCTTTTATAGGTAATAATGATGTTTTTTTTTTTAATTAATCTACTAGAGAACTCATGTTTATTTTGTTCATTTATATACAATATAAAAAGGGAATCAGTTATTGAATTATTGCAGCATAAAAGGCACCTACGATTTGACAAACCATTCTGTCTCCTAAAAATTCATAAAGATTGTTCTGGTTTCTCATTTTAGGAAACAAATGGAATGAAAAGAACATTGAAGATGAGATCAAAAATTTTGAGAGCATTCTAAGGTAATTGTACTCACAAGAGAAATTCTTGAGGGAATCTGAGAATGTCATATAGTTTTTAAAACAGACTAACCCAAGAAGTATGCACAATTTGAGAAGTATTTATTCTTATAATATTTTTTCCCAGAAATATATACTAAGCTGTAACAGATATTCAGTCTTCTCAAAGTACTTGACATGCCAAAATTATATGAAATTGCATGTGAATATCACTATTTGGATAATCAACATAGAGAGGCTGCATTGCAAAGGGTTGTTTCCTTTCAATCTCTTGATTTTCAGGCAATTTTAACAGATCAGGAAACCTAGCCTTTACCTGATATTGGTACTAATGTAAGCCTAGGACCCATAAATAAGTATAAAATCATGAATGAATCCAGCATTGATAATGTGCTGGTCATTCTTCAAAGAAGCCATGTGATAAACTTCAATGGCCAAGAAGATAGTGTGGGGAAAGTTTCAATGAGATTCCAGTTCTTTACTGGACAAAGAAAACTTTTAATAGAGTAAATCCAGGCTGGGGATGTGGCTCAAGCAGTAGTGCGCTCACCTGGCATGCGTGCAGCCCGGGTTCGATCCTCAGCACCACATAAAAACAAAGATCTTGTGTCTGCCAAAAACTAAAAAATAAATATTAAAATTCTCTCTCTCTCTCTCTCAAAAAAAGAAAAGAAAACTGGAGTAAATCCTTGTGGTTGTTATATGTGTACCAAAGACTTCATATACCCTTCATTCCTTCATAGGCAGATCACATCTCAGAAGCCATGTGAATTTAAACAGTATAGGCAATCCCTGGTTTCTCTCAAAAGTGTTCACAAACAAGTGTTAACAAAAACTGGAGATGGACCATATGAAAGTACAGTATGTGGGAAAGTCATCAGTTGTTCCAGTGACATTCAAAGACATGAAGATACTCATACTGGGTGGCAACCCTATGAATATCAACAATGTGGTGAAGCCTCATCTTCTCCCACAGATGTTCAAAGACACATGAGAACACACAGTGGAGGTAAACCTGTTCAATGTGAGGTATGTGGAAAAGCCTTTCATTTCTCCTCTTTATTTAGAAGACATGAAAGAACTTATTCTGGAGAGAAACTCTGTGAATGTAAACAAGATGGTCAATCCTTTACTTCACACACAAGTCTTCAAAGGCACAGGATCCCACACAAGGGGAATGCACATTTCAAATGTAAGGTATGTGGGAAAGACTTTGCTTTTCCCAGTTTACTTAGAGTACATCAGAGAATGCATACTGGAGAGAAGCCCTATGAATGTAAGCAGTGTGGAAAAGCCTTCACTCACTCCTCTGGCCTTCACTCACATGAAAAAACTCATACTGGAGAAAAGCCCTATAAATGTAAGCAGTGTGGCAAAGCCTTTGCTAGATCCAGTAACCTTCAGATTCATGGAAGAACACATAGTGGAGAGAAGCCCTATGAGTGTAAGCAGTGTGGAAAAGGCTTCACTCAGTCCTCTAGCCTTCAGTCACATGAAAAACTTCATACTGGAGAGAAGCCCTATGAATGTAAGCAGTGTGGAAAAGTCTTTGCTACATCCAGCTACCTTCAGATTCATGGAAGAACACATACTGGAGAGAAGCCCTATGAATGTAAGCAGTGTGGAAAAGCTTTTGTTAATTACAATACCCTTCACAGACATGAAACCCTATGTATGTAAGCAGTGTGGCAAAGCCTTTGCTAGATTCAGTTACCTTCAGTCACATGAAAAAACTCATACTGGAGAGAAGCCCTATGAATGTAAGCAGTGTGGAAAAGCCTTCACTCAGTCCTCTAGCCTTCACTCACATGAAAAAACTCATACTGGAGAAAAGCCCTATAAATGTAAGCAGTGTGGCAAAGCCTTTGCTACATCCAGTAACCTTCAGATTCATGGAAGAACACATAGTGGAGAGAAGCCCTATGAGTGTAAGCAGTGTGGAAAAGGCTTCACTCAGTCCTCTGGCCTTCACTCACATGAAAAACTTCATACTGGAGAGAAGCCCTATGAATGTAAGCAGTGTGGCAAAGCCTTTGCTACATCCAGCTCCCTTCAGGTTCATGGAAGAACACATACTGGAGAGAAGCCCTATGAATGTAAGCAGTGTGGGAAAGCCTTTTCTACATCTAGTTACCTTCAGATTCATGGAAGAACACATAGTGGAGAGAAGCCCTATGAATGTAAGCAGTGTGGGAAAGCCTTTGCTAGATCCAGTCACCTTCACTCACATGAAAAAACTCATACTGGAGAGAAGCCCTATGAATGTAAGCAGTGTGGCAAAGCCTTTGCTAGATTCAGTTACCTTCACTCACATGAAAAAACTCATACTGGAGAGAAGCCCTATGAGTGCCAGCAGTGTGGGAAAGCCTTCACTCAGTTCTCTGGCCTTCACTCACATGAAAAACTTCATACTGGATAGAAGCCCTATAAGTGTAAGCTTTGTGGCAAAGCCTTTGCTAGTTCCAGTGACCGTCAACGATATGGAAGAACACATACTGGAGAGAAGCTCTATAATTGGAAGCAATGTGGAAAAGCCTTTGTTCCATCTGTTCAGCTTCGTTTACATGAAGGAACACATCATGTAGAGAAATTGTACTCATGAAAACAATTGGCAAAGTCTTCTGTTAATAAAGTTTCACTTTTAACATGTTGTAAGTTTTCTGTAGAAAAATTCTTTGAATGTGAAATGTGGGAAATCAGTATTGTCACAAAGAGAAGAAAGATTCATTGATTCTGATAGATAGATAGATAGATAGTCCTATCTATCTATAAATTGTACTGGGGATTTAGTCTGAGGGCCCTCCATCACTGAGCCAGATTTCTTTTACTTTTTATCTTGAGACAGGGACTTGAGGAGTTCCTTAGTGTCTTCCTAAGTTGCTGAGTCTGGCTTCACATTTGTGATCCTTCTGTCTGAGCTCCCCGAGACTCTGGGATTAAAGGCATACACCACCACATCTAACTAAATAATGCTTTAAAAGTAAAAAATTTGGAAAATCATTCCATTTTTCTTGGTGCCTTCAAAGCCGTTTCACTCACATGGTGGGGAGGGGATCCTCAGAATGTGGAGGATTGATACATCCTGTTAGCTTCCCATCCCATCTCAGTCCTGCTTTCCTTCTCCTATATGAAAATACTCATGGAGAGAAGCCCTGAGAATGTGAGAAATGGGGGAAGTCTTCTAATTTTCCCACTTTTTTCCCAAGGACTGGGAAGATTCTTCTTGTAAGATTCATGTCAAAATGAATAAATTATATGCAAGTAAGAAATACAAAGGGCTCAGGTGTTCTAGTTTTGCTCAGTTGTATGAAAGGACTCAGACTGTAGAAAATCCTGTGGATAAGCCATATGGGCCAGTATTCAGCTTTCATGGTTTCGTCCAAAGACAAAAGGATTCACATCAGGAAAACCCTATTACACAATGTGGTAGAACTTTCACCTTTCCAGGTTCCTTTTGAGTATCATGGGAGAACTCACTCTGGAGAAAAGCCTTGTATATAAAAATGTGGTGAGATCTTCAGTTGTTCCAGTTTGTTTTAGACTTACTCATCAAACTTGAGGAAATTTTTTTTTACTTTATTTTATTTTACTTGTTTTGGTACCAGGGATTCAGCTCAGAGACACTTAACCACTGAGCCACATCCCAGTTCTTTTACAAATTTTTTTTTTTCAAATAGTTAGACATATTCTCACTGAATTGCTTAGGTCCTCACTATGTTGCGGAGGCTGACTTTGAACTTGTGATCCCCTGCCTCAGCCTGGTTTTTCACTGGAATTAGTCATTCAACCCCTTGAACAAGGAACCTTTTTTTTTTTCAGGAAACCACTGTATGTGTAAAAAGGGTGTGTGCCTTCATTTCTTTTTTGTCTATTTAGAGGTAATGAGAGTGCACCCTGGAGTGGATGTAGGGATTGTTTCAGCATGAAGATGTGAAAGCAATATGTTTCTCCCAGTTAAATATCTCTTCTTGTTAGATTTAATTTTTCTATATTTTAAGTTTTTTTTTCATCTGTAGTCATCTCTCACATATTATGCCATAATAAACATTATCATCATCATCATCACCATCACCACCACCACCACCACCACCATTATCGTCATATCTGGAGTACTTAGGCACTGATCCCATCCCTAGATATTTTTATTTCTTAATTTTGTTTGAAGATCCTGGTAAATTCTTTTCAAGGGCCTCAGTATGTTGCTGAGGCTGGTCTTGAACTTGCGATGCTCATTCTATAACCACTGGGATTACAGACATGCTACCATGCCCGACTCCTGGATGTTTCTTGAAATCCTGATGTAAATCAAAACGTGCCTTTTTGTGTAGAATTTCCAAGTGTTAACTGGTTAAGAAGCAAGAATTACTTAATATACATAATGTGTTTATGTATATTAATGCCATTCAATTTCTAAGATTCTAGAATGATTCTGAGCATCATCAGAACATTAATTCACACCTTATACTCTAAATTTTTATTAGTCTGGTTGGACTAAACTGAAGTCCATTTGGAAAAAGTTTATTTTAGATGATTTTTGTTAAAAACAGGGTGGAAGGTCTGTTCAAATATTTAAGGGAACAGACTATTTCTATTAAGACCTTACGATAGGATGAAATTTAAGTAATCACAGTGAGTATTATCAGATTTTTTAAAAACAATTTATTGTTCCCTCTGTGCACCGAGCATGAGCTAAACAACTTTGCAGAGTCACGGGGGCTATGGAACATGGCCTGGTGCTCATGTAAGTGTTCTCAGAGCACGAGTGAAATGACAAAAGCAAACACCTGGGAGGTGAGTTTTGGCATCCACACATGCACACTCACACCCACGTGCACACACATACACGGGATCAAGTCACCTTTTTCTGTACCTACCCTCCCTAGTGCAGTGCTTTCTTCCTCACTGTGTCATGCAACTATTGATTTCTTTGATTTTTCTCACAGTGTTGCTGCCCACTATTTTTTTTCTCAAAAATCAATTGTTCTTTCCTGACTTCACAATTTCTTTGTGTCTTTCTAAAGTTTTATTACAGATTATGTATGTTAGTTGAGGCTTCTCCACTCCAGCCTTAAGTACAGATTAGTGAAATGTCTTTTCCTTTCCTGTTTGCTTCCTTCCCTCCTTCAGATTTCACCAGGAGTGCTCCACCACTGAGCTTCACCATAGCTCTTTTGTTGTTTTCTGAGATGGGTTGAGGCTGGCCCTGAACTTTTGCTCAGCCTGCCTCAGCCTTCTTGCAGCTGGACCATAGAATTGTGCCCTTGTGTGTCCTGCTGCTGGTCTCTTTCTTTTTTTTAATGCCTGTTCGGTCTGTGGATGACTCTGGGACCACCACTGTGTCACTCCTGCTTGTTCTAAGTCTGAGGTGTTTTGTTGTATATAGGCGCGTTAAAGAGCATTTAAAAAAAATGTCATTTGTATTTATTGCTTCAAAAGGCACCTTCTCAAAATACTTGAGTTGCCTTCTCTTTCCTTTTTCTGGTGCCCGGGTCCCAATCCTGCCTTGTACATGCTAGGCAGGTACTCTAACACCTAGCACTCCCCTATCTCAGGTGGTGAGTTTGCTGCTTCTGTGTGTGCGGACTCCACTACTGTCCATGTCAGTAGATGCAGCACTAGAGGTCTTTATTTCACATTTTCAGCTAGTCCCTTTCTTCTTGAAGGCTTTTGACATCAGTGAATTTTAAAAACTGACATCCACTTAGCTTCTCTCCTCATAATTAATATTAGTTGGAATATGTCAGAAAATCCAGGCTGGACTTCTCTCTGTGTTTAGTAACCCTGAGAATATCATGTGATGATTTTTTTCCTACACAGTGTGTGACCAAAGGCAAGGTAAGGAGGGTCCCAGTCTGATGTCCTAATGTAGCGGCACTCCCTTCTCCACCTTAGAATCTTAAATAAGCTTCTCCAGAGATTCTCACCATAGTTTTGTTTAAACACAATGTCAGGAAAAGGTTTTGCAAAGAACTCAAAGTGGGTTAGAACTCAGACTTGATGACCTTACTTCTGCTTTTCTGGTAATGCTTAGAAAACCTCTGACTAATCTCACAAATGGTACAAAAAGCACTTTCTGTGAACTAAAAAAGAAAAAAAAAAACTTTATATAAACTCCTAGAAACAATGTACACCTCCACCCCCTCCCACTGGGTGTAAACAATGAAATTTCAAACTCGAGGTTCACAAAATTTTAGGAATACCCCTCTAAGTCCTGCAGCTAGTAAGTTGGCTCCCTGAATATTCCCTGGGTGTCCAGCCTCATCTGCCCCACATCATTAATGGGACCTCCACTGGTAAAAAGTATCCCAGGTCATAGCCAGGAATTCTTGTTTGGAAATTATACAGCAGGGTCTCTGGTAGGAATTCAGGAGCACTGGATTCAAGGTTTCCAGACACTTTAGAGCTGCAACCTTCTTACCCAGTGGTCATGACCCACATGAAGTCCACAGTGGGTGCAGCACCCCGGACGTGGTCAGCACTCATGAGGGCAATACCACTCTCAACACTACAGCCAATAAATTCCCAGGAGTCCTGCTTTCCTGTGCTTGCCCTATCTGCAGGGGGGTCCTACTTGTTGCTATAATCTTCTTGGTGTCCTTGCTATGCTCTGCTGGGGTCATTCTACCAAGAAGGCCTGGAAACCACTGGACCTGGGATGTGGAGGCACTTGCACAGATGCCCATTTACCCCTGGCCTGATGACCTTCCTGTGCCCCCACCACCCAGTCGTGTCTGGATCTGCTCTTCACTGTCACTTTCTTTCCTGCGCTGTGGAGCCTTGTTACACTAGGCCCCGGGGTCAACCTGGTGTGTGCCACAGGTTGGGCATCACCCCCTGTTCTGTGGAACCCTGGGTATACTTGGCCCCTATCTCAGTATTCAGCCAAGATAAGAAAGAGCTTATCCAGCAAGAACCTGAGTTCTGATCTGCTGCCAGCACGTGGTTTAAGTGACCTCCATTGACCTGTCCTTGGCCACTGTAGGGAAGACTCTGCAGGTGTACCTATTTGTATTTTGCTTCCTGAAACATGCCACCAGGAAGAACTGTGTCATCTCTGTGTGGCTGTGATTTATGATTTAAGGTTTTAGTCATAGTCTGAGGTAACTATAAAACCCATTCAGCCAAACAAGAGTCCACCAAGTGGGAAAAGGGTTTGGGGATCCAATTTTTTTTCTCTCAATCATTTTTTGTTGGAATATTCCTTCTTTGGTGTTCCACATTAAGGCCAATTTTTGCTTTGACTTGAAATAATTTTTTTTGACAGCAATTTGCTTGTTTTGTCAGTGCCTAAAATATGCATGAGAATGGGAAAATAACCCCTGAATTTGCCAATCCCTAGAATTGATCCAAATAGCATTTGAAAAGGGTCTGCAGTACATGCTGTGGAGAGGGCTATTTCTGCTTAGGCTAAGGGATTCACTCACCTGTCCTAAGGATTCAAAGCATCCTGAGAAAAACCTCACCCACAACATATTCAAGAGTCATGGGTCTTGTGTGGTCATTGAGCAGAGTTTCTTATGTGCTTGTGTCCGAATATTTAAGATGGCAAACATGATAGAGATCAGTGACTGTCACTGTTATCTTTGTTACCAGCCATTTGCTGTGTCTCTCATAGTGTTCATTTAGAAAGGAAGGTGGAACTTCTTTTTTTTTTTTAATATTTATTTTTTAGTTCTCGGCGGACACAACATCTTTGTTGGTATGTGGTGCTAACGATCGAACCCGGGCCGCACGCATGCCAGGCGAGCGCGCTACCGCTGGAGCCACATCCCCAGCCCGGAAGGTGGAACTTCTGATTTTAATAAATACGGCTTAAGCTATCCCTTAGCATTTAGTCTCAAAAGACAGTTTTTGAAGCTCCCATGATTACTGAAAACTTTCTGTCCACCTAATGAGACAGTTTGGCAGTTTTCTAATATTTTATCTTTGATTCAGTAGAAATATGGCATAGTGGCATGTGAGCACTTGATGCAGTCTGGACTGCTTTGTAATAAATCCATTTGCCAAAGGCAGGAGTTATAGGCTTGTTACTGGCCAGCATGAAGCTCTTGAGTGCATGCAACTATGCTGGGGTGCGGCATTCTCTGTGTTCAGCCTTGGTGAGTACAGTGCAGGAATCAGGCCCTGAGAGGGCTGCAGAATCTCCTGAGAGGACATGCCTACTGCTTCTGGGCAATAGAGTCGGCATGTGGGCTGGCAGGTGCAGGGCCACCTTCTGATGTGTTTGGGTGTGTAGCTGAGCCAGTCGGGAGGATGTACAATGATTTAAATGAGAATTAAAATATTCTTTGCTATACTGAAGATATTATTTGGCACCAAACACCTTAAGAAGTAACCTCTTGGAACTTGAGTCTCATGTTTTCTTTCATGTATGCATTTTCCCACAAGCTTTTTTTTTTTTTTCTGAAGAGAGAAAGTGAGAGAGAGAGGAAGAGAATTTTTAATATTATTTTTTAGTTTTCAGTGGACACAACATCTTTGTTTGTATGTGGTGCTGAGGATGGAACCCGGGCCGCACGCGCGCTACCACTTGAGCCACATCCCCAGCCCTACCCACAAGCTTTTTTTTTTTTTTTGTAAAACATTCTTTTATTAAAAGAACAAGTGCTGTTTACGAACTGCCCTTCATACAAATAACATCCTTTATACAAAGATACAAGATCTGGGTTATGCACAATTCCAGGCTTGGAGGTGGCACGGGGAGCATTGCCTTTGGGCTGAGGATACAAAGGAGGTTTTAGAAAGAATGAAAAAGGAGCCCCTGGGTTTGCAATTTGTGGCTTCCCCTCCCTGCTCCCCTAGGAAGGGTCAGCTACATAGAAACAGGCTGGGATGGAAGGGGTGGGGGAGCCAGGGTTTGGATCTCCAGTCCCACTACCCAAGTCCCAAGTTGGGCTGGAGAAAGTGAACAAAGGAGAGTGAGGGCACCCTTTAGCCCCTTTTAGTAGATCAAGACCAACTGGTCTGAGGGAGCTGGACATGCTTTTAATCTGAGTAGATGTACCCACAAGCTTTTGTAGAGTGATGCTTTTGTGGAATAAACTGAGATGAATATGAAGAGGCTTACTAATGGTATAGCATGCTAGAAGTTTTGAAGGCCTGCAGCAGACTGAAATTGCAACTGTTGTTATAATTTTATGAAAGACTGTGAAATTCTCAAAATGCTTGTGAATCACCATGTGCTATGGCACACACCTGTACTCCAAGTGGCTTGAGATGCTGAGGCAGGAGCATTGTGATTTCAAAGCCAGCTTCCAGGAAAGAGAAGCACTAAGCAACTCAGTGAACCCCTGACTCTACAAAAAATAGAAAAGAAGGCTGGATGTGGCTCAGTGGTGGAGTGCCTCCAAGCTCAATTTCTGTTACTCTCCACAAAAACTCATTAGGCAACAAGTTTTCAGAAACTGTATGATGGGTGGATGGGCTCATACATTATATTGTTTTATGGGTTTTAAAAATATAGATATAGTGTAAGGGTCCGGCGAAACGTCAGAGAAAGAGACCACAAGACTAGCTTCATGCAATGGCAAGGGGGATTTATTGGATCCATTCCAGCGCGCTGGGACTCTGTGCTCACTCAAGAAGGGAGAGCAGCCCAGAGCCCAGAGCAGAGGTCAAGCAGAGCTTAAGTACACTTTTTGGAGAGGGCGGGGGGGGGGGGGCTTTGCATACATCAGAACAAATCATCATGAGGCGCGGGAAAATTGAACAACAACTCTGATACATGATTAGTCCATTCATTGGCGGGAACAGGCTGGGCAAGGGTGATTGGTCACTTCTAAACTGGGTACACATTCAAACTGATTGGTTGGGGCCCTGTGACAAACTGCACAGGGCCCTAGGCTGAATGGCCAGTAGGGCGTTGTCTTAACTATCTCAGGAATCTGGGTGTAACAGAGGAACTTAATAGTACCTAATCTTTTACATTTCAATTCAAGGTTTCCAGCTTAGAAACTTTACCCTTTCAATAGCAAGGGCCTTGACAGGAAGCTTCCTGCTCTGGGACACCTCAGTAATTGATAGTCTCACAAGCGGCCATCGTCTCCTTATCCATGAAGTGGTTGTGAAAGCTTCTGCTGTGCAGGAGTCTCTGAAGGTGCTAAGAGTTCCTGTCTTAGAGATTTGGGGTGGAGGAAATCCATATGGAGGTCTCTGATTTATAGATGATGTCACTGGGGAGATCAAGTGAGACTGATAAGGAAAAAAAAAAACGTTGTCACATGGTCAAGTGCAGCCTAAAAGATGTCAGATTTTCCTGTATTTAAGGAGTGTGTCAGGGACCCTTGGAGGATGATGTCAGCAATTTAAGATCAAACCTGTGCTCCTGGAAAAAGGGGAATGCTGTGAGTCTCTGCTCAAGGTCATTTGTGAAAGACTGACGAGTAGTCTGAAAATTTATTTGGTCTTTTCAGTGGTAAGAACAATTTGCAGTAGAATGCTATTGAAATAGAGAAAACAGAAAATATTAGCCAAATCTGAGGCCAAAATATATACCAGTTGTTGATTAGACAGGATTAGTAATTTAAATTATATTTGGTATTGGGTATGGAAACTTATAGATGGGACCACATCATCAATGAGCAGTAGTGTGCCCCAGGCAAAAGTTAAGACAGAATATATCTGTGTTTCATTGTTTCACTGTGATGATTAATGCTACTGTGTTGAAATATTTCAGGATACCCAGATATAATTCTCATTTTTCCAGATTTAATGAACTAGAGAATATTAGACTATTAAATATTCTGAGATCACTACCCCAGCTCTCTAGGAACCCAGTTTTATAGCCCAAAATATGCAATGAGGGGTGTGTTGAGAACTTACAGATAACAGGATTTTGGCAAGCATAACACAAAGGCAGACAGTAGGTTAATGAACTACATGGCTTAACATTTCAAGGTAGGGAATAAATTCAGATTCCAACATCAGAATTCATGAGGTACTGAACAAGGAGCCTCTACCTCAGAGCAAAGACTATCCAAAGAACCTTTGTCCTTGGAAAGACCCACAGAGCACTCCTAGGTACATACCCACTCTGCTGAATTGTTTGTCTGCAAATAATGAGAGAAATCTTCAGAGCCAGGTGTCCCTGACTCAGTCAGGCTAGGTGAGGACCCATAGCAACCCCCTAGCAACCACCAATGAGCATGAGACAGGAAAAATACCTGGGATGCCAGATGACCCCCCAGTAGTTATGGTGGTTGATAACATGTTGGGAAACCATGTAGTTCAGCACATACTCCCCTTGTGGCTTAAATCAATCAGTTCAATGGAATCTTCCTATTGTACTAACCAATCACCCTTACCCAACTTGTTCCCACCAGTGAATAAGCTAATCGTGTTTTAGAGTTGTTTTATGATTTTTGCAGGGTGTGTGATGATTTGCTAAGAGATGCTATGATGTATGTATGTGTCACTGTCACCATTTGCTGTGTGCATGCAGAGGACCCAGCTAGCTCGCCATTAACACCTGTTTGCTGCATACATGGATCTTGGTCTCTGATGGTGATTTGGGGGTCCTGAATTCAAGCATAAGGGTACCACTGAAGTTTCAGAGAGGGTTGTTGTCTGCTCAGGAGAAGCCAGGTATGGGTGACTTGAAGGGATGGGCAGGCAATCTAAGCAAGGTTAGAAAACACAGTAACTTATAGTAAAACAGAAATTAGTTTTCATGAGTTTTGGATGAGATGGCTCCCAATCTTAAGAAGGAATTGAAGGAGTTTAAGAGTTTGATTCTCAAACCCATTACATTTATGCTCCCACCCACCTTCTAGAAAAAAGGGCTGGGGATGGAGCCCATGGGTTCTGTATCCCTGCCATGGATTCAATGCCCAGTGGGGAGGGGGGAGGGGTAGCACCTACAGTTGAGTTCTCAGCCCCCAAGGGTTATGTGGCCACTATTCCACACTTGGGGGAATGTGACTGTTTATATATAATCCCCCCTCCCCATTGTCATTGGCAATATTGGTAGGTAGACTGAATTTGGGCCAGTGTACAAGATATGAAAGACTTCACCAATTCAAGTTAAGAGTAAAAAATAAAATTGTATTTACTTTCCAGGAAGGGGTAGATACTGAAGCCAGAAATAGACAGGCAGTCAGTATAGACAGGTAAATGGAGTCAGGTCTGATCGAGGAGGCCAATGTTGAGTGAGTCTGGCAAGTAGGAGACTGTCCCCTAAGGGATTAAATTGTAAATTCCTTCAGAGCCCTTCCTCCACCCTAATCAAGAACCTGCCCTTGCTCCTTCCTGTTGCTAAGGTAGCCTGTCTCAGGAATTGCCCCTCCCTACAGGCAGCTTTTAGGGTGTTAATGTGTCCTTGGCTGCTGCATCCTGCCCTTCCCTCTTCAGCCCCCCTGTTTGTCACCTTTGTGCCAACTCACCAAGCATTCCTGGGCCTAGTCACCAAGGCAGGAAGGAGAAAGATAAGGGGGAAAGGAATGGAGAACACAGGACGCCTAGGACTCATAGAAAGGCTGAACACCTTGCTTCTGGTGATACCAGGATACCAGCTATGGCCCCCTCTCCCTCCTGGGGAGAAGCCTATGTTACCTCTTTAAAAGTGAACCCTGCTTTGCGTGCTTGCCTGGGCTCGCTTTTCTAATGTTCAAACTTCAACACGTGAGGGGGCAGAACTCCCCAGTAACCAGCGGTATCAACACCACAGGCCAAATGGGCCCCAAGTGGGGTTTCATACGCAGGCTTTATGGGCCGGGCTGAGCAGGGTTATTGTTTCTTTCTGGTTTAACTATCAGTTGAAACCCAGGAAGCTGAGAGCCCTGGGTCAGCAGCTAGGGATATGGTGCTTACCAGGCAGGAGCAGGTGGGCTTGTGGCTTTTCTTGAAAATGTTGGTGCCTCTGAACCACTGACATGGAACGAACACAAGGGAGGGGACCCTTCCTGAGAGGTCAGTTCAGGTCAGCCTGTGCAATGGGGTGAAGTGTGTCAAGGGGTCCGGTGACCATGATCTCACTGACATTTTATGAGACCCACAGATGCCTGAAGTTGAAGCCAGATTTAAAGTTAGGTAGTGTAGTTAGGTAAATCGGGTCTGGTATGGAGTAAGATCCAAAATGGAGGCCATGATTAGAATGAATTCTGGGAAAGGTTGAACAACTCTTGGAATGTTAATGAAGTGCAGGAAAAGCCCAAGGCCAAAGACCAAGGCCAAAGCCCATCCCAAAGAAGTGTTAATGACGGTCCCCAGCAAACTTGAAGATGCTGACTCAAAAATCATTCCTGCCCAGAATACTCCTTTGGCCCACCTGTGCCCCACCCTTGACAGAACAAAGGACAGGAATGTGACAGGAATGCCGGAAAGCTAAATGAAGATTTCAGCTATAAAAATGGGAGACAACCATTTCATCTCTTGGGTCCCCTTGTTCCTCCAGGAGAAGTCTTTTCTGCAGTCCTTTAATAAACTTCTATTTTCCACTATGACCTTGCCTGGGCGTGCTTCTCTGGTGTTATTCTTCAACATTGGGGAAGCAAGGACTCGTCACTGGTCAACAGCGGTAACAAAGTCACAGGTGACACAAAACATACATACAATTTGCCCTCGACACGCATACCTATGACTGAATTCAGGACCCCCAAAAGACCATGAGAGACCAAGATCTATGTAAGCAGCAGAGGTGTTTATTGCAAGCTAGCTCCGTCCTCTGCGTGCACACAGAAACTAGTGATGCTGAGATGCCTGAGCCCAGGGTTTGCAGCAGTTTTCTACACTCTGGGGAAGGCAGGGACTTCACATACATCATAGCATCTCTTGGCAAATCATCATACATTGTGGGAAAATCACAAAACAACTCTAAAACATGATTAGCACATTCACTGGCAGGAACAAGTTGGGTAAGGATGATTGGCTAGTAAAAGAGGGGGATGGTTTAAACCATGAGGGGGTACTTGCTGAACTACATGGTTTCCCAACATGTTATCAACCACCATAAACTACTGGGAGTGTCATCTGATATCCCAGGTATTTCAGTGTTTCATGCTGATTGATGGCTGGGGGGGCTTGCTATGGGTTCCCACCTAGACTGACTGAGTCAGGGACACCTGGCCCAGCAGATCTCTCCTGTTATTTATAGATAAACAACTCAGCAGGGTGGGCATTAGCCTAGGAGTGTTCTGTGGGTCTTTCTGAGGACAAAGGACAGGCCCTCTTCCTTGGACAGGCTTTGCTCTGAGGTAGAGGCTGGCTTTTCAATTACCCTTTCTATAACAGCCCCTGAAGAGAGGGCAGAGGACAAGGTTCCCTGGTCTTCCTGGTGTAGCTTCACTGACCAAAGTTCCTTTCCTGCTTGTCATCATGACCTTTTCTGTTTGGTTTTGGGGTAAAACAGAAGACCTGATGTGTGGGATCACCAGAGTGAGGTCGCTTCCTAGAACTCCCTAATAGTGAAATGTAGAACATGGACATTAAACACAAGGCATCCATTTTATTTCCAGCCCACATTGCTGCCGAAGAGGATTGACTCCCCTCCCCTGTTTTCCCCCTTTCTGCTGGGGAGAGAACGCTGAGTGAAATCACCAACACAATTGCTTCCTTTCTTAGCTCAGGCTACCTCCTCAGAAGATCAGGGGGCAGAAGGCGATGAGAATTACTGCAACTGTTTTTATTTTTAGATATCATACATGTGTGATATATGTGATATCTTTAAATATTGTTTTAAAACTTTTGAGACTATCTCTTGCTAAGTTGCCTGAGGTCACACCAGCTGATATTATATATGTATATAGGTATCTTTGTCTTTGAGGTTCTGTGGGATAATCCCTGTGGGGCTCAACCTCTGAGCTAGATCCCCAACTCACTTTATTTTATTTTCAGCTAGGATCTCCCTGTTTTTGAAGCCAGATTGAAAGATAGTAGTTTGTGTAGCTAGGTAAATGGAGTCTAATATAAGGTTCAATTAAAAAAAAAATGGAATCTTACCTGAGCCTGGAAAACGGGGGTGGGGGGGTGGGGAAACCTGAGGAGTAAGTTTTCATGTCCCCATGGCCTTGGGCAGGTCCCAAATAAGGTTAAAGAAGTAGCTCCCAGTAAAACAGGGAGATGCTAATCAAACTGATACCGCTGTTGACCGGTGACGAGTCCTTGCTTCCCGGATGTTGAAGAATAACACCAAAGAAGCACGCGGAGGCAAGGTCACAGTAGAAATTAGAAGTTTATTAAAGGACAGCAGAAAAGACTTCTCCCGGAGGAAGAAGGGGACCCAAGAGGTGGAATCCGTGGAAGTGCGGTTGTCTCCCCTTCTTATAGTTTTGGGGATGGAATGTAGGTGGGAAGGCCTGAGGGGTGGGGCACTTCTTTGTGATGGGCTATCTTTAAGTTTGCTGGGGGCTGTTCATTAACACTTCTTTGAGGTGGACTTTGGCCTAGGGCCTTTTCGGGACTTCATTAACATTCTATGAGTTGTCCTGTGTTTTCCCTGAGTCATTCTCAGCATGGCCTCCATTTTAGATTTCACTAGGTATTAGACCCGATTTACCTAACTACACTGACTACCTAACTTTAAATCTGGCTTCAAAACCACCCTAGGCTGTTCCTGCCCAGGTTTCTGGTCCAGGCCCCACTAGTCCACCAGTTCCCCACCCTCTGTCCTTCCCACCCCTATCCCCTACCATGTGCACAATAAAGGGAAACAAAGGACAGGAATGTGGGAGGACAAAAGAAGACCTTAGGTTTAAGAGGGAGAAGACCTCCCCCTTCCAGGGATTCTGCCTTTGGGTCCCCTTCTTCCTGGGGTGGGGGGAGTCTTTTGTGCTTTCTCTTATTAAACCTTCCACTTTCCACTCTCCACCTGCATCTCTGGTGTTATACTGCAGGATTGGGGGGGGGGGAACAAGGACTTCTCATGGTAAACAGCATTAACATTTGTCAATGCTCACCTGACCTTGGGCTCCTCCTGCCTTAGACTCCTTAAGTAACTATTTTGTATATATGTTTTAATTGTTGTTTGCTTCTGTGGTGAGGTTAAAACCCAGGGCATCACCCGTGCAGGGAAAGCAGTCTCCCTCAGCCAGAGCTCAATCCCAGATGTTACCCTTTGTACCAAGTTCAAGCAAAGGCTTCCCACCTGGATTAGTTCCCAGCCCAGGAAAGAAGCTCCCCCTGAAAAGGGCTGGGGCCAAGGATCTGCCACTCTAGGCAATTTTGGTTAGTGATTGGACAACCTTAGCTGTCAGTCACAACGCAGAGGCCTGACTAGGGGCGGCCCATTAGGGATGCTGGGGTGGAACTGTCCAATCAGATCCGGACCAGAGGGGGAGGGCGGGCTTTGGAAATCTCGCGGGCTTTTCTTTCAGGACCAACTCTGCTCCTTCGCAAGTGCTCTGCCCAAAAGGCCTGAGTGATTCTGAGCAGCCTGTGTTCCCCTTGATCTCGGCTGCCTTGAGGTCCTCGAGAGAACTCCAGGTCCCCTAGAAAGACAGAAATGGTGAGTTTGTGTCCAGGGCTGAAGGTACACGGTCAGCACCTGCCTTGGGGCCCCACAAACGGGTGAGCTGCAGAGCCTGGCGGAGTCACCTCTGGAGGTTGCCCTGGGCTCCGTCCTGGACTTCCATTGTTGAATGGGCGGCTCAAATCCCTGGCTTCCCCTCCCCTCCCCTCCCCTCCCTGCTGGTGGCCCGCCCCCACTCTTCCAAACGTGTAGGAAGCAGGATCCCAAATCCACTTTCCTTCCCCCAGTTTAGTTCCTCTGAAAGCTGCTGTAGGTCTTTCAAATTGCAGCTGCCTCCTGTGTTCTAAAATGCCCCATCTTTTCCACTTCCCGTCATAAATATCTGGTCTTCCTCCTGTGTTTCAAATGGACACAGTCTATTACTTTTCACTTTTTCTCTACTGATATATTTCAAACAATATTTTGTTTTTGTATTGCAGTTCAGAACTAGAGAAGCTTTATCACTGAAATCCTCAGGCATACACCCCCAAATTAAAAAAAAAATGAGATGTTATCCCAGTTGCTTGGGACACTGCCCTCCAACTTCTTTTATTTTTTATTTTTATTTTTTTTTGAGAGAGAAATTTTAATATTTATTTATTTTTTTTTAGTTTTGGGGAGACACATCTTTATTTGTGGGGAGCCATTCTGACACGTGATTGGGTGACTCCCGTTAAGGGTCTGAGGTGCTCTGGCTGTGTCGGAGCTATCCCGACCCTTTCCTGATGAGAGAGCCCATCCGTGTGGGGGTGTGCGTGACCACTGACCCTGGAGACCCAATCACTGACCCTGACCTTGGAGTGCAGCCCCCCCTCAACCTTCATTGGATGGAATTCTCCCCTGAATCTCTTGTTCCCCCAAATAAAAGGCTGCTCCCAGGCGTGTTCACGCGCTCTCTCTCTTGCTAGCCCAGAGTAATCCTCGCTGCCCTGCTGGGCGGCTGGAGGCGGGAACCCGGGAGGTGAGCCATCTCGGACCTAGCAATGTAAAATAAGGTACTGTCTGTGTGTTTTATTTTGATCTCTTCTAACTAACTTAATGCCAGAACCTCATTAATGAAACCACTGCGCAGGCCGCGTGGTAGATTTATTTGTATGTGGTGCTGAGGATCCAACCCAGGCCGCATGCATGCCAGGAGAGGGCACTACCACTTGAGCCACATCCCCAGCCCAGCCCTCCAACTTGTGATCCTCTTGCCTCAGCCTCCTGAGTCCCTGGAATTACAGGCCTGGGCCACTGTCCCTGGCAAGAATAACACTTTTGTTTTCTGTTTCTGAATATCATACTTGAGGGAAAAGAATAGTCACTTGACACATGCTGTGTTCCCATAAAATAGCTACTTTAAATGAAATAAGGCAGTGGGTTATTGGTACTAGGGATATTGAATCTTGGTTTACATCCACAGCCCTTTTTTGTTTGTTGTTTGTTTGTTTGTTTTTGGTAGAAGTTATTTATTTTTTTTAGTTTGTTTCCATTACTTATACATGACAGTAAAATGCATTTTGACACATTATACGTAAATCGAGTGTAACTTCTCCTTTTTCTGGTTGTACCTAATGTCCATTCACACTGGTCATGTAGTCACATATGCAAATAGGATGAAATGTCTGATTTATTCTCTTGACCTTCATCTCCAGCCCTTTTAAATTTTGTTTTCAAAGTGGATCTGGCTATGTTGTCCAGCCTCGCCTGGAACTTGTGATCCTCCTGCCTCAGCTTCTCTAGGTGGTGGAATTAAAGGCACTGGCCACCATACCTGCTAATGACCATATTCAGGAATGTGGATTCAACTTATCCTGAATGATGTATGTGTTCTAACCAGGAAGAGATTACATTTTTTTTAAATACCAGGGATTGACCCCAGGGGTACTTAAGCACCGAGCCAGATCTGCAGCTCTTTTATATTTTATTTTCAGAAATGATGTCACTAAGTTTCTTAGGGCCTCACTAAGTTGCTGAGGCTGGCTTTGAATTTAGCTGTTCTCCTGACCTAGTCAAGCAGCTGGGGTTACAGTTGTGCCCCACTGTGCTTGGCTGACAAGGTCATTTGTGAAAAAAGTTATGTATGAATACATTAACTAATTGCATTGGTAGGATCATCAGATGAGTGGCTACAGAAAAAAAAGGGGGGGGAGTCTCTTCTGTAGGTCTGTTAAATACATTGTTAGCTTTGGAAGATGGTGCTGATATGTCAGGTAAGGTTGGTAATATATTCTGAGAGTGCATTTGTTTTGAGAATTTGGGACTAATATAGAAATTAAGGTAATTGGCTATTAAAGGGCTTAAGATATCAGATGAGAATTTTTGCCATCCATCTAGGACCCCATTTTACTATCCACATGGTGGTGTAGTTTCCCAAAGTCATGTGGTCTGAAGGTTCATTGATATAGAGCAAGTTCATAGAGAACTTCAGTTCACACCTGGGAAAATCCTGTGCTTCTCTCTTTATCTTTCTTAGGTGTAGACAGCACATCAGATTTCTCAGGCTGGTTTTCTTTTGATACCTCAGAGAGTCCTATGTTCTCAGCCACTATCCTTTCCTGGGTTGCCACCATGTGCCCACAGCTGTCCTCTGCCCTGCATGGTTCAAGGAATTTTATGCCCTGGGTCAGCTCCTCTTAGAGGACAGCCTAAGTTGTGAGGTACAGCCTCTTGGGGGCTCAGCTGAGGTCTTGGGTCTAAGGAATGTCCCGGAACAAGCCTCATCTAGACCGCTAACTTCTTGGGATCTTGTTTTCCCCAAGCCCTGTTCCCATTCCTTGGATACAGTTGGACAGTCAGCCTGTGGATGCTGGTGGTGAGAGGCCAGGTCACCAGTGACTCCTGACCCTTGCATTCTCTCACAGTGTGGAAGAGCAAAAACTCTCCCAGCCACCCCAGTGCAGTGCTGTGAAAATCTGAAAAGCCTCATAGCCTGGAGTCATGGTCTAGGTCTCACGGGAGAGTGATCATGCAGTATGTCAGTGAGCATGCCCAGGTGTGAGGATGTCCCAGCTGGCAGGGGACCTTCCCTGCCTCTTGAGCCTGATATGTTTGCTCCCTCAGCACCAGCCATCTGTGGTTATCACTGTGAAATGATCTGCTCACTTATCTGAGGCCCATGTTTATTTATTCAGAACCAAATATGATGAAATACGATGAAAGAGGGAAAAAAGAAGTGGAAAAAAAAGCCTACTTACATTTCCATTTAGTAAACATCCTAATTTATGGCAAGGTGCAGTGGTGCACGGTGGTACTCCTTGCTTCTCCAGAGGCTGAGGCAGGAGGATTTAAAGTTTGAGGACAGCTTTAACAATTTAGCGAGACCCTATAAAACTTGGTGAGACTTCAGAGACTTGGGATGCAGCTCAGTGGTCAACTGCCTGTGGGTTCAATCGAAAGAATCAAAAAGAAAAAAAAATGTGCCTTATCTTTAATCCACCACTTTGGGAGCTGGGCTGTTAGATTATAAAATTTGGGAGTTACATGAATACTCTGTCTACACTCACTGTGATCAGTATAAGATTTTGATTGATCTTAAATATGGTCTCCTATTTTCATTATTAGAAGTAGTTATTTTTTTTTTTAATTTCACCAAGAAGCACAGCACACCTGGCCCTGGATTTCACAGAATTTTCTAAAATGTTCAGGGGTTTTCAGAGAGTGTAGATCATGGGAAAGTTCAGTCTCCTTAATCTTGGTAAGAAAGTATATTGTCTTTCTATTAATTTCATTGTATTTTATGCCTCTCATTTTGTATTTTTCCGATTATAAACATTTTTTGTCATTCATGCGATGTAGTTTAGTAGAGTTATATTGTGTGTGTGTTTTTTTTTTGTGTGTGTGTTTGTGTCCTGCTTCAGATTGAACCCAGGGCCTCATGCATGCTTGGTAAATGCTCTACTGTTGAACTATATCCCAGCCCAAGAAAGTGGACAATTATTGATTTATGTACTTATGTATTAAGTGGTGGGATTTAAGCCAGGAACTTGCTCCTGCCTGTTGTCATTCAACAAATACTTTCAAGTTAGTGAAAGCATTTTTTGATGGTGGGTGTGTGTTTTCCTAGGGATTAAACCCAGAGGCACTTGACCACTGAGCACATCTCCAGCATTTTTTAATTTTGTTATAGTTGGAGATGGGCAGAATACCTTAATTTTTTTTTTTGTGGATCTAAGTTTCAAACCAAGTGCCTCAAACATGCTGGGAATGTGCTCTGTCACTCAGTGACAGCCTTTTTTCCTGATTGTAATTTTTGATTAAGACCAAGTCTGACTATGTTTGTGATGGTTTTGCTCCATTGCTGAGACTGGCTTCAGTCTTGTCATCTTCCTGCCCTGACTTTCCTAGTTGCAAAAATTTTACGTGGACTCCACCAAACCAGGAGTTATATTGAGACAAGTCACCCCATTTCTCTTAAAATGGAAACAGTATTGAAAATCAGTTTCCTTGCTTTTCTTCATAGTTTTGAAATTTGCATATATAACTCTTCCTCTTTCCTTTACTCTTTCATTATTATGGAAAATGTATTCAGTATGTAATATTGTTTCTTCTATATATATTTGTGAATCTTCCATGGTGTGGTAGTTGATTCATTTTTTATTGAATTTATTTTTCAGAGCAATTGTAGTCTTATATAGTACATTTTTAAGGGTTCTCCATTGGAACAGAATCAATAGGAATGAATACAAAAAGGGGATTTGTTAGATTGTCCTAGGTGACCAGAAGCTGGAGAATCCTCTGTGGCAGTCTGCTGGCTGGGGAGCTGGAGAAGTAGTAGCTGTGCAGCCCAATATGCTGAAGCCTCTGAACAAGAGGGATCAATGGTGCTACCCTAGTCTGAGATCTAATGCTTCTGGAAACTCCCTGGAGAATCACTGGCAGAATCAGCTTTGGAAGAGTAAAGAAGGCAAAGTTGATACCCTCAGGCAATCACAGCAGCAGTGGAAAACCCATCTGTGTAGAATCCAGCTTGCATCTGCAGCTGCTACCATGTTCTTGCAACTTTTATTCCATGCAAGCCACCATCCTATTTGGATGACATTACCCACACTTAGGGAGGTTTTCCAGTTTGCTATCCCACATGCCAATCACTCCTAGACACAACCTCATGGACACACCCAGAAATCTATTAATCATTAGTGTCCCTTAATTCCATCAAAGTGAACATTTGAGTGAACCATCACCCATAGTATCATACACCTCTTCTCTAGCTTATAGTCTCCAGTGTTTTCAACATCTTGTACTTGGTATGCAATTCTTTTTATTAATTTCTAGATTCAGTTAAGTAATGTTTGTGGAGGTATTTTGCATTTATGATCATGAGTAATTCATACCTTCCTCATTTTATCAAGTTAATTTTGATAATAATGTAACATATGCCTCCAAAGGAATTAGAAGGTGTTTCCTGTGCTTCTTCATTCTCAAAACAAATGTAGAAAATTGGTGGCAGTTCTGGAGTGTCTGGTGGCAGACTGTAGGATGTCTAAAACTCCTACATTTCACTTTTTTGATGGTAATTAGTTATTGATTCAGTTTCTTTATTAGGCAGAGACTCATGTGTTTTGTGTATTTGTCCTTCTGTATACGTTGTAGGAGATGGTCTCTCTGAAATTATTGGGCCACTTCCTCTAAGTTATCAGATTTGTGTCAAGTGCATGTTTATGATATTGTTGAAGAGCCCATGGATGGTAATGGTGGGTATTTTAACTCTAATGGGTAGTGTCTGTGTCTTTGAGTTTCTTATTTGTTTAATGTTATTGTATTTCTCATACCTTTCTTCTATTTATTTACTTTGATGTTCTGGTATGTATTCAACCCAGTGTCTCACTGGTGCTAGGCAAGCTCTCTACACTGAGCCATAAATTCACTCCTGTCCTCTGTTTCCTTAGCCACATATTAGCTTGTCAGAGATGGTGATGTTCATGCAGAACATGGTTTTGCTGACTGCTGATTTCTTTTTTTTAATAATTATTTTTTCTTAGTTTTTCAAAATTGTTCGTAGATCTTTATTTATTTATATGTGGTGCTGAGAATGAAACCCACTACCTCACACATGCAAGGAGAGTGAGCTACAGCTTAGCCCCAGCACCAGCCCCTGCTGATTTATTGATTGTGGTTTCACCAACACCTTCTCTTACTTGCCTGTGCTTAATTTGTACTTACCTTGCTCTTTTTTTCTCTCCTTTCCTTCAGTACAAGGGTCAATGATTGCTTTTATCTCTTCTTTTCTGGAATGTGCTTTGGATGCTGTAGAGACCCCCAGTGTACCATCTGTGCTGTTTTTTCATGTTGGACTTTTATATTTCATTTTTCTCAACATGGTCACATTTGCCCTTAAGTCACCTCTTCCTCCTGTGTTTGTTTAGAGCCCTGTGTTGCATCTCCCATTGCTTAGAGGTTTTCCAGCTGCTTCTGATCTGATTTCTGCTTTAACTCCCATGTTCTTTGAGCCTACTTGGGATTTCACTGGCATTGCATACTTGTTGAGGTAAGGCTTATGGCTCAGAATGTGGCCTGTTCTGGGTGGTGGTACTGTGATCCTGAGAAGGCTGTGTGTTTCACTTTGACTAATGGCCAGGGAAGCCCTCCTGTCTGTTGCTCTGCAACATGATCACAGACCCAGCAGTGTTGTGCTGAGGTCTCCCAATGTAGCAGTTTATTCTTCATTGTCCTGGGGACTTTTGTATGTCTCTGCCTGATGTATTTTGACTTTTTTTCAGGTGCATGCATACTAACAATTCAAGACAGTTACTTGAAAATTTAGCCTAGGGCCCCCACATCCTTTTAATCCTAGCAGTTCAGGACTCATAGGCAGGAGGATCACAACTTCAAAGGAAGGTTCATCAAGTTAGGCACTGAAAGACTTAGAGAAATTCTCTCAAAAATAGAAATAATTAAAAATAAAATAGGGCAGTGAATGTGGCTTATTTGTTATGCACCCTTTGGTTCAATCCTTGGTACAAAATATAAACGAATGAATAAATGAATAGAAAAATAATTTATCCCAGGGATTCTGGAGTCTTATCTTACTCAGGCATGGTCAATCTCACGTCTGTTATTTTCCATTCATGAGTTACGTTTTGCTGTTCCTCAGTATTCTTTGTATATTGTTTTAAGTTAATGAAATATGTTTCTTGGGGCTGGGGTTGTGGCTCAGTGGTAGAGTGCTTGCCTAGCCTGCATGAGGCACTGGGTTTGATTCTCAACACACATACAACTGAAAAAGGTTCCATCAACAACTAAAAAATAAAAAAAAAGAAAATGTATTTCTTCCTTTTTTCCTATTGTGTGGTTTCTGTTTGTTGAAGGCTTCATGCCTTTGCCTAGAGACTAGGTGTCTGAGGTATGTTTAGCAAATTATTTTGTATTCAGCTCCTTTGAAAAATTTCCCTGAATGCTAGATCATCCAACAAAGTGAAAACTGTAGTTGTTTCAAAGCTGATAGGCTGTGGTTTTGCAGACTGACACCCACCAGCTGTGGTCTCTGACATTTCACCATGAGGGCTGGCCACAGCTGCAGGAACCTATAATGCAGTAGCAGATGCAGCCAACAAAGTAGCAGAGAAAGAACAATCCCTCTTCAGGTTGAGCATAGTAAAAGTCCCAAATGTGTATGAGTCTTTAGGCCATTGGCAAGCTTGTTCCAATATAAGAAATAAAAAATTCACTCTCCAATATGTTGCCCCAATTTTCTTTCTTGATGTCCTCAAAGCTTGTTTATGTATAAAAGTAAAAGCTCTGATGTTCTCTGGGCTCATGCCTTGGGAATTATTTTTCTGGGCTGTAGTGCCACTAATAAACTGTTGATGCCAGATCTCAGTGTCCCTTGGCCTCATTTTTCCGTACACCAGAAACTAGAGAATAACAGTAGAAACAGCAAAACCTCACTTGTCTGTTTTTTGTGAGTAGTTGTGCTGGGGCCTGTGCTTTAACACACAGTGGTGCTATTTGAAACTCTGCTGTGTCTTTGCTCTGCAGATTCCCACCTGGAGAGCATCCAGTGCTGAGCATGTGGGTCATGGTCCTCTTTTTAATGTTTCCTCCTAGTCTGTGTGAACTTCCTTCTTTCATCAGTATATCTCGGTGGTTTTATTTGGGTGGGCATACTGTGGAGTAAATCCTCAGATGCTTAACCACTGAACCAAATCCCCAGCACCTTCCCCCTTAACTTTTATTTTTGTTAACTTTCATTCAGGATTTACCAACCTGCTTAGGGCCTAACTAAAATGCTAAGGCTGGCATTGAACTTGAGAACCTCCTGCCTCAGCTTCCTAGACCTGGGTGTTTTTAAAACCTGATTTTTAAAAGAAACTCTCTGAAGCTTTCTTGGTCAAATTTTAGGTGATGGTTGAGGGGGTAGACAATAGTTTGCTTTCTTGCTATTTGCAGGCTGTTTGTTTACTTAAATCCTTTTAAGGAATTTCTGCCTATTTTTTATAGTGATTACTCCTGATGTAGAAGATTGAGAGTTGGTTTTAGGCGTTAATATATTTCCATGGTTGAGCTGGGGTTGTGGCTCAGTGGTAGAACACTCACCTAGTACATTTGAGGCCATGCGTTCAATCCTCAGTTCCACATTTTAAAAAATAAATGAATAAATAAAGGTATTGAGTTCAAGTACAATTAAAAAACAAAATATTTTGAAAATATATGTTTCCATGGTGATTTTAGTATGAATTGCCCAAAACGGAAGAAGATGTGCTATGTGTAGTCTGGAGTCATAGAGGGTCAGGCTGAAGGGATCATGAAGGTCAAACCATGGTTGCTGCACTGCACTCTTCCATATGACTGCTTCACGGAGCTGTTGGGAAACTTTCCGGGCTTTGGGGCATGATGACATTGTTGTTCTGATGGTTTGGCTTGGTTTCCACTTCTGTTCTATTTCATGGCTGTACTGAGATGATTCCAGGCTCCCTGTTGTGTCATTTTGCTCTGAGTGTTGAATTTTTTTTCTTTCTTCTAATCATTAGGGAATTGTATAACATGTTCTTCTACAAATGCAAATTTCCACAGGTTCAATGGTGCATGATTGTATTCCTAGCAGCCTTGGAGGATGAGGCAGAAGAATTATAAATTTAAATGCTAACCTCAGCCTCTCACAAGGCCCTGAGGAAGTTTTTGAGTACTGTGTCAAAATGGCATATGTGCTGGGGATGTGGCTCAGTCATTAAGTGCCCTATAAATAAATAAAATAACATTTCTTGTAAGCTCATTAAATATGTTTTAGTGTTTTACATTTGAATGTATAGTAAATGGATTTTTGTCTACAGAATTGAGGATATAGTGCCTTTGGCCGCCCAGATTCCAGTTTTCCTGGACCATCATTGTGATCTGTATCCAAGACACCTGCTCTCACTCATCTTTCCATGCTGTGAAGGCCAGCCCACTGAAGCCTTCCTCATGGTCTCTTGCTCACCTCTGCTGATACTGTGCTGCTTAGGATATCACATGTTTTAAGTCCTTGAGAATGGTTGTATGTCAGTGGCAGGGGCACCTTCTGGTAGGTGATATTTTTGGCTGTTCCATCATGGAGCAGACATCATAGTAGTGTTATGATTGTACATGGAGTGGCGTGTTTCACACCCAAACTGTGTTAGATAGGTGAGGATTCTGGGTTGCAACCCTGTTTCTTTACACACCCTGGAAATGCTTCTTTCTTAGGTTTGTTTGAACCACCATCATTATAGGCAGGAGAAAATTCTTTCACAACAGACACCAGTGCACATGTGGCCCACTCTTGACCAAAGTGTCCTTGAGTAGAACATGGCTATGTGGAACATGACCTTATGGTAGTGAAGTGACTGCTTTTCAGTAGGTTATTGACAATCCTTTCACATTCACTGTTGCTGTGAGATTTAGAAATTCGTGTCTGCTGTTCATTAAGAAAAATGTTTTGAGACTTATAAAACTTTGCAATGTTGTTGTTTGGACAAGGTGACATCTTTGGGTCATTGAGTTATATGTAAGACATGTTCCATCGTTCAACTTACCTCATTCTGCTTTGACAGTAACCTTGAGAAATCATTACATTTTTGTGTTTATTAATCATTGTGCATGTTTTCTTTTTTTTCTGAATGTTGAAAACGTAATTTTAATAGATAATTCTTCATCTTACATAGGAGCACAATAAAATACACCACATTCTGAAGAAACTTCAGAAATTATGAGAATAAGAGTGAGGAAAATTCAGATGGGGCTACAATATCCATTACCTTAAACTGCAAGAGACAAAAGATTCCAAAGTGAATGTTAACATTTACATATTTATGACTGGCTACATTTATGACTTGAAAATAAGAATCAGGCATTGGATGTGGAGAGAGGTGGAAAAGAACAGTTTTGTGAGGGAAGAAACTGTCAGTGAAGAAAAATTTACTAATAACAAATTAAAGAATAAAAGGAGCTTCAAAGCAAATACTAGGGAGGTGAAAGCACATTAACTAAGATTTGATGCTCTCAAAGGAAGAAACCTTTCTGATGACACTTATGCAAGCTGGTTGCTTGAGATACACTCTTAGGTCTATAAGGAAGACTCAAATGCCTCAGCAAACCCCAAATGAATACCAGATTGGTGTTTCCTAATAACACACACCAGCGGCCACATAGGAAGTTTAAAGATAGGAACCAAGAGAAAGGTCATACTCCACATCTGAGGTAAAAATGTGGCCCGACATGTGAAAGTCCTACATGTCAGTCACTAATGCTTTCTTTGCTGTGACAATTCCTGTACAGTAATTTGTCAAACATTGTGGCAATACCAATGATAGCCTAACTAAATCAGACAACGAATATTTATTTTTAATTTCTAGGAGGTTAAAAAAAAGTCAGACACTGATGCTTTATGCATGCTCAGGGCCAATTTATAAATAATCCATTCAGTAATTCTTAATATAAGTTTGCATCAGTGAAAAGAAACTGGTAAAATCTCTTGCCATTCAATTTGTCAGATGATGAAGACCAAAACAATGTTTCATCAGAGTTTTTTAATTTTTAAATACGATTGTCACATTGGGAAAATGAAATAAACACAGTAAAACAAACTGTACAAAGGCAAAGTTGAAAAACAAAAAAAAAGATTTGGTTGGGGATGTGGCTCAAGCGGTAGCACGCTGACCTGGCATTCATGCGTCCCGGGTTCGATCCCCAGCACCACATACAAAACAAAGATGTTGTGTCCACCAATAACTAAGAAAATAAATATTAAAAAAAAAACAGGGCTGGGGATGTGGCTCAAGCGGTAGCGCGCTCGCCTGGCATGCGTGCGGCCCGTGTTCGATCCTCAGCACCACATACAAACAAAGATGTTGTGTCCGCTGAGAACTAAAAAATAAATATTAAAAATTCTCTCTCTCTCTCTCACTCTCTCTTTAAAAAAAAAACATAAGATTTACAGAATTCCAGACAAGCCATACAAAATGGTCACAAGTTTTTTCTTTCTTTCTTTTTTTTTCTTTTTTTGAAGGGGGGAAATCTACGCCTGACTGCAAAGTCACACTGTTATTAGTGAGGGCTGTGATGTTTGTTTAATGTTCCCATTTTGATTCAAACAATCAAGCTTGTCCATTTACAGAGTCTAAATAAAGTTAGACTTAGCTAGAGAGCATATTCTAAAGAACTGGTTGGCTGCTTTTAACCAATGCAATTAGCTCACCATAAAGGGGAGTGAAAGGAGTCTATAAAATTAAAATGAAACTACCTTTCCCCTCAAAAAAATCAAATAAAAAATAAACACACCCATACCCCTGGCAGCTAACCCTGAGAACTGCCTTCATTCATAGTGCTTTATACTTAAACCATGATGGGGGAAATGAATAAAAGCAGAGAGCCACTGCTTTTAAACGTTTTGCAACAATCCAGATGATATTTCTAGCCTCAACTCATGCTTTACAACAGTAAAACAGGACAAGACATAGATTTGCTTATGTGCATTTAATCACCAAAGGACTGAAGATGTCTGGGCTTTTATTCTGTAATGTTTCTATTAAGACTGTGTCCATTAAATGCAAACAAAAAAGGAAGAAATCTTGGCAGAACAGGAGAAGTGATGCACACTTGATGATCAGATCGATTTAAATATTATTCATGGCATATAGCCTAGTCCATGCTCTAGCTGTTTCTATGGCTTGGGCTTCGTTGGTCTTCCACTGCTCCACTACATCATTTGCTAATGGATCATCTGGATTAGGAGCACTTAACAAAGCCTGGATCAGTAGCAGAACTGTGCAGATCTGTGCTGGGGACCACTTATCTTTCAATGTATCTAAACATATTATTCCCAACTTGTCTGCATTAGGATGATAAATTTTGGTCATGAAACGTACTTTAGGTGCTGCCATTGGTATTCTTCTGGAAGGAATAGTTCAAGTTTAAAAGTCCCTCCCTCAAAGGGGGAATCCTGGGGGCCAGCAATGACCACATGAAAATAACGGGCGTTGCTCTCATCTGGTTCTGCTTTAATGTCAGGAACTGGTTCTGCCAGCAAACTCTGGGTTTCCTTGATGATCCTGCGGGGCAGCCTGGCCATCTTGTCAGATCCTGAGTTTGGCCTCTGTTTTCGTCTCCAGCTTTGCTTGCCTCACATGTTTTCTATTTTATTAATTTTGTTAAGGAGAAATGCACCTGCAAATATCTAGTTGATAACACAATCCCCAGTTCACAAATTGTGGCAACCCAAGTGTCAATTTGTCTATATGCTATCTCTAGGGGAATCTTCTTTGTGATCCATGCTCAGAAGTCATGTTCTAGGCATTTCCTTAAAGAAAGAACAATAGACTTTCAGAAAGAATCAAGAGATCAGTGAATGCAGTGTTGTCTATATTAAGAGTGCAGGCACACTGACCCATTGCGGTTGGCAGAGTCTCTCTCAATTGCTGAGTTCTGTGATTGCAACAATTTCATACTCAGTCAGCTTTCTTTCCTAAGGGTAAGTACTATTGGGGATGCTAATATTAGCTCTCCACTGCAGAGAAGGTTGTTAGGACATGTAATAGAGGTGTAACCAACAAAGTGACTCATGATACTGCCTTACTTCCTGTGAACTCACCAATGGAAGGGAGGAAAACACTTAGTTGCTTGCCTTCTGAGTGGCTCAATTCTAGTGTTGAAATGTTTGTGAGGAATTGAGTGCAGGAAGGATTTGATGGACCAAACCATGGAATTAATAAAAAATTCATAGAATCCTGTGGACATCAAGCATGTTGAGTACATATTTCTTCTGCTGTCAATCTCTCCTGACCTCAAGTTAACATTTGTGGGATATTTTAGATCTCAGTGACCTTTGAGGATGTGGATGTGAACTTCACCCAGGAGGAGTGGGCATTGCTGGATCCTTCCCAGAAGAACCTTTACAGAGATGTGATGCTGGAAGTCCTCAGATACCTGGCTTCTATAGGTAATAATGATGTTTTTTAAATTAATCAAATAGAGAACTCATGTTTATTTTTGTCATTTATATACAACATGAACAGGGAATACATTGTTGAATTATTGCAGCATAAAAGGCACCTACAATTTGGCAAAGCAGTTCTGTGTTCTAAGAATTCATACAGATTGTTCTGGTTTCTCATTTTAGAAAACAAATTGGATGAAAATAATATTGAAGATGAGATCAAAAATTCTGAGAGCATTCTAAGGTAATTGTACCCGCAAGAGGTGTATTTGAGGGAATCTGAGAAGGTCATATAATTTTTAAAATAAACCAACTCAAGAAGTATGCACAATTTGAAATATATTTATTCTTATAAGATTTTTTTTACCAGAAATATTTACTTAACTGTAACAGATATTCAGTTTTTTCCCAAGTACTTGGCATGCCAAAAGTATATGAAATTGCATGTGAATATCACTATTTGGATAATCACCATAGGGAAGCTGCATTGCAAAGGATTGTTTCCTTTCAATTTCTTGATTTTGAGGCAATTTGAACACATCAGGAAACCTCGCCTTACCTGGTGTTGATAGTAATGTAAGCCTAGGTCCTATAAATAAGTATAAAATCATGAATGAATCAAGCATTGATAATGTGCTGGTCATTCTTCAAAGAAGCCATGTGGTAAACTTCAATGGCCAAGAAGATAGTGTGGGGAAAGTTTCAATGAGATTCCAGTTCTTACCTGGACAAAGAGAAATTTTAATAGAGTAAATCCATGTGGTTATTATATGTGTGCCAAAGACTTCATGCACCCTTTATTACTTTATAGGCACATCACATCTCACTCTGGACACAAATGCTACAACCATGAGGAATGTGAAGAGAAGCCACGTGAATTTAAACACTATAGGCAATCCCTGGTTTCTCTAAAAAATGTTCACACACAAATGTTAATACAAATTGGAGAGGGACCTTATGAAAGTACAGTACGCGGGAACATCTTCAGTTATTCTAGTGACATTCAAGGACATGAAGATACTCATACTGGGTTGCAACCCTATGAATATCAACAATGTGGTGAAGCCTCAACTTCTTCCACACGTGTTCAAAGACACATGAGAACACACAGTGTAGGTAAACCTTTTCAATGTGACATATGTGGGAAAGCCTTTCATTTCCCTTCTTTATTTAGAAGACATGAAAGAACTCATTATGGAGAGAAATTCTATGAATGTAAACAAGATCGTGAAACCTTTATTTCACACACAAGTCTTCAAAGGCAGAGGATCACACACATGGGGAATGCACGTTTCAAATGTGAGGTATGTGGGAAAGACTTTGCTTACCCCAGTTTACTTAGAAGACATCAGAGAACACATACTGGAGAGAAGCCCTACGAATGTACGTGGTGTGGAAAAGCTTTTTCTACATGCAGTTCCCTTCAGATTCATGGAAGAACACATACTGGAGAGAAGCCCTACGAATGTAAGCAGTGTGGAAAAGCCTTTTCTACATCCAGTTACCTTCAAGTACATGGAAGAACACATACTGGAGAGAAGCCCTATGAATGTAAGCAGTGTGGAAAAGCCTTCACTCAGTTCTCTGGCCTTTACAAACATGAAAAATATTCATACTGGAGACAAGTCCTATGAGTGTAAGCTTTATGGCAAAGCCTTTGCTAGTTCTAGTGACCTTCAAAGACATAGAAGAACACATACTGGAGAGAAGTCCTATAAATGTAAGCAGTATGGAAAAGTTTTTGCAAGTTCCAGTGAACTTCAGAGACATGAAAAAACTCATCCTGGAGAGAAGTCCTATGAATGTAAGCAGTGTGGCAAAGCCTTTTCTACATCCGGTATCCTTCACTCACATGAAAAAAACTCATACTGGAGCAAAGCCCTATGAATGTAAGCAGTGTGGGAAAGCCTTTACTAAATCCACTTCTCTTCAGATTCATGGAAGAATACATACTGGAGAGAAGCCCTTTGAATGTAAGCAGTGTGGAAAAGCCTTCACTCATTTCTCTGGCCTTCACTCACATAAAAAAATTCATACTGGAGAGAAGCCTTATGCATGTAAGCAGTGTAGCAAAGCCTTTCCTAGGTCCAATAGCCTTTGCAGACATGAAAGAACACATACTGGGGAGAAGCCCTATGAATGTAAGCCCTGTGGCAAAGCCTTTACTAGTTCCAGTGAGCTTCACTCACATGAAAAAACTCATACTGGAGAAAAGCCCTATGAATGTAAGCAGTGTGGGAAAGCCTTTGTTAGATCCCGTTTCCTTCAGATTCATGGAAGAATTCATACTGGAGAGAAGCCCTTTGAATGTAAGCAGTGTGGAAAAGCCTTCAGTAGTTTCTCTGGCCTTCACTCACATAAAACAATTCATACTGGGGTGAAGCCTTATGCATGTAAGCAGTGTGGGAAAGCCTTCACTCAGTCCTCTAACCTTCACTCACATGAAAAAACTCATACTGGAGAGAAGCCCTATGATTGTAAGCAGTGTGGCAAAGCCTTTGCTACATCTCATCAACTTCGTATACATGGAAGAATACATACCAGAGAAAAGCCCTATGAATGTCAACAGTGTGGAAAAGCCTTTACTAATGCCTCCTGCCTTCAGAAACATGAACGAACTCATACTGGAGAGAAGCCCTATCAATGTAAGCAGTGTGGGAAAGCCTTCACTCAGTCCTCTAACCTTCACTCACATGAAAAAACTCATACTGGAGAGAAGCCCTATGATTGTAAGCAGTGTGGCAAAGCCTTTGCTGCATATAGTAGCCTTTACAGACATAGAAGAACACATACGTGGGGAGAAGCCCTATGAATGTAAGCAGTGTGGCAAAGCCTTTGCTAGTTCCAGTTACCTTCCCAAACTTGAAAAAACTTATACTGGAGAAAAGCCCTATGAGTGTGAGCAATGTGGCAAAGCCTTTGCTAGTTCCAGTGACCTTCAAAGACATGGGAGAACACATATTGGAGAGAAGCTCTATGGTTGTAAACAATGTGGAAAAGCCTTTGTTACATCTGCTCAGCTTCACTTACATGAAGGATCCCATAGTGCAGAGAAATCGTACTCATGAAAACAATTGGCAAAGTCTTCTGTTAATAATGTTTCACTCTTTACCATGTAGTAAGTTTTCTGTAGAAAAATTCTTTGAATGTGAAATGTTATAAATCAATATTTCTGTCAAATTCAAAGAGAAGAAAGTGCTCACATGTCCAAATGTATCTATCTATCTATCTACCTACCTACCTACCTACTTACCTACCTAACTACCTACCTACCTATAAATAGTACTGGGGATTTAGTTTGGGGGTCATCTATCACTGAGCCACAACGTTTTTCCTTTGTATTTTGAGCCAGGGACTTGCAGAGTTCCTTAGAACCTTGCTTAGCTTCTGAGTTTGGCTTCACATTTGTGATCCTTCTGCCTCAGACCCCGAGTCTCTGAGATTAAAAGCAAACTCTACTACATTCAACTGAATAAAGCATTAAATGTGAAGAATTTGGATAATCATTCCATTTTTCCTGTTGCCTTCAAAGTCATTTCACTCACACTGGATAACAAACCCTCAGAATGAGGAAGATTGTGTACATTCTGTCAGCTTCCCATCCCAGTTCTGCTTTCCTTCTCATATATGACAATACAGAGAAAAGCCCTGAGAATGTGATTAATGTGGGAAGTTTTCTAATTTTCCGAGTTTTTTATAAGTTCTGGGAAGACTCTTCTGGAAAGATTCATGCCAAAATGAATAAATCATGTGCAAGTAAGTGTTCAAGTGTTTCCGTTTTGTTCACTTGTATGAAAGGACTCATACTGTGGAAAATCCTGTGGAAAAGCCATGTGGGGCAGTATTCAGCTTTCATGGTTTCCTTCAAAGACATAAAGGGATTCACATCAGGGAAAACCCTTCTGTTCTTTCAACAATGTGATGACACTTCACTTTTCCATGTTCTCTTTGAACATCATGGAAGAACTCACTCTGGAGAAAAGCCTTGTATATAAAAATGTGGTGAGACGTTCAGTCGTTTCAGATCCATTTATTTATTTATTTATTTATTTATTTATTTATTTATTTATTTATTTTTAGAGAGAGGGGGACAGAGAGAGAGAGAATTTTAACATTTATTTTTTCTTAGTTCTCGGCGGACACAACATCTTTGTTTGTATGTGGTGCTGAGGATCGAACCCGGGCCGCACGCACGCTAGGCGTGCGCGCTACCGCCTGAGGCACATCCCCAGCCCTTCAGATCCATTTAGACTTGAGAATTTTTTATTTTAATTTCTTTTACTTTTTTTCTTGGTTCCAGGGATTCAACCCAGAGACACTTAACCACTGAGCCACATCCTAGTTGTGTTTTTTTTTTTTCAACTATTTAGACATGGTCTCACTGAATTGCTTCGGTCCTCACTATGTTCCTGAGGTTGACTTTGAACTTGAGGTCCCCTGCCTCAGCCTGCTTTTCCAGTGGAATTATAGTCATGCAACCCCTTCAGCAATTTTTTTTTATGAGAAAACCAGTGTAGGTGTTTAAAAAGGGTGTGTGCCTTCATTTCTTTGTATTCAGAGGTAAGGAGAATGCACCCTGGAGTCGGTGTAGGAATTGTATCAGCATGAAGATGTGAAAGCAACATGTTTCTCCCTGTTAAATATCTCTTCTTGTTAGATTTAATTTTTCTCTCTATATTTGTTGATCTGTAGTCAACTCTCCCATATGATGACATAATCTTATATTTTACTCTGTGTGTGTTTGTGCGCAAAATCTAGTGTGTAGTATGATTTTGTACATAGAAGTATGTTATAGAATGGTACAAAATATTTGTAGTTAAAATGTATGAACCTGTATTGGCAGCTTTTTAATTTTTTTTTAGAGTTTTCATCTCTCTTCTTCCCTTGAGTCCAATTTCTCTCATATTGCCCATTTTACCAACAAAGATGTTGTGTCCGCCGAGAACTAAAAAATAAATATTAAAAATTCTCTCTCTCTCTCTCTCTCTCTCTCTCTCTCTCTCTCTCTCTCTCTCTCTCCTCTCTCACTCTCTCTTTATAAAGAAAAAAAACAATCAAATGATATTTTATGACTCTGGTCTCATAATTAAAAATAACTTTTTCCAGGTTTGTGAATAATATGATATTTTCTGTCTCCTCATATATCTTATGACTCTTATATATGTTGTGAAAAAATTAAAAACTGTGAGAAGTTTTAAATATAATTTCCAGGGTCATAGAATTGAGGGCCAAAGAAAATAAACATTACTATTATAATTATTGTCATCATCATCACCACCACCATCATATCTGAAGTGCATAAGCCCTGATCCCATCCCTACCTCTTTTTATTTATTTTTTTAAAAATTTTGATTGAAGTATTTTATAAATTCTTTCCAAGGGCCTCAGTATGTTGGTGAGGCTGGGTTTGAACTTGTGATTCTCATTCTATAGCCACTGGGATTACAGATGTGCTATCATGCCTGGCTCCTTGATGTTTCTTGAGACTTTGATGTAAATCAATATATGCCTGGTTTTTGTAGAGTTTCCAAGTGTTAATTGATTCATAGGCAAGAATTCCTTTTTACTGTGTTTATGTATACTAATGCCCTTAATGCTCTAAGATTGTACAATGATTCTGAGCATCACAAAGACATTAATTCACAGCTTATACCCCAAATTTTTATATTTCCAGTTGGACGAAACTGAAGTCCATTTTGAAAAACTTTATTTTCAATAATTTTTGCTGAAAAGAGGGTGGGAGAATTGTTTTAATATTTAAGGGAAAAAACTATTCATTTGTATTAAGATCTTATGATAAAATGAAACGTAAGTAATCAACATGAGTATTACAGACACTTTTTTTATTGGTTGTTCACAACTTTACAAAGCTCTTGACATATCATACTTCATACATTAGATTGAAGTGGGTTATGAACCCCCAATTTACCCCAAATGCAGATTGCAGAATCACGTCGGTTACACATCCACACTTTTACATACTGCCCTATTAGTAATTGTTGTATTCTGCTACCTTTCCTATCCACTACTATCCCCCCTCCCCTCCCCTCCCTTCTTCTCTCTCTACCCCATCTACTGTAATTCATTTCTCTCCTTGTTTATTTTCCCATTCCCCTCCCAACTTCTTATATGTAAATTTGTATAGCAATGAGGGTCTCCCTTCATTTCCATGCAATTTTCCTCATCTCTCCCTTTCCCTCCCATCTCATGTCACTGATTAATGTTACTCTTTTCTTCCTACTCTTCCTCCCTGCTCTGTTCATATTTGTTTTCATTATATCAAAGAAGACATTTGGTATTTGTTTTTTAGGGATTGGCTAGCTTCACTAAGCATAATCTGCTCTAGTGCCATCCATTTCCCTGCAAATTCTATGATTTTGTCATTTTTTATTGCTGCATAGTACTCCATTGTGTATAGATGCCACATTTTTTTTTATCCATTCATCTACTGAGGGGCATCTGGGTTGGTTCCACAGTCTAGCAATTGTGAATTGTGCTGCTATGAACATCGATGTGGCAGTATCCCTGTAGCATGCTCTTTTAAGGTCTTCAGGGAATAGTCCGAGAAGGGCAATAGCAGGGTCAAAAGGTGGTTCCATTCCCATCTTTCCCGGGAATCTCCAAACTGCTTTCCAGATTGGCCGCACCAATTTGCAGTCCCACCAGCAATGTACAAGTGTACCCTTTTCTCCACATCCTCGCCAGCTCTTCTTGTTGTTTGACTTCATAGTGGCTGCCAATCTTACTGGAGTGAAATGGTATCTTAGGGTGGTTTTGATTTGCATTTCTCTGACTGCTAGAGATGGTGAGCATTTTTTCATGTACTTGTTGATTGATTGTATATCCTCCTCTGAGAAGTGTCTGTTCAGGTCCTCGGCCCATTTGTTGATTGGGTTATTTGTTATCTTATTGTCTAATTTTTTGAGTTCTTTGTATACTCTGGATATTAGGGCTCTATCTGAAGTGTGAGGAGTAAAAATTTGTTCCCAGGATGTAGGCTCCCTATTTACCTCTCTTATTGTTTCTCTTGCTGAGAAAAAACTTTTAAGTTTAATTAAGTCCCATTTGTTGATTCTTGTTGTTAACTCTTGTGCTATGGGTGTCCTATTAAGGAATTTGGAGCCCGACCCCACAATCTGTAGATCGGAGCCAACTTTTTCTTGTATCAGACGCAGAGTCTCTGGTTTGATATCAAGCTCCTTGATCCATTTTGAGTTAACTTTTGTGCATGGCGAGAGAAAGGGATTCAGTTTCATTTTGTTGCATATGGATTTCCAGTTTTCCCAACACCATTTGTTGAAGATGCTATCCTTCCTCCATTGCATGCTTTTAGCCCCTTTATCAAATATAAGATAGTTGTAACTATGTGGATTAGTCTCTATGTCCTCTATTCTAAACCATTGGTCCACCCACCTGTTTTGGTACCAGTACCATGCTGTTTTTGTCACTATTGTTCTGTAATATAGTTTGAAATCTGGTATCACGATACCACCTGATTCACACTTCCTGTTTAGAATTGCTTTTGCTATTCTGGGTCTTTTATTTTTCCATATGAATTTCATGATTGCTTTGTCAATTTCTACAAGATATGCCATTGGGATTTTGATTCGCATTGCATTAAACCTATAGAGAACTTTTGGTAATATCGCCATTTTGATGATGTTAGTTCTGCCTATCCATGAACAGGGTATGTTTTTCCATCTTCTAAGATCTTCATCAACTTCTCTCTTTAGGGTTCTGTAGTTTTCATTATATAAATCTTTCACCTCTTTTGTTAGGTTAATTCCCAAGTATTTTATTTTTTTTGAGGATATTGTGAATGGAGTGTTTTTCCTCATTTCCGTTTCAGAAGTTTTGTCGCTGATATACAGAAATGCCTTTGATTTATGCGTGTTGATTTTATATCCTGCCACTTTGCTGAATTTATTTATTAGTTCTAGTAGTTTCTTTGTAGACCCTTTTGGGTCTTCTAGGTATAGAATCATGTCATCTGCAAATAGTGATGATTTAAGTTCTTCTTTTCCAATTTTTATGCCTTTAATTTCTTTCATCTGTCTAATTGCTCTGGCCAGTGTTTCGAGAACTATATTGAATAGAAGTGGAGATAGAGTGCATCCCTGTCTTGTTCCGGATTTTAGAGGGAATGCCTTCAACTTTTGTCCATTCAGAATGATGCTAGCCTGAGGCTTAGCATAGATAGCTTTTACAATGTCAAGGTAAGTTCCTGTTATCCCTAATTTTTCTAATGTTTTGAACATAAAGGGATGCTGTACTTTGTCAAATGCTTTCTCTGCATCTATCGAGATGATCATATGGTTCTTATCTTTAAGTCTATTGATGTGGTGAATAACATTTATTGATTTCCGTATGTTGAACCATCCTTGCATCCCAGGGATGAATCCTACTTGATCATGGTGCACAATTTTTTTGATGTGTTTTTGTATTCGATTCGCCAGAATTTTATTGAGGATTTTTGCATCTAGGTTCATTAGAGATATTGGTCTGTAGTTTTCTTTCTTTGAGGTGTCTTTGTCTGGTTTCGGAATCAGGGTGATGTTCGCCTCATAGAATGAATTTGGAAGAGCTCCCTCTTTTTCTATTTCCTGAAATAACTTGAAAAGTATTGGTGTTAACTCTTCTTTAAAGGTTTTGTAAAACTCTGCTGTATACCCATCCGGTCCTGGGCTTTTCTTGGTTGGTCGTCTTTTGATGGCTTCTTCAATTTCATCCATTGATATTGGTCTGTTCAAATTGTGTGTATCCTCCTGACTCAGTCTGGGTAAATCATATGACTTAAGAAATTTATCGATGTCTTCACTATCTTCTATTTTGTTGGAATATAGGTTTTCAAAATAATTTCTAATTGTCTTCTGTATTTCTGTAGCATCTGTTGTGATATTGCCTTTTTCATCCCGTATGTTAGTAATTTGAGTTCTCTCTCTTCTTTTCTTCGTTAGCATGGCTAAAGGTCCGCCGATCTTCTTTATTTTCTCGAAGAACCAACTTTTAGTTTTGTTAATTTTTTCAATAGTTTCTTTTGTTTCAATTTCATTGATTTCCGCTCTGATTTTAATTATTTCTAGCCTTCTGCTACCTTTGCTGTTGTTTTGCTCTTCCTTTTCTAGGGCTTTGAGATGAAGTGTGAGCTCATTTATTTGTTGGTTTTTTCTTTTTTTGAGGAATGACCACCAGGCGATGAATTTTCCTCTTAAGACTGCTTTCATTGTGTCCCATAGATTCCGATATGTTGTGTCTGTATTTTCATTTATCTCTAAGAATTTTTTGATTTCCTCCTTTATGTCTTCTGTAACCCATTGATCATTCAGTAACATATTGTTCATTTTCCATGTGATGTAGAATTTTTTCCTTCCTTCTTTTATCATTGATTTCCAGTTTCATTCCATTATGATCAGATAAAATGCATGGTATTATCTCCACCCCTTTATATTTACTGAGGGTTGCCCTATGGCATAATATATGGTCTGTTTTTGAGAAGGATCCATGTGCTGCTGAGAAAAAAGTATATCCATTTGATGATGGTTGATATATTCTATATATGTCAGTTAAGTCTAGGTTATTGATTGTGATATTGAGTTCTATAGTTTCTTTATTCAATTTTTGTTTGGAGGATCTGTCCAATGGTGAGAGAGGTGTGTTGAAGTCACCCATAATTATTGTGTTGTGGTCTATTTGATTCTTGAACTTGAGGAGAATTTGTTTTACGAATGTCGCAGCACCATTGTTTGGTGCATAAATATTGATAATTTTTATGTCTTGTTGGTGAATGGTTCCTTTTAACAGTATATAATGACCTTCTTTATCCCTTTTGATTAACTTAGTCTTGAAGTCGATTTTATTCGATATGAGGATGGCCACTCCTGCTTGCTTATGAGAACTGTGTGCATGGTATATTTTTTCCCATCCTTTCACCTTCAGCCTGTGTGTGTCTTTTCCAATCAGATGTGTCTCCTGGAGGCAGCATATTGTTGGATTTGTTTTTTTAATCCATGATACCAGCCTATGTCGCTTTATTGGAGAATTTAGGCCATTAACATTCAGAGTTACTATTGATATATGGTTTGAACTTCCATCCATGTTTGATTGTTTATCCTTTTTTAAAAAAAATTTAGTTTGTTTCTCCATGATTATCTTTCCCCTCGCCCTCTGTCTTTACTGAGGCACTTCCCACTGATGGTTTTGGTTATTGTTTTTCATTTCTTCCTCATGTAGTGTTTTGCTCAAAATGCTTTGCAATGCTGGTTTTCTGGCTGCAAATTCTTTTAACTTTTGTTTATCATAAAAGATCTTTATTTCGTTGTCATACCTGAAGCTTAATTTTGCTGGATACAGAATTCTTGGTTGGCATCCATTGTCTTTCAGTGTTTGAAATACATTGTTCCATGACCTTCTTGCTTTCAGCGTCTGTGATGAAAAATCCGTTGTTAACCGTATTGGTTTACCCCTAAATGTAATCTGTCTCCTTTCTCTTGTAGCTTTTAATATTTTCTCTTTGATCTGTATATTGGATATCTTCATAACAATGTGTCTTGGCGTTGGTCTACTGTGATTTTGTGTGCTCGGTGTCCTGTATGCATGTTCAATTTGTATATCTGATTCCTTTTTTATTTCCTGAAAGTTTTCTGTAATTATTTCATTCAGCAGGTTTCTCATTCCCTTGGTTTGAATCTCTGTACCTTCTTCTATCCCGATGACTCGTAAGTTTGGTTTCTTCATGTTATCCCATAACTCTTGGATGTTTTTCTCGTGATTTTTTACCAGCCTTTCTGCGTTGGCTAGACTCTTTTCAAGATGGTATATTTTGTCTTCATTATCTGACGTTCTGGTTTCTACTTGCTCCACTCTGTTAGTGATACTCTCAATTGAGTTTTTAATTTGGTTTATCGTTTCCTTCATTTCTAGAATTATTGTTTGATTATTTTTTATAATCTCTATCTCCTGATAAAGATGCTTAACTTCTTCTTTTAGCTGTTTATGTAATTCATTCTCAATGTGTTCTTTCGCTGCTTGAATTTGCTGTCTTGTATCCTCTTTAAGGTTCCATTCCATCTGTCTAAGGTGTTCCTTGAGGTCTTTATATGACCATTTTTCTGATGACTCTAGGTCCTCCTGAATATTTAGGCTGTCCTGCATTGTTTGTACTCCTTTTCTTCCTTGTTTCTTGAAGCTGCTCATGTTGCTTCTTGTTCTGTTTGACTTCTGAGTTACTGTTTATTCCTATAAATTTATTTGATGCCTAGGAGGAAAAGTATTAGAAGGGAAGGGAAGAAGTCACGAAGGAGAATGAGAGTAGGCAGGTAGAATTCAAGTAAGGGGGGATAAGAATAATGAAAAGACAAAAGAAGAAAGAAATAGGAACTAAAAAAAGAAAAAAAATTAAAAAATAATAATAATAATTAAAAAAAAATTAAAATTAAAAACAAGATAGAAAAATGAAGATGAAAGAAAAACTCAAATTAAAAAAAAAACTAATAAATGCAGTCTTAGAGTTTGATTAACTTCTCTTCCACTAGGTGGCACTGTGCCCACCAGGTCAAGTCTCTCCTGTCAGTACGCGGGAACCAATCCCTATGCAGAAGCTCCTCCCAGACTGGGCAAGTCTCCAATCCTGAGTGCCTAGGGCCTCCTCTTGTGTCCAATCACTTCCACTTTTCCTCTAGCCAGGCCCCTCTCACCACAATACTGGCTACAGGCCAGGTCTGCTGCTCCCGGGAGCCCTGTTTTCATGAACGACTGGGCACACTCTTCCAGTTTGCCATTCCCTCAGACCCTAAGTTTGTAGAGTTTGGGGCTGAGAATCCTCAGCGAATTTTACTTGCCCACCGGTAGCCACTCCCCCGTAGCTGGTGCAAGAGACCTCAGCAGTCAGCCCTGGCGGGAGCGACACTCTCCCACCACAGGTCCACACCACCTCTGAATCCCTCAGGCTGCCTGTAGAACTCACAGGAGAGCTGGGAGGGGCCCTTAAGGTTTCCCCGATGCGTGGAGAGGGAAAGCCAGGGGACCACACACCTGTAGCAGCAGGCTTGCATGAAGTTATCTCCTCTGCTGCAGTCCTGCGACACCAGCCCTCCGCCACAGTGGTGTCCCCAACAAACGACGACAGTTCGCCTCCCCCTGCCGGGCGACCAACGCAACGGGCAGGTCCCCACTGTCTCTCCCAAGCCCCGCCTGGACCCTGCGGCCACTACCCACGAAGGCCCGGCAGGCATCCACCTCCATAGGATGGGTAGGGCTGACCAGCCGCCTCAGCCGGATGAATTAATGCTGAGTCGCAGCTGTCTGTCTCAGCTTTTCAGGCGGCGCGGCGCGGGGCACGGAGCACGGGGAGGCTTACTCACTTCCTGCTGCCATCTTCCTCTTCTCCTTACAGAAATTTTTTTTTCTAAAGAGAGAGTGAGAGAGGAGAGAGAGAGAGAGAGCGAGAGAGAGAGAGAGAATTTTTAATATTTATTTCTTAGTTCTTGGTGGACACAACATCTTTGTTGGTATGTGGTGCTGAGGATCGAACCCGGGCCGCACGCATGCCAGGCGAGCACGCTACTGCTTGAGCCACATCCCCAGCCCCCAGAAATTTTTTTAACAAACATTTTTTTGTTCCCTCTGTGCACCAGACACCAGATAATCAACTTTGCAGAGTCACAGAGACTATGGAACGTGCCCTGGTGCTCATGTGAGTGTTATCTAAAGCACCAAGTGAAACTACAAAAGCAAACACCTGAGAGGGCTGAGTTGTGCCACCCACACATGCACACCCATATTCACATGCACACGCATGTACAAGATCAAGTCACCCTTTACTACATATTCTCCTTAGTGCAGTTCTTTCATCCTCTCTGTGTAATGCAACTATTGATTTCTTTGACTTTTCTCACAACATTGCTGCCCACTATTTTTTTTCTCAAAAATCAATTATTACGTCATGTCTTCTCAGCTTATTCTTTTGTGTCTTTCTAAAGTTTGCTTACACATTGTGTATGTGAATTGGGGCCTGTGCACTTCAGCATTCTGGGCAGATTGGCTAAATATCTCCTTTTTCCTCCTTTGCTCCCTTCTTTCCTTCAGATTTCACCCAGGAGTTCTCCACTACTGAGCTTCCCCCTAGCTCTTTTATTGTTATTTTTTGAGATGGGGTGATGATGGCCTCAAACTTGTGGTCACCCTGCTTCAGCCTCCTAGATGCTGGGACCATAGAGATGTAACCCTTTGTGCCCTGCAACTGGCCTCTTCCTTTTCCTTGGTGCCTTATTGGCCTGTTGATGACTCTGGGACCACCACTGTGTCACTCGTGTTTCTTCTAAGTCTCATGAGTTGTGTTGTAAGTAGGCACATTAACGGGCATTGTAAAAGTTGTAATTTGTATGTATTGTTAGGAGAGGCATCTTCTCCATATATACTTTGCCCTGTACTTAATTGAGTTGCTTTCTATTTCTTCTCATTCCCTGGTACCAGGGACCCAATCTTGCCTTGTGCCTGCTAGACAGGTGCTCTAGCAGTGAGCACTCCCCTTGCTCAGGTGGTGAGTTTGCTGCTGCTGTGTGTGTGGACCCACTGATGACCACGTAAGTAGATGCAGCACTGCAGGTTTTCCTCCATGTTTTCATCTGGTCCGTTTCTTCTTAAACCTCTTTAACAGCAGGGAATTTTAACCACTGACATCCAATTTAGCTTTTATCACCATGATTAATACTTAGGTGGAATATGCCAGAAAACCCAGGCTGGACTTCTCTCTGTGTTCGGGGAACCTCAGTAGCCCTGGAACCATCATGTGATGATTTTCTTCATACACAGCATGTGATCAAAACTAGGTAAGGAGGGCCCCAGTTGAATATCCTAATGTATTGGTGCCCCCTTCTGCACCTAAGAATCTTAAGTAAGCTTCTCCAGAGACCCTCACCATAATGTTCTTTAAAACAAATATCAGAAAAAAAAGATTTGCAAAGAACTCAATATGCGTTAGAATGAATATGTAATTATATGACTGCTTCTTTTCTAGTAAAGCTTGGAAGACATGTGAATAATCTCAAAAATGATTAAAAATACACTTTCTTGAACAACCAAAAAAATTTTTATGTAGACTCTTACAAAAAAATAAATAAAAATGAATAAACCTCCACCCCCTCCTTACCCCGGGTGTAAAGATAATAAAATTCCAACATCAAGGTACAGTAAATCTTAGGTGATACCCTTCTGAGCCCTGCTGTCAATGACTCTGCTTCCTGAGTCTTCCCCAGGCATCCAGCCTCATATGCCCCACATCACTAATAGAGCCTCAGCTGGCAAAAAATTTCACATGGTAGCCAGGAATTTTTCTTTTAACATTAACAGCAGGGTCTCTGATGGGATTCTGGAGCACTAGTTTCAAGGCTCCCAGACACTTTAGAGCTTCCTTACCAGCAGTCATGACCCATTTGAAGTCCACAGTGGGTGTAGGACCCTGGAGGTGGTCAGCCTTCATGAAGGCAATACCCCTCTTGACCCTACAGCCAGTAAATTTCCAGGGTCAATCTTTCCAGTTCTTGCCCTGTACTGCAAGGGGTTTTGCATGTTGATATAAACTTCTGGGTGTTCTTGCTGTGCTCTGCTGGGGTCATTGTGCCCAAGAGGCTTGGACATTGCTGGTCCTGGGGTCTATTAATGACTGTGGAGCAGGAGGCACTTTTATGGATGCCCATTTACTCCTGGGTCTGATTAACTTCCTGGGCCATGACCACCCAGTCATGCCTGGATCTGCTCTTCACTGCCACCTTCTTCCCTGCACTGCCTGAGCTCAGAGACCCTTCAGTTCTCCACACTCACATTCCTCTTTCCTGATGGCCTTTGTGGGCACCAGGAAACATATCCCCTCTTAGCCTCATGGACTCCTGCCAGACCCCACTCTGCACAGGTTGACATGGTGTATGCTGCACGTTTGGCATCTCCTCCTGCTGTAGAGTCTTGGTACACTGGACCCCAGGGTCAACCTGGTGTGTGCCACAGGGTGGACTATGCCCTCTGTCATGTGGAACCCTGGTATACTCTGCCCACACCCTGGGTACCCTGCCAGTAGGAGAGAGGGCCTCCAGCAGAGAACTTGGGTTCTGATAGCTGTGATAGTGTGATTTAAGGATCTCCATTGACCTGTCCTGTGCCCACCCAGGGGAAGACTGCAGGGCTCCCTGGATGTATTATGCTCCCTGGAACATGCCCCCATTTAGAACTGTGTTTGTGTCATCTGTTACTTGTTGTGATTTATAATTTGTTTTTACTTACAGTCTGAGGTAAACACAAATTTCATTCAGCCAAAATTGAGTTGACCAAATGGGACAATGGGTTTGAACAGATTTTTTTTTTTCTTGGAGAGCATATTTCTTGATATTGTAAGTGCTGCTGAAATGAAGACTGCATGATTTCGAGGGAATATAAGAAAAGCGAAGCAAGTGAAAACATTGTGACATGGGCTTCTAGAAAGGTACTTTCAGCTGATTCAATGGATAAAAATGAATTTGGACCATTGATCTCAATTTGATGTATTTTTACATAAAAAAAAATATCTTTCCATTATTGAAACAAATTCATGATGGTTAAGGCTGCTTCCATGTGAGGTGCAGACTCTGTTTTATAAATATAACATTATAGATAGGTGTTACAATGTTAGAAGACTGGAACACAGGTAATAAAGCACATGCTGTGGTGGCTTTTTTGACACCCAAGAAAACATAACTGATTTATGTGTCATTCATTATGTCTCTTCTCTTTTTCCAAAATTTTATTTTATTTTATTTTTTTTTAAAGAGAGAGTAAGAGGGACAGAGAGAGAGAGAATTTTTTTAAAATATTTATTTATTTTTTCTTAGTTCTTGGCGGACACAATATCTTTGTTTGTATGTGGTGCTGAGGATCGAACCCTGGCCGCACGCATGCTAGGCGAGCGCGCTACAGCTTGAACCACATCCCCAGCCCCTTCCAAAATTTTAAATCAGAATAATTATGTCCATTTCATGGTAGGTGAGTCATTGACAGTCCTACAGAAAAAGAAAATGATAGATATTATTGTAGTATTATTTGGTTGTAAATAGTGTGTTTTTACTTGCTAATAACTAAGTTACTGAAGCATCATGGTACATGAGGTTATCAATCTGATCTTTTTTCATGTTGATTTGAAATTATATTTAAAAATAATTTACTTTTCTCAATTTTTTTCTTTTACTAATTATCCAAATTCATGCCATCATTAAATATCAATTGCTTCATAAATACTCAGGATTTTACCTAAATTGTTTTACAATACAATAGTCTATCCAAATTTGAAATAACTGAAGTTCATTTAAAAGTTTTGGTTTTACATTAAGGTAAAGATATATATATATAGTGAAAATTTTCAACCATTTTTAAGTGCATAATTTTGTGCTATTGAGAGCATTCACATTGATGTATGACCATCACTGCCATGCATCTTCAGAGGTTTTTAATCTGTCCAAAGTAAAACTCATGAAACACTCTCTCCCCTTCCCTTAGTCCCATGCAACTTTCACTCCAATTCCTGTGGCTAGTTCATGACTGGCTTCGGTCATGAAGTATAATCTCTTCAATGTTCATTGTTACTGTGGCCTATGTTTCTGTGTACATTTTTGTCTCCACAGTTAGTTTATCATTGTGTATATGTATCACATTTTGTCATTCACCTCAGGATGGATGTGTCACACAGATAGCTGTTTTACCTTTATTTATTTATCATTACTATTTGTGCGTGTGTGTGTGTGTGTGTGTGTGTGTGTGTGTATGTGTGTACGCACCCCACTGGTGAAAATACTGGATTATTTATTAAGTCAAAGATTATTGTTTTGAGGAATCACCGTACTGCTTAACACATTGACATCACTATTTCAAATTTCCAAAAAACTCAGCAAAGCTTCAAGTTCTACGCACATTTTGTCATTTATTTTTGAATAAGTTTTTTTCTTGTGGATGTGAAATGGCTTCTCATTGTGAATTTGATCCACATTTCACTGATGAGTACGGGTGCAGGATATGTTTTAATGTGTTTATTATGCATTTGGATATCCTTCTTGGAGAGATTTAGTCTTCAAGTTCTTTGTTCATTTTCTAGTTGCTCTTTCTCATTCATGTGTGCACACATAATACTACTTGTGTGGATCTTAATGTTTCATCATGTGAGCTTTCCTCAAGTCTAGTGAACTTTGGCTCTAATATACTATATAAGCCTAAAAAGCACAGAATTATTGGTGGTACTTCTCAAAATTGTCCAATGATGAACTTCATCAAGACTGGAATCTTCTATACTCTTCTGATGTGCATATTCTCAGGATGACAGCTCCTCCTTCCACTTCCACAGATCCAAATGAAAAACCTTGTGTTCAAATTCATTTTTTAAAGAGTCCATAAAGCTATGAGTTTGGTGCATAAGCATCCCAGAAGCACAGAGACATACCACAAATGCTATTTGTGAAGAGCTTCGGCACAGCTGGGAAGCTGCAGTGAACAAAGGCATAGATGTCAGATATGGGAATGACATTTTACTGAACTCTGGAGATTGGATGAAAACCAAAAAGAGACTGGGTGGAAATGAACAGTGAAAATTCAGAGTATGAATTTCTGTGACTTCGTATGTGAGGTCTTGGCAATAAGAATTCACTGTGAATTTTAGAACAGAGAAAAAATGATGTTCCCTGACTTAAGATATGCCACACCTGGGAATGTTGTACAAAGAATATTAAAGAACATAAAAAAAAACATTTTCTTACATAATAAAACAAAGAAATTTTTGAAGTAAGCCTTAAAAATAAATATAGAAGAAATAAACGATGCTGTGATGATTTTAAAACATTTTGTAATATGGACCACTATTGGATGAATTTAAATGAATTTTCTATGCCTATATCCTGGAAAAATAATTCCTTATACTAATTTGTAAATGCGTTAGTGGATATACAAGAGGTTCATATTCTACTGAAGTTGTAACAAATGTTATGGTTCACTAAATTTTCAAGTTTCTTAGAAAACATGTTCGTCATAATTAGTCTCAGAAAATATTAATTTTTGAAGAAGAACATGAGATTTCTTTTTGACAAATACAAAAAAACCTGGTACTTAATTTAAGATGCACATATTTAATGAATAACATACATCCTGATTGCAGAAAAAAATTTTCCAAATTGACTTAATAATCATTACTCAACACACTGATTTCTTGTTTCTCATACCAAGGTGAACTCTTATAAAGCTCTGTGGCAAATTATGATCAAGTGTCCATTGATTTTATCTTGTTGGAATTGTTTCCATCATAGAGAGTTAGTCTTGTTGGGCACAGTGTCACACACTTAGAACTCCAGTGGACCAGGAGGCTGAGGGAGGAGGATGACAAAGTTTTGCTCATCCCCTTAGTGAGGCCTTAAACAACATAGCAAGACCCAATGTCAAAATAAAAATTAAAAGGTCTGCGGGTGTTGCTCAGTGGTTTTGCACCCCTGGGCTTAATCCCCAGTACCAAATAATAAAAATATAAAAATGGATTTAGTCTTTCCTCTTCATTTGCATTGCTCTCATCTTCCTAAGGGCTCTAATTGACAACCTATCCATGATCCTTCTCACCCTCCTGGATGTCCTCCTCCACACGTTCCTCTATTCCCTGCTTAGTTGAATGTCCCTCATTGATGTAAGTTACATCTCCACACATGTCCCTAAGATGGCATTTTCTTTCCTAGTTCAGTGAATGTGAAATTCAGTTTCTCCTTTCTTTGTTTAATAAGTAGAGATACACTATTCCTGATATCTGTGTTATTTGTTCATTTGTTTGTTTTGGTACTGGGGATTGAACTCATGGGCACTTGTCCACTGAGCCACATCCCCAGCCCAATTTTATAATTTAACGAGAGACAGAGTCTCACTGAGTTTCTAAGTGCCTCACTTTTGCGGAGGCTGGCTGTGAACTTGTGATACTCCTGTCTCATCCTCTTTAGGGATTACAGGCCTGTGCCATGGTGCCTTGTGATAATAGTTCTTTAAAAAGGGCTTTATCAACTCCTGTGCTCCCATCACATATACACTCCATATCTATCTCTTACTGCTGATTTAGGGCCATCAATCATTTTTTTCTGCTATGTCTCCATCATTTTGGCCCTAGTTTTTATGAACATCTGGGTCCAGGAGAACACAGTGTTTGTGAGCATTACCTTTTCCTTAGGTTTGCATTAACTGGAATCATTTCTTGTGGTCAAGTCTTTCTTGCTCTGTGTTGTATGCCCTCAGGGCAGAGGAAAAGGCCTACTCCTCCTGCAGCACCCCACTTCACTGTGCACCCTTTGCTTACACTTACCCACAGCCAAGATCCCTCTGGTCTACAGCGGAGGACAAGGTTCTGGCTGTCTTTTCTACCACCTCACCTCAATGCTCAACTCCATCTTCTACAACCTTAGGAACAAAGAGGGGTTGGGTCCCTGAGCAGATGGACCAAGAGGGTATGGGGTGTGTAATGTAGATAAATTTTCTGCCTCTTTCCCCGGGACTTAGCTACAAGTCCATTCAACAATGCATAGTAACAGAAAATATTACTTCACACCAAGAATGTAGAGACACAAACAATCTATAATATAAATACACTTTTCAGGTCTGTACAAAATTGTCTTATAAACATGTGTAATTTGAAATAAGACTTTAATTGTGTATTGTCCACTACATATAAATATGTGTATTTTCTGCTAATGTACTATCATAGAGGAGATTTTTTTTCTTGCTCTTGCTGAAACAAGATTGGAAATTGTCTACCTGGATTGGCATTCAGCATAACAATTTCAATATAATCAATTTGTCTTCTAATATTGTTAATTTATTATTCATGCACATCCAAAACAGGAAAAGAAATTTTGTTGAGTAATGGATCTAATCAATAGCAGTACATTTTGTGTTTTCTTTCCCACATTGTATAATTTTACCATTATCAATTATCTTTCTTTCAATTTAGAAAAATCATTACAGAATTCACCAGAGAACTCATTAGAAATATTAAACTCTTCATTTTTGATGTCACATTTCAAACTAATGCTTTTTTTGTGAAGGCTGAATGCTACGCGAATGAACATCAATGAGGACTCAGAGTTGCCAGCAGAGGTTAAGGGTGAGGGCAGGTACGATATAATATGGACAGGCTATGGTTCAGTCTGATGAGCCACATTAGATACACGGAGGACCTACTACCATCCTCCCCATGCTCTGCACACAATCCAGTAACATTCCGCATAGCCACTGCTCCTTGCATATTCACACTGTATGTCAAATGACGCTTTACATTCTACCTGCCACTTCTCATACTTTTATTGAAATGAGTGAGGGAAAGTGAACACTTATACACTAAGATTTTCAGTCACACTTAGCACATATTACAAGATGATCTTAAAAATATTTAATTTGAGAAAAAATAGATTATTTTACCAAGGTTTTCTAGAATATTTCTAACTGGAAAAGGTTTGGTATAAATTTCTGATGAATCATTGAAAAATAAACATTTTATTATGCAAAATTCACAATTCTCCAAAAGTAATTTATGTTCTAATAACATGTAATTCTTACTATAAATGAAATTTCTATCTTCCAGGTTTTTAAACTTCAAAAAGAAGGAACACACACACATATTGATATTTGGCAGTATTGAGTATCCAAACCACAGATGTGCACCTATGAGGCAAATTTTTCACCTCTAAGGTATACTCTTGGATGTAAATTTAAATACAAACTCATCAACAGTATTCATAGGTTCTCACAGGAACAAGAGAGAAAACCAGCTTCTCACAAGTCTGTTCTCACCTCTTGCACTGTTTTACACCCAAGAGAGGACCTTCCCAAATAAAACCAGACAATGGCTCGCATTTACCAGCAAGGCCTTTAAGGATTTCTGTGCAGAGTGGAATATTAAACATACCACTAGTATTCCTTACAGCCCTCAGTAGCAAGGAATAGTGAAAAGAGCCCACAAAGAGCTGAAGGCTGCCATATGAAAACAAAAGGAGGGAGACAGCACCTCCTACCATCTCCACATGGTATTCTTAAGACTATCCTCTTTACTCTGAATTTATTAACAGTGCCTAAAGGTGATGACTGCACACCTAGCTTCAAATATTGGCCCGTTAATTGGGCCTTCTCATTAACCCCTTTTTTTAATATTTATTTTTTAGTTCTCGGCAGACACAACATCTTTGTTTGTATGTGGTGCTGAGGATTGAACCCAGGCCGCACGCATGCCAGGGGAGCGCGCTACCACTTGAGACACATCCCCAGCCCCTCATTAACCCTTAATACAATATAAAGACTCCTTTACCAATCATTGGTAGGAGCCTTCACCACTCATGAAGATAGATAGGGCGTTTGCTTGTGTCTTCCCAGAAAAAAATCTACAGCCCCATCTGACCCTAAATGCCTACCCAACATGATGGCCTCCTGCACAATATAAAAGAGAGGACACAAAAATGCAAGAGGACATGAGGACCCCAGAAAGAGAACTGTCACAGGATCACATGGGGGATATGAAAGGACTAATTCACCAGGCGAAAAATATTGGAGAAAGCCAGGGTCGTGGTTCTAATTCTCCTGTGCAAGTCTTTTTTCTTCTTTTATGCAGAGCTCTAACCATCGAGAGTGCCATGGCCCAGGTAAATTGGGCCCTGGTCACTAGACCACCCCTTTTTTCTGTGGCTAATTGGGAAGGGGCTTTACCTTAGCTCTTTTTCTAAAAACTCCAACCTCATTGACCCTGAGTTATTCATCCAGGAGGTGAGTGTAACCTGGAATGCCATCATTTCCCAACCTACTCTGCTCATTTGTATCTCTGTAGCAGACAAAGATACCTATAATCCAAACAGAAGGGCTAAATCATCACAGTGAGGACATATCCAAAAACACAATCTACAAGCAGAAAAAAAAGTGAAATTAAAAGAAAAATTGATAAAGGAGATTGAACACTGAACAATAATAGTAGTAGAAGACAGGAAATAAATTATTAATGGAATCAGTATAAAGTGTTTACCATCTGATGTCAGGCATGACAATATTAAAGGAGTTCTGAGACCATGGCAAGGTTGTCTAGATATTTTACTATTCATAATATGCAAAGAAAGAAAATTTGTTCATGAGATTGTTGAGAGGCTAAAGGACCAGAGGTGCTTTCGAGAGGCTAAAGGACCAGCGGTATTGTGGATTTCAGTTTCTCACCAATGAACTGGAAGGAACAGGGAATTTTTAAAATAGAATATTGAAGCTAACTAGAATGTCATTTACACAGATCCTTAAATAAATATTTTAAAGCCTCCAAGTTTAAGTTCCTAGGACATTTTTAAAAATTATTTATTCATTCTGCTTTGTTATATATCACAGCAGAATGTATTTCAGTTCCTAGTACACATTGAGTACAATTTTTCATGGCTCTGATTGTACATAAAGTAGTGTCACATCATTTGTGTCTTTATACATGTCCTTAGGGTAATGATGCCCATCTCATTTCACCATCTTTCTTACCCACATGCCCCTTCTTTTTCCATGTATCCCCTTTGCCTTATCTAAAGTTCTGCTATTCCTCCCATGCTCCCCCCATCCCCTTTGTGGATCAGCATTCTGATATAAAAAAAAAAATCTGACTTTTGCTTTTTTGGGAAATTGGCTTACTTCATTTATCATAATATTCTCCATCTGCACCCATCTATCTGCAAATGTCCTAATTTTATTCTCTTTTTATGCTGAATAATATTCCATTGTGTATATATACCACAGTTTCTTAATCCACTCATCTATTGAAGAGCGTCTAGCCTGGTTTTACAAATTAGCTATTATCATTTTGCTGCTATAAACATTGATATGGCTGTGTCACTCTAATATAATGTTTTAAAATCCTTTGTGTGTTAACTCGGGAGTGGGATAGCTGGTTCAAATGGTGGCTCCATTCCCAGTTTGACAAGGAATCTCCATAGAGTTATCCATATTGATTGCACCAACCTGCTCTCCCTCCAGCAATGTATGAGTGTCCCTTTTTCCCCAGATCCTTGTCAACACATAATGTGTTTTGTGTTCTTAAAAGCTGCCATTTTGACTGGAGTGAAAGAAAATTTTAAACTAATTTTGATCTCTAAGAATCTTTATAAAATAAGCTGTGTTTCTCTAAAAAGAGCATAGTGAAGGAAGATGTGAGCTAAAAGGACTCAGGGTCGACCAGGAGCCAGACAGGGCCGGGATCTGTTCAGCTGTGCCTTTGATGTGGAGGTGCGCCAGGGCACAGCAGGCTGCGCCGACAGACATCCGTCCAGGCTCTGGTACATCCTGATGGGTGGCTTTTCCTTCCTGAGGTGTAGATCGTCAGGCAGTAGCTGCTCTCTGGATGTCACACTCTCAGGTCTCGTTGTAGTGAAATGTGTCTGTGCGGGATCTAATTGGAGGCCACATTCTCTCTGCTCTGGAGAAGGAGAACAGGTTATTCCCCACCCACACATGGGCTACCGCCCCTAGTGCTGTTCACCTCCTGATGACACGTGGCTGACTCCTGATAAGTCATCTCTCTATGATTTTTGACCCTCTGCAGGCACAATCCTGTGGAACATGCACTTCCTGACCCTGATCTTTGAGCCAGAGGGCACCTGAGCCTGCCAAGGGGGAGGGGTCTGCTGTGGTTTGAGGTCCAGTGGTCCAGCTTGACCCGCCTTTGCTCTATGTTCTCTGAAGAGTCCCCTGGAAGACCCTCATCCTTACAACTATCTCAGAGCCCTGGTTCCACAAAGTGATGGGCAGAGGCCTGCAGGCCTTGGAGGAGCATCAGTGGTCACTGAGCCCCTTCCCCAGCAGCTGGGCATCCTGCACAACCTGTAGAGGACCTGGCTGCAGCCTTGCCATGGCCCTTTTACCCTGTGCTGGTGCGACACAGAAGACCAAGGGCAGTGACCAACTGTGTGGAAAGGCCTGGAGCTTGGTCCAAACAGCTCCTTACTCTGTCCTCAGGCTTTCTTTGCATGATGACCAGTGATTCCCCACATCGGCACTTAAAGTCGCAATGCACAAACCACATTGAATAAAATGCACCCTCAGGGGCTACTCTGAGCACCCAGCAAAGAGACCAGAACTTCCTGCAATTAGAGGCTGAGACAGAAGACTCTAATCAAGCCTGGAGGAGACCACTCTGCAAACAGAAGGTGCTTCCAAATTGCACAGACTTGAAGCAGTAGAAGAGGAAAGCCCCACAGAACAAAGGTGACTCTGATAAGTCATGGCACGTGACAAGGAATTAAATCTTTGCTTATGGCTTTCAGAAGCAACAAAGGCTCCATCCTCTGGACCCCATCCCTTCCCAAAAGCCCTTAATTCTTAAAACCATCACTTTTGGGGTAAAGATTTTCATTTAAGAATTTTGGAGGGACTCCCATACTCAGGTCATTGCAGTGGTCAGAGGGCTGGTGTGTCACTGTATTAGTCTTCCTGGACTGCTGTATCAAAACAGCCAGGCCAGGGGCTTGTAGATCACAGAATCTGAATGCTTATTGATGACCTCATTGCAGTCACCACTGTAGCCACCTCCACATTTTCCTGATGGCCAAATCCAACTTCAATTCAGTGGATCTTGGGATAAGAAAAGAAATGGCAGCTGGTCAACCCTAAGAGCCCTACTTTCTTACCAACTCCCATGCTTTGTGGAACAGAAAGCCAGCATATTTGGCCAGCTCTGTCCTCTTTCACCAGCCCATCTCATCACCTCTGAGATCTTCAGCATCCTCTGGGCTGGGTCATCCCCTCCAGACTCAACCACACATTTGACACTGTTGGCTTTGTAGCCCAAGTTCCCACAGAGGCTCCAATTTCTTACCCCATAAGTGTCAAGCTATCAATTCTGCAAATGTATCAACACAATTATATTTTTTAATTATTATTATTATTAATAGTAGTAGTGGTACCAGGGATTGAACCAAGGGTGCTTTAGCACTGAGCTGCATACCCACTTTTAGATTTTAGTTTGAGACAGACTCTAAGTTGTTTAGGGCCTTGCTAAGTTGCTGAGCCTGACTCCCATGTTGCAGTCTTCTTTCCTCAGCCTCCTGAGTCACTAGATTTATCGGTGTGCATTACTACAGCTGACTTCAACATGATTATATATTGTGCATTAAAATAGGCTGGAAATTATAATGTAGAGCTTATGTTTTATTGCATTATGATTTAACTGTTATTAGATAACAATGTTCTCTGTTATGTGCTGTTTTTTACTTTCTCACCTTCCCCTATTCAAGCAAACTTCCTCAATTACCTATCTACAGGGAAGCAGCACCCTCTGACCCCAGAGCATTTGTAACCCAGGATCATGCTCAGTACATTTGATAGTCTACCTAGCAGCACCCAACATACTTATTTTCTCAGATTCTATGACATCTCTGTTCACAGGACCCAAGGTCTCCTTAATAAACATAGTCTTGTCTGCCGCGGTGGTGCATGCCTGTAATCCCAGCTGCTTGGGAGGCTGTGGCAGGCAGATTGCAATTTGGAAGCCAGTCTCAGCAACTTAGTGAGGCTCTGAGCAACTCAGCAAAACCTTGTCTCTATGTAAGATATTAAAAAGGCTGGGCATGTGACTCAGTGGTTTAACGCACTGAGTTGAATCTCTAATACCAAAAACCACAAAGAAATAAATTATATTAAATAAAAATGAAGTGGAAACAACCCATACAATGTACTGGGCTGGTAATCTAGGATGTTCGCAGGTGAGATTTGTGAAATGCATTTTGAATGTACTGTATTTGGGGTTTCTGGATGTGACCCCATCTGTAAGTCCGGCCCCTATGGAAACGTGAATACTCAAATTTCCAACTTAAAACAAAGACCTTTTCTCCACCTCCAGCACCCTCTCATGGTGATTCCAACTCTGAGTTGAGGGGGGTGAGCCTCCTGCATGCATTTTCAATCAATACTCACTCCCCAAGGATTTAGGGGAGCCTGGCAATACAGGAAACTCTAGTTTTCTTTGGTAAAAATACAGAACTGATTTGGAATAGTGAAAACAGATTATCTGTCACAGCAGAAGAACCAGGGTCCTGCCGAGAGCACCATCACGCAGGTCCCCAGTAAGAAGACACTTGGAATCGGGTCCCCTTGGCTTAGCATGCAGATACCCCAGGCCCTGAGTGCATCCATGGAGCAGGGAGTCCAGCACCCTACAGATTCCAAAGGCAGAGCCTGGTGGAGCTGAACACTCACTGATTCTCTGAGGCGGGTTATGCTATCCCAAGATTCTTCCTGGTGAGAAACTGATGTGACTTCATTTTTTTAAAAAAAATAGCCTCTACCTCAGAGCAGGACCTGTCCAAGGAAGGTGTGACTCTTGATCTTGGAAAATCCACACAGCATTCCTAGGCACGAAGCAAGCTCTGTGCTGAGTTGTTTGTCTGTAAATAACAGGAGAGATCTGCAGTGCCAGGTGTCTCTGACTCAGCAATGCTACTTCCTGGAAAGTCCAAACCGTGTTTGTGGCCTACACCTTGACCCTGAAACCCATAGCAACCAATTAGCAACCACCAATCAGCTAAAGACAGGGAATATAGGGCTGGGGATGTGGCTCAAGCGGTAGCGTGCTCGCCTGGCATGCGTGAGGCCCGGGTTCGATCCTCAGCACCACATACCAACAAAGATGTTGTGTCCGCCGAAAAACCAAAAAATAAATATTAAAATTCTCTCTCTCCCTCTCTCTCTCTTTAAAAAAAAAAAAAGACAGGGAATATAACTGGAATGCCAGGTGACCCCCCTTCCCCAGTAGTCTCAGTGATCCATAACATGTAAGGATACCATGTAGTTTGGCGCTGCACACTCTTGCAACTCGTCTTGGCCCCACCTCATGAACTCACCAATCCCCCCTACCCAACTTGTTCCCACCAGGGAATGTGCTAATCAATGTTGAGAGTTGTTGTTTGATTTTCCCATGGTGTGAAATTGTTTGTGTGTGATGTTGTTACATGTAGAGTATCTCCCCCAAAACTTATAGAATCTCACTGAACAAAAAATCAGGACTCACGCCCGGGACAGCTGTCTTGGAAAGGGTTGTGAGTCCAGGCTGGAGCTTGCAGTAAAGACTCCTGTGTGATTGCATCAGATTCGGCTCCTGGAGGTCTATGGGGTCCCAGGAATCTGGGATAACAGTGGGAATAAAAAATGGACCCCTCCACCGAACTCAAGCCCCACCCAGTTAAAAAGCTCCAGAAGCCACCAACTCGCTGGGCAGCCAGAAAGGAGAACCTGTCCCCTAGGGCACCGCCCAGGCCAGAGTTTGCAGGTTAATTGAATTTAGCCTGCAGGGCGGGCGGGATCCGGGTGGAAATGCCAGCCAGAGGTTGGGGTGGATTGTGGACCCTGGTCCGGGGACAAGATCCTGCAGCAGCGCCAACCGCAGCCTTGGGATCCCCAGAGCAGAGGGGCACTCGGCAACTCAGGCCCCACTCAGGCCCGGGGAGGGGTCTAGCGACGGCCCCTGGGGATAAAGCAGTGGTGTCCTGAGACCCAGAATCACCTAAACCCAGCCCAGGGCGCCTTCTCTGCTTGGCCTGGAGAGCAGCGCTGGGGTGGGGCGCAGACGGAGGTAGGGGGCCAAGCAGGAGGAGGGGGCTGAGCCCGAGCAGAAGGGGGAACTGGGTCGAGCTGAGCTGTGGGAAGTGCGCCTGCGACGACGCCAGCACAGGTGCTGCTCCCTGGTTGAGCAGGGTGACACGCCCCACCCCGGGACCTCGGATAATTGCCTTCCCAAGCTGAGACCCTGGGTCAGCTTCTGGGGGTATGCTCTTTCTAGGGCTTGTGGCTTTTCTTGAAAATGTTGGTGCATCTGAAACCTTGACATGGAAAGAGTACACTGGAGGGGGACTTCCTCCTGAGAGACAAAATGAGGTCAGTCTGTGCAGTAGAGGGACATGTGTCAATGGGGCAAGTGAGTGTGAGCTCACAGACATGAGACCCACAGATGCCTGAATCCTAAATCCTACAGATAATACTGAATCGTACATACACTTTTCCCTTTCTTTACATGCCTATGATTGTCCTTCTATAAAACCTCAAAGTCCTGGGCTGGGGATGTGGTTCAAGCAGTAGCGCGCTCGCCTGGCATGTGTGCGGCCCGGGTTCGATCCTTAGCACCACATAAAAACAAAGATGTTGTGTCCGCCGAGAACTAAAAAATAAATATTAAAGTCTCTCTCTCTCTCTCTTTCTCTCTCTCTCTTTCTCTCTCTCTCTCTCTCTCTCTCTCTCTCTCTCTCAAAAATAAATAAATAAATAAATAAATCTTCTTTAAAAAACAAAAACAAAAACAAAAAACCCTCAAAGTCCTTGTCAGCACCTGAAGACAGCATAAGGGCAGGGTTTCCTTGTCTTCCTGGTGTAGCTGCACTGGTCAAAGTTCCTTTCCTGCTTTGCATCATGACCTTTTCTGTTTGATTTTGGGGCAAACACCTGACCAGACCCGTGGGATCCCCAGAGTCAGGTCTCTGCATAAGACTTCCTAACAGTCAAAGTAGAACATCTACACTAAGCACAAGGCACCGATTTTATTTCCACTGCACATTGCTGCCCTAGAGGATTGCCTTCCCTCCTCCCCCACCCTCTCTGCTGGGGATGGAACCTGAGCATCAGAGCCAACCCCAATTGCTTCCTTTCATCGCTCAGGCTGCCTCCTCAAAGCCACAGAGGCCAGGAGGTGATGAGAATTACTAAAATAGTTTTCAAATTGTTGTCATTTTTAGATATTTATGTATGGGTCATACATATGATGTCTTTAAATAGTGTTTCAGAAATTTGGAGACTGGGTCTTTCTAAGTTGCTTGAGGTCGCATCAGCTGAAAAAACAATATATATGTAATATAGTTCTTTCTTTTTCTTTGAGGTACTGGGGAATAAACCCAGTGGGGCTTGACCTGGACCTCTGAGCTACAACCCCACCCTTTCCATTTTATTTTAAGAGAAGGTCTCACTGACCTTGGGCTCCTCCAGTCTCAGCCTCCCTGAGAAGCTGGGCTTTGTTTTTGTGTTGAGGTTAAACCCAGGGCCTCGCCATGCTCGGAAAGCACTCTGTGGCTGAAGCCTAGCTCAGCGCCAGGTGTCACCTCTGTACCACAGGCTAAGCCAAGGCTTCCCAGCTGGATTAGTTCCCAGCACAGCCGGGAAGCTCCACCTGAAAAGGGCTGGGGCCAAGTATCTGTCACTCTACCCAATTTCAGCCAGTGATTGGATGACGTTAGCTGTCAGTCACGATGCAGAGGCGGGCCTGGAGGTCTTCTATTTAGGACGCTGGGAGGAACTGTCCAATCAGTGCGCAGAGGAAGGGGGAGGGCGGGCTTCCGCAATCTCGCGGCTTTTCTTCCTCAGCGACTGGGCTACTCCTTCTCTGGCACCTGGGTTCTCTCCTCAGGGACCGCAGGTGACTCTCGTTCCCTGTGAACCCCGAGATCTCGGGTGACTGGAGGTTCCTCAGAGGATCCCGGGTCACCACGGAAGCCACAATGGTGAGTTTGCGACCAGGGCTGAAGGCGCACAGTCAGCACCTTCCTTGGGGCTTGCGCGCAGGTGAGCGGCTGATTGCGGTAGAGTCCCCGCTGGCGGGTGGCCCTGGGCCCTGTCCCCTGGTTCCCTGGGTTTGGAAGGGCGGCTCAGGTCCCTGGTGTCCCCTTTGCTCCCTACTGGTGGCCCGACCCACGCTTCCCAACGTGGAGGAAGCAGGGCCACAAATGCACCCTCCTTCTCCCAGGGGAGCTCCTCCGGAGGCTGCTGTAGGTCCCCCAAATTGCAGGCGCCTCCTGCCTCTAAAAGCCACCTTCCCTCCACCTCACAGCTCCGCCAGACGTTCGTTCTTCCCACTCGGTCCAAATGGACACCGTCCGCTAATTGTCACTTTTCATCTAGTGAAATATTGGAAAGAATCTTCCTCCCTCCCTCCGCAGCCATAACTTGCGATCCTTCTGCTTCAGCCTCCCCTGTGTCTGGGATGACAGTCCTGTGCCACTGTCCCTGGCAAGAAGGACACTTTTGAAAGCATTTGTTTTCCATTTGTGAATATTATACTTGAGGAGAAAGAATAATCACTTACCACTTCCTTGTGTTTGCTCAAAATAACTGCCTTAAAGGGAATAAGGAGGTTGTTTATAGATCCCAGGGATATGGAATCCTGGGCTCCATCAATAGAGGAAAACTGCTCCCTTTTCTGATAGTCCATGATGTAGAGTCACCCCAGTCGTGTAGTCACTTAAGTGCACAGGGTAATAATGGGGACAAAGGAGGCAAAGGGTCTGAAGATAGCCAGAAACAGTTTTATATGGCTGCAGCCAGACTCAGAGGGCACAGCTTTTGCTGTAATCAATCAATCAATCAATCAATCCCCTGAACCCTGACTTCAGGTGGTTTTAGGGTTTTATACTCTTCATGTAAGAGGAGCGGCTCAGAAGTTCACATTGTAATACTGAGACCCTCATATAACTCTCAGACCACACAATCTCATTTTATCTCTCATTACATGTATTTCTTTTTTTTTTTCTTTGTGTGTGTGTGTGTGTGTGTGTGTGTGTGTGGTGGACTGCTGGAGATTGATCCGAGGGAAGGCCACATACATGCTTGGCAAGTTTTCTACTACCGAGCTACTCTCCAGCCCAAGATAATTAGTATTGTAGACTGCTGTTTATTTATTTGCTTACTTATTGAGTGCTGGGGATTGACGCCATGGACTTGCTCATGCTTAGTTCTCCTCCAGAAATGAATTTCAATTTGTGAGCTGCATTCTGGAGGTGGGCAGGTGTTTTACTGGGGAGTAAACCTACAGTCACTTGACCACTGAGCACAATCTCAGCCCTTCTTCTTATGTATTTATTATTTCTTTTTCTTTTCTTTTTAAATATTTTGTATAGTTGTAGATGGACAGAATACATTTATTTTGTTTGTTTATTTTTCTGTGGTGCTGAGGATCATATCCAGTACCTCAAACATGCTAGCAAGTGCTCTGCCCCTCAACTACAATCCCAGACCCCCTTTTAAGTTTTGATGAAGACCAGTTTCATTAAATTTCTGACTATCTTGATAAGTTGCTGAGACTGGCCTCCGACTTGCTATTTCCCTGCCTTGACCTATGTAGTGGCTAAATTACAGGTGCACACCACCACAGCAGCAGTTGGAATGACTTTTTAAAAAAAAAAATTTATTTTTTATTTGTAGTTGGACACAATACCTTTATTTTAGTTATTCATTTTTATGTGGTGCTGAGGATTGAACCCAGAGTAATGCATGTGCGAGTTGAGTGCTCTACTGCTGAACCACAACCTGAGCCCCTGGAATGACTTTTGAAGACTTGTTATCCAATTTATTTCCAGATAGAAATAGTATTGAAAATCAGTTTCCTAGCTCTTGTCCATAGTTTTCAAATTTGTACCTATGACTCTTCCTCTTTGCTTTATTCTTGCATTATTATGAAAATGGTATTTAGCATATACTATTATTTCTTATGTATATATTTGTGAAACTTCATGGCTTGGTAGTTTATTTACTTCTTTATTAGATAAAATTTGTTTTTATAAGCAATTTTAGGCTTACATAATTTATTAGTCAGTGTTGTCTAGAGGAACAGTATCAAGAGGAATCATGATTATCAAAGGGGATTCATTAGATTGGCCTACTTGACCTGAAGCTGGATGTCCACAGTGGCCATCTGCAGCTGGAGAGCTTGAGAAGTAGTAGCTGCCGAGTCCAAGAGGCTGAAGTGTCAGAACAAGAGGGATCAATGCTGCTGCCCTAGTCCAGACCAAAGATTCTGGAACCTCCCTGGAGAATCACAGGCAGAGTCCACTTTGGGAGAGTGAAGAAGGCAGACTCTGATATCCTCAGGCCATTGCAGTAGCAATCAAGAACCCATTGAGAAGAAAGGAGCTGGCTCTTCTGCTGCTTCCTTCCTCTTCCAACTTTTGTTCTACCCAAGACAGTGTCTTATTGGATGGTGCTGCCTAGCATAAGGAGGTTCTCCAATTTGGTGCACTGTTCCACATGCCAATCATTTGTAGACACACCCTCATTCACACACCCAGAATCCTATTAATCATCAGTATCTTTAATCCAATCAAGGTGACCATTAAATGTGCCATTACTCATAGTATGGATTACCCCTTCTCTCCAGCTGATAGTCTCCACTGTTTTCAACATATTGCATTGGTGTAGGGTGTTTGTTAGTTACTACACCAGTGCTGAACATTTGATAAATAGAATGGATGAAGCAACACATTATGATAAGCCAAAGTTTATCCTTTACCTTAGGGTTCCTCGTCTGTGTGATGTGATTGTGTGTGTCACGTAGTTTACAAGATAATGTCATACAGAAGAGTTTCACTGCTCTGGGAATCCTGGGTTCCCCCTGTTCATCACTCCTCCTCATTGCTCCCTCCCTCTCTGCTCCCTGAGTCCCTGGCACCATCAGTTCTCTAGTGCATCTGTAATGTTGTCTTTTCCAGAATGTTCTTGACTTGGAATCTTACTGCACTTGGCCTTTTTAAACTTGCTTCTCTCACTTACCAGTCTGCCTATAAGGGTGCTGTATCTTTCCAGGCTGCAGAGCTCATGAAGAACTTGATTTTGCAGACTGTGAATTTCCTGATTGTGGTTTCATCAGCACCTTCTCTGTTACCTTCCTGTGGTTAATTTAGGTTTACCTTGCTCTTCTTTCTCTGTTTTTTGAAGCAGCTGTTTCAATGATTGCTTTTGGGTTTTATTTATTTATTTATTTATTTTTTTGTGAAATGTGCATTGGATGACTTAGATACCAATATAGCACCACCTCTGGTATTCTCTATGAATTTCCTATGATGGATATTTACATTTTTTCCTTCAAAATGGTCACCTTTTCTCTTGAGTCACCTCTTTGGCCTGTGTCTGTTTAGACCCCACGTTTCACATCCCTTTCCCTGGAGGCTTTAAAGCTGCTTCTGATCTGATTTCTGCTTTAGCTCTCATGTTCTTTGAGCATTATGGGATTTCACTGGTAGTGCATTTGTAGGGGTGTTGTTTATTTCCTGTGCAGTGTTCCTGTGACCCTGAGACCTCCCTGTGCTTCCCCTTCGGTTAAAGGCCCATGAAGCCCTCCTGCCTGCATCATTGTCCTGACAGAGTTGGTCTGAAGTCTCTGAGTGTAATTGTGGATTCTTCATTATTCTGGGTGGTTCTGTATGTTTTCAGTCCTTGAGTGTGGTTCTGTGTCAGTGGCAGGGACATTTTCTTTTTGCCTGTTTCGTCACTGTGCAGACATCATAGCATGCTTACAGATGTGAGTGGTGGCCTGATTCACACCCAGACTGTGTGGGATACTTCAGGAATCTGGGCTACAAACTTGTTGCTTTAGCACACTCTGGAAGAGCTTCTGTCTTAGGTTTGTTGGCACCACCATTGCTGCAGGCAGGATGAATCTCTTTCACAACAGACAACCATTGCCCATGTGGTCCAACGTTGATCAAAATGTCCTTGAGCAGAACATTGGTATGTGTCTCATGACTGTACATTATGGTAGTGAACCGGCTGCTGTTAAGAAGAGTTTGATATTCAATGGACATTCATTGTTGCTATGAGACTTAGAAAAGTAGTGCCTGCTGTTTATTAAGAAGATGGCTTGGAGAGTTATAAAACTTTGTAAGGCTGCTGTGTGGACAAGGTGACGTTTTTGGGTCATTGAGTTATTTGTAAGACATGTGCCATCTTTCACTTACCCCATTCTGGTTTGACAGTAACCACAGGAAATTATAAAATTGATGTGTTTATTAATAAATAAATTAATCAAATAGAGAACTTATGTTTGTTTTTGTCACTTAATATTAAGCTAGTTGACTAAATTTGTTCTGGAGTAAAGCACCAGCAAACTTCTAATTGTTCTATGTATAATCAGAGAGGATGAACTCAGTCTCCAGTTACCACATTGTGACAACCTGTGTGAAAGGTTGTCTAAATGTTGTCTATGAAAGAATCTCCTTATTGACCCCATCCCCAGAGGGTGTGGGTGTGGGCTGGTTCTAGGCATTTCTTTAAGTATGGAATGATAGACTTTCAGAGGAAACAAGGCATTAGTAAATACCATGTTGTTTATATTAACCTTGTAGGTACAGGGAGCCAGTGTAGTTTGCAGAATCTCTCTCAAATGCTTAGTTTCATGATTCCTCAATTTCCTACTCATCACCTTTCTTTTCTAAAGATAAGTACTATCCAAATTGCTTATATTAATTAGCTCTGTACCACACAGGATGGTTCTAAGACATGTAATAGAGGTGCAACCAATAAAGAAGTTCGGAGTGATCTGGGAGCCCATCTCACTTCGTGTGAACTCATGAAAGGAAGGGTATAAAACACTGAAAAAGGATGTTTGCCTTCTGAGTAGCCAATTTCTAGTGTTGGAATGGGTGTAAGAAATTGAGTACAGGGCTGGGGATGTGGCTCAAGCGGTAGCGTGCTCGCCTGGCATGCGTGCGGCCCGGGTTCGATCCTCAGCACCACATACCAACAAAGATGTTGTGTCCGCTGAGAACTAAAAAATAAATATTAAAAATTCTCTCTCTCTCTCTCTCTCTCTCTCTCTCTCTCTCTCTCCCTCTCTTACTCTCTCTCCTCTCTCACTCTCTCTTAAAAAAAAATTGAGTACAGTAAAGATTTGATGGATCAAATCATGGAATTTATCAAGAGGCCAGGGAATCATGTGAACATTATGCATGTTGCGTATAGATTTCTCATGCTGTCAATCTCTCCTGGCCTCCACTATACATTTGTGGGATATTTTAGATCTCAGTGGCCTTGGAGGATGTGGCTGTGAACTTCACCCAGGAGGAGTGGGCTTTTCTGGATCCTTCCCAGAAGAACCTTTACAGAGATGTGATGCTGGAGGTCCTCAGAAACCTGTCTTCTATAGGTAATAATGATGATTTTAACATTAATCAAATAGAGAACTCATGTTTATTTAGGTCATTTGTGTAGAAGATGAAAAGGGAATAAGTTGGTGAACTATTGCAGCATAAATGGCACCTAGGATTTGGCAAAGCATTTCTAGCTCCTAAATATTCATAAAGATTGTTCTGTTCTCTCATTTTAGAAAACATGAGGGAAGACAAGACCACTGAAAATCAGATCGAAAATTCTGGAAGCAGTGTAAGGTAAGTGTACTCACAAGAGGAATTCGTGAGGGAATCTGAGAACTGTCATATAATTTTTAAAGCAAACCAAGTGAAAAAGTATGCATAATATGAAATGTATTTATTCTTATAATATTTTTTACCAGAAATATATACTTAGCTGTAACAGATATTCAGTCTTTTCAAAGTATTTGACATGCAAAAAGTACTATAAAATTGCATATGTAAATATCACTATTTGGATAATAGCCATAGAGAATCTGTGTTGCAAAGGATTGTTTCCTTTCAATCTCTTTATTTTTAGGCAAGTTGAACAAGTCAGAAAACCTAGCCTTTACCTGATGTTCATAGTAATGTAAGGATCTATAAATACATACAAATTTGTGAATGAATTAAGCATTGATTATATGTTGGTCACTTCTTCAAAGAAGTCATGGTAAACTTCAAAGGCACAGAATAGTGTGGGGAAACCTTCAAATCAATTCCACCTCTTAATTGAACAAATAAAAAATTTTAGTAGGGTAAATCCATGTGACTTCATTATGTGTGCAAAAGACTTCATATGACCTTCATTCCTTCAGGCAGATCACATCTCACTGTGGACACAAATACTACAAGCATGAGGAATGTGAAGAGAAGCCATGTGAATTGAAACAATATAGGAAATCTCTGGTTTCTCTCAAAAGCGTTCACACACAAATGTTAATACAAAGGGTAGATGGATCTTATGAATGTACAGTATGTGGGAAAGTCATCAGTTGTTCCAATGACATTGAAAGACATGAAGCAACTCATAGTGGGGGGCAACCCAATGAATATCAACAATGTGGTGAAGCCTCTTCTTATCCCACCATTGTTCAAAGTCACATGATAACACACAGTGGAGGTAAACTTTTTCAATGGGGCATATGTGGGAAAGCCTTTCATTTCTCCTCTTTATTTACAAGACATGAAAGAGCTCATTCTACAGAGAAAGTTTATGAATGTCAACCAGGTGTTCAGACCTGTATTTCACAGACAAGTCTTCAAAGGCACAGGATCTCACACACAGGGAATGCACATTTCAAATGTAAGATATGTGGGAAAGACGTTGATTATCCCAGTTTACATCGAATACATCAGAGAATGCATACTGGGGAGAAGCCCTATGAATGTAAGCAGTGTGGCAAAGCCTTTGCTAGGTCCAGAGACCTTCACAGACATGGAATAATACATACTGGAGAGAAGCCCTATGCATGTAAGCAGTGTGGCAAAGCCTTTTCTAGATCTAGTTACCTTCAGATTCATGGAAGAATGCACACTGGAGAGAAGCCCTATGAATGTAAGCAGTGTGGCAAAGCCTTTTCTACATCCAGTTACCTTCAGTCACATAAAAAAACTCATACTGGGGAGAAGCCCTATGAATATAAGCAGTGTTCGAAATCCTTTTTTAGATACAGTTACCTTCATTCACATAAAAATACTCATACTGGGGAGAAGCCCTATGAATGTAAGCAGTGTGGCAAAGCCTTTGCTACATCTCATCAGCTTCATATACATGGAAAAATACATACCAGAGTAAAGCCCTATGAATGTCAACAGTGTGGAAAAGCCTTTACTACTCCCTCTTGCCTTCAGATACATGAACGAACTCATACTGGAGAGAAGCCCTATGAATGTAAGCAGTGTGGGAAAGCCTTCACTCAGTCGTCTAACCTTCACTCACATGAAAAAACTCATACTAGAGAGAAGCCCTATGCATGTAAGCAGTGTGGCAAAGCCTTTTCTTCATCCAGTTACCTTCAGTCACATGAAAAAACTCATAGTGGAGTGAAGCCCTATGATTGTAAGCAGTGTGGCAAATCCTTTGCTAGGTTCAGTGACCTTCAAAGACATGGAATAGTACGTACTGGAGAGAAGCCCTATGCATGTAAGCAGTGTGGCAAAGCCTTTTCTACATCCAGTAGCCTTCACAGACATGGAAGAACACATATTGGAGAGAAGCCCTATGATTGTAAGCAGTGTGGCAAAGCCTTTTCTAGATCCAGTTACCTTCAGATTCATGGAAGAATGCACACTGGAGAGAAGCCGTATAAATGTAAGCAGTGTGGCAAAGCCTTTGCTAGATCCAGTTGCCTTCACTCACATGAACAAACTCATACTGGAGAAAAGCCCTATGAGTGTGAGCAGTGTGGCAAAGCCTTTTCTAGATCCAGTTACCTTCAGATTCATGGAAGAACGCATACTGGAGAGAAGCCCTATGAATGTAAGCAGTGTGGCAAAGCCTTTGCTAGATCCGATAGCCTTCACTCACATGAACAAACTCATACTGGCGAAAAGCCCTATGAGTGTGAGCAGTGTGGCAAAGCCTTTTCTACATCCAGTTACCTTCAGATTCATGGAAGAACGCATACTGGAGAGAAGCCCTATGAATGTAAGCAGTGTGGCAAATCCTTTGCTACATCTCATCAGCTTCATATACATGGAAAAATACATACCAGAAAAAAGCCCTATGAATGTCAACAGTGTGGAAAAGCCTTTACTACTCCGTCTCACCTTCAGATACATGAACGAACTCATACTGGAGAGAAGCCCTATGCATGTAAGCAGTGTGGGAAAGCCTTCACTCAGTCCTCTCACCTTTACTCACATGAAAAAACTCATACTGGAGTGAAGCCCTATGCATGTAAGCAGTGTGGCAAAGCCTTTGCTACATCCAGTTACCTTCAATTGCATGAAAAAACTCATAGTGGAGTGAAGCCCTATGATTGTAAGCAGTGTGGCAAATCCTTTGCTAGGTTCAGTGACCTTCACAGACATGGAATAGTACATACTGGAGAGAAGCCCTATGCATGTAAGCAGTGTGGCAAAGCCTTTTCTAGATCCATTTACCTTCAGATTCATGGAAGAATGCACACTGGAGAGAAGCCCTATGAATGTAAGCAGTGTGGCAAAGCCTTTGCTACATCCCATCAGCTTCACAGACATTTAAGAATACATACCAGAGAAAAGACCTATGAATGTCAACAATGAGAAAAAGCTTTTGCCTCATCCTGTCTACTTCACACACATTAAAGAACAGATACTGGGTTGGGGATGTGGCTCAAGCGGTAGCGCGCTCGCCTGGCATGCTTTCGGGCGGGGTTCGATCCTCACCACCACATACAAACAAAGATGTTGTGTCCGCCGAAAACTAGAGAATAAGTATTAAAATTCCCCCTCTCTCTCTCTCTCTCTCTCTCTCTCTCTCTCTCTCTCTCTCTCAAAAAAAAGAAAACAGATACTGCAGAGAAATTGTATGCATGAAATCAATTGGTAGACTTTGTTATTACAGTCACTCATATACATGTAGAACGTTATTGGAGAAAAATCATTTTAATGTAAAATCTGGTAAATCAATGTTCCACGTCATCCTCAAAGACAAGAAAAAGCTCACACTGCTGAAAATGTGTGTGCGTGTGTGTGTCTGTGAGAGACAGAAAGAGACTGGGGATTATGTCTGGTTGTGCTCTACACTGAGCTACATTCCAGTTACTTTTAATTTTGAGACAGGGACTTGCTGAGTTTCTTAGGGTCTTCCTAAGTTGCTGAGGCTAGCCTCCCACATGTATCCTTCAGAATCCACCTCTCAAGTCTCAGTAATTAAAGGCAAACACCACCACATACAACTGAATAACTCTTTAAATGTAAAAAATATCACAAATCATTCCATTTTCCCTGTTGTCTTCAAAGCCATTTTATTCACATTGAAAAAAATAATCACTCTGTGGGGGATCTTCTACATCCTGTCAGCTTCCCATCCAGCCCTGTTTTCATTCTCATATATGAAAACCCTCCCGGAGAGAAGCCCTGTGAGTGTGAGAATGTGGGAAATCTTCTAGTTTTCTCAGTATTTTACTAAGGAATGGGAAGATTCTTTTGGAATAAAAGGTATAAATACTATGCAAGTAAGAAATATAAAGGGTTCAGCTGTTCTAGTTTTGTTCAGTTGTATGAAAGGACGCATACTGTAGAAAATACTGAGGATAAGCCATGTGGGGCAGTATTCAGCTTTCAGAATTTTCCTCAAAGTTGTAGAGAATTCACATCTGGGAAGATCCTTTTACTCTCTTTAAAAATTGTAGTAAGACTTTCAACTTTCCAGGTCCCTTTGAACAGCATTGAAGAAATCACACTAGAGAAAAGCCCTGTATATAGAAATGTGGTCGGACCTTTGCTTGTTTCAGATCCATTTGAACTTGTTCAGACTTGGGGAAATTTTTATTTTATTTCATTTTTTTAGATTTTTTTTAAGAGAGAGTGAGAGAGGAGGGGGGGAGAGGGGGAGAATTTTTAATATTTATTTTTTAGTTCTCGGCGGACACAACATCTTTGTTGGTATGTGGTCCTGAGGATCGAACCCAGGCCGCATGCATGCCAGGCGAGCGCGCTACCACTTGAGCCACATCCCCAGCCCTATTTTATTTCATTTTATTTATTTCTTTTGAGAAAACCACTGTAGGTGTGTAAAAAGGTTTGTGCCTTCATTTCTTTTTTTATCTATTCAGAAGTAACAAAAATGCACCCTGGGATGGAGAGGAGCTTTGCATCAGCATGAAGATTTGAAAGCAACATGTTTTTCTGGGTTAAATCTCTCTTATTGTTAGTTTCCATTTTCCTGTATTTTAAGTCTTTTCTATCTAATATTTCATTACATATTCTGTATGTTAGTTTAGGCCTCTCCACTCCAGCCTTTGGTAGATTGGTGAAATGTCTCTTCTGAACTTCGTTCCTCTCTTTCTTTGTTCAGATTTCACCCAGGAGTGCTCCACCACTGAGTTTCTCCACAGTGTTTTTAATTGTTATTTTTTGAAATGGGGTGAGGCTGGGAGCTGGGACCATAGGGATGTGTCTGTTTACCCTGTAGCTGGCCTATTTCTTTTCCCTGATTGCTTATTGAGCTGTTGATGACTCTGGGACCCCACTCTTTTTTTTTTTAAGAGAGAGTGAGAGAGGAGAGTGAGAGAGCATGCCAGGCGAGCGCGCTACCGCTAGAGCCACATCCCCAGCCCCGGGACCCCACTCTTGTCACTTGTGCTTGTTCTAAGTCTCATGTATTGTGCTGTATGTAGGCACGTTAAAGAGCATTATGATATCATGTCATTTGTGTATATTGCTTGGAGAGGCACTTTCTCAAAACATGTTTTGCCCTATGCTTGAGTTGCTTTCTCTTTTCTTTCCCCAGTTCTGACGACACAATCCTGCCTTGTGCATGCTAGGCAGGCATTCTAGCACTGAGCACTCCTGTAGCTAAGGTGGTGAGTTTGCTGTTGCTGTGTGTGTGGACCCCAGTGATGACCATATCAGCAGATGCAGCTCTGCAGGTGTTTCCTCCACAATTGCAGATGGTCTCTTCCTTCTTAAAGGTCTTTTATGCCAGTGAATTTTTTAAAAAACTTCATCCAACTTAACTTTTCTCCCCATCAATAATACTTAGGTGGAATATTCCAGAAAACCCAGGCTTGATTTCTCTCTGTGTTTAGAGTAGCTCAATAGCACTGGGAAAATTGTGTGCTGATTTTCTTAATACACACCACATGACCAAAGGCTTGGTAAGAAGCATCACAGTCTGATATCCTAATATAGTTGCCCTCCCTTCCCCACCAAAGAATCTTAAATAAGCTTCTCGAGAGACCTTCACCATAATCTTTCAACAGAATATCAGGAAAAAATTTTGCAAAAATCTCAATGTGGGTTATAACACAGACTTCTGTTTTTGTGTTAAAGCTTAGAAGACCTCTGAACAATCTTGCAATTTATACACAAACGCTTTCTGTGAACAAAACAAAACAAAACAAAAAACACCTTTATGTATACCCCTACAAAAGTATACACCTCCATCCCTGTCACACTGGGTGTAAATGAAGATCAGTGAAATTCCAAGCAGTGATCTAAATTTTTAGGTGACACCCCTTAGAACTCTGCATCTAATAGTCTGCTCCTGGAACATTCCTTGGGTGTCTAGCCTCATGTGCCCTACATCATTGATGGAGCTACAGCCTCCAACCAGGTGATGTTGTGCAGTACATGATGTGGAGAGGGCTGTTTCTCCTCAGGCTAAAGAATTCAATGACTTGTCCTATGCACTCAAAGCATCCTGAGCAAAACCTCACCCACAACCTATTCAGGAATCATGGATCTTGTGTGATCATTGCTAAGAGTTCCTTACATACTTGTGTTCAAATTTTTAAGGTAACCAACATGCCAACGATGGGATGATTGTCACTGCTATCTCTGTTGCTGGCCTTTTGCTGAGTGTCAGTGTTCATTTGGAAAGGAAAGCCAAAAGAGTGTGCTGTGGCACTTCTGTTTTTAATAAATACAGCTTAAGCCATTCAGGATTACTGTAAACTGTCTTTCCACCTAATGAGACAGCGTGGCAATTTCCTAGTTTTACATGTTTGTATTAGTAGAAATATTGCATACTGGTGTAGGAGTACTTGATGCAGTCTAGACATCTTTGTAAGGAATTAATTTGCCAAAGCAGAAGTTGCAGGCTTGCTCCTGGGCAGTGTGAGGAACTGGAGTGAATGCAACTGTCCTAGGGTGCCGGCATTCTTTGTAGGAATTCAGTCTTGGTGAGTACGTGAGTGCAGGAATCGGACTCCTAAGAGGGCTACAGAATCTTCTGACAGGATGTGCCTACCACTTTTGGTTAATAGTCTTGGCATGTGGACTGACATGTGGATGGCCACCTTATGATGGGTTTGGGTTTTTAGGAGAGCAAGTAGTGAGAATATATAATGATTAAATGACAATTAAAATATTCTGTGTCATACTGAAGACATGATTTGGGGGCCAAACATGATAACAAGTCACCTCTTGGACCTTTAATCACATATTTTCGTTTCATATATGCACTTTGTCACAAACTTTTGTAGTGTGATGCTTATGTGAAACAAACTTAGATGAATATGGAGAGGTTTATTTAATGGTACAGTGTACTAGAAGTTTTAAAGATTTGCAGCAGACTTAAATTTCACTCTTGTTAAAATTGTATGAAAGACTGTGAAATCCTCAAAATTCTTGTGAATTCCCTGGTTCTGTGATATACACCTGAAATCCCAGTTGCTCAAGATTCTTAGGCAGTAGGATTTTGCTTTCTTTTCATTTTTTTTAAAGAGAATTTTTATTAATTTTTAGTTTTCGGTGGACACAACATCTTTAATTTATTTTTATGTTGTGCTGAGGATCAAATCCAGTGCCCCACGCATGCCAGGTGAGCACACTACAGTTTGAGGCCATGTCCCTAGCCCATTTATTCACTTTTTTAAAAAAATTATTTCTTACTTGTCAGTGGACATTTATTTATTTAATTATATGTCATCCTAAGAATCAAACCCAGCGCCTCACACATGCTAGGCATGTTGTCAACTACTGAACCACAACCTTATTAAAAGTGTTGTGATTTGTAAGGTGACTTACCTGGATTACAAAGAGTAAAGAACTCAGTGCGACGCTGTCTCTAAAAAACTAACTCAAATAATAAATTAAAAAGAAGGCTGGGAGGTTGCTTAGTGGTTGTGTCCACAAGTTCAATTCCCAGTACCTCCAAGAAAAATACATTAGGAACCAAGATTTAATAAACTGTCTTATGGATGGATGGGCTTGTCCATTATACTGTTTTCTTTGGATTCTCAGGCATGGTTTACTAATTTAGGATCTCTGTAAAATTCAATAAAAAGCAAGTCTATGGTTTAAAAAAAATAATAAGGCAAGGTCCATAAGGGGCAGCATCCTGCTCTAGGAACCCTCAGTAATTGGTAGTCATCACAAGTGGCCATAATGTCCTTATCATAAAGAGTTTGTGGAAGCTTCTGTTGTGCAGGAGGTTCTGAAGGTGCTAAAAGTGCCTGTGTTTTCAGAGAGTTGGTGGCAGAATTCCATATGGAGGTCTCTGATTTATACATGATGTCATTGGGGAGCTCAAGTGAAACTGATAAGTGAAGAACACATTGCCACATGGTCCCATGCAGTCTAAGAGGTGTCAGATATTCTTGTCTTTAAGAAGTGTATCAAGGACCCTTGGAGGTGGAAGTCAGCAATTTTGGATGTGCTCTTGCAAAAACATGATGCTGTGAGTCTCTGCTCAGGTCACTTGTGAAAAGCTGATGAGTAGTCTGAAAATTTATTTGGTGCTGGTAGTGATAAGGGCAATTTGCATTAGAATGCTATTGAAATAGAGAAAACAGAATATTAGGCAAATCTGAGGCCAAAATATATACCAGTTGTTAATTAGATAGGATTAGTAATTTTCATTATATTTGGTATTGAGCATGAATACGTAGACATGGAGCCACATCAAATTAGCAGTAATGTACCCCAGGCAAAAGTTGAGATAGAGAATATCTGTGTTTCTGCAGTTGGCATTTCATTGATTCTCTGTGATTATCAGTGACTGTGTTTAAAGATTTCAGGATGCCTAGATATAATTCTGGTTTTTCAATATTTAACAAATTGGAAAATATTAGACTATTAAATATCCTGAGAGGCACATCACATTTTATTGGAAATGTTAGTTTCCATACATTTTGTTTTAAAGTATCAAAAAACATATGAAGTAATTTAATTGTAAATTGATGGTGTTTACTTTATTTATTTATTTTTGTTACTTGGTATTGCTGCGACCAGTGTAGCAGCACGGAGAACTTGGAGATAGAACAGCCGGGATCAGGTGGAGCACTCCTCTCTAATGGAGCAGCAGGTCTAAAGTATTACACAAGCAATCTTTTTTATATATATCTCATTAATCAGATTGAAGAGTATGCAAGCATTATTGTTTGTATTCATGAAATTTACACATTTAGCAACAGTATGCAGCTATTTCTTCCATTACATTCCACAGTTGCAATGCACAATGTTATGAGCACTATGCAGGTCTCAAGAAAGTCCATTGTTTAAGGTTACTAATTTCTGGGCAGATCCAGGAGCAGTAGAACTGGTGAAACATTGTGGTTGTCTTAGCCAGGAAGTTCCTTTATTCCCAGGAGCTGTGTGCCTGAGAATAAGTTCAAAGCTGAGAAGACTCTCACAACAGAGTTACCCTCATGGAGAGCATTGCCATAGCAACCAGACATCCTATACTTTTGCATAGAAACCTTCCCAGTCACTGAACATGGAACTGCCATGAAGTCATCAGAGACCCCAATCTCAGACACTTGTCTCCCAATCGCTGTCACTGGTCTCCTCAGGGGATTGAACCCACGTCTGCTTTACCACTGAGCTACACCCTCACCAAAATTACCTTCATTTTTTTTTTCTAGAGACAGTGTTGGACTCTGTTGTCCAAGATGACCTCACACTAATCTTCAACTGGAGCAATGTGGTCTCTGAACCTTTACCCCAATGGCAGTCACATTTGCAGGAAACTCAGTTGAAGTGGTTAAGTTAAAGTAATGACAGTTTAACTTAGGTATGTAAGTTGTGACTACTGTTTCCAAACCCATTCTACCAAGCCTGGTAGAAATTTTCAAGTCCTTTTTTTTTATGTCTCTAGATCATAAGAAAAATTTTTTTTTTCAAATTTTCACAGAAGTACCAATATCACACAGACCCTAAGTACTTGGTAATGAGTGTGGGGCCCATGAGGAACTTGTTGGAATTGTGTGAATACAATCTACTTTCTTATTTGTCTTTCTATTTTCTCTCTATCACTCTCTTTTAGTACAATGGGATCTTTCTTACAAAAGAAATATATATATATATATATATATATATATATATATATATATATACAGAGAATTTTTAATATTTAATTTTAGTTTTCAGTGGACACAACATTTTATTTTTTAATTTTTTTATGTGGTGCTGAGGATCGAACCCAGCACGCTGCACATGCCAGGTGAGCGTTCTGCTGTTTGAGACACATCTGCAGCCCAGACAAGGGGTTGTTAACCACTAGGCCACATCCCCAGATGCACCATTATATTTTCTTTAGAGACAGTGTCTTGGTGAGTTGCTTAGACCATTGCTAAATTCCTGAGATTGTATTTGAACCCATAATCCTCCTTTCTAAGCCTCCTGGGCCAGTGGAATTACAGATGCATTCCACTGCACCTCGTGCTTTTTCTTTTTTGATACAGGGTTTCACTAAATTTCTGGGGCTGACCTCAAATGAAAAATCTTCCTGACTCAGGCTCCTGAGTCTCTAGCATTATAGATGTGAGCCACAACAAGTGCCTTTTTTATGCATCTGTTTATTTGTTGCAGTACTGGGCATTGGGTTCATTACCACTGAGCTGCATCCTCTCTCAGCCTTGCTACCTGTTTCAAGGTAAGCATTATTATTTTTACTTTGGTTGACAAAGGACTGAATCCACATCAGATTGTAGACAGACATGAACTGAGGGCACCCCTTCCTTTTCACTTCTTGGAGGCCTCACTTCACGTGGACTCACATTCAGTCCTGAGCTTGATGAATGTTTATTTCTCACTGAATTATCAGTGCTCAAGTCTAGGGAGAGTTAGGGTGAAGCAATATGCTTCTAGCGAAATGGTAAGAGCATCACTACTCAGGATTTTTTCTTAAATCTTATTGTATATAATGGATTTATTTTTTGAATTTTTTAACATTTATTTTTTAGTTCTTAGTGGACACAACATCTTTGTTTGTATGTGGTGCTGAGGATCGAACCCGGGCCACACGCACACCAGGTGAGCATGCTACCACTTGAGCCACATCCCCAGCCCTATAAGGGATGTTTTGGGATAGGAAATCATCAATTGAATGAATTGTAAAAGCTATGAACTTGTTAGTAAAAGACTTAAAAACTTCCTGATGCATTTAAATTGAAATTCTTTTAGATTTTCTCATTTCAAACATTTTCTCAATGAAAATGACACTTCTGATAAGGCACACAAAATTTTCATGACACTGGGGCACACACTCTAATTCTAGCTGCTCAAGAGGCTGAGGCAGGAGGATCATGATTCAAAGGTCAGACTGGAGAAGTGAGCAAGGTTCTATGTCAAAATCAGTACAAGGGACTGAATGGTAGAGTGCTTTCCCAGCATGTGTGACCTCAGCCTGGGGTAAGGTGACATGCAAAATGTCCACTAATTAAGTATGCTTTAGTCTTTTTTTTTCTGTGTGTGTGTGTGTTTTGAGTTTCAAGATATTTAAAAACATTTCAATTTTTAAAAGCTTTTTACATTTTGCACCACAAAACTTTATCCTATATTGTATATATATAAAACTTTGTATGTGTTCATGTATATTATAAAACACATATGTTTATGTAATGATACATGTCCTAGATGATAATTGGGGACACTATCATTTTAGAGAAGTCCAGATGAGATGTGGCAGCAGATTTCCCTTTTCTGTGTCTTCAACTTGAATTACCCTCAGCAGTGAATTAACATAATATGATTAAATATGGATACATGTATCCCAGGCAGTGAGCATGAGGCGATAACTACAGAGTGATTCAGCCAACCAGAATCAGGTGTTTCAGTGTTAGATGTACCCCAAAAAGACTGAAGGGGACTATCATTATCAGTTGGGCCCAAGCATAGGAAGGCCTCCTTGTTCAGTGCAGGCTCAATAAAAGGATCAGTGTGATCATTTTGATATAAATTCACAGTTGTCTTCAGGTGTTCCTCCTCTTGTTTTCTAAGAAGAGAAAACATATCTTGTTACCCAGGGTATGAATGTGTGATCACTTAGCCACTGAGCATTTTTTAATATTTTATTTAGAGACAATGTCTCTTGAGTTGCTTGGGATCTCTACAAGTTGCTGAGCCTTGCTTTGAACTTGCATTTTGACACATCATATATAGATGTAGTATAACTTCTCATTCTTCTGGTTGCACATGGTGTAGAGTTACACCAATCCTGTTATCATATATTTACAGAGGGTAATAGTGTCTGATTTATGATACTCTCAGTCCTATCCCTGATCACCCTCCCCTCCTCCCACTCCCCTCTGTCTAATACACAGCACCTCTATTCTTCCCCAGCCCACCCTCTGTGCCTTCCTCTGAATTAGCATCTGCACATCAGAGAAAACATTTGGCCTTTGATTTTTGGGACTGGCTTATTTTGTGCAGCATGATATTCTCCATTTCTATCTATTTACTAGCAAAGACTATCATTTTATTTTTCATTAACTGAGAATATTCCATTGTGTGTGTGTATCCATTTTCTTTATTTATTTGTCTGTTAATGGCATCTAGATTTGTTCTTTTAAAATGCCATTGATTCACTGATAGATTATTTTAATAATACTCAATAAGTCTCACATGTTGTTAAATCTTCATGACTTTAATAATTGTTTTGTGAAAGCAAAATAAAGATTTATGAATAGATTTTTAAATTTGAAAAAAGAAAACTGTACACCACAAATTGATCTAAAAGTTCTATGTAGTCTCCTCACTTGGGTAGACATTGAGAAGCTCCCAAATTCCACATACATTTGTGATAAAAACCAAAACTGTGAACCACTCTTAAAATGCATGAGAAAATTCTGTGGTTTAATGATGAACCAAATGAAATTCCATTCTTTTTAGGATTGGGAGTCATCTCATGAAAAAGTTAAGAAAAGTTCATTTCTGTTTTGCTAAAAAATACTAAGATTTCTATTTGGCCTGACAACCTGTTTAAACTTGTTTGAAATTCCTGCCTGGGCTTTGAACTCACCCATACCTGTCTGTTTTTGACAAGGTAACAACCCTCCCTAAAACCCCAGGAGCACCTCATAAATTCTGATGTTGGAATCTCAATTTACTCCCTACCATGAAACATTAAGCCATGTAGATTATTAACCTGCTATCTGCCTTTGTATTATGCTTGCCAGAATTCTATTAGCTGTAAATTCCCAAGGCACTTCTCCACCATTGTAACATTTGGAGCTATAAAACCTTTCACCTGAAGAGCTGGGGTGCTGATCTGTATCCTAGCTTTGGGAGAGACAGCCGCTTGTGGACTGCTTTTGTCTACACAATACAATCTTGCTTTAGTTTGATTTAAAATTGGAGTTGGTGATCTTTTCATTTCATCCTGGTTCAACATTAACACAGTGACATCAATGTTCACTGAAAAACTACAGTGATCAAGCCATGAAGCTGTAGCATGAGAACAGATTCCTATAAACGAATGGAAATATTTGAAGATTGGATGATGAACACATTTGTGAGTAATTCATTTTAGCAATCGGATTGCAACCATCAATGAGGAAAGAAGTGTTTTCTAAAAAGTTTCTAGGAAAGTTAAATGTTCATCTGCAATAGGATGAACCTGGAGCCCCAGCATCAGTCACACATTAAACACACAGTCATCTATGATCAACAAATATGTGAATAAAAGGTTGCCATCTTTAGGAATTAGAGAAATACAAGTGAAAACTACACTGAGATTCTATCTCACTCCAGTCAGGATGACAATTATCAGGAACACAAGTAAATATAAATAAGAATGGGAAGGAAAAGCCAAACTCATAAATTGTTGGTCAGACTGAAAATTGGTGCAAGGACTCTGCAAAGCAGTAGGGAGATTCCTTAGAAAACTCGGAATGGAACTAGCATTTGACCCAGTTATCCCACTCCTCAGCTTATACCCCCCAAATTAAAATCAGCATAGTTCAGTGATACAGGCACATCAATGTTTATAGCAACTGAATTGACAATACCTAAAGTATGGAATGATGCTGAGGGCCATTGCCAAGTAGGAATGACGCATCAAAATTTCCTTGCCAGTGTACCCCATGTTAAATGGACTTGCCTTGGAAATTCGCTGTGACATTGCATGTGTGTTTGAGAAAGGTAACCCTGCTGAAAGACCAGGGTGGATCCAGGTTTAGGGTGTATCCTGCAGGTTTTAGGAAGTATCTCCCTCCTTGGGTTCAGGGCGTTCCCGGTTTAAGACAAATTTAGGGTTTAGGATTTAGGGCAGTTCCAAGTTTAAGATTATTCCTGCTGGGAATAGGGCGTATTCTGATGCCTGAGTTCCCATTGAGTTCTCATGGAATTCAGAAAGTATTTGGGACGTGAATTGGGTGGCAGAACTTGGATTTCCCCAGAACATATTTCTACAGGGCTCGTTTGAGTTCGGGAATAAAGAATTGCTATTTGAATCTACAAAGCTGTGAGTGCCTTGTGATCTTGTGCCCAGCCAGACTGCGGCAAGCCTAGATGCCCTTGAACAGAATAATGGAGAAAACACACACACACACACACACACACACACATTAGAATATTACTCCAAATAAGAATGAAATATGCCCTTGACTGGTAAATGGATGAAAGTGGAGTCTATCATGCAAAGTGAAAGAAGCCAACCCTCAAAAACCAAAGGCTGAATGTTTCTACATATACGTGGATGGTTACACACAACCAGGGAAGGTGGCGACAGAAAAAATAGAAGTCTATTGCTTTAGACTAAAGAGAAAGAAGGGAAGGCAGAAGGGGAAGAGTGAACAAAGCAGACTTAATGGGTCATAAGTTTCCTATGTTTCTTTATGAATACACAACCAAGGTAACTCCACGTCATGTTCACCCACAAGACAGGGATCCTACTTAGAATAAGTTATAGCCAATTTATGCATAAAGGGTCAAAATACACTCTAGTATCATGTGTATCAAAAGAGAACAAATTTAAACAGTGAAAAATACACTCGTGGAACATTCAGAAATGAAAATACTGAATATACTAGAACTCTCAGGGCAAAAATGAGAGGAAATTTTGATGCTCTTGAAAGAGAATAACATACCTTAGAAATTGCATTAAACCAAATAAAGAAAACAAATTATGAATACTTGTTCATTGTTTCTTCTTTCTTTCTTTCTTTCTTTCTTTCTTTCTTTCTTTCTTTCTTTCTTTCTTTCTTTCTTTCTTCTCTCTTTCTTAATGAAGATTAAACCCATGGACATTTAAGCACTAAGCCATATCTCCTGCTATTCTTTATATTTTATTCAGAGACAGGGTCTCATGGTGTTGCTCAGGGCCTTGCTAACTTGCAGAGCCTGGCTTTGAACTCATAGTCTTTCTGGTCCAGCCTCCTGAGCCACTGGAATTATGGGCATGTACCACCTCACCAGTAAGAACAGAAAATTTGACATAAAGAATATCTCCTCCAATTTTTAAAAGAACATGAGAACAGTTTCTCTATTTAACCATCCCAAAATGTATGTGTACATCAAAATATAATTAATACATTATTATAGTTATTATAATTATACATACAAGTTTTTGTGAAAAAAATTATAATTTTTTATTTGTTTAATTAGTTGTACATGACATTAGAGTGCATATATGAAGTATGATATATCATGCGTGGATGGGATATCGTTTCTCTTTTTTCTGTGTGTACATGTTGCAGAATCATATTAGTCACGTAATCAAATATATAATATAGTAATGATGTCTGTTTCATTCTACTACTATCTTTCCTGTCCCCATATCCCTCTCCCCTTCCTCCCATCACTTCCCTCAACCTAATCTAAGGTAAAACTATTCTGCACTAGTGCCCCATCACTCCTGAATTAGCATCTGCATATTAGAGAAAACATTGCTCTTTGGTGTTGTGGGATTGTCTTATTTCACTTAGCATGATATTCTCCAACTCCAACCGTTTACTAGCAAATGCCATAATTTTAGTCTAGTTTCAACCTGACTGATATTCCATTAATTATATATACCACATTATCCTTATCCATTGATCTTTGGAGGGACACCTAGGTTGGTCCTTAGTCTAGTATATTGATCTGGTATAAACATTGTTGTGGCTGTTAAAAAGATTATACATGTGAAAATATTTAAAAAAAAACACAGCAAGTTGTTGAGCAGGAGAAAACATTTCACATTACATATTTAATTATTTCCTAGTATCCAGAGTATAAAAGAAACTCTAGTGTATCTGTAATAAAATGATTGACAAATTCAAATTGAATTCCGAATTGTGAACCCCTCAGATATTTCTGCTACTCTTTATGGTGTTTCCTAAGAATGGTTTTAAAAATACTAATTGTTAATTTTTTCAGGTTGACTGACATTTAGGAAGGCCACACCCAAGGGCAGAGCAAGAGAAGGGGACACACAAAAGTCATATCACAGGGGCTGGGGATGTGGCTCAAGCGGTAGCGCGCTCGCCTGGCATGCATGCGGCCCGGGTTCGATCCTCAGCCCCACATACAAACAAAGATGTTGTGTCCCCTGAGAACTAAAATAAATAAATAAATAAATTCTCTCTCTCTCTCTCTCTCTCTCTCTCTCTCTCTCTCTCCCCCTCTCCCCCCCGCCTCTCCTCTCTCTTTAAAAAAAAAGTCATATCACAAAGGGACAGGTGAGCATAGCTGGACCCACAGGGATGTAGGAGGGCTCGCCTATAGAAGATGACACAGTCACAAGACCCCAAAGATTGGGGCTATCATCTGGGTTACTTAGGCAACCAGATGACAGAGTGAATAATGATGATGCCACACCAATCAGAAAGGGAGACAGATAGAGTCACATGCCTGTTTGGCCTCCCACAGAATGGGTCTCACTGAGTCTGGCTGTGTTATTTTATCTCCCCTGTTTTCCCGAGGTTATCCACATGCTCTGTGCAAACTCCCAGCACCTCTGAAGCCTGAGGAATCTGAGGTCCCTTCTCTACTCCCTGCTCAAGTGACACAGTCCAAGGTTAACATGGATGCTGCGAGCAGGGCAGCTGTGTGATCCCGAAGGAGCCTGGAAGGGGGTGCCCTTCCCAAACTCCTCTTGCAGGATTTCTTTTTTTCTTTCTTTCTTTTTAGAGAGAGGGGAGAGAATTTCAATATTTATTTTTCGGCTGACACAACATCTTTGTTTGTATGTGGTGCTGAAGATCGAACCCGGGCCGCACACATGCCAGGTGAGTGTGCCACGGCCTGAGGCATAACTCCACCACAGAAACAAAGAGCAATTAAAAAAAGTTACTTAAGGAGGTTGAGGTAGGGCTGGGAATGTGGCTCAAGCGGTAGCGCGCTCATCTGGCATGCGTGCGGCCCGGGTTCGATACTCAGCACCACATACCAACAAAGATGTTGTGTCCGCCGAGAACTAAGAAATAAATATTAAAAATTCTCTCTCTCTCTCTCTCTCTCTCTCTCTCTCTCTCTCTCTCTCCTCTCTCACTCTCTCTTTTTAAAAAAAGAATAGAACCCATTGTTTTTTGAAATGGTCACCCATTCTCTCGCCTTCCCTCACGGGCGAGCAATTTCACTTACCTCCAAGTTTTAGACGTTCCCCGTACGGGCCACCAGATGCCAATGTCTGGGCTTGGCACAAGAATCACGAGCCACCACACACTTGTAGATTCAAACAGCAATTCTTTATTCCCGAACTCACACCGGCCTCTGCAAACACATTCTGGGGAAAATCTCATTCTGCCTGCACAATTCACGTCCCAAAAATACCTTCTCAATTCCCCGAGAACTCAGCGGGAACTCAGGCAGCAGGAACGCCCTATTCCCAGCAGCAATAATCTTCAACCTCCAACTTCCCTAAACCCGGATTATCTTAAACCGGGAACGCCCTAAACTTGTCTTAAACTGGGAACGCCCTAAACCCAAATTGTCTTAAACCCGGATACTTCCCAAAACCTGCAGGATACACCCTAATCCTGGATCCACCCTGGTCCTTGAGCAGGGTCACCTTTCTCAAAGACACATGCAATGTCCAAGGCAAGTCCATTTAACATGGGGTACGCTGGCAAGGAAATTTCGATGCGTCATTCCTACTTGGCAATGGCCCTCAGCAATTGAGTGAACCTGGTTCAATTCCTGGCACCCCTATCTCTCTTCCCCCCAAAAAGCCAAGTGTTTCTTCTGATTTGCAGAATCGTGGTCTCTGGAGAGTTCATTGTGCTGCTCCCTTGCCAGCAAACCATTTTTTTCCCTGTAAACTCACAGCTGTGTCCTTATTGGATTGACATTGTGAAAGAGGATGGAGCCTTCAGGAACACCTTAACTTCATGTGTCCATGTCTCACAGCTGCTCACTCTCAATTAATTGTGGTTTTGAAACATTTTGCCTGCATTTGGAAAGGTAGTACAAGAGAGCTGACTCATGGTGTCTGTTTTCATGGTGTAGGACTCACATCCTCTTATTTTCAAACTCTTTATCCATTTGTATCCCAGCAGGGACCCCTGCACATAGCAGAGAATTGGACCTTGTTTTCATTCTGTCTGCTGATCTCTACCTTAGGATAGGATTGTTCAGTCAATTGCCATATAATGTCACTGTTGATGTAGTTCGATTGATGTCTGCCCTTTTACACTCTTCTATTTTCTTATGTCTTTTCCCCCTCTATTCCTCTTCAGGATGTTATTGTTTTTAAACTGGCCATTAAACCCAGGGTTGCTGTAACACTGAACTACATGCCCTGCCCTTTTAAGTTGTATTTTGAGAGAGAGTGAGGCTACATTTCAGAGGTTGGGCTAGAATTTTTGACCCTCATGGCATGGTTTGTACCACTATCCCAGGATACTGCTCCAGTTTTGTCATTGTTATTGTTGTTTTTCTAAGAAAGAATTTATTGAATGATTTATTCAATGATTCAGTTTTTTAATGTATTGGCTTAAAGATGTGTCATCATGTGTAAAAAATATGCTCCCTTGGCCAAAGCCAAAGATGGCCTTGTTAGAGACCTGGCACTGTTAAACCACAACACAAGGAAAAGAACAGAGACTCCAATTTTGAATCAACCTAAATCAAAATTTTATTTATGTACCCCAGGAGCTGGCCATGTCTGTCTCTCCTCAAATCCCAGGCTAAAGATACTCCAGCTCTTTCAGAACACATTTGTTTTAAATCAAACAACAACTCTTTTTTTAAAGAGAGGGAGAGAGAGACAGAATATTTTAATATTTATTTTTCATTTTGGGCAGGCACAACATTTTGTTTTTTGTATGTGGTGCTGAGCATCATACCTGTGCCTCAGGCACGCCAGGTGAGCGAGCTACTGCATGAGCCACATCCCCAGCCCTCAGAACACATTTTTATAGCACAAAAGTTTGCAAAGGGGGGTGTCTTGAGAACTTCCAGATACCAGGATTTGGAAAAGCCTAATACAAAGGCAGGTAGTAGGTTAATAAACTACATGGCTTAACATTTCAAGGTAGGTAAAAAGTTCAGATCTGAACATCAGAATTTATGAGGTACCACTGAGGTTTCCAAGAGGGTTGTTATCTGGTCAGGGGGAGCCAAATATGGGTGACTTCAAGGCATGGGCAGGCATTCCAAGCAAGTTTAAAGATTGCAGTAATTTATACTAAAACAAAAATTAGTTTTCATGAGTTTTGGATGAGATGGATCCCAATCTTAAGAAGGAATTAGGCAGGGTTTCAGAGTTATATTCTCAAACCCACTATATTTATGCTCCCACCCACTTCTTTGTACCACAATAGAAAAAGGGCTGGGGATGGAGCTCAGGGATTCCGTACCCCTGCCATGGATTCAATGCACAGCAGTGGGGGAGAGCACCTAGAGTTGAGTTCTCAGTCCTAGACAGGTATGTGGCCACTATTCCACACTTCAGGGAATATGACTGTTAATATATAATCCCCCTCCCCATGGTCATTGGGAAAGTTGGTAGGTAGACTGAATTTGGGCCAGTGCACAAGATATGAAAGACTTCAATTAAAGCGAAGAGTAAAAATAAAGTTTTATTCACTTTCTGGGCAGGGGCAGATACTGAAGCCTGAAATAGACAGGCAGTCAGTACATACAGGTAAATGGAGTCAGGTCTGATCAAGGAGGCCCATGTTGAGAGAGTCTGGCAAGTTGCACACTGTCCCCTGAGGGATAGAAATTTGAATTCCTTCAGAGCTCTTGCTCTACCCTTATCATGGACCTGCCCTTGCTCCTTCCTGTTGCTAAGGTAGCCTCTCCCAGGAATTGCCCCTCCTTATAGAGAGCTATTAGGTTATTAATGTGTCCTTGGCTGCTACATCCTGCCCTTCTCCCTTAAGCCCCCCCCATGTTTGTCACCATTGTGCCATCTCACCAAGCATTCCTGGGCCTAGTCACCAAGGCAGGAAGGAGAAAGATAAGGGGAAAGGCATGGAGAACACAGGAAGCCTAGGACTCATAGAAAGGCTGAACATCTTGCTTCTGGGAATATCAGGGTACCAGCTATGGCCCCCTCTCCATCCTGGGGAGAAGTCTATATTACTTCTTTTAAAATAAACCCTGCCTTGTGTGCTTGCCTGGGCTTGCATCTCTAATGTTCAAACTTCAACATGTGAGGGGGCAGAACTCCTCCCCAGTAACCAGCGGTATCAACACCACAGGCCATATGGGCCCCAAGTGGGGTTTCATACGCAGGCTTTATGGGCCGAGCTGAGCAGGGTTATTGTTTCTTTCTGGTTTAACTATCAGTGGAAACCCAGGAAGCTGAGAGCCCTGGGTCAGTATCTAGGGATATGGTGCTTACCAGGCAGGAACAGGTGGATTGTGGCTTTTCTTGAAAATGTTGGTGCCTCTGAACCACTGACATGGAACGAACACAAGGGAGGGGACCCTTCCTGAGATCAATTCAGGTCAGCCTGTGCAGTGGGGTGAAGTGTGTCAAGGGGGCACGTGACCATGAGTTCACAGACATTTTATGACACACACAGATGCCTGAAGCCACAGACGACACCAAACCTACATACAGTGTGCCCTCTACACACATGCCTATGACTGATTGCCCTTTCTATAAAACCTGAGAGTCCTAGACAGCCCTGAAGAGAGGGCGGAGGACATCATGCCCTGGTCTTCCTGGTGTAGCTTCACTGATCAAAGTTCCTTTTCTGCTTGTCATCATGAATTTTTGTGTTTGGATTTGGGGTAAAGAGATGACCTGATGTGTGGGGTCACCAGAGTCAGATGGCTTCCAACAACTCCCTAATAGTGGAATGTAGAACATGGACATTAAGCACAAGGCGCTCATTTTATTTCAACCCCGCATTGCTGCCTTAGGGAATTGCCTCCCACACCTCCTTCCCCTCCATCCTGCTGGGGAGAGAACACTGAGCCAAATCACCAACACCAATTGCTTCCTTTCTTAGCTCTATCTACTTCCTCAAAAGATAAGTAGTCCGGAGGTGATGAGAATTACTAAAATAATTGTCAAACTGTATTTATTTTCACATATCAAATATGTATGATACATATGATATTTTTAAATATTGTTTCAAAAATTTTGAAACTATCTCTTGCTAAGTTGCCTGAGGTCACACCAGCTGATACTATATATGTATATAGGTATCTTTTTCTTTGAGGTTCTGTTGAATACTCCCTGTGGGGCTCGACCTCTGAGCTAGGTCATCAACCCTTTTAATTTATTTTAAGGTAGGCTCTCCCTGTTTGTGAAGCCAGATTGAAATATTGTAGTGTGTGTAGCTAGGTAAGTGGGGTCTAATATCAGGTCCAATAAAAAAATGCAATCTGATCTGATCCTGGGAAACCAAAAAAACACCTGAGAGGTGAAGTGTTCATGTCCCCATGGCCTTGGGCAGGTCCTTAATAAGGGTTAATGAAGTAGCTCCCAGTAAAATAGGAAGATGCTCATCAAACCACCCTACGCTGTTCCTGCCCAGGTTTTTGCTCCCCATCCCATAAGTCCACCAGTTCCCTCCCTTTGGCCTTCCACCCTCATGCCCAATCACCTGCACAATAAAGAAAAATAAAGGACAGGAATGTGGGAGGACAAAAGAAGACCTTAGGTTTAAGAGGGAGAAGCCCTCCCCCTTCCAGGGATTCTGCCTTTTGGGTCCCCTTCTTCCTGGGGTGGGGGGAGTCTTGTGCTTTCTCTTATTAAACCTTCCACTTTCCACTCTCCACCTGCTTCTCTGGTGTTATACTGCAGGATTCGGGAACAAGGACTCCTCATGGTAAACAGCATTAACATTTGTTGATTTTCACCTGACCTTGGGCTCCTCAGGCCTTAGAGTCCTTAAGTAACTATTTTGTATATATGTTTTAATTGTTGTTTGCTTCTGTGGTGAGGTTAAAACCCAGGGCATCACCCGTGCCTGGAAAGCAGTCTCCCTCAGCCAGAGCTCAATCCCAGATGTTACCCTTTGTACCAAGTTCAAGCAAAGGCTTCCCACCTGGATTAGTTCCCAGCCCAGGAAAGAAGCTCCACCTGAAAAGGGCTGGGGCCAAGGATCTGCCACTCTAGCCAGTTTTGGTTAGTGATTGGATAACCTTAGCTGTCAGTCACAATGCAGAGGCCTGACTAGGGGCGGCCCATTAGGGATGCTGGGGTGGAACTGTCCAATCAGATCCGGACCAGAGGGGAAGGGCGGGCTTTGGAAATCTCGCGGGCTTTTTTTTCCGGACCAACTCTGCTCCTCCCTTTCCGGGCCCCAGGAGCTCTGCCAAAAGGCCTCGGTGATTCTGAGCAGCCTGTGCTTCCTTCTATCTCTGGTGCCTTGAGGTCCTCAAGAGAACACCGTGTCCTCTAGAAAGACAAAAATGGTGAGTATGTGACGAGGGCTGAAGGGACATGGTGAGCACCTGCCTTGGGCCCCCGCAAAGGGGTGAACTGCAGAGCCTGGCGGAGTCGCCTCTGGAGGTTGCCCTGGGTCTCTGTCCCCTGGTCCTGGGGGTTGGGCTGGATGGTAGAATCTTGAAGTCACCTCGCTGGCGGCTGACCCTAAGCCTCTGTCCACTGATCCCGCGGGGTGAGCTGGGTGTTGGGTGCCCAACGTTGGTACAGAGGGTGCAGCCTAGTCCTCCAAGGCGGGTGGCCCTGGGCTTCTGCTCTCTGGCCTCTAGGATTGGGCTGGGTATCCAGTCCCTGAGGTCAGCTGCGGAGCATGAGGCCCAGTTTCCCCTGGCAGGTGGCCCTGGGCTCTGTCCCTTGGCTTCCATTGTTGAATGGGCCTCTCAGGTGCCCAGCTTCCCCTCCCCTCCCTGCTGGTGGCCCGCCCCCACTCTTCCAAACGTGTAGGAAGCAGGATCCCAAATCCACTTTCCTTCCCCCAGTTTAGTTCCTCTGAAAGCTGCTGTAGGTCTTTCAATTACAGTTGCCTCCTGTGTTCTAAAATGCCCCATCTTTTCCACTTCCCGTCATGAATATCTGGTCTTCCTCCTGTGTTTCTTTTTTTTTTTTAAGAGAGAGTGAGTGAGAGAGAGAATTTTTAATATTTATTTTTTAGTTCTCGGCGGACACAACATCTTTGTTGGTATGTGGTGCTGAGGATCGAACCTGGGCCCCACGCATGCCAGGCGAGCGCGCTACCGCTTGAGCCACAACCCCAGCCCCACTTTACATTTTATTTTGAGACATGATCTCACTAAGTTCCTTAGGGCCTCACTAAGTTGCTGAGGCTGGCTTTTAATTTAGCAGTCCTCCTGACCCAGTCTCTCAAGGTTTTGGGATATCAGTTGTGCCCCACTGTGCATGACTGACAAGAACATTTGTAAAAGAAAGTCATGCATGAATACATTAACCAAGTGCATTGGTAGGATCATCAGATGGGTGGCTACAGTCAAAAGGGGGAAATTTCTCCTGTAGGTCCTTTATTACATTGTTAGCTTTGGAAGATGGTAATTACATGTTGACTGAGGTTGGTAATATATTCTGAGAGGTTCATTTGTTTGGAGAAATTTGGACTAATACAGAAATTAAGGTAATTGGTTTTGAAAGAGGTTAAGAGAGCCCAAGGTAATTTTTCCTACCATACAGAACCCTGTCTTATACCTCATGGTGGTCTAGTTGCCCAAAGTCAGGTGGTCTGAAGGCTCATTGATATAGAACAAGTTCATAGAGAACTTCATTTCACACCTGAAAAATTTCTGGGTTCTTTTTAATCTTTCTTAGTGTAGACACAAAATCTGATATTCTCAGCCAGGTTTTCTTTTGACATCTCAGAGAGTCCTATGTTCTGAGTCTCTATCCTTTCCTGTGGCTGCCACCATGTGCCCACAGCTGTTTGCGCCCTGCATGGTACAAGAAATTTCAGGCCCTAGGACAGCTCCTCTTAGAGGACAGCCTAAGTTGTGAGGTACAGCCTCTTGGGGGATCAGCTGAGATCTTGGGCCTAAGGAATCTCCTGGAACAGGCCTCATCTAGACAACTAACTTCTTGGGACCTTGTTTTCCCCAAGATCTGTTCCCATTCTTTGGAGACAGGTGGCCAGTCAGGCTGTGGATGCTGGTGCTGAGGGGCAGGTCAGCAGTGATTTCTGCACTTTCAGTCTCTCACAGTGTGAAGGAGCAAAACCTCTCCCAGAGCTTAAGGAACACCCACCCCAGTGCAGAGCTGTGCAAACCTGAAAAGCCTCATAGACTGGAGTCATGGTCCAGATCTCTTGGAGGGTGATCCTGGAGGCTTTCAGTGAGCAAGACCAGGAGGGAGCCTGTCTCAGCTGTCAGGGACCTTCCCTGCCCCTTGAGCCTGACACATGTGTGCTCCCTCAGCACCAGAGCTCTCTGTGTATCACTTTGAAATGATGTGCTCACTTATCTGAGGCCCAGGTCTATTTATTCAGAGCCAAATGGGATGGACTAATATTAAAGAGGCAAGAAAGAAGTGAATTTTAAAAAGTCTAGTTGCATTTCCATTTTTAAAAATCCCAACTTACAGCCAGGTGCAGTGGTGCACACCTGTGATCCTTCCTGCTCCAGAGGCTAATCAGGAGTGTTGTAAATTTGAGGGCAGCCTTAGCAACTTATCCAGGCCTTCTGCAACCTGGTGAGACTGCATCTCAAAATAAAATATAAAAATGACTGGGGATGTGGATCAGTAGTAAAATATCTCTGGGTTTAATCTCGGGGATACCAAACCTAAGGAAAAAAAAAACACCCACTTACCTAATTTACCTTTTGCTACCCCTGAGTATGTATAGAATGTTTGTAAGATTTAATGTTGTCTTTTCAGTGATTTCAAATTGATATCCAATCCTAGATTCCAAAATGCCAGGTAAGATACAGACAAACTCTGTCTTGCATTATTGTGGCAGAAATTGAGTCCAATTCTACAAAAATAGTGGTGAATAAATTTATGAATGTGATTTCATAAAAACTAGTATCTGTCCTTCACAAGGTGATGAATTGGACAAAGGATGACAGTTTTTCACTGTTTTGTCTGGAGTTGGCAGCTTCATGTTAACTCTGGTTTTTTGGTTTCAGAAATGGAACCCAGAGTTGCTTAACCACCAGCCCCGTTTAGATTCTTTGTTTTGATACAGAGTCTCTTGCTACATCCCCTAGGGCCTCAGACTCCTGAACTGCTGGGGTTACAGCTGTGCACCATCACACCCGTCTCCATTGTAAATTTTAAGGACAATTTTGACAATATCTGAAACATCCAAGTATGATCATTTAATCACTGAATATCAGTGAAATAGTAAATGACATTCGTTTTCTGGAAAGGAGCAATACAACTGTCTAAATACATGTGTCTAAATAAGGGTGCTGAGCCCCTCAAGAGCACTCCCCCTATGTCACCTGATTCCTGTTCCCTCCTAAGTGCCTCCTCCTAGGGCCAACCCTTTGGGAGCTGGCCTTTTACCTTATGAAATTTGGGAGCAACATGAATGCTCTCTCTACTCTCTCTGTCCTCTGCAACATTTTGGCTTGTCTTAGATACAGTCTGCTATTTTCAATTTTTTGAAAAGTATTTTTTGTTGTTGCTGTAGTTGGACACAATACCTATTTATTTATTTGTATGTGGTGCTGAGGATCAAATATAGGGCCTCTCATGTGCTAGGTAAGCACTCTACTGCTGAGCCAGAATCCCAACCCTCCTATTTCAATTTTAGATGTAGTTTTTCTTAAGTTTACCCTAAAACCATGCCCTAAATTTCACAGAATTCACTGAAATGCTCAGTGTTCTTTTTAGAGAGTGTAGATTATGGGAACATTCAACCTCCTTTGAGAGAAAGTGTGTTGTCTTTCCATTGATTTTGTTGTAATTTATGCCTCTAATTGTGTACCTTTTGTATTATAGTCATTTTTATCTCTTATTATGTGTATTTTAGGTGTTTTTTTCTGTGTTTGTGTGTGTGTGTGTGTGTGTGTGGACTGCTGGAGATTGATCTGAGGGCCACATACATGCTTGGGAAGTTTTCTACTACAGAGCTACCCTCCAGTCCAAGAGAATTAGTATTGTAGACTATTGTTTATTTATTTGCTTACTTATTGAGTGCTGGGGATTCATGCCGTGGACTTGCTCATGCTTAGTTCTCCTCCAGAAATGAATTTCAATTTGTGAGCAGAGTTCTGGTGTTTTAGTGGGGAATAAACGTACAGGCACTTGACCACTGAGCACATTCTCAGCCCATTTTTTATGTATTTATTATTTCTTTTTCTTTTCTTTTTTTATATTTTATATAGTTGTAGATGAACAAAATACATTCATTTTGTTTGTTTACTTTTTATGTGGTGCTGAGGAACATATCCAGTACCTCAAACATGCTAGCAAGTGCTCTGCCACTCAGCTCCAATCCCAGACTCCCTTTTAATTTTTGATGAAGACAAGTCTCACTAAGTTTCTGAGGGTCTTGCTAAGTTGCTGAGAGTGGCCTCCAACTTGCCATTTCTCTGCCTTGACCTCCCTAGTGGCTGAAATTACAGGTGCACCCTACCACACCAGCAGTTGGAATGACATTTTTTTAACTTATTTTTTATTTGTAGTTGGACACAATACCTTTATTTTAGTTCTTCATTTTTATGTGGTGCTGAGGATTGAACCCAGGGTCTTGCACGTGCGAGTCAAGTGCTCTACCACTGAGCCACAACCCCAGCCCCTGGAATGACTTTTGAAGACTTATCATCCAATTTATTTCCAGATGGAAATAGTATTGAAAATCAGTTTCTTTGCTTTTGTCCATAGTTTTGAAATTTGTATGTATGACTCTTTGCTTTATTCTTGCATTATTATTAAAATGGTATTTAGCAATTACTATTATTTCTTATGTATATATTTGTAAAACTTCATGCCTTGGTAGATTATTTAGTTTATTAGTTAGAATTTGTTTTTCAGAGGAATTTGTGGCTTACATAGTTTATTAGTCAGTGTTCTCTAGAGGAACAGCACCAACATGAAGTGTGATTATAAAATGGGACTCATTAGATTGGCCTACTTGACCCGAAGCTGGATGTCCACAGTGGCCATCTGCAGGGTGGAGAGCTTGAGAAGTAGTAGCTGCAGAGTCCAAGAGGCTGAAGCCTCCGAACAAGAGGGATCAGTGGTGCTGCCCTAGTCCAGACCAAAGGTTCTGGAAACTCCCTGGAGAATCACTGGCAGAGTCCACTTTGGGAGAGTGAAGAAGGCAGAGTCTGATACCCTCAGGCCATTGCTTAGCAAACAAAAACCCACTGAGAAGAAAGGAGCTTGCTCTGCTGCTGCTTCCTTCTTCTTTCAACTTTTGTTCCACCTAAGACACAGTCCTATTGGATGGTGCTGCACACCTTAAAAAGGTTTGCCAGTTTGGCTCACTATCCCGCATGCCAATCATTTGTAGACATACCCTCATGGACACATGCAAAATCTCATTAATTATCAGCATCTTTTAATCCAATCAGGGTGACAATTAAATGTGTCATTACTCATAGTATGAAATACCCCTTCTCTCCAGCTGATAGTCTCCACTGTTTTCAATATATTGCATTGGTGTAGGGTGTTTGTTAGTTACTAAACCAGTGTTGAACATTTGACGAAGAGAATGGATGAAGCAACATGTTATGATAAGCCAAAGTTCATCATTTACCTTAGGGTTCCTCCTGGAATCATGTGAACATCATGCATGTTGAGTATAGGTTTCTCATGCTGTCAATCTCTCCTGCCCTCCACTATACATTTGGTGGGATATTTTAGGTCTCAGTGACCTTGGAGGATGTGGCTGTGAACTTCACCCAGGAGGAGTGGGCTTTGCTGAATCCTTCCCAGAAGAACCTTTACAGAGATGTGATGCTGGAAGTCCTCAGAAACCTGTCTTCTATAGGTAATAATGATGTTTTTAAATTTAATCAAATAGAGAACTCATGTTTATTTTGGTCATTAATGTAGAAGGTGAAAAGGGAATCAGTTGGTGAATTATTGCAGCATAAATAACATGTATCATTTGGCAAAGCATTGTTAGCTCCTAAATATTCATAAAGATTGTTCCGTTCTCTCATTTTAGGAAACAATTGGGAAGACAAGACCACTGAAGTTCATACTGAAAACTCTGGGAGCAATGTAAGGTAACTGTCCTCACAAGAGGAGTCCATGAGGGGGTCTGAGAACTGTCATGTAATATTTAAAGCAAACCAACGAAAAAAGTATGCATAAATTGAGAAGTATTTATTCTTATAGTGCATTTTTTCTGAAATATATACTTAGCTGTAACAGATATTCTGTCTTTTCAAAGTATTTGACATGCAAAAAGTATATGAAATTGCATATGTGGATATCACTATTTGGATAATAGCCATAGAAAAGCTATGTTGAAAAGGATTGTTTGCTTTAAATCTCCTTATTTTTAGGCAAGTTGAACAAGTCAGAAAACCTAGCCTTTACCTAATGTTGGTAGTAATGTAAAGATCTATCAATACATAGAAAATTGTGAATGAATCAAGCATTGATTATGTGCTGGTCACTTCTTCTTTAAAGAAGTCATGGTAAACTCAAAGGCACAAAATAGTGTGGGAAAACCTTCAAATTGATTCCAATTCTTAATTGAACAAAGAAAAATTTTAATACAGTAAATCCATGTCAGTTGATTATGTGTGCAAAAGACTTCATATGACCTTCATTCCTTCATAGGCAGATCACATCATGCTCTGGACACAAATACTACAAGCATGAGGAATGTGAAGAGAAGCCATGTGAATTTAAACAATATAAGAAATCTCTGGTTTCTCCCAAAAATGTTCACACACATATGTTAATACAAACTGGAGATGGACGTTTTAAATGTACAGTAAGTGGGAAAGTCATCCATCATTCCAGTGACATTCAAAGGCATAAAGATACTCATACTGGGTGGCAACCCTATGAATATCAGCAATGTGGTGAAGCCTCGTCTTCTCCCACGGGTGTTCCAAGACACGTGAGAACACACAGTGAACGTAAACCTTTTCAATGTGAGGCATGTGGGAAAGCCTTTTGTTTCTCCTCTGTATTAAGAAGACATGAAAGAACTCATGCTGGAGAGAAAGTGTATGAATGTAAACGAGGTGGTCAGACCTGTATTTCATACACAAGTCTTCAAAGGCACAGGATCACACACATGGGGAATAAAGGTTTCAAATGTAAGGTATGTGGGAAAGACTTTGCTTTTCCCAGTTTACTTAGAATACATCAGAGAATGCATACTGGAGAGAAGCCCTATGAATGTAAGCAGTGTGGGAAAGCCTTCACTCAGTCCTCTGTCCTTCACTTACATGAAAAAATTCATACTGGAGAGAAACCCTATGAATGTAAGCAGTGTGGAAAAGCCTTTGCTACATCCCATCAGCTTCATATACATGGAAGAATACATACCAGAGAAAAGCCCTATGAATGTCAACAGTGTGGAAAAGCCTTTACTAATGCCTCCTGCCTTCAGAAACATGAACGGACTCATACTGGAGAGAAGCCCTATGAATGTAAGCAGTGTGGAAAAGCCTTTACTAATACCTCCTGCCTTCAGAAACATGAACGGACTCATACTGGAGAGAAGCCCTATAAATGTAAGCAGTGTGGGAAAGCCTTCACTCAGTCCTCTAACCTTCGCTCACATGAAAAAACTCATACTGGAGAGAAGCCCTATGATTGTAAGCAGTGTGGCAAAGCCTTCACTCAGTCCTCTAACCTTCGCTCACATGAAAAAACTCATACTGGAGAGAAGCCCTATGATTGTAAGCAGTGTGGCAAAGCCTTCACTCAGTCCTCTAACCTTCGCTCACATGAAAAAACTCATACTGGAGCGAAGCCCTATGATTGTAAGCAGTGTGGCAAAGCCTTTGCTATGTCCAGCTACCTTCAGATTCATGGAAGAATGCACACTGGAGAGAAGCCCTATGCATGTAAGCAGTGTGGTAAAGCCTTTGCTAGATCCGACAGCCTTCACTCACATGAACAAACTCATACTGGACAGAAGCCTTATGATTGTAAGCAGGGTGGCAAAGCCTTTTCTAGATCCAGTTACCTTTAGATTCATAGGAGAATGCACACTGCAGAGAAGCCCTATGAATGTAAGCAGTGTGGAAAAGCCTTTGCTACATCCCCTACGCTTCACAGACATGAAAGAATACATACCAGAGAAAAGCGCTATGAATAACAACAATGTGGAAAAGCTTTTGCCACATCCTGTCTGCTTCACACACGTGAAAGAATAGATACTGCAGAGAAATAGTATGCATGAAAGCAATTGGTAAACTTTTCTGCTATTACTGTTGCACTCATATACATGTAGGAAGTTACTGGAGAAAAATCCTTTGAATGTAAAACCTGGTAAATCAATATTTCATGTTATCCTTAAAGACAAGGAAGGACTCACACTGCTGAAAATGTGTGTGTGTGTTTGTGTTTGTGTGTGTGTGAGAGAGAGAGAGAGAGAGGGAGACAGACACTGGGGATTTAGTCTGGTTGTGCTCTACCACTTAGCTACATTCCAGTTACTTTTTATTTTGAGACAGGGACTTGCTGCATTTCTTAAGGTCTTCCTAGGGTGCTGAGGCTAGCCTCCAACATTGATCCTTCAGAATTAGCCTCTCAAGTCTCAGGAATTAAAGGCATACACCACCACTTCCAACTGAGTAACTCCTTAAATGTATAAAATTATCACAAATCATTCCATTTTCCCAAAGCCATTTCATTCACATTGAAAAACAAACCCTCTGAATGTAAGCAGTGTGGCAACACCTTTGCTCCATCCCATCAGCTTCATAAACATGAAAGAATACATACCAGAGAAAAGCTACATCCTGTCAGCTTCCCCTCCAGCCCTATTCTCATATATGAAAACACAGAGAGAAGCCCTGTGAGTGTGAGAAATGTGGGAAATCTAGTTTTCTCAGTCTTTTACTAAGGTGTCAGAAGATTCTTTTGGAATAAAAAGAATAAATCCTATGCAAAAAAGAAATATAAGTTGTTGAGCTGTTCTAGTTTTGTTCCGTTGTATGAAAGGACTCATACTGTAGAAAATGCTGAGGATAAGCCATGTGGGGCAGTATTCAGCTTTCACAGTTTTCTTCAAAGACGAAGAATTCACATCTGGGAAGATCCTTTTTCTGTCTTTCAAAATTGTAGTAAGACTTTCAACTTTCCAGGTCCCATAGAACAGCATTTAAGAAACCACACTGGAGAAAAGCCCTGTATGTAGAAATGTGGTAGGACCTTTGCTTGTTTCAGATCCATTTGAACTTGTTCAGACTTGAGGATATTTTTATTTTATTTCATTTTATGTATTCATTTTGAGAAAAAAACTGTAGGTGTGTGAAAATATTTGTGCCTTCATTTCATTGTTTATCTATTCAGAGGCAACAAAAATGCACCGTGGGTTGGAGAGGAGCATTGCATCAGCATGAAGATTTGAAAGCAACATGTTTTTCTCTGTTAAATCTCTCTTGTTTTTAGATTAGATTTTCCTGTATTTTAAATCTTTTGTGTCTAATGTTTCATTACATATTCTGTATGTTAATTTAGGCCTCTCCACTCCATTCTTTGGTACAGATTGGTGAAATGTCTCTTCTGAACTTCTGTTTTCTCTGTCTTTGTTCACATTTCACCCAGGAGTGCTCCACCACTGAGTTTCTCCACAGTCCTTTTAGTTGTTGTTTTTTGAGATGGAGTGAGGCTGGTAGCTAGGACCATAGGCATGTGTCTGTGTAACCTGAAGCTGGGCTCTTTCTTTTCCTTGATTGCTTATTGAGCTGTGGATGACTCTGGGACCCCACTCTTGTCACTTGTGCTTGTTCTAAGTGTCATGTATTGTGCTGTATGTAAGCACATTAAAGAGCATTATAACATAATGTCATTTGTGTATATTACTTGGAGAGGCACTTTCTCAAAATATGTTTTGCCCTATGCTTGAGTTGCTCTTTTTTTCCCAGGTCTGGGGACCCAATCCTGCCTTGTGCATGCTAGGCAGGCATTCTAGCACTGAGCACGCCTGTAGCTCTGGTGGTGAGTTTGCTGTTGCTGTGTGTGTGGACCCCACTGATGACCACATCAGCAGATGCAGCTCTGCAGGTGTTTCCTCCACAATGGCAGATGGTCTCTTGCTTCTTAAAGGTCTTTTATACCAGTGAATTTTTAAAAACACTACATCCAACTTAGCTTTTCTCCCCATGAATAATACTTAGGTGGTATATTCTAGAAAACTCAGGCTTGATTTCTCTCTGTGTTTAGAGTAGCTCTGTAGCCCTGGGAATATTGTGTGATGGTTTTAGGTTTAAGGTTAAGAAAACTGGGCTGGGGATGTGGCTCAAGCAGTAGCGCGCTCGCCTGGCATGCGTGCGGCCCGGGTTCGATCCTCAGCACCACATACCAACAAAGATGTGTCCGCCGAGAACTAAAAAATAAATATTAAAAATTCTCTCTCTCTCTCTCCTCGCTCAGTCTCTCTTTAAAAAAAAAAGGTTCAGAAAACCTACTTAATGCACTCTACATGATGAAAGGCTTGGTAAGGAGTGTCCCAGTCTGATGTGCTAATATAGTGGCACTCCTTTCTCCACAAAAGAATATTAAATTAGCTTCTCGAGAAACCTTCACCATAATTTTCTTTCAACAAAATGTCAAGAGCAGATTTTGCAAAGATCACAATGTGGATTATAACACAGACTTCTGCTTTTGTGGTAAAGCTTGGAAGACCTCTGATTAATCTTACAATTGGTACACAAAGTACTTTCTGTGAACTAAAAAAAAATATATTCTTCAGGTATACACCTGCAGGAAATATAAACCTCTATCCCTGTCCCATTGGGTGTCAATGAAGATCAATGAAATTACAAGCAGTGAACCAAAAACTTTTAGGTGATACCCCTCATAACCCTGCAGCTAATAAATCTAATTGTGGAACATCCTTGGGTGTCTAGCTTCATGTGCCCTACATCATTGATGCAGCTGCAGCCTGCCATCAGGTGTCATTCTGCAGTATATGCTGGGGAGAGGGCTGTTTCTGCTCAGGCTAAAGGATTAAAGTGAACAACTCCAAAGCTGTGGAGACACATTTTCTATCATGTCCAACTACAGCATCAACTAGTTATGAAAATTAAAGGTTTCCCTGGCTCATGAGAATGAGAGGATCTGGGAAAGGGCTGTCAGGGATGAGGGATGGGGACATGTGCTCTTTTCATAACCTTCCTTTGATCCCAAGAAGAGGCTGCCAGGTTCCCATCTCATCAGAGCTGGAGGGACTCATAGGTGCTCCTTAGGCCCCAGCTTCACCTGCTGATGAGGAAGAGGGTGCACCTGACCTTGTGTGAGGAGCTTCTTCCACTGACAGGGCTTTGACCTGCAGGCCAGGATGAAAGGTTAGGAATGTAAAGGTTGGGGCTGGGGATGTGGCTCAAGTGGTAGCGCGCTCCACTGGCGTGCATGCTGCCTGGGTTGGATCTTCAACACCACATACAAAGATGTTGTGTCCACCGAAAAGTATAAATAAATAAATAAATAAATAAATAAATAAATAAATAAATTTCTCTCTCTCTCTCTCTCTCTCTCTCTCTCTCTCTCTCTCTCTGTCTCTCTTTCTCTCTTGCTCTCTCTCCCCGCCTCTCCTCTCTCTTTAAAAAAAAAGTCATATCACAAAGGGACAGGTGAGCATAGCTGGACCCACAGGGATGTAGGAGGGCTCGCCTATACAAGATGACACAGTCACAGGACCCCAAAGATTGGGGCTATCATCTGGGTTACTTAGGCAACCAGATGACAGAGTGAATAATGATGATGCCACACCAATCAGAAAGGGAGACAGATAGAGTCACATGTTAGTTTGGCCTCCCGCAGAATGGGTCTCACTGAGTCTGGCTGTGTTATTTTATCTCCCCTGTTTTCCCGAGGTTATCCACATGCTCTGTGCAAACACCCAGCACCTCTGAAGCCTGAGGAATCTGAGGTCCCTTCTCTACTCCCTGCTCAAGTGACACAGTCCAAGGTTAACATGGATGCTGCGAGCAGGGCAGCTGTGTGATCCCGAAGGAGCCTGGAAGGGAGTGCCCTTCCCACACTCCTCTTGCAGGATTTCTTTTTTTCTTTCTTTCTTTTTAGAGAGAGGGGAGAGAATTTCAATATTTATTTCTCGGTTGACACAACATCTTTGTTGGTATGTGGTGCTGAGGATCGAACCTGGGCCGCACACATGCCAGGTGAGTGTGCCACGGCCTGAGCCATAACTCCACCACAGAAACAAAGAGCAATTAAAAAAAGTTACTTAAGGAGTTTGAGGTAGGGCTGGGAATGTGGCTCAAGCGGTAGCGCGCTCATCTGGCATGCGTGCGGCCCGGGTTCGATACTCAGCACCACATACCAACAAAAATGTTGTGTCCGCCGAGAACTAAGAAATAAATATTAAAAATTCTCTCTCTCTCTCTCTCTCTCTCTCTCTCTCTCTCTCTCTCTCTCTCCTCTCTCACTCTCTCTTTAAAAAAAAGAAAAGAACCCATTGTTTTTTGAAATGGTCACCCATTCTCTCGCCTTCCCTCACTGGCGAGCAATTTCACTTACCTCCAAGTTTTAGACGTTCCCCGTACGGGCCACCAGATGCCAATGTCTGGGCTTGGCACAAGAATCATGAGCCACCACACACTTGTAGATTCAAACAGCAATTCTTTATTCCCGAACTCACACCGGCCTCTACAAACACATTCTGGGGAAAATCTCCTTCTGCCTGCACAATTCACGTCCCAAAAATACCTTCTCAATTCCCTGAGAACTCAGTGGGAACTCAGGCAGCAGGAACGCCCTATTCCCAGCAGCAGTAATCTTCAACCTCCAACTTCCCTAAACCCGGATTATCTTAAACCGGGAATGCCCTAAACTTGTCTTAAACTGGGAACGCCCTAAACCCAAATTGTCTTAAACCCGGATACTTCCCAAAACCTGCAGGATACACCCTAATCCTGGATCCACCCTGGTCCTTGAGCAGGGTCACCTTTCTCAAAGACACATGCAATGTCCAAGGCAAGTCCATTTAACATGGGGTACGCTGGCAAGGAAATTTCGATGCGTCATTCCTACTTGGAAATGGCCCTTAGCAATTGAGTGCACCTGGTTCAATTCCTGGCACCTCCATCTCCCTTCCCTTCAAAAAGCCAAGTGTTTCTTCTGATTTGCAGAATCGTGGTCTCTGGAGAGTTCATTGTGCTGCTCCCTTGCCAGCAAACCATTTTTTTCCTGTAAACTCACAGCTGTGTCCTTATTGGATTGACATTGGGAAAGAGGATGGAGCCTTCAGGAACACCTTAACTTCATGTGTCCATGTCTCACAGCTGTTCACTCTCAATTAATTGTGGTTTTGAAACATTTTGCCTGAATTTGGAAAGGTAGTACAAGAGAGCTGACTCATGGTGTCTGTTTTCATGGTGTAGGACTCACATCCTCTTATTTTCAAACTCTTTATCCATTTGTATCCCAGCAGTGACCCCTGCGCATAGCAGAGAATTGGACCTTGTTTTCATTCTGTCTGCTGATCTCTACCTTAGGAGAGGGTTGTTCAGTCAATTGCCATATAATGTCACTGTTGATGTAGTTCGATTGATGTCTGCCCTTTTACACTCTTCTATTTTCTTATGTCTTTTCCCCCTCTATTCCTCTTCAGGATGTTATTGTTTTTAAACTGGCCATTAAACCCAGGGTTGCTGTAACACTGAACTACATGCCCTGCCCTTTTAAGTTGTATTTTGAGAGAGAGTGAGGCTACATTTCAGAGGTTGGGCTAGAATTTTTGACCCTCATGGCATGGTTTGTACCACTATCCCAGGATACTGCTCCAGTTTTGTCATTGTTATTGTTGTTTTCTAAGAAATAATTTATTCAGTGATTTATTTAATGATTCAGTTTTTTAATGTATTGACTTAAAGATGTGTCATCATGTGTAAAAAATATGCTCCCTTCGCCAAAACCAAAGATGGCCTTGTTAGAGACCTGGCACTGTTAAACCACAACACAAGGAAAAGAACACAGACTCCAATTTTGAATCAACCTAAATCAAAATTTTATTTATGTACTCCAGGAGGTGGCCATGTCTGTCTCTCCTGAAACCCCATGCTAAAGATACTCCAGCTCTCTCAGAACACATTTGTTTTAAATCAAACAACAACCCTTTTTAGAGAGAGGGAGAGAGAGACAGAGAGAATTTTTTAATATTTATTTTTCATTTTGGGCAGACACAACATTTTGTTTTTTGTATGTGGTGCTGAGCATCATACCTGTGCCTCAGGCACGCCAGGTGAGCGAGCTACTGCATGAGCCACATCCCCAGCTCTTGGAACACATTTTTATAGCACAAAAGTTTCCAAAGGGGGGTGTCTTGAGAAATTCCAGATACCAGGATTTGGAAAAGCCTAATACAAAGGCAGGTAGTAGGTTAATAAACTACATGGCTTAACATTTCAAGGTAGGGAAAAAGTTCACATCTGAACATCAGAATTTATGAGGTACCACTGAGGTTTCCAAGAGGGTTGTTATCTGGTCAGGGGGAGCCAAATATGGGTGACTTCAAGGCATGGGCAGGCATTCCAAGCAAGTTTAAAGATTGCAGTAATTTATTCGAAAACAAAAATTAGTTTTCATGAGTTTTTGATGCAATGGATCCCAATCTTAAGAAGGAATTAGTCAGGGTTTCAGAGTTATGTTCTCAAACCCACTATATTTATGCTCCCACCCACTTCTTTGTACCACAATAGAAAAAGGGCTGGGGATGGATCTCAGGGATTCTGTACCCCTGCCATGGATTCAATGCACAGCAGTGGGGGAGAGCACCTAGAGTTGAGTTCTCAGTCCTAGACAGGAATGTGGCCACTATTCCACACTTGAGGGAATATGACTGTTAATATATAATCCCTCCTCCCCATGGTCATTTGGAATGTTGGTAGGTAGACTGAATTTGGGCCAGTGCTCAAGATGTGAAAGACTTCACCAATTCAAGTGAAGACTAAAAATAAAGTTGTATTCACTTTCTGGGAAGGGGCAGATACTGAAGCCAGAAATAGACAGGTAGTCAGTACAGACAGGTAAATGGAGTCAGGTCTGATCAAGGAGGCCCATGTTGAGAGAGTCTGGCAAGTTGCAGACTGTCCCCTGAGGGATAGAAATGTGAATTCCTTCAGAGCCCTTGCTCCACCTTCATCAAGGACCTGCCCTTGCTCCTTCCTGTTGCTAAGGTAGCCTGTTCCAGGATTGCCCCTCCCTACAGGCAGCTTTTAAGGTGTTAATGTGTCCTTGGCTGCTGCATCCTGCCCTTCCCTCTTCATCCCCCGTGTTTGTCACCTTTGTACCATCTCACAAGCATTCCTGGGCCTAGTGACCAAGGCAGGAAGGAGAAAGATAAGGGGAAAGGCATGGAGAACACAGGAAGCCTAGGACTCATAGAAAGGCTGAACACCTTGCTTCTGGGAATACCAGGATACCAGCTATGCCCCCGTATCCCTCCTGGGGAGAAGCCTATGTTACCTCTTTAAAAATGAACCCTGCTTTGTGTGCTTGCCTGGGCTCGCTTCTCTAATGTTCAAACTTCAACACGTGAGGGGGCAGAACTCCCCAGTAACCAGCGGTATCAACACCACAGGCCATATGTGCTCCAAGTGGGGTTTCATACGCAGGCTTTATGGGCCGAGCTGAGCAGGGTTATTGTTTCTTTCTGGTTTAACTATCAGTTGAAACCCAGGAAGCTGAGAGCCCTGGGTCAGCAGCTAGGGATATGGTGCTTACCAGGCAGGAGCAGGTGGGCTTGTGGCTTTTCTTGAAAATGTTGGTGCCTCTGAACCACTGATAAGGAAAGAACACAAGGGAGGCGACCCTTCCTGAGAGGTCAGTTCAGGTCAGCCTGTGCAATGGGGTGAAGTGTGTCAAGGGGCACATGACCTTGAGTTCACGGACATTTTATGACACACACAGATGACTGAAGCCATGGAGGATACCAAACCTACATACAGTGTGCCCTCTACACACATGCCTATGACTGATTGCCCTTTCTATAAAACCTGAGAGTCCTAGACAGCCCTGAAGAGAGGGCGGAGGACATGGTGCCCTGGTCTTCCTGGTGTAGCTTCACTGATCAAAGTTCCTTTCCTGCTTGTCATCATGAACTTTTCTGTTTGGATTTGGGGTAAAGAGATGACCTGATGTGTGGGGTCACCAGAGTCAGGTCGGTTCCTAGAACTCCCTAATAGTGGAATGTAGAACATGGACATTAAGCACAAGGTGCTCCTTTTATTTCAACCCTGCATTGCTGCCTTAGGGAATTGCCTTCCACACCTCCTTCCCCTCCATCCTGCTGGGGAGAGAACACTGAGCCAAATCACCAACACCAATTTTTTTTTTTTCTTAGCTCTATCTAATTCCTCAAAAGACAAGTATTCTGGAGCTGATGAAAATTACTAAAATAATTGTCAAACTGTATTTATTTTCACATATCAAATATGTATGATACATATGATATTTTTAAATATTGTTTCAAAAATTTTGAGACTATATCTTGCTAAGTTGCCTGAGGTCATACCAGCTGATACCATATATGTATATAGGTATCTTTTTCTTTGAGGTTCTGTTGAATACTCCCTGTGGGGCTCGACCTCTGAGCTAGATCAACAACCCTTTTAATTTATTTTAAGGTAGGCTCTCCCTGTTTGTGAAGCCAGATTGAAATATTGTAGTGTGTGTAGCTAGGTAAGTGGGGGTCTAATATCAGGTCCAATAAAAAATGCAATCTGATCTGATCCTGGGAAACAAAAAAAACACCTGAGAGGTGAAGTGTTCATGTTGTCATGGCCTTGGGCAGGTCCTAAATAACTGTTAATGAAGTAGCTCCCAGTAAAATAGGGAGATGCTAAACAAACCCCCCTAGGCTGTTTCTGCCCAGATTTCTGCTCCCCATCCCATAAGTCCACCCAGTTCCCTCCCTTTGGCCTTCCACCCTCATGCCCAATCACCTGCACAATAAAGGAAAATAAAGGACAGGAATGTGGGAGGACAAAAGAAGTCCTTAGGTTTAAGAGGGAGAAGCCCTCCTCTTTCCAGGGATTCTGCCTTTGGGTCCCCTTCTTCCTGGGGTGGGGGGAGTCTTTTGTGCTTTCTCTTATTAAACCTTCCACTTTCCACTCTCCACCTGCTTCTCTGGTGTTATACTGCAGGATTCGGGAACAAGGACTCCTCATGGTAAACAGCATTAACATTTGTTGATTTTCACCTGATTTTGGGCTCCTCAGGCCTTAGACTCCTTAAGTAACTATTTTGTATATATATATATTTTGTATATATGTTTTAATTGTTGTTTGTTTCTGTGGTGAGGTTAAAACCCAGGGCATCTCCCGTGCTGGGAAAGCAGTCTCCCTCAGCCAGAGCTCAATCCCAGATGTTACCCTTTGTACCAAGTTCAAGCAAAGGCTTCCCACCTGGATTAGTTCCCAGCCCAGGAAAGAAGCTCCACCTGAAAAGGGCTGGGGCCAAGGATCTGCCACTCTAGGCAATTTTGGTTAGTGATTGGATAACCTTAGCTGTCAGTCACAATGCAGAGGCCTGACTAGGGGCGGCCCATTAGGGATGCTGGGGTGGAACTGTCCAATCAGATCCGGACCAGAGAAGAAAGGGCGGGCTTTGGAAATCTCGCGGGCTTTTCTTCTGGACCAACTCTGCTCCTCCCTTTCCGGGCCCCAGGAGCTCTGCCAAAAGGCCTCGGTGATTCTGAGCAGCCTGTGCTTCCCTCTATCTCTGGTGCCTTGAGGTCCTCAAGAGAACACCGGGTCCTCTAGAAAGAAAAAATGGTGAGTATGTGACGAGGGCTGAAGGGACATGGTCAGCACCTGCCTTGGGGCCCCGCAAAGGGGTGAGCTGCAGAGTCTGGCGGAGTCACCTCTGGAGGTTGCCCTGGGTCTCTGTCCCCTGCTCCTGGGGGTTGGGCTGGATGGTAGAACCTGAAGTCACCTCGCTGGCGGCTGACCCTACGCCTCTGTCCACTGATCCCGCGGGGTGAACTGGGTGTTGGGTGCCCAAGGTTGGTGCAGAGGGTGCAGCCTAGTCCTCCATGGCGCATGGCCCTGCGCTTCTGCTCTCTGGCCCCTAGGAGTGGGCTGGGTATCCAGTCCCTGAGGTCAGCTGCGGAGCGTGAGGCCCAGTTTCCCCTGGCAGGTGGCCCTGGGTCCTGTCCCTTGGCTTCCATTGTTGAATGGGCAGCTCCTGTCCCCAGCTTCCCCTCCCCTCCCTGCTGGTGGCCCGCCCCCACTCTTCCAAACGTGTAGGAAGCAGGATCCCAAATCCACTTTCCTTCCCCCAGTTTAGTAACTCCGAAAGCTGCTGTAGGTCTTTCAAATTGCAGTTGCCTCCTGTGTTCTAAAATGCCCCATCTTTTCCACTTCCCGTCATAAATATCTGGTCTTCCTCCTGTGTTTCAAATGGACACAGCCTATTAATTTTCACTTTTTCTCTACTGATGTATTTCAAACAAATTTTGTTTTTGTATTGCAGTTCAGAACTAGAGAAGATTTATCAGTGAAATCCTCAGGCATACCCCCCCCCCCAATTTAAAAAAAATGAGATTGCTTGGGACACTGCCCTCCAACTTCTTTTATTTTTTTATTTTATTTTTTTTTGAGAGAAATGTCCCTGGCAAGAATAACACTTTTGTTTTCTGTTTCTGAATATCATACTTGAGGGAAAAGAATAGTCACTTGACACATGCTATGTTCCGATAAAATAGCTACTTTAAATGAAATAAGGCAGTGGGTTATTGGTACTAGGGATATTGAATCTTGGTTTACATTTACAGCCCTTTTTTGTTAGTTGTTTGTTTGTTTGTGTGTTTGTTTTTGGAAGAAGTCATTTATTTTACTTTGTTTCCATTACTTATACATGACAGTAAAATGCATTTTGACACATTATACGTAAATCGAGTGTAACTTCTCCTTTTTCTGGTTGTACCTAGTGTCCATTCACACTGGTCATGTAGTCACATATGCAAATAGGATGAAATGTCTGATTTATTCTCTTGACCTTCATCTCCAGCCCTTTTAAATTTTGTTTTCAAAGTGGATCTGGCTATGTTGTCCAGCCTCGCCTGGAACTTGTGATCCTCCTGCCTCAGCTTCTCTAGGTGATGGAATTAAAGGCACTGGCCACCATACCTGAGGAAAATAGTTTATTTTGACCCAAATACTAATGACCATGTTCAGGAATGTGGATTCAGCTTATCCTGAATGATGTATGTGTTTTAACCAGGAAGAGATTACATTTTTTTTAAATACCAGGGATTGACCCCAGGGGTACTTAAGCACGGAGCCAGATCTACAGCTCTTCTATATTTTATTTTCAGACATGATGTCACTAAGTTTCTTAGGGCCTCACTAAGTTGCTGAGGCTGGCTTTGAATTTAACTGTTCTCCTGACCTAGTCAAGCTGGTGGGGTTACAGTTGTGCCCCACTGTGCTTGGCTGACAAGGTCATTTGTGAAAAAAGTTATGTATGAATACATTAACCAATTGCATTGGTGGGATCATCAGATGAGTGGCTACAGAAAAAAACGGGGGGTGGGGAGTCTCTTCTGTAGGTCTGTTAAATACATTGTTAGCTTTGGAAGATGGTGGTGATATGTCAGGGAAGGTTGCATTTGTTTTGAGAATTTGGGACTAATATAGAAATTAAGGTAATTGGCTATTAAAGGGCTTAAGAGGGCTGGGGATGTGGCTCAAGTGGTAGCACGCTCGCCTGGCATGCGTGCGGCCCGGGTTCAATCCTCAGCACCACATACAAACAAAGATGTTGTGTTCACTGAAAACTAAAAGAATAAATAAATATTAAAAAAAATAAAGGGCTTAAGATATCAGATGAGAATTTTTGCCATCCATCCAGGACCCCGTTTTACTATCCTCATGGTGGTGTAGTTTCCCAAAGTCACGTGGTCTGAAGGTTCATCGATATAGAGCAAGTTCATAGAGAACTTCAGTTCACACCTGGGAAAATCCTCTGCTTCTCTCTTTATCTTTCTTGGGTATAGACAGCACATCAGATTTCTCAGGCTGGTTTTCTTTTGATACCTCAGAGAGTCCTGTGTTCTCAGCCACTATCCTTTCCTGGGTTGCCACCATGTGCCCACAGCTGTCCTGTGCCCTGCATGGTTCAAGGAATTTTATGCCCTGGGTCAGCTCCTCTTAGAGGGCAGCCTAAGTTGTGAGGTACAGCCTCTTGGGGGCTCAGCTGAGGTCTTGGGTCTAAGGAATGTCCCGGAACAAGCCTCATCTAGACCGCTAACTTCTTGGGATCTTGTTTTCCCCAAGCCTTGTTCCCATTCCTTGGAGACAGGTGGACAGTCAGCCTGTGGATGCTGGTGGTGAGGAGCCATATAACCAGTGATTCCTGACCCTTGCATTCTCTCACAGTGTGGAGGAGCAAAAACACTCCCAGCGCATAAGGACCAGCCACCCCAGTGCAGAGCTGTGAAAATCTGAAAAGCCTCATAGCCTGGAGTCATGGTCTAGGTCTTTCCGGAGAGTGATCATGGAGTATTTCAGTGAGCATGCCCAGGTGTGAGGATGTCCCAGCTGGCAGGGGACCTTCCCTGCCTCTTGAGCCTGATATGTTTGCTCCCTCAGCACCAGCCATCTGTGGTTATCACTGTGAAATGATCTGCTCACTTATCTGAGGCCCAAGTTTATTTATTCAGAACCAAATATGATGAAATATGATGAAAGAGGGAAAAAAGAAGTGGATTTAAAAAGCCTACTTACATTTCCATTCTACTTACATTTACATCCTAATTTATGGCAAGGTGCACTGGTGCACAGCTGTACTCCTTGCTTCTCCAGAGGCTGAGGCAAGAGGATTTATAGTTTGAGGACAGCTTTAACAACTTAGCGAGACCCTTTGCAACTTGGTGAGACTTCAAATACTGGGGATGTGGTTCAGTGGTCAACTGCCTCTGGGTTCAATCCAAGGTATCAAAAAGAAAAAAAAAATGTGTCTTATCCTTGGGCCACCCCTTTGGGAATTGGACTGTTAGCTTATGAAATTTGGGAGTTACATGAATTCTCTCTGTCTACACTCACTATGATCACTACAAGATTTTGACTGATCTTAAATATGGTCTCATTTCCATTATTAGAAGTAGGGTTTTTTTTTAAGTTCACCAAGAAGAACAGCACACCTGGCCCTGGATTTCACAGAATTTTCTAAAATGCTCAGGAGTTTTCAGAGAGTGTAGATCATGGAGAAGTTCAGTCTCCTTAATGTCCTTGGTAAGAAATTATATCATCTTTCTATTAATTTCATTGTATTTTATGCCTCTCATTTTGTACCTTTCCTGTTATAATCATTTTTCATCATTCATGAGATGAAGTTTAGTAGAGTTATATTTGTGTGTGTGTGTGTGTGTGTGTGTGTGTGTGTGTGTGTGTGTTTGTGCCCTGCTTCAGATTGAACCCAGGGCCTCATGTATGCTTGGGAAATGCTCTACTGTTGAGCTATATCCCAGCCCAAGAAAGTGGACAATTATTGATTTATTTACTTATGTATTAAGTGGTGGGATTTAAGCCAGGAACTTGCTCCTGCTTGTTGTCATTCAAAAAATACTTTCAAATTGCTGAAAGCATTTTTTGATGGTGGGTGTGTGTTTCCCTAGGGATTAAACCCAGAGGCACTTGACCACTGAGCACATCTCCAGCATTTCTTATTTTTATTTTTTAATTTATTTTAAATTAATTTATAGTTGGAGATGGTCAAAATACTTTAATTGTGTTGATTTTTTTTTTATTTTTATTTTTTTCTTGTAAATCTAAGTTTCAAACCAGGTGCCTCAAACATGCTGGGAATGTGCTCTGTCACTCAGGGACAGCCTCTTTTCCTGATTGTATTTTTTTTTTTAAAGAGAGAGGTGAGAGAGAATTTTTAATATTTATTTTTTAGTTTTTGGCGGACACAACATCTTTGTTTGTATGTGGTGCTGAGGATCGAACCTGGGCCGCACGAATGCCAGGCAAATGCCCTACCGGTTGAGCCACATCCACAGCCCCTGATTGTAATTTTTTATTAAGACCAAGTCTGACTATGTTTGTGATTGTTTTGCTCCATTGCTGAGGCTGGCTTTAGTCTTGTCATCTTCCTGCCCTGACTTTTCTAGTTGCAAAAATTTTAAGTGAACTCCACAAAACCAGGAGTTATAATGACTTTTAAAGATAAGTCACCCATTTCTCTCAAAATGGAAACAGTATTGAAAATCAGTTTCCTTGCTTTTCTTCATAGTTTTGAAATTTGCATATATAACTCTTCCTGTTTCCTTTACTCTTTCATTATTATGGAAAATGTATTCAGTATGTAATATTGTTTCTTCTATATATATTTGTGAATCTTCCATGGAGTGGTAGTTGATTCATTTTTTATTGAATTTATTTTTCAGAGCAATTGTAGTCTTATATAGTACATTTTTAAGGGTTCTCCATTGGAACAGAATCAATAGGAATGAATACAAAAAGGGGATTTGTTAGATTGTCCTAGGTGACCAGAAGCTGGAGAGTCCTCTGTGGCAGTCTGCTGGCTGGGGAGCTGGAGAAGTAGTAGCTGTGCACCCCAAGATGCTGAAGCCTCTGAACAAGAGGGATCAATGGTGCTACCCTAGTCTGAGATCTAATGCTTCTGGAAAATCCCTGGAGAATCACTGGCAGAATCAGCTTTGGAAGAGTAAAGAAGGCAAAGTTGATATCCTCAGGCAATCACAGCAGCAGTGGAAAACCCATCTGTGTAGAATCCAGCTTGCATCTGCAGCTGCTACCATGTTCTTGCAACTTTTATTCCATGCAAGCCACCATCCTATTTGGATGACATTACCCACACTTAGGGAGGTTTTCCAGTTTGCTATCCCACATGCCAATCACTCCTAGACACAACCTCATGGACACACCCAGAAGTCTATTAATCATTAGTGTCCCTTAATTCCATCAAAGTGAACATTTGAGTGAACCATCACCCATAGTATCATACACCTCTTCTCTAGCTTATAGTCTCCAGTGTTTTCAACATTTTGTACTTGGTATGCAATTCTTTTTATTAATTTCTAGATTCAGTTAAGTAATGTCTGTGGAGGTATTTTGCATTTATGATGATGAGTAATTCATACCTTCCTCATTTTATCAAGTTAATTTTGATAATAATGTAACATATGCCTCCAAAGGAATTAGAAGGTGTTTCCTGTGCTTCTTCATTCTCAAAACAAATGTAGAAAATTGGTGGCAGTTCTGGAGTGTCTGGTGGCAGCCTGTAGGATGTCTAAAACTCCTACATTTCACTTTTTTGATGGTAATTAGTTATTGATTCAGTTTCTTTATTAGGCAGAGACTCATGTGTTTTGTGTATTTGTCCTTCTGTATACGTTGTAGGAGATGGTCTCTCTGAAATTATTGGGCCACTTCCTCTAAGTTATCAGATTTGTGTCAAGTGAATGTTTATCATATTGTTGAAGAGCCCATGGATGGTAATGGTGGGTATTTTAACTCTAATGGGTAGTGTCTGTGTCTTTGAGTTTCTTATTTGTTTAATGTTATTGTATTTCTCATACCTTTCTTCTATTTATTTACTTTGATGTTCTGGTATGTATTCAACCCAGTGTCTCACTGGTGCTAGGCAAGCTCTCTACACTGAGCCATAAATTCACTCCTGTCCTCTGTTTCCTTAGCCACATATTAGCTTGTCAGAGATGGTGATGTTCATGCAGAACATGGTTTTGCTGACTGCTGATTTCTTTTTTTTTAATAATTATTTTTTCTTAGTTTTTCAAAATTGTTCATAGATCTTTATTTATTTATATGTGGTGCTGAGAATGAAACCCACTACCTCACACATGCAAGGAGAGTGAGCTACAGCTTAGCCCCAGCACCAGCCCCTGCTGATTTATTGATTGTGGTTTCACCAACACCTTCTCTTACTTGCCTGTGCTTAATTTGTACTTACCTTGCTCTTTTTTTCTCTCCTTTCCTTCAGTACAAGGGTCAATGATTGCTTTTATCTCTTCTTTTCTGGAATGTGCTTTGGATGCTGTAGAGACCCCCAGTGTACCATCTGTGCTGTTTTTTTATGTTCGACTTTTATATTTCATTTTTCTCAACATGGTCACATTTGCCCTTAAGTCACCTCTTCCTCCTGTGTTTGTTTAGAGCCCTGTGTTGCATCTCCCATTGCTTAGAGGTTTTCCAGCTGCTTCTGATCTGATTTCTGCTTTAACTCCCATGTTCTTTGAGCCTACTTGGGATTTCACTGGCATTTCATACTTGTTGAGGTGAGGCTTATGGCTCAGAATGTGGCCTGTTCTGGGTGGTGGTACTGTGATCCTGAGAAGGCTGTGTGTTTCACTTTGACTAATGGCCAGGGAAGCCCTCCTGTCTGTTGCTCTGCTACATGATCACAGACCCAGCAGTGTTGTGCTGAGGTCTCCCAATGTAGTAGTTTCTTCTTCCTTGTCCTGGGGACTTTTGTATGTCTCTGCCTGATGTATTTTGACTTTGTTTCAGGTGCATGCATACTAACAATTCAAGACAGTTACTTGAAAATTTAGCCTAGGGCCCCCATATCCTTTTAATCCTAGCAGTTCAGGACTCATAGGCAGGAGGATCACAACTTGAAAGGAAGGTTCATCAAGTTAGGCACTGAACGACTTAGAGAAATTCTCTCAAAAATTGAAATAATTAAAAATAAAATAGGGCAGTGAATGTGGCTTATTTGTTATGCACCCTTTGGTTCAATCCTTGGTACAAAATATAAACAAATGAATAAATGAATAGAAAAATAATTTATCCCAGGGATTCTGGAGTCTTATCTTACTCAGGCATGGTCAATCTCACGTCTGTTATTTTCCATTCATGAGTTACATTTTGCTGTTCCTCAGTATTCTTTGTATATTGTTTTAAGTTAATGAAATATGTTTCTTGGGGCTGGGGTTGTGGCTCAGTGGTAGAGTGCTTGCCTAGCCTTCATGAGGCACTGGGTTTGATTCTCAACACACATACAACTGAAAAAGGTTCCATCAACAACTAAAAAATAAAAAGAAAAGAAAATGTGTTTCTTCCTTTTTTCCTATTCTGTGGTTTCTGTTTGTTGAAGGCTTCATGCCTTTGCCTAGAGACTAGGTGTCTGAGCTATGTTTAGCAAATTATTTTGTATTCAGCTCCTTTGAAAAATTTCCCTGAATGCTAGATCATCCAACAAAGTGAAAACTGTAGTTGTTTCAAAGCTGATAGGCTGTGGTTTTGCAGACTGACACCCACCAGCTGTGGTCTCTGACATTTCACCATGAGGGCTGGCCACAGCTGCAGGAACCTATAATGCAGTAGCAGATGCAGCCAACAAAGTAGCAGAGAAAGAACAATCCCTCTTCAGATTGAGCATAGTAAAAGTCCCAAATGTGTATGAGTCTTTAGGCCATTGGCAAGCTTGTTCCTATATAAGAAATAAAAAATTCACTCTCCAATATGTTGCCCCAATTTTCTTTCTTGATGTCCTCAAAGCTTGTTTATGTATAAAAGTAAAAGCTCTGATGTTCTCTGGGCTCACACTTTGGGAATTATTTTTCTGGGCTGTAGTGCCACTAATAAACTGTTGATGCCAGATCTCAGTGTCCCTTGGCCTCATTTTTTCGTACACCAGAAACTAGAGAATAACAGTAGAAACAGCAAAACCTTACTTGTCTGTTTTTTGTGAGTAGTTGTGCTGGGGCCTGTGCTTTAACACACAGTGGTGCTATTTAAAACTCTGCTGTGCCTTTGCTCTGCAGATTCCCACCTGGAGAGCATCCAGTGCTGAGCATGTGGGTCATGGTCCTCTTTTTAATGTTTCCTCCTAGTCTGTGTGAACTTCCTTGTTTCATCAGTATACCGTGGTTTTATTTGGGGGGGCATACTGTGGAGTAAATCCTGGGGTGCTTAACCACTGAACCAAATCCCCAGCACCTTCCCCCTTAACTTTTATTTTTGTTAACTTTCATTCAGGATTTACCAACCTGCTTAGGGCCTAACTAAGATGCTAAGGCTGGCATTGAACTTGAGAACCTCCTGCCTCAGCTTCCTAGACCTGGGTGTTTTTAAAACCTGATTTTTAAAAGAAACTCTCTGAAGCTTTCTTGGTCAAATTTTAGGTGATGGTTGAGTGGGTAGACAATAGTTTGCTTTCTTGCTATTTGCAGGCTGTTTGTTTACTTAAATCCTTTTAAGGAATTTCTGCCTATTTTTTATAGTGATTACTCCTGATGTAGAAGATTGAGAGTTGGTTTTAGGCGTTAATATATTTCCATGGTTGAGCTGGGGTTGTGGCTCAGTGGTAGAACACTCACCTAGTACATTTGAGGCCATGCGTTCAATCCTCAGTACCACATTTTAAAAAATAAATGAATAAATAAAGGTATTGAGTTCAATTACAATTAAAAAACAAAATATTTAAAAAATATATATTTCCATGGTGATTTTAGTATGAATTGCCCAAAATGGAAGAAGATGTGATGTGTGTAGTCTGGAGTCATAGAGGGTCAGGCTGAAGGGATCATGAAGGTCAAACCATGGTTGCTGCACTGCACTCTTCCATATGACTGCTTCACGGAGCTGTTGGGAAACTTTCAGGGCTTTGGGGCATGATGACATTGTTGTTCTGATGGTTTGGCTTGGTTTCCACTTCTGTTCTATTTCATGGCTGTACTGAGATGATTCCAGGCTCCCTGTTGTGTCATTTTGCTCTGAGTGTTGAATTTGTTTTCTTTCTTCTAATCATTAGGGAATTGTATAACATGTTCTTCTACAAATGTAAATTTCCACAGGTTCAATGGCACATGATTGTATTCCTAGCAGCCTTGGAGGATGAGGCAGAAGAATTATAAATTTAAATGCTAACCTCAGCCTCTCACAATTCCCTGAGGAAGTTTTTGAGTACTGTGTCAAAATGGCATATGTGCTGGGGTTGTGGCTCAGTCATTAAGTGCCCTATAAATAAATAAAATAACATTTCTTGTAAGCTCATTAAATATGTTTTAGTGTTTTACATTTGAATGTATAGTAAATGGATTTTTGTCTACAGAATTGAGGATATAGTGCCTTTGGCCACCCAGATTCCAATTTTCCTGGACCATCATTGTGATCTGTATCCAAGACACCTGCTCTCACTCATCTTTCCATGCTGTGAAGGCCAGCCCACTGAAGCCTTCCTCATGGTCTCTTGCTCACCTCTGCTGATACTGTGCTGCTTAGGATATCACATGTTTTAAGTCCTTGAGAATGGTTGTATGTCAGTGGCAGGGGCACCTTCTGGTAGGTGATGTTTTTGGCTGTTCCATCATGGAGCAGACATCATAGTAGTGTTATGATTGTACATGGAGTGGCGTGTTTCACACCCAAACTGTGTTAGATAGGTGAGGATTCTGGGTTGCAACCCTGTTTCTTTACACACCCTGGAAATGCTTCTTTCTTAGGTTTGTTTGAACCACCATCATTATAGGCAGGAGAAAATTCTTTCACAAGAGACACCAGTGCACATGTGGCCCACTCTTGACCAAAGTGTCCTTGAGGGGAACATGGCTATGTGGAACATGATCTTATGGTAGTGAAGTGACTGCTTTTCAGTAGGTTATTGACAATCCTTGCACATTCACTGTTGCTGTGAGATTTAGAAATTCGTGTCTGCTGTTCATTAAGAAAAATGTTTTGAGACTTATAAAACTTTGCAATGTTGTTGTTTGGACAAGGTGACATCTTTGGGTCATTGAGTTATATGTAAGACATGTTCCATCTTTCAACTTACCTCATTCTGCTTTGACAGTAACCTTGAGAAATCATTACATTTTTGTGTTTATTAATCATTGTGCATGTTTTCTTTTTTTTTCTGAATGTTGAAAACGTAATTTTAATAGATAATTCTTCATCTTACATAGGAGCACAATAAAATACACCACATTCTGCAGAAACTCCAGAAATTATGAGAATAAGAGTGAGGAAAATTCAGATGGGGCTACAATATCCATTACCTTAAACTGCAAGAGACAAAAGATTCCAAAGTGAAGGTTAACATTTACATATTTATGACTGGCTACATTTATGACTTGAAAATAAGAATCAGGCATTGGATGTGGAGAGAGGTGGAAAAGAACAGTTTTGTGAGGGAAGAAACTGTCAGTGAAGAAAAATTTACTAATAACAAATTAAAGAATAAAAGGAGCTCCAAAGCAAATACTAGGGAGGTGAAAGCACATTAACTAAGATTTGATGCTCTCAAAGGAAGAAACCTTTCTGATGACACTTATGCAAGCTGCTTGCTTGAGATACACTCTTAGGTCTATAAGGAAGACTCAAATGCCTCAGCAAACCCCAAATGAATACCAGATTGGTGTTTCCTAATAACACACACCAGTGGCCACATAGGAAGTTTAAAGATAGGAACCAAGAGAAAGGTCATACTCCACATCTGAGGTAAAAATGTGGCCCGACATGTGAAAGTCCTACATGTCAGTCACTAATGCTTTCTTTGCTGTGACAATTCCTGTACAGTAATTTGTCAAACATTGTGGCAATACCAATGATAGCCTAACTAAATCAGACAATGAATATTTATTTTTAATTTCTAGGAGGTTAAAAAAAAGTCAGACACTGATGCTTTATGCATGCTCAGGGCCAATTTATAAATAATCCATTCAGTAATTCTTAATATAAGTTTGCATCAGTGAAAAGAAACTGGCAAAATCTCTTGCCATTCAATTTGTCAGATGATGAATACCAAAACAGTGTTTCATCAGAGTTTTTTAATTTTTAAATACGATTGTCACATTGGGAAAATGAAATAAACACAGTAAAATAAACTGTACAAAGGCAAAGTCGAATAACAAAAAATATTTTACTAAAACGTAAGATTTGGTTGAGGATGTGGCTCAAGCGGTAGCGCGCTGACCTGGCATGCGTGCGTCCCGGGTTCGATCCCCAGCACCACATACAAAACAAAGATGTTGTGTCCACCAATAACTAAAAAAATAAACATTAAAAAAAAACAGGGCTGGGGATGTGGGTCAAGTGGTAGCGCGTTCGTCTGGCATGCATGCGGCCCGGGTTCGATCCTCAGCACCATATACCAACAAAGATGTTGTGTCCGCCAAGAACTAAAAAATAAATATTAAAAATTCTTTCTCCTCTCTCACTCTCTCTTTAAAAAAAAAAAAAAACATAAGATTTACAGAATTCCAGACAAGCCATACAAAATGGTCACAAGTTTTTTCTTTCTTTCTTTCTTTTTTTTTCTTTTTTTGAAGGGGGGAAATCTACACCTTACTGCAAAGTCACACTGTTATTAGTGAGGGCTGTGATGTTTGTTTAATGTTCCCATTTTGATTCAAACAATCAAGCTTGTCCATTTACAGAGTCTAAATAAAGTTAGACTAAGCTAGAGAGCATATTCTAAAGAACTGGTTAGCTGCTTTTAACCAATGCAATTAGCTCACCATAAAGGGGAGTGAAAGGAGTCCATAAAATTAAAATGAAACTACCTTTCCCCTCAAAAAAATAAAATAAAAAATAAACACACCCATACCCCTGGCAGCTAACCCTGAGAACTACCTTCATTCATAGTGCTTTATACTTAAACCATGATGGGGGAAATGAATAAAAGCAGAGAGCCACTGCTTTTAAACGTTTTGCAACAATCCAGATGATATTTCTAGCCTCGGCTCATGCTTTACAACAATAAAACAGGACAAGACATAGATTTGCTAATGTGCATTTAATCACCAAAGGACTGAAGATGTCTGGGCTTTTATTCTGTAATGTTTCTATTAAGACTGTGTCCATTAAATGCAAACAAAAAAGGAAGAAATCTTGGCAGAACAGGAGAAGTGATGCATACTTGATGATCAGATCGATTTAAATATTATTCATGGCATATAGCCTAGTCCATGCTCTAGCTGTTTCTATGGCTTGGGCTTCGTTGGTCTTCCACTGCTCCACTACATCATTTGCTAATGGATCATCTGGATTAGGAGCACTTAACAAAGCCTGGATCAATAGCAGAACTGTGCAGATCTGCAGTGCTGGGGACCACTTATCTTTCAATGTATCTAAACATATTATTCCCAACTTGTCTACATTAGGATGATAAATTTTGGTCATGAAACGTACTTTAGGTGCTGCCATTGGTATTCTTCTGGAAGGAATAGTTCAAGTTTAAAAGTCCCTCCCTCAAAGGGGGAATCCTGGGGGCCAGCAATGACCACATGAAAATAACGGGCGTTGCTCTCATCTGGTTCTGCTTTAATGTCAGGAACTGGTTCTGCCAGCAAACTCTGGGTTTCCTTGATGATCCTGCGGGGCAGCCCGGCCATTTTGTCAGATCCCGAGTTCGGCCTCTGGTTTCGTCTCCAGCTTTGCTTGCCTCACATGTTTTCTATTTTATTAACTTTGTTAAGGAGAAATGCACCTGCAAATATCTAGTTGTTCTCTTCGTGTAATCCCACAAGATAACACAATCCCCAGTTCACAAATTGTGGCAACCCGAGTGTCAATTTGTCTATATGCTATCTCTAGGGGAATCTTCTTTGTGATCCATGCTCCGAGGTCATGTTCTAGGCATTTCCTTAAAGAAAGAACAATAGACTTTCAGAAAGAATCGAGATCAGTGAATGCAGTGTTGTCTATATTAAGAGTGCAGGCACAGTGACCCACTGTGGTTGGCAGAATCTCTCTCAATTGCTGAGTTCTGTGATTGCAACAATTTCATACTCAGTCAGCTTTCTTTCATAAGGGTAAGTAGTATTGGGGATGCTAATATTAGCTCTCCACTGCAGAGAAGGCTGTTAGGACATGTAATAGAGGTGTAACCAACAAAGTGACTCATGATACTGCCTTACTTCCTGTGAACTCACCAATGGAAGGGAGGAAAACACTTAGTTGCTTGCCTTCTGAGTGGCTCAATTCTAGTGTTGAAATGTTTGTGAGGAATTGAGTGCAGGAAGGATTTGATGGACCAAACCATGGAATTAATAAAAAATTCATAGAATCCTGTGGACATCAAGCATGTTGAGTACATATTTCTTCTGCTGTCAATCTCTCCTGACCTCCAGTTAACATTTGTGGGATATTTTAGATCTCAGTGACCTTTGAGGATGTGGATGTGAACTTCACCCAGGAGGAGTGGGCATTGCTGGATCCTTCCCAGAAGAACCTTTACAGAGATGTGATGCTGGAAGTCCTCAGATACCTGGCTTCTATAGGTAATAATGATGTTTTTTAAATTAATCAAATAGAGAACTCATGTTTATTTTTGTTATTTATATACAACATGAACAAGGAATACATTATTGGATTATTGCAACATAAAAGGCACCTACAATTTGGCAAAGCAGTTCTGTGTTCTAAGAATTCATACAGATTGTTCTGGTTTCTCATTTTAGAAAACAAATTGGATGGAAATAATATTGAAGATGAGATCAAAAATTCTGAGAGCATTCTAAGGTAATTGTACCCGCAAGAGGTGTATTTGAGGGAATCTGAGAAGGTCATATAATTTTTAAAATAGACCAACTCAAGAAGTATGCACAATTTGAAATATATTTATTCTTATAAGATTTTTTTTACCAGAAATATTTACTTAACTGTAACAGATATGCAGTTTTTTCCCAAGTACTTGGCATGCCAAAAGTATATGAAATTTCATGTGAATATCACTATTTGGATAATCACCATAGGGAAGCTGCATTGCAAAGGATTGTTTCCTTTCAATTTCTTGATTTTGAGGCAATTTGAACACATCAGGAAACCTCGCCTTACCTGATGTTGATAGTAATGTAAGCCTAGTATAAAATCATGAATGAATCAAGCATTGATAATGTGCTGGTCATTCTTCAAAGAAGCCATGTGGTAAACTTCAATGGCCAAGAAGATAGTGTGGGGAAAGTTTCAATGAGATTCCAGTTCTTACCTGGACAAAGAAAAATTTTAATAGAGTAAATCCATGTGGTTATTATATGTGTGCCAAAGACTTCATGTGCCCTTTATTACTTCATAGGCACATCACATCTCACTCTGGACACAAATGCTACAACCACGAGGAATGTGAAGAGAAGCCACGTGAATTTAAACACTATAGGCAATCCCTGGTTTCTCTAAAAAATGTTCACACACAAATGTTAATACAAACTGGAGAGGGACCTTATGAAAGTACAGTACGCGGGAACGTCTTCAGTTATTCTAGTGACATTCAAGGACATGAAGATACTCATACTGGGTTGCAACCGTATGAATATCAACAATGTGGTGAAGCCTCAACTTCTTCCACATGTGTTCAAAGACACATGAGAACACACAGTGTAGGTAAACCTTTTCAATATGACATATGTGGGAAAGCCTTTCATTTCCCTTCTTTATTTAGAAGACATGAAAGAACTCATTATGGAGAGAAATTCTATGAATGTAAACAAGATCGTGAAACCTTTATTTCACACACAAGTCTTCAAAGGCAGAGGATCACACACATGGGGAATGCACCTTTCAAATGTAAGGTATGTGGGAAAGACTTTGCTTACCCCAGTTTATTTAGAAGACATCAGAGAACACATACTGGAGAGAAGCCCTACGAATGTAAGTGGTGTGGAAAAGCCTTTTCTACATGCAGTTACCTTCAGATTCATGGAAGAACACATACTGGAGAGAATCCCTACGAATGTAAGCAGTGTGGAAAAGCCTTTTCTACATCCAGTTACCTTCAAATACATGGAAGAACACATACTGGAGAGAAGCCCTACGAATGTAAGCAGTGTGGCAAAGCCTTTACTAAATCCACTTCTCTTCAGATTCATGGAAGAATACATACTGGAGAGAAGCCCTATGAATGTAAGCAGTGTGGAAAAGCCTTCAGTAGTTTCTCTGGCCTTCACTCACATAAAAAAATTCATACTGGAGAGAAGCCTTATGCATGTAAGCAGTGTAGCAAAGCCTTTCCTAGGTCCAATAGCCTTCGCAGACATGAAAGAACACATACTGGGGAGAAGCCCTATGAATGTAAGCAGTGTGGCAAAGCCTTTACTAGATCCAGTGAGCTTCACTCACATGAAAAAACTCATATTGGAGAAAAGCCCTATGAATGTAAGCAGTGTGGGAAAGCCTTTGTTAGATCCCGTTTCCTTCAGATTCATGGAAGAATTCATACTGGAGAGAAGCCCTATAAGTGTAAGCAGTGTGGAAAAGCCTTCAGTAGTTTCTCTGGCCTTCATTCACATAAAACAATTCATACTGGGGTGAAGCCTTATGCATGTAAGCAGTGTGGCAAAGCCTTTGCTCGTCCCTCTTTCCTTCACTTACATGAAAGAATTCATACTGGAGAGAGACCTTATGCATGTGAGCAGTGTGGCAAAGGCTTTGCTGCATACAGTAGCCTTTCCAGACATAGAAGAACACATAAATGGGGAGAAGCCCTATGAATGTAAGCAGTGTGGCAATTTCTTTGCTAGTTCCAGTTACCTTCCCAAACTTGAAAAAACTCATACTGGAGAAAAGCCCTATGAGTGTGAGCAATGTGGCAAAGCCTTTGCTAGTTCCAGTGACCTTCAGAGACATGGGAGAACACATATTGGAGAGAAGCTCTATGGTTGTAAACAATGTGGAAAAGCCTTTGTTACATCTGCTCAGCTTCACTTACATGAAGGATCCCATAGTGCAGAGAAATCGTACTCATGAAAACAATTGGCAAAGTCTTCTGTTAATAATGTTTCACTCTTTAACATGTAGTAAGTTTTCTGTAGAAAAATTCTTTGAATGTGAAGTGTTGTAAATCAATATTTCTTGTCAAATTCAGAGAAGAAAGTGCTCACATGTCCAAATGTATCTATCTATCTATCTACCTACCTACTTACCTACCTAACTACCTACCTACCTATAAATAGTACTGGGGATTTAGTTTGGGGGTCATCTATCACTGAGCCACAACGTTTTCCTTTGTATTTTGAGACAGGGACTTGCAGAGTTCCTTAGAACCTTGCTTAGGTTCTGAGTTTGTCTTCACATTTGTGATCCTTCTGCCTCAGACCCCGAGTCTCTGAGATTAAAAGCAAACTCTACTACATTCAACTGAATAAAGCATTAAATGTGAAGAATTTTGATAATCATTCCATTTTTCCTGTTGCCTTCAAAGTCATTTCACTCACACTGGATAACAAACCCTCAGAATGAGGAAGATTGTGTACATTCTGTCAGCTTCCAATCCCAGTCTTGCTTTCCTTCTCATATATGACAATACAGAGGGAAGCCCTGAGAATGTGATTAATGTGGGAAGTTTTCTAATTTTCCAAGTTTTTTATAAGTTCTGGGAAGACTCTTCTGGAAAGATTCATGCCAAAATGAATAAATCATATGCAAGTAAGTGTTCAAGTGTTTCAGTTTTGTTCAGTTGTATGAAAGGACTCATACTGTGGAAAATCCTGTGGAAAAGGCATGTGGGGCAGTATTCAGCTTTCATGGTTTCCTTCAAAGACATTAAGGGATTCACATCAGGGATAACCCTTCTGTTCTTTAAACAATGTGATGACACTTTCACTTTTCCATGTTCTTTTTGAACATCATGGAAGAACTCACTCTGGAGAAAAGCCTTGTATATAAAAATGTGGTGAGACCTTCAGTTGTTTCAGATCCATTTATTTATTTATTTATTTATTTATTTTTAGAGAGAGAGAGGGGGACAGAGAGAGAGAGAGAATTTTAACATTTATTTTTTCTTAGTTCTCGGCGGACACAACATCTTTGCTTGTATGTGGTGCTGAGGATCGAACCCGGGCCACACGCTCGCTAGGCGTGCGCGCTACCGCTGGAGGCACATTCCCAGCCCTTCAGATCCATTTAGACTTGAGAATTTTTTATTTTAATTTCTTTTACTTTTTTTTTTTTTTTGGTATCAGTGATTCAACCCAGAGACACTTAACCACTGAGCCACATTCTAGTTGTGTTTTTTTTTCAACTATTTAGACATGGTCTCACTGAATTTCTTCGGTCCTCACTATGTTCCTGAGGTTGACTTTGAACTTGAGGTTCCTTGCCTCAGCCTACTTTTCCAGTGGAATTATAGTCATGCAACCCCTTCAGCAAGAATCCTCTTTTTCTGAGAAAACCAGTGTAGGTGTTTAAAAAGGGTGTGTGCCTTCATTTCTTTGTATTCAGAGGTAAGGAGAATGCACCCTGGAGTCGGTGTAGGAATTGTATCAGCATGAAGATGTGAAAGCAACATGTTTCTCCCTGTTAAATATCTCTTCTTGTTAGATTTAATTTTTCTCTCTATATTTGTTGATCTGTACTCAACTCTCCCATATGATGACATAATCTTATATTTTACTCTGTGTGTGTGTGTGTGTGTGCGCAAAAGCTAGTGTGTAGTATGATTTTGTACATAGAAGTATGTTATAGAATAGTACAAAATATTTGTAGTTAAAATGTATGAACCTGTATTGGCAGCTTTTTAATTTTTTTTTAGAGTTTTCATCTATCTTCTTCCCTTGAGTCCAATTTCTCTCATATTGCCCATTTTTTTTCCACTAAAGACCTTAGCAAACAAATGATATTTTATGGGCTGGGGATGTGGCTCAAGTGGTAGCGCGCTCGCCTGGCATGCGTGCGGCCCGAGTTCGATCCTCAGCACCACATACCAACAAAGATGTTGTGTCCGCCGAGAACTAAAAAATAAATATTAAAAATTCTCTCTCTCTCTCTCTCTCTCTCTCTCTCTCTCTCTCTCTCTCTCTCCTCTCTCACTCCCTCACTCTCTCTTTATAAAGAAAAAAAAAACAATCAAATGATATTTTATGACTCTGGTCTCATAATTAAAAATAACTTTTTCCAGGTTTGTGAATAATATGATATTTTCTGTCTCCTCATATATCTTATGACTCTTATATATGTTGTGAAAAAATTAAAAACTGTGAGAAGTTTTAAATATAATTACCAGGGTCATAGAATTGAGGGCCAAAGAAAATAAACATTACTATTATAATTATTGTCATCATCATCACCACCACCATCATATCTGAAGTGCATAAGCCCTGATCCCATCCCTACCTCTTTTTATTTATTTTTTTAAAATTTTGATTGAAGTATTTTATAAATTCTTTCCAAGGGCCTCAGTATGTTGGTGAGGCTGGGTTTGAACTTGTGATTCTCATTCTATAGCCACTGGGATTACAGATGTGCTATCATGCCTGGCTCCTTGATGTTTCTTGAGACTTTGATGTAAATCAATATATGCCTGGTTTTTGTAGAGTTTCCAAGTCTTAATTGATTCATAGGCAAGAATTCCTTTTTACTGTGTTTATGTATACTAATGCCCTTAATGCTCTAAGATTGTACAATGATTCTGAGCATCACAAAGACATTAATTCACAGCTTATACCCCAAATTTTTATATTTCCAGTTGGACTAAACTGAAGTCCATTTTGAAAAACTTTATTTTCAATAATTTTTGTTGAAAAGAGGGTGGGAGAATTGTTTTAATATTTAAGGGAAAAAACTATTCATTTGTATTAAGATCTTATGATAAAATGAAACGTAAGTAATCAACATGAGTATTACAGAAATTTTTTTTATTGGTTGTTCACAACTTTACAAAGCTCTTGACATATCATACTTCATACATTAGATTGAAGTGGGTTATGAACCCCCAATTTTACCCCAAATGCAGATTGCAGAATCACGTCGGTTACACATCCATACTTTTACCTACTGCCCTATTAGTAATTGTTGCATTCTGCTACCTATCCTATCCCCTACTATCCCCCCTCCCCTCCCCTCCCTTCTTCTATCTCTACCCCATCTAGTGTAATTGATTTCTCTCCTTGTTTATTTTCCCATTCCCCTCCCAACTTCTTATATGTAAATTTGTATAGCAATGAGGGTCTCCCTTCATTTCCATGCAATTTTCCTCATCTCTCCCTTTCCCTCCCATCTCATTTCACTGATTAGTGTTACTCTTTTCTTCCTACTCTTCCTCCCTGCTCTGTTCATATTTGTTCTCATTATATGAAAGAAGACATTTGGTATTTGTTTTTTAGGGATTGGCTAGCTTCACTAAGCATAATCTGCTCTAGTGCCGTCCATTTCCCTGCAAATTCTATGATTTTGTCTTTTTTATTGCTGCATAGTACTCCATTGTGTATAGATGCCACATTTTTTATCCATTCATCTACTGAGGGGCATCTGGGTTGGTTCCACAGTCTAGCAATTGTGAATTGTGCTGCTATGAACATTGATGTGGCAGTATCCTTGTAGCATGCTCTTTTAAGGTCTTCAGGGAATAGTCTGAGAAGGGCAATAGCAGGGTCAAAAGGTGGTTCCATTCCCATCTTTCCCAGGAATCTCCAAACTGCTTTCCAGATTGGCCGCACCAATTTGCAGTCCCACCAGCAATGTACAAGTGTACCCTTTTCTCCACATCCTCGCCAGCACTTGTTGTTGTTTGACTTCATAGTGGCTGCCAATCTTACTGGAGTGAAATGGTATCTTATGGTGATTTTAATTTGCATTTCTCTGACTGCTAGAGATGGTGAGCATTTTTTCATGTACTTGTTGATTGATTGTATATCCTCCTCTGAGAAGTGTCTGTTCAGGTCCTTGGCCCATTTGTTGATTGGGTTATTTGTTATCTTATTGTCTAATTTTTTGAGTTCTTTGTATACTCTGGATATTAGGGCTCTATCTGAAGTGTGAGGAGTAAAAATTTGTTCCCAGGATGTAGGCTCCCTATTTACCTCTCTTATTGTTTCTCTTGCTGAGAAAAAATCTTTTAAGTTTAATTAAGTCCCATTTGTTGATTCTTGTTGTTAACTCTTGTGCTATGGGTGTCCTATTAAGGAATTAATTTGGAGCCCGACCCCACAATCTGTAGATCGGAGCCAACGTTTTCTTCTATCAGATGCAGAGTCTCTGGTTTGATATCAAGCTCCTTGATCCATTTTGAGTTAACTTTTGTGCATGGCGAGAGAAAGGGATTCAGTTTCATTTTGTTGCATATGGATTTCCAGTTTTCCCAACAACATTTGTTGAAGATGCTATCCATCCTCCATTGCATGCTTTTAGCCCCTTTATCAAATATAAGATAGTTGTAACTTTGTGGATTAGTCTCTATGTCCTCTATTCTAAACCATTGGTCCACCCGCATGTTTTGGTACCAGTACCATGCTGTTTTTGTCACTATTGCTCTGTAATATAGTTTGAAATCTGGTATCACTATACCACCTGATTCACACTTCCTGTTTAGAATTGCTTTTGCTATTCTGGGTCTTTTATTTTTCCATATGAATTTCATGATTGCTTTGTCAATTTCTACAAGATATGCCATTGGGATTTTGATTCGCATTTCATTAAACCTATAGAGAACTTTTGGTAATATCGCCATTTTGATGATGTTAGTTCTGCCTATCCATGAACAGGGTATGTTTTTCCATCTTCTAAGATCTTCATCAACTTCTCTCTTTAGGGTTCTGTAGTTTTCATTATATAAATCTTTCACCTCTTTTGTTAGGTTAATTCCCAAGTATTTTATTTTTTTTTTTGAGGATATTGTGAATGGAGTGTTTTTCCTCATTTCCATTTCAGAAGTTTTGTCGCTGATATACAGAAATGCCTTTGATTTATGCGTGTTGATTTTATATCCTGCCACTTTGCTGAATTCATTTATTAGTTCTAGTAGTTTCTTTGTAGACCCTTTTGGGTCTTCTAGGTATAGAATCATGTCATCTGCAAATAGCGATAATTTAAGTTCTTCCTTTCCTATTTTTATGCCTTTAACTTCTTTCGTCTGTCTAATTGCTCTGGCCAGTGTTTCGAGAACTATATTGAATAGAAGTGGAGATAGAGTGCATCCCTGTCTTGTTCCGGATTTTAGAGGGAATGCCTTCAACTTTTGTCCATTCAGAATGATGCTAGCCTGAGGCTTAGCATAGATAGCTTTTACAATGTCAAGGTAAGTTCCTGTTATCCCTAATTTTTCTAATGTTTTGAACATAAAGGGATGCTGTACTTTGTCAAATGCTTTCTCTGCATCTATCAAGATGATCATATGGTTCGTATCTTTAAGTCTATTGATGTGGTGAATAACATTTATTGATTTCCGTATGTTGAACCATCCTTGCATCCCAGGGATGAATCCTACTTGATCATGGTGCACAATTTTTTTGATGTGTTTTTGTATTCGATTCGCCAGAATTTTATTGAGGATTTTTGCATCTAGGTTCATTAGAGATATTGGTCTGTAGTTTTCTTTCTTTGAGGTGTCTTTGTCTGGTTTCGGAATCAGGGTGATGTTGGCCTCATACAATGAATTTGGAAGAGCTCCCTCTTTTTCTATTTCCTGAAATAACTTGAAAAGTATTGGTATTAATTCTTCTTTAAAGGTTTTGTAAAACTTCGCTGTATACCAATCCAGTCCTGGGCTTTTCTTGGTTGGTAGTCTTTTGATGGCTTCTTCAATTTCATCCATTGATATTGGTCTGTTCAAATTGTGTGTATCCTCCTGACTCAGTCTGGGTAAATCATATGACTTAAGAAATTTATCGATGTCTTCACTATCTTCTATTTTGTTGGAATATAGGTTTTCAAAATAATTTCTAATTGTCTTCTGTATTTCTGTAGCATCTGTTGTGATATTGCCTTTTTCATCCCGTATGTTAGTAATTTGATTTCTCTCTCTTCTTTTCTTCGTTAGCATGGCTAAAGGTCTGTCGATCTTATTTATTTTTTCGAAGAACCAACTTTTAGTTTTGTTAATTTTTTCAATAGTTTCTTTTGTTTCAATTTCATTGATTTCTGCTCTGATTTTAATTATTTCTAGCCTTCTGCTACCTTTGCTGTTGTTTTGCTCTTCCTTTTCTAGGGCTTTGAGATGAAGTGTGAGCTCATTTATTTGTTGGTTTTTTCTTTTTTTGAGGAATGACCACCAGGCGATGAATTTTCCTCTTAAGACTGCTTTCATTGTGTCCCATAGATTCCGATATGTTGTGTCTGTATTTTCATTTATCTCTAAGAATTTTTTGATTTCCTCCTTTATGTCTTCTGTAACCCATTGATCATTCAATAACATATTGTTCATTTTCCATGTGATGTAGGATTTTTCCTTCCTTCTTTTATCATTGATTTCCAGTTTCATTCCATTATGATCAGATAAAATGCATGGTATTATCTCCACCCCTTTATATTTACTGAGGGTTGCCCTATGGCATAATATATGGTCTTTTTTTGAGAAGGATCCATGTGCTGCTGAGAAAAAAGTATATCCATTTGATGGTTGATATATTCTATATATGTCAGTTAAGTCTAGGTTATTGATTGTGATATTGAGTTCTATAGTTTCTTTATTCAATTTTTGTTTGGAGGATCTGTCCAATGGTGAGAGAGGTGTGTTGAAGTCACCCATAATTATTGTGTTGTGGTCTATTTGATTCTTGAAGTTGAGGAGAATTTGTTTTACGAATGTCGCAGCACCATTGTTTGGTGCATAAATATTGATAATTTTTATGTCTTGTTGGTGAATGGTTCCTTTTAACAGTATATAATGACCTTCTTTATCCCTTTTGATTAACTTAGTCTTGAAGTCGATTTTATTCGATATGAGGATGGCCACTCCTGCTTGCTTATGAGAACTGTGTGCATGGTATATTTTTTCCCATCCTTTCACCTTCAGCCTGTGTGTGTCTTTTCCAATCAGATGTGTCTCCTGGAGGCAGCATATTGTTGGATTTGTTTTTTTAATCCATGATACCAGCCTATGTCGCTGTATTGGAGAGTTTAGGCCATTAACATTCAGAGTTACTATTGATATATGGTTTGAACTTCCATCCATGTTTGATTGTTTATCCTTTTTTAAAAAAAAAATTTAGTTTGTTTCTCCGTGATTATCTTTCCCCTCGCCCTCTGTCTTTACTGAGGCACTTCCCACTGATGGTTTTGGTTATTGTTTTTCATTTCTTCCTCGTGTAGTGTTTTTCTCAAAATGCTTTGCAATGCTGGTTTTCTGGCTGCAAATTCTTTTAACTTTTGTTTATCATGAAAGATCTTTATTTCGTTGTCATACCTGAAGCTTAATTTTGCTGGATACAGAATTCTTGGTTGGCATCCATTGTCTTTCAGTGTTTGAAATACATTGTTCCATGACCTTCTTGCTTTCAGTGTCTGTGATGAAAAATCCGTTGTTAACCGTATTGGTTTACCCCTAAATGTAATCTGTCTCCTTTCTCTTGTAGCTTTTAATATTTTCTCTTTGTTCTGTATATTGGATATCTTCATAACAATGTGTCTTGGCGTTGGTCTACTGTGATTTTGTGTGCTCGGTGTCCTGTATGCATCTTCAATTTGTATATCTGATTCCTTTTTTATTTCTGGAAAGTTTTCTGTAATTATTTCATTCAGCAGATTTCTCATTCCCTTGGTTTGAATCTCTGTACCTTCTTCTATCCCAATGACTCGTAAGTTTGGTTTCTTCATGTTATCCCATAACTCTTGGATGTTTTTTTTCGTGATTTTTTTACCAGCCTTTCTGCGTTGGCTAGACTCTTTTCAAGATGGTATATTTTGTCTTCATTATCTGACGTTCTGGTTTCTACTTGCTCCACTCTGTTAGTGATACTCTCAATTGAGTTTTTAATTTGGTTTATCGTTTCCTTCATTTCTAGAATTATTGTTTGATTATTTTTTATAATCTCTATCTCCTGATAAAGATGCTTAACTCCTTCTTTTAGTTGTTTATATAATTCATTCTCAATGTGTTCTTTCGCTGCTTGAATTTGCTGTCTTGTATCCTCTTTAAGGTTCCATTCCATCTGTCTAAGGTGTTCCTTGAGGTCTTTATATGACCATATTTCTGATGACTCTAGGTCCTCCTGAATATTTAGGTTGTCCTGCATTGTTTGTACTCCTTTTCTTCCTTGTTTCTTGAAGCTGCTCATGTTGCTTGTTGTTCTGTTTGACTGCTGAGTTACTGTTTATTCCTATAAATTTATTTGATGCTTGGGAGGAAAAGTATTAGAAGGGAAGGGAAGAAGTCACTAAGGAGAATGAGAGTAGGCAGGTAGAATAAAAGTAAGGGGGGATAAGAATAATGAAAAGACAAAAGAAGAAAGAAATAGGAACTAAAAAAAGAAAAAAATTTAAAAAATAATAATAATTAAAAAAATTAAAATTAAAAACAAGATAGAAAAATGAAGATGAAAGAAAAACCCAAATTAAAAAAAAAAAACTAATAAATGCAGTCTTAGAGTTTGATTAACTTCTCTTCCACTAGGTGGCGCTGTGCCCACCAGGTCAAGTCTCTCCTGTCAGTACGCGGGAACCAATCCCTGTGCAGAAGCTCCTCCCAGACTGGGCAAGTCTCCAATCCTGAGTGCCTATGGCCTCCTCTTGTGTCCAATCACTTCCACTTTTCCTCTAGCCAGGCCCCTCTCACCACAGTACTGGCTACAGGCCAGGTCTGCTGCTCCCGGGATCCCTGTTTTCATGAACAACTGGGCACACTCTTCCAGTTTGCCATTCCCTCAGACCCTAAGTTTGTAGAGTTTGGGGCTGAGAATCCTCAGCGAATTTTACTTGCTCACTGGTAGCCACTCCCCCGTAGCTGGTGCAAGAGACCTCAGCAGTCAGCCCTGTCGGGAGCGACAGTCTCGCACTGCGGGGCCGCACCACCTCTGACTCCCTCGGGCTGGCTGTAGCACTCACGGGAGAGCTGGGAGGGGCCCTTAAGGTTTCCCCGATGCATGGAGAGGGAAAGCCAGGGGACCACACACCTGTAGCAGCAGGCTTCAATGAAGTTATCTCCTCCGCTACAGTCCTGCGACACCAGCCCTCCGCCACAGTGGTGTCCCCCGCAAACAGCGACAGTTCGCCTCCCCCTGCCGGGCGACCAACGCAACGGGCGGGTCCCCACTGTCTCTCCCAAGCCCCGCCTGGACCCTGCGGCCACTACCCACGAAGGCCCGGCAGGCATCCACCTCCGTAGGATGGGAAGGGCTGACCAGCCGCCTCAGCCGGATGAATTAATGCTGAGTCGCAGCTGTCTGTCTCAGCTTTTCAGACGCCACTGCGCGGGGCGCGGAGCACGGAGAGGCTTACTCACTTCCTGCCGCCATTTTCCTCTTCTCCTTACAGAAATTTTTTTTTCTAAAGAGAGAGTGAGAGAGGAGAGAGAGAGAGAGAGAGTGCAAGAGAGAGAGAGAATTTTTAATATTTATTTTTTAGTTCTCGGCGGACACAACATCTTTGTTGGTATGTGGTGCTGAGGATCGAACCCGGGCCGCACGCATGCCAGGCGAGCACGCTACCGCTTAAGCCACATCCCCAGCCCCCAGAAATTTTTTTAACAGACATTTTTTTGTTCCCTCTGTGCACCAGACACCAGATAATCAACTTTGCAGAGTCACAGAGACTATGGAACGTGCCCTGGTGCTCATGTGAGTGTTATCTAAAGCACCAAGTGAAACTACAAAAGCAAACACCTGAGAGGGCTGAGTTGTGCCACCCACACATGCACACCCATATTCACGTGCACACGCATGTACAAGATCAAGTCACCCTTTACTACATATTCTCCTTAGTGCAGTTCTTTCATCCTCTCTGTGTAATGTAACTATTGATTTCTTTGACTTTTCTCACAACATTGCTGCCCACTATTTTTTTTTCTCAAAAATCAATTATTACGTCATGTCTTCTCAACTTATTCTTTTGTGTCTTTCTAAAGTTTGCTTACACATTGTGTATGTGAGTTGGGGCCTGTGCACTTCAGCATTCTTGGCAGATTGGCTAAATATCTCTTTTTTCCTCCTTTGCTCCCTTCTTTCCTTCAGATTTCACCCAGGAGTTCTCCACTACTGAGCTTCCCCCTAGCTCTTTTATTGTTATTTTTTGAGATGGGGTGACGCTGGCCTCAAACTTGTGGTCACCCTGCTTCAGCCTCCTAGATGCTGGGACCATAGAGATGTGACCCTTTGTGCCCTGCAACTGGCCTCTTCCTTTTCCTTGGTGCCTTATTGGCCTGTTGATGACTCTGGGACCACCACTGTGTCACTCGTGTTTCTTCTAAGTCTCATGTGTTGTGTTGTAAGTAGGCACATTAAAGGGCATTATAAAAGTTGTAATTTGTATGTATTGTTAGGAGAGGCATCTTCTCCAAATATACTTTGCTCTGTACTTAATTGAGTTGCTTTCTATTTCTTCTCATTCCCTGGTACCAGGGACCCAATCTTGCCTTGTGCCTGCTAGACAGGTGCTCTAGCAGTGAGCACTCCCCTTGCTCAGGTGGTGAGTTTGCTGCTGCTGTGTGTGTGGACCCACTGATGACCACGTAAGTAGATGCAGCACTGCAGGTTTTCCTCCATGTTTTCATCTGGTCCGTTTCTTCTTAAACCTCTTTAACAGCAGGGAATTTTAACCACTGACATCCAATTTAGCTTTTATCACCATGATTAATACTTAGGTGGAATATGCCGGAAAACCCAGGCTGGACTTCTCTCTGTGTTCAGGGAACCTCAGTAGCCCTGGAACCATCGTGTCATGATTTTCTTCATACACAGCATGTGATCAAAACTAGGTAAGGAGGGCCCCAGTTGAATGTCCTAATGTATTGGTGCCCCCTTCTGCACCTAAGAATCTTAAGTAAGCTTCTTCAGAGACCCTCACCATAATGTTCTTTAAAACAAATATCAGAAAAAAAAGATTTGCAAAGAACTCAATATGCGTTAGAATGAATATGTAATTATATGACTGCTTCTTTTCTAGTAAAGCTTGGAAGACATGTGAATAATCTCAAAAATGATTAAAAATACACTTTCTTGAACAACCAAAAAAATTTTTATGTAGACTCCTACAAAAAAAAATAAAAATGAATAAACCTCCACCCCTCCTTACCCCGGGTGTAAAGATAATAAAATTCCAACATAAAGGTACAGAAAATCTTAGGTGATACCCTTCTGAGCCCTGCTGTCAATGACTCTGCTTCCTGAGTCTTCCCCAGGCATCCAGCCTCATATGCCCCACATCACTAATTCAGCCTCAGCTGGCAAAAAATTTCACATGGTAGCCAGGAATTTTTCTTTTAACATTAACAGCAGGGTCTCTGATGGGATTCTGGAGCACTAGTTTCAAGGCTCCCAGACACTTTAGAGCTTCCTTACCAGCAGTCATGACCCATTTGAAGTCCACAGTGGGTGTAGGACCCTGGAGGTGGTCAGCCTTCATGAAGGCAATACCCCTCTTGACCCTACAGCCAGTAAATTTCCAGGGTCCATCTTTCCAGTGCTTGCCCTGTACTGCAAGGGGTTTTGCATGTTGATATAAACTTCTGGGTGTTCTTGCTGTGCTCTGCTGGGGTCATTGTGCCCAAGAGGCTTGGACATTGCTGGTCCTGGGGTCTATTAATGACTGTGGAGCAGGAGGCACTTTTATGGATGCCCATTTACTCCTGGGTCTGATTAACTTCCTGGGCCATGACCACCCAGTCATGCCTGGATCTGCTCTTCACTGCCACCTTCTTCCCTGCACTGCCTGAGCTCAGAGACCCTTCAGTTCTCCACACTCACATTCCTCTTTCCTGACGGCCTTTGTGGACACCAGGAAACATATCCCCTCTTAGCCTCATGGACTCCTGCCAGACCCCACTCTGCACAGGTCGACATGGTGTATCCTGCATGTTTGGCATATCCTCCTGCTGTAGAGTCTTGGTACACTGGACCCCAGGGTCAACCTGGTGTGTGCCACAGGGTGGACTACGCCCTCTGTCGTGTGGAACCCTGGTATACTCTGCCCACACCCTGGGTACCCTGCCAGTAGGAGAGAGGGCCTCCAGCAGAGAACTTGGGTTCTGATAGCTGTGATAGTGTGCTTTAAGGACCTCCATTGACCTGTCCTGTGCCCACCCAGGGGAAGACTGCAGGGCTCCCTGGATGTATTATGCTCCCTGGAACATGCCCCCATTTAGAACTGTGTTTGTGTCATCTGTTACTTGCTGTGATTTATAATTTGTTTTTACTTGTAGTCTGAGGTAAAGACAAATTTCATTCAGCCAAAATTGAGTTGACCAAATGGGACAATGGGTTGGAACAGATTTTTTTTTTCTTGGAGAGCATATTTCTTGATATTGTAAGTGCTGCTGAAATGAAGACTGCATGATTTGGAGGGAATATAAGAAAAGCGAAGCAAGTGAAAACATTGTGACATGGGCTTCTAGAAAGGTACTTTCAGCTGATTCAATGGATAAAAATGAATTTGGACCATTGATCTCAATTTGATGTATTTTTACATAAGAAAAAATATCTTTCCATTATGGAAACAAATTCATGATGGTTAAGGCTGCTTCCATGTGAGGTGCAGACTCTGTTTTATAAATATAACATTATAGATAGGTGTTACAATGTTAGAAGACTGGAACACAGGTAATAAAGCACATGCTGTGGTGGCTTTTTTGACACCCAAGAAAACATAACTGATTTATGTGTCATTCATTATCTCTCTTCTCTCTTTTTCCCAAATTTTATTTTATTTTATTTTTTTTTAAAGAGAGAGTAAGAGGGACAGAGAGAGAGAGAATTTTTAAAAAATATTTATTTATTTTTTCTTAGTTCTTGGTTGACACAATATCTTTGTATGTGGTGCTGAGGAACGAACCCTGGCCGCACGCACTATAGGCGAGCGCGCTACCGCTTGAGCCACATCCCCAGCCCCTTCCAAAATTTTAAATCAGAATAATTATGTCCATCTCATGGTAGGTGAGTCATTGACAGTCCTACAGAAAAAGAAAATGATAGATATTATTGTAGTATTATTTGGTTGTAAATAGTGTGTTTTTACTTGCTAATAACTAAGTTACTGAAGCATCATGGTACATGAGGTTATCAATCTGATCTTTTTTCATGTTGATTTGAAATTATATTTAAAAATAATTTACTTTTCTCAATTTTTTTTCTTTTACTAATTATCCAAATTCATGCCATCATTAAATATCAATTGCTTTATAAATACTCAGAATTTTACCTAAATTGTTTTACAATACAATTGTCTATCCAAATTTGACATAACTGAAGTTCATTTAAAAGTTTTGGTTTTACATTAAGGTAAAGATATATATATAGTGAAAATTTTCAACCATTTTTAAGTGCATAAATTTGTGATATTGAGAGCATTCACATTGATGTATGACCATCACTGCATGCATCTTCAGAGGTTTTTAATCTGTCCAAAGTAAAACTCATGAAACACTCTCTCCCCTTCCCTTAGTCCCAGGCAACTTTCACTCCAATTCCTGTGGCTAGTTCATGACTGGCTTCGGTCATGAAGTATAATCTCTTCAATGTTCATTGTTATTGTGGCCTATGTTTCTGTGTACATTTTTGTCTCCACAGTTAGTTTATCATTGTGTATATGTATCACATTTTGTCATTCACCTCAGGATGGATGTGGCACACAGATAGCTGTTTTACCTTTATTTATTTATCATTACTATTTGTGCGTGTGTGTGTGTGTGTGTGTGTGTGTGTGTGTGTATGTGTGTACGCACCCCACTGGTGAAAATACTGGATTATTTATTAAGTCAAAGATTATTGTTGGGCTGGAGATGTGGCTCAAGCGGTAGCGCGCACGCCTCGCATACGTGCGGCCCAGGTTCGATCCTCAGCACCACATACCAACAAAGATGTTGTGTCTGCCGAGAACTAAAAATAAATAGTAAAAATTCTCTCTCTCTCTCTCTCTCCTCTCTCACTCTCTCTTTAAAAAAAAAGATTATTGTTTTGAGGAATCACTGTACTGCTTAACACATTGACATCACTATTTCAAATTTCCAAAAAACTCAGCAAAGCTTCAAGTTCTATGCACATTTTGTCATTTATTTTTGAATAAGTTTTTTTCTTGTGGATGTGAAATGGCTTCTCATTGTGAATTTGATCCACATTTCACTGATGAGTACGGGTGCAGGATATGTTTTAATGTGTTTATTATGCATTTGGATATCCTTCTTGGAGAGATTTAGTCTTCAAGTTCTTTGTTCATTTTCTAGTTGCTCTTTCTCATTCATGTGTGCACACATAATACTACTTGTGTGGATCTTAATGTTTCATCATGTGAGCTTTCCTCAAGTCTAGTGAACTTTGGCTCTAATATACTATATAAGCCTAAAAAGCACAGAATTATTGGTGGTACTTCTCAAAATTGTCCAATGATGAACTTCATCAAGACTGGAATCTTCTATACTCTTCTGATGTGCATATTCTCAGGATGACAGCTCCTCCTTCCACTTCCACAGATCCAAATGAAAAACCTTGTGTTCAAATTCATTTTTTAAAGAGTCCATAAAGCTATGAGTTTGGTGCATAAGCATCCCAGAAGCACAGAGACATACCACAAATGCTATTTGTGAAGAGCTTCGGCACAGCTGGGAAGCTGCAGTGAACAAAGGCATAGATGTCAGATATGGGAATGACATTTTACTGAACTCTGGAGATTGGATGAAAACCAAAAAGAGACTGGGTGGAAGTGAACAGTGAAAATTCAGAGTATGAATTTCTGTGACTTCGTATGTGAGGTCTTGGCAATAAGAATTCACTGTGAGTTTTAGAACAGAGAAAAAATGATGTTCCCTGACTTAAGATATGCGACACCTGGGAATGTTGTACAAAGAATATTAAAGAAGATAAAAAACATTTTCTTACCTAATAAAACAAAGAAATTTTTGAAGTAAGCCTTAAAAATAAATATAGAAGAAATGAACGATGCTGTGATGATTTTAAAACATTTTGTAATATGGACCACTATTGGATGAATTTAAATGAATTTTCTATGCCTATATCCTGGAAAAATAATTCCTTATACTAATTTATAAATGCATTAGTGGATATACAAGAGGTTCATATTCTACTGAAGTTGTAACAAATGTTATGGTTCACTAAATTTTTAAGTTTCTTAGAAAACATGTTCGTCATAATTAGTCTCAGAAAATATTAATTTTTGAAGAAGAACATGAGATTTCTTTTTGACAAATACAAAAAAACCTGGTACTTAATTTAAGATGCACATATTTAATGAATAACATACATCCTGATTGCAGAAAAAAATTTTCCAAATTGACTTAATAATCATTACTCAACACACTGATTCTTGTTTCTCATACCAAGGTGAACTCTTATAAAGCTCTGTGGCAAATTATGATCAAGTGTCCATTGATTTTATCTTGTTGGAATTGTTTCCATCATAGAGAGTTAGTCTTGTGGGGCACAGTGTCACACACTTAGAACTCCAGTGGACCAGGAGGCTGAGGGAGGAGGATGACAAAGTTTTGCTCATCCCCTTAGTGAGGCCTTAAACAACATAGCAAGACCCAATGTCAAAATAAAAATTAAAAGGTCTGCGGGTGTTGCTCAGTGGTTTTGCACCCCTGGGCTTAATCCCCAGTACCAAATAATAAAAATATAAAAATGGATTTAGTCTTTCCTCTTCATTTGCATTGCTCTCATCTTCCTAAGGGCTCTAATTGACAACCTATCCATGATCCTTCTCACCCTCCTGGATGTCCTCCTCCACACGTTCCTCTATTCCCTGCTTAGTTGGATGTCCCTCATTGATGTAAGTTACATCTCCACACATGTCCCTAAGGTGGCGTTTTCTTTCCTAGTTCAGTGAATGTGAAGTTCAGTTTCTCCTTTCTTTGTTTAATAAGTAGAGATACACTATTCCTGATATCTGTGTTATTTGTTCGTTTGTTTGTTTTGGTACTGGGGATTGAACTCATGGGCACTTGTCCACTGAGCCACATCCCCAGCACAATTTTATATTTTAACGAGAGACAGAGTCTCACTGAGTTTCTAAGTGCCTCACTTTTGTGGAGGCTGGCTGTGAACTTGATACTTTTGTCTCATCTTCTTTAGGGATTACAGGGATTACAGGCATGTGCCATGGTGCCTTGTGATAATAGTTCTTTAAAAAGGGCTTTATCAACTCCTGTGCTCCCATCACATATACACTCCATTTCTATCTCTTACTGCTGATTTAGGGCCATCAATCATTTTTTTCTGCTATGTCTCCATCATTTTGGCCCTAGTTTTTATGAACATCTGGGTCCAGGAGAACACAGTGTTTGTGAGCATTACCTTTTCCTTAGGTTTGCATTAACTGGAATCATTTCTTGTGGTCAAGTCTTTCTTTCTCTGTGTTGTATGCCCTCAGGGCAGAGGAAAAGGCCTACTCCTCCTGCAGCACCCCACTTCACTGTGCACCCTTTGCTTACACTTACCCACAGCCAAGATCCCTCTGGTCTACAGCAGAGGACAAGGTTCTGGCTGTCTTTTCTACCACCTCACCTCAATGCTCAACTCCATCTTCTACAACCTTAGGAACAAAGAGGGGTTGGGTCCCTGAGCAGATGGACCAAGAGGGTCTGGTGTGTGTAATGTAGATAAATTTTCTGCCTCTTTCCCCGGGACTTAGCTACAAGTCCATTCAACAATGCATAGTAACTGAAAATATTACTTCACACCAAGAATGTAGAGACACAAACAATCTAGAATATAAATACACTTTTCAGGTCTGTACAAAATTGTCTTATAACATGTGTAATTTGAAATAAGACTTTAATTGTGTATTGTCCACTACATATAAATATGTGTATTTTCTGCTAATGTACTATCATAGAGATGATTTTTTTTTTCTTGCTCTTGCTGAAACAAGATTGGAAATTGTCTACCTGGATTGGCATTCAGCATAACAATTTCAATATAATCAATTTGTCTTCTAATATTGTTAATTTATTATTCATGCACATCCAAAACAGGAAAAGAAATTTTGTTGAGTAATGGATCTAATCAATAGCAGTACGTTTTGTGTTTTCTTTCCCACATTGTATAATTTAACCATTATCAATTATCTTTCTTTCAATTTAGAAAAATCATTACAGAATTCACCAGAGAACTCATTAGAAATATTAAACTCTTCCTTTTTTGATGTCACATTTCAAACTAATGCTTTTTTGTGAAGGCTGAATGCTAAGCGAATGAACATCAATGAGGACTCAGAGTTGCCAGCAGAGGTTAAGGGTGAGGGCAGGTACGATATAATATGGACAGGCTATGGTTCAGTCTGATGAGCCACATTAGATACACGGAGGACCTACTACCATCCTCCCCATGCTCTGCACACAATCCAGTAACATTCCGCATAGCCATTGCTCCCTGCATATTCACACTGTATGTCAAATGACGCTTTACATTCTACCTGCCACTTCTCATACTTTTATTGAAATGAGTGAGGGAAAGTGAACACTTATACACTAAGATTTTCAGTCACACTTAGCACATATTACAAGATGATCTTAAAAATATTTAATTTGAGAAAAAATAGATTATTTTACCAAGGTTTTCTAGAATATTTCTAACTGGAAAAAGGTTTGGTATAAATTTCTGATGAATCATTGAAAAATAAACATTTTATTATGCAAAATTCACAATTCTCCAAAAGTAATTTATGTTCTAATAACATGTAATTCTTAGTATAAATGAAATTTCTATCTTCCAGGTTTTTAAACTTCAAAAAGAAGCAACACGCACACACATATTGATATTTGGCAGTATTGAGTATCCAAACCACAGATGTGCACCTATGAGGCAAATTTTTCACCTCTAAGGTATACTCTTGGATGTAAATTTAAATACAAACTCATCAACAGTATTCATAGGTTCTCACAGGAACAAGAGAGAAAACCAGCTTCTCACAAGTCTGTTCTCACCTCTTGCACTGTTTTACACCCAAGAGAGGACCTTCCCAAATAAAACCAGACAATGGCTCGCATTTACCAGCAAGGCCTTTAAGGATTTCTGTGCAGAGTGGAATATTAAACATACCACTAGTATTCCTTACAGCCCTCAGTAGCAAGGAATAGTGAAAAGAGCCCACAAAGAGCTGAAGGCTGCCATATGAAAACAAAAGGAGGGAGACAACACCTCCTCACCATCTCCACATGGTATTCTCAAGACTATCCTCTTTACTCCGAATTTATTAACAGTGCCTAAAGGTGATGACTGCACACCTAGCTTCAAATATTGGCCCGTTGATTGGGCCTTCTCATTAACCCCTTTTTTTAATATTTATTTTTTAGTTCTCGGCAGACACAACATCTTTGTTTGTATGTGGTGCTGAGGATTGAACCCACGCCGCACGCATGCCAGGGGAGCACGCTACCACTTGAGCCACATCCCCAGCCCCTCATTAACCCTTAATACAATATAAAGACTCCTTTACCAATCATTGGTAGGAGCCTTCACCACTCATGAAGATAGATAGGGTGTTTGCTTGTGTCTTCCCAGAAAAAAATCTACAGCCCCATCTGACCCTAAATGCCTACCCAACACGATGGCCTCCTGCACAATATAAAAGAGAGGACACAAAAATGCAAGAGGACATGAGGACCCCAGAAAGAGAACTGTCACAGGATCACATGGGGGATATGAAAGGACTAATTCACCAGGCGAAAAATATTGGAGAAAGCCAGGGTCGTGGTTCTAATTCTCCTGTGCAAGTCTTTTTTCTACTTTTATGCAGAGCTCTAACCATCGAGAGTGCCATGGCCCAGGTAAATTGGACCCTGGTCACTAGACCACCCCTTTTTTCTGTGGCTAATTGGGAAGGGGCTTTACCTAAGCTCTTTTTCTAAAAACTCCAACCTCATTGACCCTGAGTTATTCATCCAGGAGGTGAGTGTAACCTGGAATGCCAGCATTTCCCAACCTACTCTGCTCATTTGTATCTCTGTAGCAGACAAAGATACCTATAATCCAAACAGAAGGGCTAAATCATCACAGTGAGGACATATCCAAAAACACAATCTACAAGCAGAAAAAAAAGTGAAATTAAAAGAAAAATTGATAAAGGAGATTGAACACTGAGCAATAATAGTAGTAGAAGACAGGAAATAAATTATTAATGTAATCAGTATAAAGTGTTTACCATCTGATGTCAGGCATGACAATATTAAAGGAGTTCTGAGACCATGGCAAGGTTGTCAAGATATTTTACTATTCATAATATGCAAAGAAAGAAAATTTGTTCATGAGATTGTTGAGAGGCTAAAGGACCAGAGGTGCTTTCGAGAGGCTAAAGGACCAGCGGTATTGTGGATTTCAGTTTCTCACCAATGAACTGGAAGGAACAGGGAATTTTTAAAATAGAATATTGAAGCTAACTAGAATGTCATTTACACAGAGCCTTAAATAAATATTTTAAAGCCTCCAAGTTTAAGTTCCTAGGACATTTTTAAAAATTATTTATTCATTCTGCTTTGTTATATATCACAGCAGAATGTATTTCAGTTCCTAGTACACATTGAGTACAATTTTTCATGGCTCTGATTGTACATAAAGTAGTGTCACATCATTTGTGTCTTTATACATGTCCTTAGGGTAATGATGCCCATCTCATTTCACCATCTTTCTTACCCACATGCCCCTTCTTTTTCCATGTATCCCCTTTGTCTTATCTAAAGTTCTGCTATTCCTCCCATGCTCCCCCCATCCCCTTTGTGGATCAGCATTCTGATATAAAAAAAAAACATCTGACTTTTGCTTTTTTGGGAAATTGGCTTACTTCATTTAGCATAATATTCTCCATCTGCACCCATCTATCTGCAAATGTCCTAATTTTATTCTCTTTTTATGCTGAATAATATTCCATTGTGTATATATACCACAGTTTCTTAATCCACTCATCTATTGAAGAGCATCTAGCCTGGTTTTACAAATTAGCTATTATCATTTTGCTGCTATAAACATTGATATGGCTGTGTCACTCTAATATAATGTTTTAAAATCCTTTGTGTGTAAACCCGGGAGTGGGATAACTGGTTCAAATGGTGGCTCCATTCCCAGTTTGACAAGGAATCTCCATAGAGTTATCCATATTGATTGCACCAACCTGCTCTCCCTCCAGCAATGTATGAGTGTCCCTTTTTCCCCAGATCCTTGTCAACACATAATGTGTTTTGTGTTCTTAAAAGCTGCCATTTTGACTGGAGTGAAAGAAAATTTTAAACTAATTTTGATCTCTAAGAATCTTTATAAAATAAGCTGTGTTTCTCTAAAAAGAGCATAGTGAAGGAAGATGTGAGCTAAAGGGACTCAGGGTCGACCAGGAGCCAGACAGGGCCGGGATCTGTTCAGCTGTGCCTTTGATGTGGAGGTGCACCAGGGCAGAGTAGGATGCTCAGACAGACATCCGTCCAGGCCCCTATGGAAACATGAATATTCAAATTTCCAACTTAAAACAAAGACCTTTTCTCCACCTCCAGCACCCTCTCATGGTGATTCCAACTCTGAGTTGAGGGGGGTGAGCCTCCTGCATGCATTTTCAATCAATACTCACTCCCCAAGGATTTAAGGGAGCCTGGCAATACAGGAAACTCTAGTTTTCTTTGGTAAAAATACAGAACTGATTTGGAATAGTGAAAACAGATTATCTGTCTCAGCAGAAAAAGCAGGGTCCTGCCGAGAGCACCATCACGCAGGTCCCCAGTAAGAAGACACTTGGAATCGGGTCCCCTTGGCTTAGCATGCAGATACCCCAGGCCCTGAGTGCATCCATGGAGCCTGGAGTCCAGCACCCTACAGATTCCAAAGGCAGAGCCTGGTGGAGCTGAACACTCACTGATTCTCTGAGGCGGGTTATGCTATCCCAAGATTCTTCCTGGTGAGAAACTGATGTGACTTCATTTTTTTTTTTTTTTTTAAATAGCCTCTACCTCAGAGCAGGACCTGTCCAAGGAAGGTGTGACTCTTGATCTTGGAAAATCCACACAGCATTCCTAGGCACGGAGCAAGCTCTGTGCTGAGTTGTTTGTCTATAAATAACAGGAGAGATCTGCAGTGCCAGGTGTCTCTGACTCAGCAATGCTACTTCCTGGAAAGTCCAAACCGTGTTTGTGGCCTACACCTTGACCCTGAAACCCATAGCAACCGATTAGCAACCACCAATCAGCTAAAGACAGGGAATATAGGGCTGGGGATGTGGCTCAAGCGGTAGCGCGCTGGCCTGGCATGCGTGGGGCCCGGGTTCGATCCTCAGCACCACATACCAACAAAGATGTTGTGTCCGCCGAAAAACCAAAAAATAAATATTAAAATTCTCTCTCTCTCTCCCTCTCTCTCTCTTTAAAAAAAAAAAGACAGGGAATATAACTGGAATGCCAGGTGACCCCCCTTCCCCAGTAGTCTCAGTGATCCATAACATGTAAGGATACCATGTAGTTTGGTGCTGCACTCTCTTGCAACTCGTCTTGGCCCCACCTCATGAACTCACCAATCCCCCCTACCCAACTTGTTCCCACCAGGGAATGTGCTAATCAATGTTGAGAGTTGTTGTTTGATTTTCCCATGGTGTGAAATTCTTTGAGTGTGATGTTGTGACATGTAGAGTATCTCCCCCCAAACCTATAAAATCTCACTGAACAAAAAATCAGGACTTACTCCCGGGACCGCTGTCTTGGAAAGGGTTGTGAGTCCAGGCTCGAGCTTGCAGTAAAGACTCCTGTGTGATTGCATCAGATTCGGCTCCTGGAGGTCTATGGGGTCCCAGGAATCTAGGATAACAGTGGGAATAAAAAATGAACCCCTCCACCGAACTCAAGCCCCACCCAGTTAAAAAGCTCCAGAAGCCACAAACTCGCTGGGCAGCCAGAAAGGAGAACCTGTCCCCTAGGGCACCGCCCAGGCCAGAGTTTGCAGGTTAATTGAATTTAGCCTGCAGGGCGGGTGGGATCCGGGTGGAAATGCAAGCCAGAGGTTAGGATGGATTGTGGACCCTGGTCCGGGGACAAGATCCTGCAGCAGAGCCAACCGCAGCCTTGGGATCCCCAGAGCAGAGGGGCACCGGGCAACTCAGGCCCCACTCAGGCCCGGGGAGGGGTCTAGCGACGGCCCCTGGGGAAGCTCCGTCTGAAAAGGGCTGGAGCCAGGAATCTGTCACTAACCCAATTTCAGCCAGTGATTGGACGACGTTAGCTGTCAGTCACGATGCAGAGGCGGGCCTGGAGGTCTTCTATTTAGGACGCTGGGAGGAACTGTCCAATCAGTGCGCAGAGGAAGGGGGAGCGCGGGCTTCCGCAATCTCGTGGCTTTTCTTCCTCAGCGACAGGGCTACTCCTTCTCTGGCACCTGAGTTCTCTCCTCAGGGACCGCAGGTGACTCTCGCTCCCTGTGAACCCCGCGATCTCGGGTGACTGGAGGTTCCTCAGAGGACCCCGGGTCACCACGGAAGCCAAAATGGTGAGTTTGCGACCAGGGCTGAAGGCGCACAGTCAGCACCTTCCTTGGGGCTTGCGCGCAGGTGAGCGGCTGATCGCGGTAGAGTCCCCGCTGGCGGGTGGCCCTGGGCCCTGTCCCCTGGTTCCCTGGGTTTGGAAGGGCGGCTCAGGTCCCCGGTGTCCCCTTTGCTCCCTACTGGTGGCCCGACCCACGCTTCCCAACGTGGAGGAAGCAGGGCCACAAATGCACCCTCCTTCTCCCAGGGAAGCTCCTCCGGAGGCTGCTGTAGGTCCCCCAAATTGCAGGCGCCTCCTGCCTCTAAAACCCACCTTCCCTCCACCTCACAGCTCGGCCAGAGGTTCGTTCTTCCCACTCGGTCCAAATGGACACCGTCCGCTCATTGTCACTTTTCATCTAGTGAAATATTGGAAAGAATCTTCCTCCCTCCCTCCGCAGCCATAACTTGCGATCCTTCTGCTTCAGCCTCCCACGTATCTGGAATGACAGTCCTGTGCCACTGTCCCTGGCAAGAAGGACACTTTTGAAAGCATGTGTTTTCCATTTGTTAATATTATACTTGAGGGGAAAGAATAATCACTTACCACTTCCTTGTGTTTGCTCAAAATAACTGCCTTAAAGGGAATAAGGAGGTTGTTTATAGATCCCAGGGATATGGAATCCTGGGCTACATCAATAGAGGATAACTGCTCCCTTTTGTGATAGTCCATGATGTAGAGTCACCCCAGTCGTGTAGTCACTTAAGTGCACAGGGTAATAATGGGGACAAAGGAGGCAAAGGGTCTGAAGATAGCCAGAAACAGTTTTATCTGGCTGCAGCCAGTCTCAGAGGGCACAGCTTTTGCTGTAATCAATCAATCAATCAATACCCTGAACCCTGACTTCAGGTGGTTTTAGGGTTTTATACTCTTCATGTAAGAGGAGGGACTCAGAAGTTCACATTGTAATACTGAGACCCTCGTATAACTCTCAGACCACACAATCTCATTTTATCTCTCATTACATGTATTTCTTTTTTTTTTCTTTGTGTGTGCGTGTGTGTGTGTGTGTGTGTGTGTGTGTGTGTGGTGGACTGCTGGAGATTGATCCGAGGGAAGGCCACATACATGCTTGGCAAGTTTTCTACTACCGAGCTACTCTCCAGCCCAAGAGAATTAGTATTGTAGACTGCTGTTTATTTATTTGCTTGCTTATTGAGTGCTGGGGATTGACGCCATGGAATTGCTCATGCTTAGTTCTCCTCCAGAAATGAATTTCAATTTGTGAGCTGCATTCTGGAGGTGGGCAGGTGTTTTACTGGGGAGTAAACCTACAGGCACTTGACCACTGAGCACATCCTCAGCCCTTCTTCTTATGTATTTATTATTTCTTTTTCTTTTCTTTTTAAATATTTTGTATAGTTGTAGATGGACAGAATACATTTATTTTGTTTGTTTATTTTTCTGTGGTGCTGAAATCATATCCAGTACCTCAAACATGCTAGCAAGTGCTCTGCCCCTCAGCTACAATCCCAGACCCCCTTTTAAGTTTTGATGAAGACCAGTTTCATTAAATTTCTGACTATCTTGAAAAGTTGCTGAGACTGGCCTCCGACTTGCTATTTCCCTGCCTTGACTTATGTAGTGGCTAAATTACAGGTGCACACCACCACAGCAGCAGTTGGAATGACTTTTTAAAAAAATATTTATTTTTTATTTGTAGTTGGACACAATACCTTTATTTTAGTTATCATTTTTGTGTGGTGCTGAGGATTGAACCCAGGGTAATGCATGTCCGAGTTGAGTGCTCTACCGCTGAACCACAACCTCAGCCCCTGGAATGACTTTTGAAGACTTGTTATCCAACTTATTTCCAGATAGAAATAGTATTGAAAATCAGTTTCTTAGCTCTTGTCCATAGTTTTGAAATTTGTACCTATGACTCTTCCTCTTTGCTTTATTCTTGCATTATTATGAAAATGGTATTTAGCATATACTATTATTTCTTATGTATATATTTGTGAAACTTCATGGCTTGGTAGTTTATTTACTTCTTTATTAGATAAATTTTATTTTTATGAGCAATTTTAGGCTTACATAGTTTATTAGTCAGTGTTGTCAAGAGGAATCATGATTATCAAAGGGGATTCATTAGATTCGCCTACTTGACCTGAAGCTGGATGTCCACAGTGGCCATCTGCAGCTGGAGAGCTTGAGAAGTAGTAGCTGCAGAGTCCAAGAGGCTGAGGCCTCAGAACAAGAGGGATCAATGGTGCTGCCCTAGTCCACACCAAAGGTTCTGGAACCTCCCTGGAGAATCACAGGCAGAGTCCACTTTGGGAGAGTGAAGAAGGCAGACTCTGATATCCTCAGGCCATTGCAGTAGCAATCAAGAACCCATTGAGAAGAAAGGAGCTTGCTCTTCTGCTGCTTCCTTCCTCTTCCAACTTTTGTTCCACCCAAGACAGTGTCTTATTGGATGGTGCTGCCTAGCATAAGGATGTTCTCCAATTTGGTACACTGTTCCACATGCCAATCATTTGTAGACACACCCTCATTCACACACCCAGAATCCTATTAATCATCAGTATCTTTAATCCAATCAAGGTGACTATTAAATGTGCCATTACTCATAGTATGGAATACCCCTTCTCTCCAGCTGATAGTCTCCACTGTTTTCAACATATTGCATTGGTGTAGGGTGTTTGTTAGTTACTAAACCAGGGTTGAACATTTGATAAAGAGAATGGATGAAGCAACACATTATGATAAGCCAAAGTTTATCCTTTACCTTAGGGTTCCTCGTCTGTGTGATGTGATGGTGTGTCACGTAGTTTACAAGATAATGTCATACAGAAGAGTTTCACTGCTCTGGGAATCCTGTGTTCCCCCTGTTCATCACTCCTCCTCATTGCTCCCTCCCTCTCTGCTCCTTGAGTCCCTGGCACCATCAGTTCTCTAGTGCATCTGTAATGTTGTCTTTTCCAGAATGTTCTTGACTTGGAATCTTACTGCACTTGGCCTTTTTAAACTTGCTTCTCTCACTTACCAGTCTGCCTATAAGGGTGCTGTATCTTTCCAGGCTGCAGAGCTCACGAAGAACTTGATTTTGCAGACTGTGAATTTCCTGATTGTGGTTTCATCAGCACCTTCTCTGTTACCTTCCTGTGGTTAATTTAGTTTTACCTTGCTCTTCTTTCTCTGTTTTTTGAAGCAGCTGTTTCAATGATTGCTTTTAGGTTTTATTTATTTATTTATTTATTTAATTTTTTTGTGAAATGTGCATTGGATGACTTAGATACCAATATAGCACCACCTCTGGTATTCTCTATGAATTTCCTATGATGGATATTTAAATTTTTTTCCTTCAAAATGGTCACCTTTTCTCTTGAGTCACCTCTTTGGCCTGTGTCTGTTTAGACCCCACGTTTCACATCCCTTTCCCTGGAGGCTTTAAAGCTGCTTCTGATCTGATTTCTGCTTTAGCTCTCATGTTCTTTGAGCATTATGGGATTTCACTGGTAGTGCACTTGTAGGGGTGTTGTTTATTTCCTGTGCAGTGTTGCTGTGACCCTGAGACCTCCCTGTGCTTCGCCTTCGGTTAAAGGCCCATGAAGCCCTCCTGCCTGCATCATTATCCTGACGGAGTTGGGCTGCTGTCTCTGAGTGTAATTGTGGATTCTTCATTATTCTGAGTGGTTCTGTATGTTTTCAGTCCTTGAGTGTGGTTCTGTGTGAGTGGCAGGGACATTTTCTTTTTGCCTGTTCCATCACGGTGCAGACATCATAGCATGCTTACAGATGTGAGTGGTGGCCTGTTTCACACCCAGACTGTGTGGGATAGTTCAGGAATCTGGGCTACAAACTTGTTGCTTTAGCACACTCTGGAAGAGCTTCTGTCTTAGGTTTGTTGGCACCACCATTGCTGCAGGCAGGATGAATCTCTTTCACAACAGACAACCATTGTCCATGTGGTCCAACATTGATCAAAATGTCCTTGAGCAGAACATTGGTATGTGTCTCATGACTGTACATTATGGTAGTGAACCGGCTGCTGTTAAGAATAGTTTGATATTCAATGGACATTCATTGTTGCTATGAGACTTAGAAAAGTAGTGCCTGCTGTTTATTAAGAAGATGGTTTGGAGAGTTATAAAACTTTGTAAGGCTGCTGTGTGGACAAGGTGACATTTTTGGGTCATTGAGTTATTTCTAAGACATGTGCCATCTTTCACTTACCCCATTCTGGTTTGACAGTAACCACAGGAAATTATAAAATTGATGTGTTTATTAATAAATAAATTAATCAAATAGAGAACTTATGTTTGTTTTTGTCACTTAATATTAAGCTAGTTGACTAAATTTGTTCTGGAGTAAAGCACCAGCAAACTTCTAATTGTTCTATGTATAATCAGAGAGGATGAACTCAGTCTCCAGTTACCACATTGTGACAACCTGTGTGAAAGGTTGTCTAAATGTTGTCTATGAAAGAATCTCCTTAGGGCTGGGGATGTGGCTCAAGCCGTAGCGCACTTGCCTGGCATGCGTGCGGCCCGGGTTCGATCCTCAGCACCACATACCAACGAAGATGTTGTGTCCGCTGAGAACTAAAAAATAAATATAAAAAATTCTCTCTCTCTCTCTCTCCTCTCTCACTCTCTCTTTAAAAAAAAATAGCAAAAAAAAAAAAAAAAGAATCTCCTTATTGACCCCATCCCCAGAGGGTGTGGGTGTGGGCTGGTTCTAGGCATTTCTTTAAGTATGGAATGATAGACTTTCAGAGGAAACAAGGCATTAGTAAATACCATGTTGTTTATATTAACCTTGTAGGTACAGGGAGCCAGTGTAGTTTGCAGAATCTCTCTCAAATGCTTAGTTTCATGATTCCTGCAATTTCCTACTCATCACCTTTCTTTTCTAAAGATAAGTACTATCCGAATTGCTTATATTAATTAGCTCTGTACCACACAGGATGGTTCTAAGACATGTAATAGAGGTGCAACCAATAAAGAAGTTCGGAGTGATCTGGGAGCCCATCTCACTTCGTGTGAACTCATGAAAGGAAGGGTATAAAACACTGAAAAAGGATGTTTGCCTTCTGAGTAGCCAATTTCTAGTGTTGGAATGGGTGTAAGAAATTGAGTACAGGGCTGGGGATGTAGCTCAAGCCGTAGCGCGCTCGCCTGGCATGCGTGCGGCCCGGGTTCGATCCTCAGCACCACATACAAACAAAGATGTTGTGTCCGCCGAGAACTAAAAAATAAATATTAAAAATTCTCTCTCTCTCTCTCTCTCTCTCTCTCTCTCTCTCTCTCTCTCTCTCCTCTCTCACTCTCTCTTAAAAAAAAAAGAAATTGAGTACAGTAAAGATTTGATGGATACAATCATGGAATTTATCAAGAGGCCAGGGAATTATGTGAACATCATGCATGTTGAGTGTAGATTTCTCATGCTGTCAATCTCTCCTGGCCTCCACTATACATTTGTGGGATATTTTAGATCTCAGTGGCCTTGGAGGATGTGGCTGTGAACTTCACCCAGGAGGAGTGGGCTTTTCTGGATCCTTCCCAGAAGAACCTTTACAGAGATGTGATGCTGGAGGTCCTCAGAAACCTGTCTTCTATAGGTAATAATGATGATTTTAACATTAATCAAATAGAGAACTCATGTTTATTTTGGTCATTTATGTAGAAGGTGAAAAGGGAATAAGTTGGTGAACTGTTGCATCATAAATGGCACCTAGGATTTGGCAAAGCATTTCTAGCTCCTAAATATTCATAAAGATTGTTCTGTTCTCTCATTTTAGAAAACATGAGGGAAGACAAGGCCACTGAAAATCAGATCGAAAATTCTGGAAGCAGTTTAAGGTAAGTGTACTCACAAGAGAAATTCGTGAGGGAATCTGAGAACTGTCATATAATTTTTAAAGCAAACCAAGTGAAAAAGTACGCATAATATGAAATGTATTTATTCTTATAATATTTTTTACCAGAAATATATACTTAGCTGTAACAGATATTCAGTATTTTCAAAGTATTTGACATGCAAAAAGTACTATAAAATTGCATATGTAAATATCACTATTTGGATAATAGCCATAGAGAATCTGTGTTGCAAAGGATTGTTTCCTTTCAATATCTTTATTTTTAGGCAAGTTGAACAAGTCAGAAAACCTAGCCTTTACCTGATGTTCATAGTAATGTAAGGATCTATAAATACATACAAAATTGTGAATGAATTAAGCATTGATTATATGTTAGTCACTTCTTCAAAGAAGTCATCGTAAACTTCAAAGGCACAGAATAGTGTGGGGAAATCTTCAAATCAATTCCACCTCTTAATTGAACAAAGAAAAAATTTTAGTAGGGTAAATCCATGTGACTTCATTATGTGTGCAAAAGACTTCATATGACCTTCATTTCTTCAGGCAGATCACATCTCACTCTGGACACAAGTACTACAAGCATGAGGAATGTGAAGAGAAGCCATGTGAATTGAAACAATATAGGAAATCTCTGGTTTCTCTCAAAAGTGTTCACACACAAATGTTAATACAAAGGGTAGATGGATCTTATGAATGTACAGTATGTGGGAAAGTCATCAGTTGTTCCAATGACATTGAAAGACATGAAGCAACTCATAGTGGGGGGCAACCCAATGAATATCAACAATGTGGTGAAGCCTCTTCTTATCCCACCATTGTTCAAAGTCACATGATAACACACAGTGGAGGTAAACTTTTTCAATGGGACATATGTGGGAAAGCCTTTCATTTCTCCTCTTTATTTACAAGACATGAAAGAGCTCATTCTACAGAGAAAGTTTATGAATGTCAACCAGGTGTTCAGACCTGTATTTTACACACAAGTCTTCAAAGGCACAGGATCTCACACACAGGGAATGCACATTTCAAATGTAAGGTATGTGAGAAAGACGTTGATTATCCCAGTTTACTTCGAATACATCAGAGAATGCATACTGGGGAGAAGCCCTATGAATGTAAGCAGTGTGGCAAAGCCTTTGCTAGGTCCAGAAACCTTCACAGACATGGAATAATACATACTAGAGAAAAGCCCTATGCATGTAAGCAGTGTGGCAAAGCCTTTTCTAGATCTAGTTACCTTCAGATTCATGGAAGAATGCACACTGGAGAGGCGCCCTATGAATGCAAGCAGTGTGGCAAAGCCTTTTCTACATCCAGTTACCTTCAGTCACATAAAAAAAAACTCATACTGGGGAGAAGCCCTATGAATGTAAGCAGTGTGGCAAAGCCTTTGCTACATCTCATCAGCTTCATATACATGGAAAAATACATACCAGAGTAAAGCCCTATGAATGTCAACAGTGTGGAAAAGCCTTTACTACTCCCTCTTGCCTTCAGATACATGAACGAACTCATACTGGAGAGAAGCTCTCTGAATGTAAGCAGTGTGGGAAAGCCTTCACTCAGTCCTCTAACCTTCACTCACATGAAAAACCTCATACTAGAGAGAAGCCCTGTGCATGTAAGCTGTGTGGCAAAGCCTTTTCTTCATCCAGTTACCTTCAGTCACATGAAAAAACTCATAGTGGAGTGAAGCCCTATGATTGTAAGCAGTGTGGCAAATCCTTTGCTATGTCCAGCTACCTTCAGATTCATGGAAGAATGCACACTGGAGAGAAGCCCTATGCATGTAAGCAGTATGGCAAAGCCTTTTCTACATCCAGTAGCCTTCACAGACATGGAAGAACACATATTGGAGAGAAGCCCTATGATTGTAGGCCAAATTTGAGTGAGTCTGGCAAGTTGCACACTGTCCCCTGAGGGATAGAAATGTGAATTCCTTCAGAGCCCTTGCTCCACCCTCATCAAGGACCTGCCCTTGCTCCTTCCTGTTGCTAAGGTCCCCTGTCCCAGGATTGCCCCTCCCTACAGGCAGCTTTTAGGGTGTTAATGTGTCCTTGGCTGCTGCATCCTGCCCTTCCCTCTTCAGCCCCCTTGTTTGTCACCTTTGTGCCATCTCACCAAGCATTCCTGGGCCTAGTGACCAAGGCAGGAAGGAGAGAGATAAGGGGAAAGGCATGGAGAGCACAGGAAGCCTAGGACTCATAGAAAGGCTGAACACCTTGCTTCTGGGAATACCAGGATACCAGCTATGGCCCCCCTCTCCCTCCTGGGGAGAAGTCTATGTTACCTCTTTAAAAATGAACCCTGCTTTGTGTGCTTGCCTGGGCTCGCTTCTCTAATGTTCAAACTTCAACATGTGAGGGGGCAGAACTCCTCCCCAGTAACCAGCGGTATCAACACCACAGGCCATATGGGCCCCAAGTGGGGTGTCATACGCAGGCTTTACGGGCCGGGCTGAGCAGGGTTATTGTTTCTTTCTGGTTTAACTATCAGTTGAAACCCAGGAAGCAGAGAGCCCTGGGTCAGCAGCTAGGGATATGGTGCTTACCAGGCAGGAGCAGGTGGGCTTGTGGCTTTTCTTGAAAATGTTGGTGCCTCTGAACCACTGACATGGAACGAACACAAGGGAGGGGACCCTTCCTGAGATCAATTCAGGTCAGCCTGTGCAATGGGGTGAAGTGTGTCAAGGGGCACGTGACCTTGAGTTCACGGACATTTTATGACACACACAGATGACTGAAGCCATGGAGGATACCAAACCTACATACAGTGTGCCCTCTACACACATGCCTATGACTGATTGCCCTTTCTATAAAACCTGAGAGTCCTAGACAGCCCTGAAGAGAGGGCGGAGGACATGGTGCCCTGGTCTTCCTGGTGTAGCTTCACTGATCAAAGTTCCTTTCCTGCTTTTCATCATGAACTTTTCTGTTTGGGTTTGGGGTAAACAGATTACCTGATGTGTGGGGTCACCAGAGTCTGATCGCTTCCAACAACTCCCTAATAGTGGAATGTAGAACATGGACATTAAGCACAAGGTGCTCCTTTTATTTCAACTCTGCATTGCTGCCTTAGGGAATTGCCTTCCACACCTCCTTCCCCTCCATCCTGCTGGGGAGACAACACTGAGCCAAATCACCAACACCAATTTTTTTTTTTCTTAGCTCTATCTAATTCCTCAAAAGACAAGTATTCCGGAGCTGATGAAAATTACTAAAATAATTGTCAAACTGTAATTATTTTCACATATCAAATATGTATGATACATATGATATTTTTAAATATTGTTTCAAAAATTTTGAGACTATCTCTTGCTAAGTTGCCTGAGGTCACACCAGCTGATACTATATATGTATATAGGTATCTTTTTCTTTGAGGTTCTGTTGAATACTGCCTGTGGGGCTCGACCTCTGAGCTAGATCATCAACCCTTTTAATTTATTTTAAGGTAGGCTCTCCCTGTTTGTGAAGCCAGATTGAAATATTGTAGTGTGTGTAGCTAGGTAAGTGGGGTCTAATATCAGGTCCAATAAAAAATGCAATCTGATCTGATCCTGGGAAACCAAAAAAACACCTGAGAAGTGAAGTGTTCATGTTGTCATGGCCTTGGGCAGGTCCTAAATAAGGGTTAATGAAGTAGCTCCCAGTAAAATAGGGAGATGCTAAATAACCCCCCTAGGCTGTTTCTGCCCAGGTTTCTGCTCCCCATCCCATAAGTCCACCCAATTCCCTCCCTTTGGCCTTCCACCCTCAGGCCCAATCACCTGCACAATAAAGGACAGGAATGTCCACCTGAAAAGGGCTGGGGCCAAGGATCTGCCACTCTAGGCAATTTTGGTTAGTGATTGGATAAACTCAGCTGTCAGTCACAATGCAGAGGCCTGACTAGGGGCGGCCCATTAGGGATGCTGGGGTGGAACTGTCCAATCAAATCCGGACCAGAGGGGAAGGGCGGGCTTTGGAAATCTCGCGGGCTTTTTTTTCAGGACCAACTCTGCTCCTCCATTTCAGGCCCCAGGAGCTCTGCCCAAAGGCCTAGTTGATTCTGAGCAGCCTGTGCTTCCCTCTGTCTTTATCTCTGGTGCCTTGAGGTCCTCAAGAGAACACCGGGTGCTCTAGAAAGACAAAAATGGTGAGTATGTGACGAGGGCTGAAGGGACATGGTCAGCACCTGCCTTGGGGCCCCCGCAAAGGGGTGAGCTGCAGAGCCTGGCGGAGTCCCCTCTGGAAGTTGCCCTGGGTCTCTGTCCCCTGCTCCTGGGGGTTGGGCTGGATGGTAGAACCTTGAAGTCACCTCGCTGGCGGCTGACCCTAAGCCTCTTCCACTGGTCCCGCGGGGTGAGCTGGGTGTTGGGTGCCCAAGGTTGGTGCAGAGGGTGCAGCCTAGTCCTCCAAGGCGGGTGGCCCTGGGCTTCTGCTCTCTGGCCCCTAGGATTGGGCTGGGTATCCAGTCCCTGAGGTCAGCTGCGGAGCATGAGGCCCAGTTGCCACTGGCAGGTGGCCCTGGGCTCTGTCCCTTGGCTTCCATTGTTGAATGGGCGGCTCCTGTCCCCAGCTTCCCCTCCCCTCCCCTGCTGGTGGCCCGCCCCCACTCTTCCAAACGTGTAGGAAGCAGGATCCCAAATCCACTTTCCTTCCCCCAGTTTAGTTCCTCTGAAAGCTGCTGTAGGTCTTTCAATTGCAGTTGCCTCCTGTGTTCTAAAATGCCCCATCTTTTCCACTTCCCGTCATGAATATCTGGCCTTCCTCCTGTGTTTCTTTTTTTTTCTTTAAGAGAGAGTGAGTGAGAGAGAGAATTTTTAATATTTATGTAATATTTAGTTCTCGGCAGACACAACATCTTTGTTTGTATGTGGTGCTGAGGATCCAACCGGGCCGCATGCATGCCAGGCGAGCGCGCTACCGCTTGAGCCACAACCCCAGCCCCACTTTACATTTTATTTTGAGACATGATCTCACTAAGTTCCTTAGGGCCTCACTAAGTTCCTTAGGGCCTCACTAAGTTGCTGAGGCTGGCTTTTAATTTAGCAGTCCTCCTGACCCAGTCTCTCAAGGTTTTGGGATATCAGTTGTGCCCCACTGTGCATGACTGACAAGAACATTTGTAAAAGAAAGTTATGCATGAATACATTAACCAAGTGCATTGGTAGGATCATCAGATGGGTGGCTACAGTCAAAAGGGGGAAATTTCTCCTGTAGGTCCTTTATTACATTGTTAGCTTTGGAAGATGGTAATTACATGTTGAGTAAGGTTGGTAATATATTCTGAGAGGTTCATTTGTTTGGAGAAGTTTGGACTAATACAGAAATTAAGGTAATTGGTTTTGAAAGAGGTTAAGAGAGCCCAAGGTAATTTTTGCCTACCATACAGAACCCTGTCTTATACCTCATGGTGGTCTAGTTGCCCAAAGTCAGGTGGTCTGAAGGCTCATTGATATAGAGGAAGTTCATAGAGAACTTCATTTCACACCTGAAAAATTTCTGGGTTCTTTTTTATCTTTCTTAGTGTAGACACAAAATCTGATATTCTCAGCCAGGTTTTCTTTTGACATCTCAGAGAGTCCTATGTTCTGAGTCTCTATCCTTTCCTGTGGCTGCCACCATGTGCCCACATCTGTTTGCGCCCTGCATGGTACAAGAAATTTCAGGCCCTAGGACAGCTCCTCCTAGAGGACAGCCTAAGTTGTGAGGTACAGCCTCTTGGGGGATCAGCTGAGATCTTGGGCCTAAGGAATCTCCTGGAACAGGCCTCATCTAGACAACTAACTTCTTGGGACCTTGTTTTCCCCAAGATCTGTTCCCATTCTTTGGAGACAGGTGGCCAGTCAGGCTGTGGATGCTGGTGCTGAGGGGCCAGGTCAGCAGTGATTTCTGCACTTTCAGTCTCTCACAGTGTGAAGGAGCAAAACCTCTCCCAGAGCATAAGGAACACCCACCCCAGTGCAGAGCTGTGCAAACCTGAAAAGCCTCATAGACTGGAGTCATGGTCCAGGTCTGTTGGAGGGTGATCCTGGAGGCTTTCAGTGAGCAAGACCAGGAGGGAACATGTCCCACCTGTCAGGGACCTTCCCTGCCCCTTGAGCCTGACACATGTGTGCTCCCTCAGCACCAAAGCTTTCTGTGTATCACTTTGAAATGATGTGCTCACTTATATGAGGCCCAGGTTTATTTATTCAGAGCCAAATGGGATGGACTAATATTAAAGAGGCAAGACAGAAGTGAATTTTAAAAAGTCTAGTTGCAATTCCATTTTTAAAAATCCCAACTTACAGCCAGGTGCAGTGGTGCACACCTGTGATCCTTCCTGCTCCAGAGGCTAATCAGGAGTGTTGTAAATTTGAGGGCAGCCTTAGCAACTTATCCAGGCCTTCTGCAACCTGGTGAGACTGCATCTCAAAATAAAATATAAAAATGACTGGCATGTGGATCAGTAGTGAAATAACTCTGGGTTTAATCTCGGGGATACCAAACCTAAGGAAAAAAAAAACACCCACTTACCTAATTTATCTTTTGCTACCCCTGAGTATGTGTAGAATGTTTGTAAGATTTAATGTTGTCTTTTCAGTGATTTCAAATTGATATCCAATCCTAGATTCCAAAATGCCAGGTAAGATACAGAGAAACTCTGTCTTGCATTATTGCGGCAGAAATTGAGTCCAATTCTACAAAAATAGTGGTGAATAAATTTATGAATGTGATTTCATAAAAACTAGTATCTGTCCTTCACAAGGTGATGAATTGGACAAAGGATGACAGTTTTTCACTGTTGTTGTCTGGAGTTGGCAGCTTCATGTTAACTCTGGTTTTTTAGTATCAGGAATGGAACCCAGAGTTGCTTAACCACCAGCCCCTTTTAGATTCTTTGTTTTGATACAGAGTCTCTTGCTACATCCCCTAGGGCCTCAGACTCCTGAACTGCTGGGGTTACAGCTGTGCACCATCACACCCGTCTCCATTGTAAATTTTAAGGACAATTTTGACAATATCTGAAACATCCAAGTATGATCATTTAATCACTGAATATCAGTGAAATAGTAAATGACATTCGTTTTCTGGAAAGGAGCGATACAACTGTCTAAATACATGTGTCTAAATAAGGGTGCTGATCCCCTCAAGAGCACTCCCCCTATGTCACCTGATTCCTGATCCCTCCTAAGTGCCTCCTCCTAGGGCCAACCCTTTGGGAGCTGGCCTTTTACCTTATGAAATTTGGGAGCAACATGAATGCTCTCTCTACTCTCTCTGTCCTCTGCAACATTTTGGCTTGTCTTAGATACAGTCTGCTATTTTCAATTTTTTGAAAAGTATTTTTTGTTGTTGCTATAGTTGGACACAATACCTATTTATTTATTTGTATGTGGTGCTGAGGATCAAATATAGGGCCTCTCATGTGCTAGGTAAGCACTCTACTGCTGAGCCAGAATCCCAACCCTCCTATTTCAATTTTAGATGTAGTTTTTCTTAAGTTTACCCTAAAACCATGCCCTAAATTTCACAGAATTCACTGAAATGCTCAGTGTTCTTTTTAGAGAGTGTAGATTATGGGAACATTCAACCTCCTTTGTGAGAAAGTGTGTTGTCTTTCCATTGATTTTGTTGTAATTTATGCCTCTAATTGTGTACCTTTTGTATTATAGTCGTTTTTATCTCTTATTATGTGTATTTTAGGTGTTTTTTTCTGTGTTTGTGTGTGTGTGTGTGTGTGGACTGCTGGAGATTGATCTGAGGGCCACATACATGCTTGGGAAGTTTTCTACTACAGAGCTACTCTCCAGTCCAAGAGAATTAGTATTGTAGACTATTGTTTATTTATTTGCTTACTTATTGAGTGCTGGGGATTCATGCCGTGGACTTGCTCATGCTTAGTTCTCCTCCAGAAATGAATTTCAATTTGTGAGCAGAGTTCTGGTGTTTTAGTGGGGAATAAACCTACAGGCACTTGACCACTGAGCACATTCTCAGCCCATTTTTATGTATTTATTATTTCTTTTTTTCTTTTTTTATATTTTATATAGTTGTAGATGAACAAAATACATTCATTTTGTTTGTTTACTTTTTATGTGGTGCTGAGGAACATATCCAGTACCTCAAACATGCTAGCAAGTGCTCTGCCACTCAGCTCCAATCCCAGACTCCCTTTTAATTTTTAATGAAGACAAGTCTCACTAAGTTTCTGAGGGTCTTGCTAAGTTGCTGAGAGTGGCCTCCAACTTGCCATTTCTCTGCCTTGACCTCCCTAGTGGCTGAAATTACAGGTGCACCCTACCACACCAGCAGTTGGAATGACATTTTTTTAACTTATTTTTTATTTGTAGTTGGACACAATACCTTTATTTTAGTTCTTCATTTTTATGTGGTGCTGAGGATTGAACCCAGGGTCTTGCACGTGCGAGTCGAGTGCTCTACCACTGAGCAACAACCCCAGCCCCTGGAATGACTTTTGAAGACTTATCATCCAATTTATTTCCAGATGGAAATAGTATTGAAAATCAGTTTCTTTGCTTTTGTCCATAGTTTTGAAATGTGTACGTATGACTCTTTGCTTTATTCTTGCATTATTATGAAAATGGTATTTAGCATTTACTATTATTTCTTATGTATATATTTGTAAAACTTCATGCCTTGGTAGTTTATTTAGTTTATTAGTTAGACTTTGTTTTTCAGAGGAATTTGTGGCTTACATAGTTTATTAGTCAGTGTTCTCTAGAGGAACAACATCAAGAGGAAGTTTGATTATAAAAGGGGACTTATTGGATTGGCGTACTTGACCTGAAGCTGGATGTCCACAGTGGCCATCTGCAGCTGGAGAGCTTGAGAAGTAGTAGCTGCAGAATCCAAGAGGCTGAAGCCTCAGAACAACAGGGATCAGTGGTGCTGCCCTAGTCCAGACCAAAGGTTCTGGAAACTCCCTGGAGAATCACTGGCAGAGTCCACTTTGGGAGAGTGAACAAGGCAGTGTCTGATACCCTCAGGCCATTGCTTAGCAAACAAAAACCCACTGAGAAGAAAGGAGCTTGCTCTGTTGCTGCTTCCTTCTTCTTTCAACTTTTGTTCCACCTAAGACACAGTCCTATTGGATGGTGCTGCGCACCTTAGAAAGGTTTGCCAGTTTGGCTCACTATCCTGCATGCCAATCATTTGTAGACATACCCTCATGGACACATGCAAAATCTCATTAATTATCAGTATCTTTTAATCCAATCAGGGTGACAATTAAATGTGTCATTACTCATAGTATGGAATACCCCTTCTCTCCAGCTGATAGTCTCCACTGTTTTCAAAATATTGCATTGGTGTAGGGTGTTTGTTAGTTACTAAACCAGTGTTGAACATTTGACGAAGAGAATGGATGAAGCAACATGTTATGATAAGCCAAAGTTCATCATTTACCTTAGGGTTCCTCCTGGAATTATGTGAACACCATGCATGTTGAGTGTAGATTTCTCATGCTGTCAATCTCTCCTGGCCTCCACTATACATTTGGTGGGATATTTTAGATCTCAGTGACCTTGGAGGATGTGGCTGTGAACTTCACCCAGGAGGAGTGGGCTTTGCTGAATCCTTCCCAGAAGAACCTTTACAGAGATGTGATGCTGGAAGTCCTCAGAAACCTGTCTTCTATAGGTAATAATGATGTTTTTAAAGTTAATCAAATAGAGAACTCATGTTTATTTTGGTCATTTATGTAGAAGGTGAAAAGGGAATCAGTTGGTGTATTATTGCAGCATAAATAACATGTGTCATTTGGCAAAGCATTGTTAGCTCCTAAATATTCATAGAGATTGTTCTGTTCTCTCATTTTAGGAAACAATTGGCAAGACAAGACCACTGAAGTTCATACTGAAAACTCTGGGAGCAATGTAAGGTAAGTGTCCTCACAAGAGGAGTCCATGAGGGGGTCTGAGAACAGTCATGTAATATTCAAAGCAAACCAACGAGAGAAGTATGCATAAATTGAGAAGTATTTATTCTTATAGTGCTTTTTACCTGAAATATATACTTAGCTGTAACAGATATTCTGTCTTTTCAAAGTATTTGACATGCAAAAAGTATATGAAATTGCATATGTGGATATCACTATTTGGATAATAGCCATAGAAAAGCTATGTTGAAAAGGATTGTTTGCTTTAAATCTCCTTATTTTTAGGCAAGTTGAACAAGTCAGAAAACCTAGCCTTTACCTAATGTTGGTAGTAATGTAAAGATCTATCAATACATAGAAAATTGTGAATGAATCAAGCATTGATTATGTGCTGGTCACTTCTTCTTTAAAGAAGTCATATGGTAAACTCAAAGGCACAAAATAGTGTGGGAAAACCTTCAAATTGATTCCAATTCTTAATTGAACAAAGAAAAATTTTAATAGAGTAAATCCATGTCACTTGATTATGGGTGCAAAAGACTTCATATGACCTTCATTCCTTCATAGGCAGATCACATCTCTCTCTGGAAACAAATACTACAACCATGAGGAATGTGAAGAGAAGACATGTGAATTTAAACAATATAAGAAATCTCTGGTTTCTCCCAAAAATGTTCACACACATATGTTAATAGAAACTGGAGATGGACCTTTTAAATGTACAGTAAGTGGGAAAGTCATCCATCATTCCAGTGACATTCAAAGGCATGGAGATACTCATACTGGGTGGCAACCCTATGAATATCAGCAATGTGGTGAAGCCTCGTCTTCTCCCACGGGTGTTCCAAGACACATGAGAACACGCAGTGAACGTACACGTTTTCAATGTGAGGTGGGTGGAAAAGCCTTTTGTTTCTCCTCTGTATTAAGAAGACATGAAAGAACTCATGCTGGAGAGAAAGTGTATGAATGTAAACGAGGTGGTCAGACCTGTATTTCATACACAAGTCTTCAAAGGCACAGGATCACACACATGGGGAATAAAGGCTTCAAATGTAAGGTATGTGGGAAAGACTTTGCTTTTCCCAGTTTACTTAGAATACATTAGAGAATGCATACTGGAGAGAAGCCCTATGAATGTAAGCAGTGTGGCAAAGCCTTCACTCAGTCCTCTGTTCTTCACTCACATGAAAAAATTCATACTGGAGAGAAACCCTATGAATGTAAGCAGTGTGGAAGAGCCTTTGCTACATCCCATCAGCTTCATGTACATGGAAGAATACATACCAGAGAAAAGCCCTATGAATGTCAACAGTGTGGAAAAGCGTTTACTAATGCCTCCTGCCTTCAGAAACACGAACGGACTCATACTGGAGAGAAGCCCTATGAATGTAAACAGTGTGGCAAAGCCTTCACTCAGTCCTCTAACCTTCGCTCACATGAAAAAACTCATACTGGAGCGAAGCCCTATGATTGTAAGCAGTGTGGCAAAGCCTTTGCTATGTCCAGCTACCTTCAGATTCATGGAAGAATGCACACTGGAGAGAAGCCCTATGCATGTAAGCAGTGTGGTAAAGCCTTTGCTTCATCCAGTCACCTTCACACACATAAAAAAACTCATACTGGACAGAAGCCTTATGATTGTAAGCAGTGTGGCAAAGCCTTTTCTAGATCCAGTTACCTTAAGATTCATAGGAGAATGCACACTGCAGAGAAGCCCTATGAATGTAAGCAGTGTGGAAAAGCCTTTGCTGCATCCCCTACGCTTCACAGACATGAAAGAATACATACCAGAGAAAAGCGCTATGAATAACAACAATGTGGAAAAGGTTTTGCCACATCCTGTCTGCTTCACACACGTGAAAGAATAGATACTGCAGAGAAATAGTATGCATGAAAGCAATTGGTAAACTTTTCTGTTATTACTGTTGCACTCATATACATGTAGGAAGTTACTGGAGAAAAATCCTTTGAATGTAAAACCTTGTAAATCAATATTTCATGTCATCCTCAAAGACAAGAAAAGGCTCACACTGCTGAAAATGTGTGTGTGTGTGTGAGACAGAGAGAGAGAGAGGGAGACAGACACTGGGGATTTAGTCTGGTTGTGCTCTACCACTTAGCTACATTCCAGTTACTTTTTATTTTGAGACAGAGACTTGCTGCATTTCTTAGGGTCTTCCTAGGGTGCTGAGTCTGGCCGCCAACATTGATCCTTCAGAATTAGCCTCTCAAGTCTCAGGAATTAAAGGCATACACCACCACTTCCAACTGAGTAACTCCTTAAATGTATAAAATTATCACAAATCATTCCATTTTCCCTGTTGCCTTCAAAGCCATTTCATTCACATTGAAAAACAAACCCTCTGAATGTAAGCAGTGTGGCAACACCTTTGCTCCATCCCGTCAGCTTCATAAACATGAAAGAATACATAGCAGAGAAAAGCTACATCCTGTCAGCTTCCCCTCCAGCCCTATTCTCATATATGAAAACACAGAGAGAAGCCCTGTGAGTGTGAGAAATGTGGGAAATCTAGTTTTCTCAGTCTTTTACTAAGGTGTCAGAAGATTCTTTTGGAATAAAAAGAATAAATCCTATGCAAAAAAGAAATATAACTTGTTGAGCTGTTCTAGTTTTGTTCCGTTGTATGAAAGAACTCATACTGTAGAAAATGCTGAGGATAAGCCATGTGGGGCAGTATTCAGCTTTCAGAGTTTTCTTCAAAGATTAAGAATTCACATCTGGGAAGATCCTTTTTCTGTCTTTCACAATTGTAGTAAGACTTTCAACTTTCCAGGTCCCATAGAACAGCATTTAAGAAACCACACTGGAGAAAAGCCCTGTATGTAGAAATGTGGTAGGACCTTTGCTTGTTTCAGATCCATTTGAACTTGTTCAGACTTGAGGATATTTTTATTTTATTTCATTTTATGTATTCATTTTGAGAAAAAAACTGTAGGTGTGTGAAAATGTTTGTGCCTTCATTTCATTGTTTATCTATTCAGAGGCAACAAAAATGCACCGTGGGTTGGAGAGGAGCATTGCATCAGCATGAAGATTTGAAAGCAACATGTTTTTTCTCTGTTAAATCTCTCTTGTTTTTAGATTAGATTTTCCTGTATTTTAAATCTTTTGTGTCTAATGTTTCATTACATATTCTGTATGTTAATTTAGGCCTCTCCACTCCAGGCTTTGGTACAGATTGGTGAAATGTCTCTTCTGAACTTCTGTTTTCTCTGTCTTTGTTCACATTTCACCCAGGAGTGCTCCACCACTGAGTTTCTCCACAGTCCTTTTAATTGTTGTTTTTTGAGATGGAGTGAGGCTGGCAGCTAGGACCATAGGCATGTGTCTCTGTAACCTGACGCTGGGCTCTTTCTTTTCCTTGATTGCTTATTGAGCTGTGGATGACTCTGGGACCCCACTCTTGTCACTTGTGCTTGTTCTAAGTCTCATGCATTGTGCTATATATAGGCACATTAAAGAGCATTATAACATAATGTCATTTGTGTATATTATTTGGAGAGGCACTTTCTCAAAATATGTTTTGCCCTATGCTTGAGTTGCTCTTTTTTTCCCAGGTCTGGGGACCCAATCCTGCCTTGTGCATGCTAGGCAGGCATTCTAGCACTGAGCACGCCTGTAGCTCTGGTGGTGAGTTTGCTGTTGCTGTGTGTGTGGACCCCACTGATGACCACATCAGCAGATGCAGCTCTGCAGGTGTTTCCTCCACAATGGCAGACGGTCTCTTGCTTCTTAAAGGTCTTTTATACCAGTGAATTTTTAAAAACACTACATCCAACTGCCCCAGTCTTGGCTGGGCACAGAATCACGAGCCACCACACAGCTTTTCAGATTCAAACAGCAAATCTTTATTCCCGAACTCACACCGGCCTCCACACACGCTCTGGGGCAATCCCAGTTCTCCTGCCACCCAATTCACCTACTCCACGAGGCTTTCTTCCAAAATCCTCTCTGAATCTCACGAGAACTCAATGAGAGCTCAGGCAGCAGGAATGCCCTAATTCCAGCAGCAATAATCCTCAACATCGAACTTCCCTAAAATCCAAGGTCTTAAACTGGGAACGCCTTAAACTTGTCTTAAACCGGGAACGCCCTAAACCCAAGGACTGGGATACTTCCTCAAACTGCAGGATACACCCTAATCCTGGATCCACCCTCGTCCTTGGGCAGGGTCACCTAACATGCAATGTCAACAGCAAAATTAATATGGGGTACGCTGGCAAGGAAATTTCCTACTTGGTAATGGCCTTCAGCATCTCCCCCCTTCTGATTAATTAAACAACAAGCAATGTGGCTTAAGGACCGTGCCTGGTAGGTTGTCCAATTCAACATATGGTTCTTACCCGTCATGGGAAAACTGACCTTTAGGCGTCAGCCTCCTGTCTTAGGTTGAATCCACTGCAATCAGATCAACCCGTCACTGACTACCGGTCCAGCATTCAGCCATGCTTGTGGAAAGGCCTATGCACCAGTGGGGGGGTGAGGTTTCTTGCCTCACCTCTGTTGGCCCCCAAATATCCTTGGTGCCAGTGGGGGGGTGAGGTTCTTGCCTCACCTCTGTTGGCCCCCAAATTTTAGACCATCACTAGTAGAAGGGAGGAGGATAGAGAAATGCCACGACACCAAGCCAATTGATGGCTCTTTTGGAAAAATTGCGTCACTGGTGACACCATCAGCAAAGATATGCCAGCATTACCACAATTAACATGGGGTGTGCTGGCAAGGAAATTGCATCACTGGTGACACCATCAGCAAAGATATGCCAGCAGTACCATAATTCGCTGCACCAGACGATATTTCACAATGCATGCAACTGATATATAGTCCAGGCAAGTTCTGCAGGCAGTTCAAATCGGAGGAGTCTATCAATATGTCCATTTCTTCCCAAAGTAAATCGAGTCCTTGATTGAGCATTACTTGTTGAGTTATATTCGTTGATGCATCAGTTCATACAGTTTACTGTGATAGCTATCGTAGAAGCTGTAGTTTGGTTTTATCTTAGTCTTCACCGGCACTGGGATGGAGATGGGAATTCTGGCAATGATGCTAAAGAGACATTATCCTGAACAGAATTATTAAATATAATGAAAAGGAAAGGTGAAAGTAAACAAACAGATCTGTTAACCTCCTTAAAAAACAATCCTTAACAGCTGTTTACCTAATTTAAATTAGTAAGCGAACAGATCTGTTAACCACCTTTAAAAACAATCATTAACAGCTGTTTACCTAATTTAAATTAAACCATTTAAATCACGTGAATAAAAAAAAATTCGGATCCATATTTTCATGAGCGCTCCTCATATATAAAATATGGACATACACACATACAGACATACAACACAAAACAGAAATGTGCACACAACATACAACACATAAGACAATAAAGGCCTTGTAGTTTTACCTAGGTGAAATCTCCATTGCAATGTTTAAAAACTCTACAGTCAAAAAATAAAACACAGTCAAAAAATAAAACTGATCAGAAAAACATTAACCTAGGTTTTGTATGAGCTCAAAAAATAAAATAGAACTTTACGATGTGGGAAAAATGCAATAATAATATTGATATTGAAAAAAGCACCATGGTTCACTGTCGCAGATGTAAGAACAGCCAAGCTGGAGCTCTGGATATCAGCTGTTATGGATTTGAGTCAAATTATCTTCTTTTTGGTCTGTAGAAATTGCTTTAGTTAGTGTCTCTGGAATCCAAATCGGCTGCTGTTCTCCCTGTGGAAACAAACACAAACGGAACCCCGATTCCAGAAAATAACTGGGTCGGGACCTTTCCATTGTGCTGTTAAAATATCTTTCCAAAGTACCTTAGGCTTATGCACATTTTTCGGATACATATGTCTTTCCGCAGCACTAAGTCCTGAATGAATCCAAATTTAGAAAGTTTAGAGTAAAAAGGGTTATTTTATCTTTGGGGGATATATACCCCTATAAGATCCTTTTAAATTTAAGTCATTCAAAAGCATTCTGCCTTAGTTTTTAGAATTACTTTAGTCCTATTAATTTTTTGATGTGGTTTTAAACCATAGTTGTCTTAGCCTCTTGCATTTTCTATCTGAAATACCTTTACTTGACATTTTCAACCATTTTCTATCTTATTTCTATCTTCTAGTTTTCTTCTAAGGTTTTTATATTTACCCTTAGTTGCTTTTTTCTGTCCTAGTTTTCTTTTGTTTCCTATTTTGTGGGTTTAAAATTCTTGTCTTTCTACATCTTTTTTTATCTTCCTATATCTTTTTTATCTTTCTACATCTTCTCTTTTTTTTCTTTACCTTTCTGTACTTCTGTTTTTAAAGTTTTCCACTTCAAATTTTTAATCTTCTTATCTAAATATCTTTTATCTTATTATCTTCCCATTTTCATGTTTTTTTTCCTCCATCATGAAGGCATCTTAACCTCCTTCAATTTGACCTTTTAAAGCCTTTTGCAACTTATTTAGACATTTTACAACTTTTTACTTTACCACACAAAGATTATCTCATCTCCCTCTTTTTGGTTTAATAAGTACATTTTAATAGTTTGATGAGTAAAGCAATCTTTTTCCGCCATGAAGGTATCTCAACCACCTTCAGTTTAACCTTTTAAAGCCTTCAATTATCATCTATACTGTACTTTTAAATGTACTTTTTCACCACCTACAGCTTTACTCTTTTAAACGAGGCTTAGATTCTGTTTAAATCGCTTAATGTTAGTTTACATGGCTGCCCTTCAACCAAAGGCTTTTTTTTTTCTCCATTAAGAAGCTTTGTCTCAATCTGCCATGTACAAATACCTTTTTTCTTCTTTCTTCCTTTCTCAAGCTTTTAAATTAAGTCTAGTTTCCTCAAAATCTTTTTAAATGGCATTTTCAACTTTTTACTTTAAAACAGAGATTATCTCATCTAGAAACATTTCTTTTTCCTTTAACCTTTTATATTAAAATATATTTCCACATCTTGAATCTTTTTATATCTCTTTTTTAACCATTAACCCTTTTTATAAATTCACATTCTGAAACAACCCTTATAAAATTTTTGAATTTAGACAAATTACTCCACTTTAATAAGATGAAATAATTTCATGTTTTTTAAGGTACTATAATATTGTAATTGAAACCCAACTGAAACTTCTTATACTCTTTGTATATAAATTACACATGATAGAATCTTAAGACTTAGTAACCTTGTTTCAGCAAAGACACAGACCAAAGCAATATTAAACTTTTTTCTATTTATCAATTTATGAAAACACACATAATGTTTAAATATATTACCTCATGAAACTTAATAAGTAAAGAGTACTTGATTTCATATTTAGTGGTTGATATTTTAACACGTTAGCTTTGGAAATTAATCAGATGTCTGTAAAACCCAAGACCTTAGACAAATGTAGTAAACAGAATTAGCCATCTCTTTCTTGTTGAAGAAAAATCCTTCTACAGGATACCATGATGGTCCCATTGATAACTTAATAACTCGTCTTTTAAAAAGCCATGGGCTACATTTTTGTATTGTATCAACATATGCCCTAACTGTTCTTGATCTTACTGGGGTGCCTCCATCCTCTAACAATTTCTCTTCCTCGGAGGTGAACAACTTCAAACCTGAGTCAACCATTTTCCCCAGTTTGCCTGAGAAAGTTCTATGAACAGGCAACTTGAAATAAAAACAAAATAAATCACAACAAGAACACATTGGTTTTTGAAATGGTCACCCATTTTTTTTGCTCTCCTTCAGGAGCGAGCAAATTCACTTACCCCCAAGCTTCAGACATTCCCCGTACGGGCCACCAAATGCCGCAGTCTTGGCTGGGCACAGAATCACGAGCCACCACACAGCTTTTCAGATTCAAACAGCAAATCTTTATTCCCGAACTCACACCGGCCTCCACACACGCTCTGGGGCAATCCCAGTTCTCCTGCCACCCAATTCACCTACTCCACGAGGCTTTCTTCCAAAATCCTCTCTGAATCTCACGAGAACTCAATGAGAGCTCAGGCAGCAGGAACGCCCTAATTCCAGCAGCAATAATCCTCAACATCGAACTTCCCTAAAATCCAAGGTCTTAAACTGGGAATGCCTTAAAGTTGTCTTAAACCGGGAAAACCCTAAACCCAAGGACTGGGATACTTCCTCAAACTGCAGGATACACCCTAATCCTGGATCCACCCTCGTCCTTGGGCAGGGTCACCTAACATGCAATGTCAACAGCAAAATTAATATGGGGTACACTGGCAAGGAAATTTCCTACTTGGTAATGGCCTTCAGCATCCAACTTAGCTTTTCTCCCCATGAATAATACTTAGGTGGAATATTCTAGAAAACTCAGGCTTGATTTCTCTCTGTGTTTAGAGTAGCTCTGTATCCCTGGGAATATTGTGTGATGGTTTTAGTTTTAAGTTTAAGAAAACCTACTTAATGCACTCTACATGATGAAAGGCTTGGTAAGGAGTGTCCCAGTCTGATGTGCTAATATAGTGGCACTCCTTTCTCCACAAAAGAATATTAAATTAGCTTCTCGAGAAACCTTCACCATAATTTTCTTTCAACAAAATGTCAAGAGCAGATTTTGCAAAGATCTCAATGTGGATTATAACACAGACTTCTGCTTTTGTGGTAAAGCTTGGAAGACCTCTGATTAATCTTACAATTGGTACACAAAGTACTTTCTGTGAACTAAAAAAAAATATATTCTTCAGGTATACACCTACAGAAAATATAAACCTCTATCCCTGTCCCATTGGGTGTCAATGAAGATCAATGAAATTACAAGCAGTGAACCAAAAACTTTTAGGTGATACACCTCAGAACCCTGCAGCTAATAAATCTAATTGTGGAACATCCTTGGGTGTCTAGCTTCATGTGCCCTACATCATTGATGCAGCTGCAGCCTGCCATCAGGTGTCATTCTGCAGTATATGCTGGGGAGAGGGCTGTTTCTGCTCAGGCTAAAGGATTAAAGTGAACAACCCCAAAGCTGTGGAGACACATTTTCTATCATGTCCAACTACAGCATCAACTAGTTATAAAAATTAAAGGTTTCCCTGGCTCATGAGAATGAGAGGATCTGGGAAAGGGCTGTCAGGGATGAGGGATGGGGACATGTGCTCTTTTCATAACCTTCCTTTGATCCCAGGAAGAGGCTGCCAGGTTCCCTTCTCATCAGACCTGGAGGGACTCATAGGTGCTCCTTAGGCCCCAGCTTCACCTGCTGCTGAGGAAAAGGGTGCACCTGACCTTGTGTGAGGAGCTTCTTCCACTGACAGGGCTTTGACCTGCAGGCCAGGATGAAAGGTTAAGAATGTAAAGGTTAAGTTTAGTTTTCTTCATTGAGTTTAATTTCTGTTTTCCTGAAACCTGAAATTTATGTATGTGTCCAAACAATTCCCAGAAAAGCCGTTAAATGTATGTTGAGAAAAGTCTCCTGACCATCTGGTTGCTCTGTACAAACAACCCTCCTGCATTCCCTGACCTACACATGAACTCCCCAGTTCAAACAATGTATATAAGCTCTGCTTCAGTTGTTCTCCGGCTCTCAGCTCCTCTCAAGTGAGCTCTGAGCCCCAGCATGCTGGACCCCCAAGAAACCCTCTGCTGTTGCATGAGACAGTCTCTTGTTGGTCTCTTCCTCCCACGCTCAACCGACCTTAACAAGGAGACTGCAAGGGAGGCTGGGTGTTCACAGGGCCATCCTCAGAATCATTGGCCAGTCTCCTCACCCCCATGCCTCATTGTGCTCCAGCTGTCATCATTCAACAGTGACCACGTGTCCGTGTCATGTGGAAGAAGGTCCCAAGAATCACCAGCATGCATGGGGAAGAGGCCACAAATCATTTAACTTGGAAAACCAGGAGGCCTGAGACTGAAGCCATCCAGGCCTCTCTGACCAAGGCCAAGGTAGGGGACAACCCTGGGCAGAGCATAGTTTTGGTGTCCTCAGCCAGAGCAGCATGTCAACACGTATGTGGCCACCTCCTCCTCTGACCCCCTTCACCAGAAGGAAACCAGGCCTCTGAAGAGACACACCCATCACAGGGAGCAGGGATGGAGCCAGGACCCCTGTCCAGCTGTATGACTCCTGGGACCCACGTGTAGCCTGAGCTTTCCCCAGAAAAAGGCAGAACTCCCACACCCAGTATCTTTAATTTTCAAATTAAAGCCAGAAACATGGGGCTGAGAGAATTCATCGGGTGTTTTTCTAGCCAGGCATCTAGTATGGATGGGCTGGCACTGGGGTGGGCAGCAGAGTCTCAGTCCTCTCCCCCCACTCCGAATCCCCCTCCAGGGAAACCCTTGTGTCCTGGCTGTTGAGCTGCCCTTGCTGCCAGAGGACAGCCCCACCTCAACCGCAAACCCTTTGTGGCTGTCCTGACCATGGGAAAGCTGGTCATCCCTCAGGGCTGTTTGACACATCTCTGGGTCTCATTTTCCTACTCGATTCTTTGAAATGCCCAGAGCTCAAGGCTGTATGCACCCAAGTAGCCAGAACTGAAATCGGGGGCAGAGTTGGGTTCATTTCTCACCATTTTTCTTGTTCTGGGTCCCAAGGGCTGATGAAACATGGGGATGAGGGACTTAGGCAGGTCTGGGATTGTCACTGTCCTGGAAATGGCTGCTGCAGAGGTCTGTGCAGAACCCCAGATTACATCTGCAACCCACGTGGCCTGGGACCTGCTCCCCACTTTATGATCTGCCCTGGGCAGGAGCAGCCTCCAGAACTCAGCCTTCACATGGGAGCAAAATGGCATGTCTGTCATTCTGTCATTGGTTCACTGCCTATTGTCCTCGTGGCACATGACTGTTCTGTTAGACATGAGGTCCTCTTTCAATGCCAAAGTCAGCTTGCATTTTCAGCTGACCTGAAATGGTTCATATTGGTAAGAATGTGAAAGGAGCTGACAGGTTGCCTTTGTGTCCCAGGGAGGCCACAAGGTTGGATCACCTAACATTGTGTGGACTCTACAGGCTTTTGTGTCTCCTGGAATGTGCTTTGGGTTTCTGCAATAGCAAACCCAAACAAACCCAGAATAACCAAATTGTAAACTCTAATTGACATCAAACTAAGGGCTTTCCATCTCGTTAATGAAATATTGTGCTTTGTGCCAGGTGTGGTGGTGATGCCTCAATCCCAGCCTCTAGGGAGGCTGAGGCAGGAGGATCAAGAGTGTACAGCCAGTCCCAGCAAAGTTGAGCTGCTAAGCAACTCAGAGAGACCCTGGCTCCAAATAAAATACAAAATGAGGCTGGGGATGTGGCTCACTGATTGAGTGCACCTGGTTCAATCTCTGGCACCCCCATCTCCCTCCCCCCCAAAAAGCCAGCTCTTTCTTCTGATTGGCAGAATCCCGGTCTCTGGACAGTAGTCACTGTGCTGCTCCTTTGCTAGCAAACCATTTTTTTTTCCTGTAATCTCACAGCTGTGTCCTTATTGGATTGGCATTGGGAAAGAGGATGGAGCATTCAGAAACACCTTAACATCATGTGTCAATGTCTCACAGCTGTTCTGTCTCAATTAATTGTGGCTTTGAAACATTTTGCCTGATTTTGAAAAGGTACTACAGGAGAGCTGACTCATGGTGTCTGTTTCATGGTGTAGGACTCACATTCTCTTATTTTCAAACTCTTTATCCATTTGTATCCCAGCAGTGACCCCTGCACATAGCACAGAATTGGACTTTGTTTTCATTCTGTCTGCTGATCTCTACCTTAGGATAGGATTGTTCAGTCAATTGCCATATAATGTCACTGTTGATGTAGTTCGATTGATGTCTGCCCTTTTACACTCTTCTCTTTTCTTATGTCTTTTTCCCCTCTATTCCTCTTCAGGATGTTGTTGTTCTTAAACTGGCCATTAAGCCCAGGGTTGCTGTCACACTGAGCTACATGCCCTGCCCCTTTTAAGTTGTATTTTGAGAGAGAGTGAGGCTACATTTCAGAGGTTGGGCTAGAATTTTTGACCCTCATGGTATGGTTTGTACCACTATCCCAGGATACTGCTCAAGTTTTGTCGTTGTTATTGTTGTTTTCTAAGAAATAATTTATTCAATGATTTTTTTTCAGTTTTTTAATGTATTGGCTTAAAGATGTGTCATCATGTGTAAAAAATATGCTCCCTTGGCCAAAACCAAAGATGGCCTTGTTAGAGACCTGGCACTGTTAAACCACAACACAAGGAAAAGAACACAGACTCCAATTTTGAATCAAACTAAATCAAAAGTTTATTTATGTACTCCAGGAGCTGGCCATGTCTGTCTGTCCTCAAACCCCAGGCTAAAGATACTCCAGCTCTCTCAGAACACATTTGTTTTAAATCAAACAACTCTTTTTTTTTATTGAGAGGGGGAGAGAGTAAGAGAGACAGAGAGAATTTTTTAATATTTATTTTTCATTTTGGGCAGACACAACATTTTTTTTTTTTTTTGTATGTGGTGCTGAGCATCGTTCCCATGCCTCAGGCACGCCAGGTGAGCGAGGTACTGCATGAGCCACATCCCCAGCCCTTGGAACACATTTTTTTTGAATTTTTTAATACTTATTTTTTATTTCTCGGCGGACACAACATCTTTGTTGGTATGTGGTGCTGAGGATCGAACCTGGGCCGCACGCATGCGAGGCGAGCGCGCTACCGCTTGAGCCACATCCCCAGCCCATGGAACACATTTTTATAGCACAAAAGTTTGCAAAGAGGAGTGTCTTGAGAACTTACAGATACCAGGATTTGGACAAGCATAATACAAAGGCAGGTAGTCTGTTAATGAACTACATGGCTTAACATTTCAAGGTAGGGAATAAATTCAGATCCCAACATCAGAATGTATGAGGTACCACTGAGGTTTCAGAGAGGTTGTTATCTGGTTGGGGGGGGAGTATGGGTCACTTCAAGGCATGGGCAGGCATTCCAAGAAAGTTTAAAGATTGCAGTAATTTATATCTTAAGAATTTATAAAGGTTGTTATCTGGTTGGGGGGGGGAGTATGGGTCACTTCAAGGCATGGGCAGGCATTCCAAGAAAGTTTAAAGATTGCAGTAATTTATATCTTAAGAAGGAATTAGGCAGGGTTTCAGAGTTATATTCTCAAACCCACTATATTTATGCTCCCACCCACTTCTTTGTACCACATAGTAAAAGGGCTGGGGATGGAGCTCAGGGATTCTGTACCACTGCCGTGGATTCAATGCCCAGCACGGGGTGGGGGGGGAGAGCACCTAGAGTTGAGTTCTCAGCCCTAGACAGGTATGTGGCCACTATTCCACACTTGAGGAAACATGACTGTTTATATATAATCCCCCCTCCCCATGGTCATTGGCAATGTTGGTAGGTAGACTGAATTTGGGCCAGGACACAAGATGTGAAAGACTTCACCAATTCAAGTTAAGAGTAAAAATAAAGTTGTATTCACTTTCTGGGAAGGGGCAGATACTGAAGCCAGAAATAGACATGCAGTCAGTACAGACAGGTAAATGGAGTCAGGTCTGATCAAGGAGGCCAATGTTGAGTGAGTCTGGCAAGTTGCACACTGTCCCCTGAGGGATAGAAGTAGCTCCCAGTAAAATAGGGAGATGCTCATCAAACCACCCTAGGCTGTTTCCGCTCCCCATCCCATAAGTCCACCCAATTCCCTCCCTTTGGCCTTCCACCCTCATACCCAATCACCTGCACAATAAAGGAGAATAAAGGACAGGAATGTGGGAGGACAAAAGAAGACCTTAGGTTTAAGAGGGAGAAGACCTCCCCCTTCCAGGGATTCTACCTTTTGGGTCCCCTTCTTCCTGGGGTGGGGGGAGTCTTTTGTGCTTTCTCTTATTAAACCTTCCACTTTCCACTCTCCACCTGCATCTCTGGTGTTATACTGCAGGATTCAGGAACAAGGACTCCTCATGGTAAACAGCATTATCATTTGTTGATTTTCACCTGACCTTGGGCTCCTCCTGCCTTAGAGTCCTTAAGTAACTAATTTTTGTATTTTTTTTAAATTGTTGTTTGTTTCTATGGTGAGGTTAAAACACAGGGCATCACCCATGCAGGGAAAGCAGTCTCCCTCAGCCAGAGCTCAATCCCAGATGTTACCCTTTGTACCAAGTTCAAGCAAAGGCTTCCCACCTGGATTAGTTCCCAGCCCAGGAAAGAAGCTCCACCTGAAAAGGGCTGGGGCCAAGGATCTGCCACTCTAGGCAATTTTGGTTAGTGATTGGATAACTTTAGCTGTCAATCACAACGCAGAGGCCTGATTGGAGGCGCCCCATTAGGGATGCTGGGGTGGAACTGTCCAATCAGATCCAGACCAGAGGGGAAGGGCGGGCTTTGGAAATCTCGCGGGCTTTTTTTTCCGGACCAACTCTGCTCCTCCCTTTCCGGGCCCCAGGAGCTCTGCCAAAAGGCCTGGGTGATTCTGAGCAGCCTGTGCTTCCCTCTATCTCTGGTGCCTTGAGGTCCTCAAGAGAACACCGGGTCCTCTAGAAAGACAAAAATGGTGAGTATGTGACGAGGGCTGAAGGGACATGGTCAGCACCTGCCTTGGGGCCCCCGCAAAGGGGTGAGCTGCAGAGCCTGGCGGAGTCACCTCTGGAGGTTGCCCTGGGTCTCTGTCCCCTGGTCCTGGGGGTTGGGCTGGATGGTAGAATCTTGAAGTCACCTCGCTGGCGGCTGACCCTAAGCCTCTGTCCACTGGTCCCGCGGGGTGAGCTGGGTGTTGGGTGCCCAAGGTTGGTGCAGAGGGTGCAGCCTGGTCTTCCATGGCGGATGGCCCTGGGCTTCTGCTCTCTGGCCCCTAGAATTGGGCTGGGTATCCAGTCCCTGAGGTCAGCTGCGGAGCATGAGGCCCAGTTCCCGCTGGCAGGTGGCCCTGGGTCCTGTCCCTTGGTTTCCATTGTTGAATGGGCAGCTCCTGTCCCCAGCTTCCCCTCCCCTCCCTGCTGGTGGCCCGCCCCCACTCTTCCAAACGTGTAGGAAGCAGGATCCCAAATCCACTTTCCTTCCCCCGTTTAGTTCCTCTGAAAGCTGCTGTAGGTCTTTTTTTTTTTTTTTTAAGCGAGAGAGAGAGAGATAATTTTTTAAAAAATATTTTATTTTTTAGTTCTCAGCGAACACAACATCTTTGTTTGTATGTGGTGCTGAGGATCCAACCCAGGCCACAGGCATGCCAGGCAAGCGCGCTACCGCTGAGCCACATCTCCAGCCCTGCTGTAGGTGTTTCAAATTGCAGTTGCCTGCTGCATTCGAAAATGCCACCATCTTTTCCACTTCCCTTCATAAATATCTGGTCTTCCTCCTGTGTTTCAAATGGACACAGCCTATTAATTTTCACATTTTCTCCACTGATATACTGCAAAGAATATTTTGCTTTTGTTTTGAAGTTCAAAACTAGAGAAGCTTTATCAGTGTCATCCTCAGGCATATCCCCCCAATTTAAAAAAAAAAAATGAGACCCTATCCCAGTTGTTTGGGACACTGTCCTCCAACTTGTGATCCTCTTGCCCCAGCCCCCTGAGTCCCTGGGATTACAGGCCTCACTATCCCTGGCAAGATTAACACTTTTGTTCTGTTTCTTAATATCATACTTGAGAGAAAAGAATAGTCATGTGACACACCCTGTGTTCAGGTAAAATAGCTGCTTTAAATGAAATAAGGCAGTTGGTTATTGGTACTAGGGATATTGAATCTTGGTGTACATCCCCAGCCCTTTTTCGTTTGCTTGTTTATTTGTTTTTGGCAGAAGTTATTTATTTATTTTACTTGGTTTTCATTACTTAAACATGACAGTAAAATGCATTTTGACACATCATATGTAAATAGAGTGTAACTTCCTCTTTTTCTGGTTGTACCTAATGTTCATTCACACTGGTCATGTAGTCTCATATGCAAATAGGATAATAATGCCTGATTTATTCTCTTGCCCTTCATCTCCAGCCCTTTTCAATTTTGTTTTCAGAGTGGATCTGGCCACAATACCTGAAAAAAAAATAGTTTACTTTGACCAAAATATTAATGAGCATACTCAGGAATATGGATTCAACTTATCCTGAATGATGTATGTGTTTCAACCTGAAAGTGATAATGTTTTTTTTTAAATACCTGGCATTCACCCCAGGGGTACTTATGCAATAAGCCAGTTCTGCATCTATTTTTACATTTTATTTTGAGAGAAGATCTCGTCATGTTCCTCAGGGCCTCACTAAGTTGCTGAGGCTGGCTTTGAATTTAGCAGTCCTTCTGACCCAGTCTCTCAAGGTTTTGGGATATCAGTTGTGCCCCACTGTGCATGACTGACAAGAACATTTGTAAAAGAAAGTTATGCATGAATACATTAACCAAGTGCATTGGTAGGATCATCAGATGGGTGGCTACAGTCAAAAGGGGGAAATTTCTCCTGTAGGTCCTTTATTACATTGTTAGCTTTGGAAGATGGTAATTACATGTTGAGTGAGGTTGGTAATATATTCTGAGAGGTTCATTTGTTTGGAGAATTTTGGACGAATACAGAAATTAAGGTAATTGGTTTTGAAAGAGGTTAAGAGAGCCCAAGGTAATTTTTGCCTACCATACAGAACCCTGTCTTATACCCTCATGGTAGTTCCCCAAAGTCAGGTGGTCTGAAGGTTCATTGATATAGAGCAAGTTCATAGAGAACTTCAGTTCACACCTGCAAAAATTCTGGGTTCTTTTTTATCTTTCTTAGTGTAGACAACAAATCTGATTTTCTCAGCCAGGTTTTCTTTTGACATCTCAGAGAGTCCTATGTTCTGAGCCACTATCCATTCCTGGGGATGCCACCATGTGCCCACAGCTGTTTGCGCCCTGCATGGTACAAGAAATTTCAGGCCCTAGGACAGCTCCTCTTAGAGGACAGCCTAAGTTGTGAGGTACAGCCTCTTGGGGGATCAGCTGAGGTCTTGGGCCTAAGGAATCGCCTGGAACAGGCCTCATCTAGACAACTAACTTCTTGGGACCTTGTTTTCCCCAAGATCTGTTCCCATTCTTTGGAGACAGGTGGCCAGTCAGGCTGTGGATGCTGGTGCTAAGGGGCCAGGTCAGCAGTGATTTCTGCACTTTCAGTCTCTCACAGTGTGAAGGAGCAAAACCTCTCCCAGAGCTTAAGGAACACCCACCCCAGTGCAGAGCTGTGCAAACCTGAAAAGCCTCATAGACTGGAGTCATGGTCCAGGTCTCTTGGAGGGTGATCCTGGAGGCTTTCAGTGAGCAAGACCAGGAGGGAGCATGTCCCATCTGTCAGGGACCTTCCCTGCCCCTTGAGCCTGACACATGTGTGCTCCCTCAGCACCAAAGCTCTCTGTGTATCACTTTGAAATGATGTGCTCACTTATCTGAGGCCCAGGTTTATTTATTCAGAGCCAAATGGGATGGACTAATATTAAAGAGGCAAGAAAGAAGTGAATTTTAAAAAGTCTAGTTGCATTTCCATTGTTAAACATCCCAACTTACAGCCAGGTGCAGTGGTGCACACCTGTGATCCTTCCTGCTCCAGAGGCTAATCAGGAGTGTTGTAAATTTGAGGACAGCCTTAGCAACTTATCCGGGCCTTCTCCAACCTGGTGAGACTGCATCTCAAAATATAATATAAAAATGACTGGGGATGTGGATCAGTAGTAAAACATCTCTGGGTTTAATCTCGGGGATACCAAACCTAAGGAAAAAAAAAAACACCCACTTACCTAATTTACCTTTTGCTACCCCTGAGTATCTGTAGAAGGTTTGTAAGATTTAATGTTGTCTTTTCAGTGATTTTAAATTGATATCCAATCCTAGATTCCAAAATGCCAGGTAAGATACAGAGAAACTCTGTCTTGCATTATTGCGGCAGAATTTGAGTCCAATTCTACAAAAATAGTGGTGAATAAATTTATGAATGTGATTTCATAAAAACTAGTATCTGTCCTTTACAAGGTGAAGAATTGGACAAAGGATGACCGTTTTTCACTGTTGTTGTCTGGAGTTGGCAGCTTCATGTTAACTCTGGTTTTTTGGTTTCAGAAATGGAACCCAGAGTTGCTTAACCACCAGCCCCTTTTAGATTCTTTGTTTTGATACAGAGTCTCTTGCTACATCCCCTAGGGCCTCAGACTCCTGAACTGCTGGGGTTACAGCTGTGCACCATCACACCCGTCTCCATTGTAAATTTTAAGGACAATGTTGACAATATCTGAAACATCCAAGTATGATCATTTAATCACTGAATATCAGTGAAATAGTAAATGACATTCGTTTTCTGGAAAGGAGCGATACAACTGTCTAAATACATGTGTCTAAATAAGGGTGCTGATCCCCTCAAGAGCACTCCCCCTATGTCACCTGATTCCTGTTCCCTCCTAAGTGCCTCCTCCTAGGGCCAACCCTTTGGGAGCTGGCCTTTTACCTTATGAAATTTGGGAGCAACATGAATGCTCTCTCTACTCTCTCTGTCCTCTGCAACATTTTGGCTTGTCTTAGATACAGTCTGCTATTTTCAATTTTTTGAAAAGTATTTTTTGTTGTTGCTATAGTTGGACACAATACCTATTTATTTATTTGTATGTGGTGCTGAGGATCAAATATAGGGCCTCTCATGTGCTAGGTAAGCACTCTACTGCTGAGCCAGAATCCCAACCCTCCTATTTCAATTTTAGATGTAGTTTTTCTTAAGTTTACCCTAAAACCATGCCCTAAATTTCACAGAATTTACTGAAATGCTCAGTGTTCTTTTTAGAGAGTGTAGATTATGGGAACATTCAACCTCCTTTGTGAGAAAGTGTGTTGTCTTTCCATTGATTTTGTTGTATTTTATGCGTCTAATTGTGTACCTTTTGTATTATAATTACTTTTATCTCATTACATGTATTTTTGTGTGTGTGTGTGTGTGTGTATGTGTGAGGACTGCTGGAGATTGATCTGAGGGCCACATACATGCTTGGCAAGTTTTCTACTACCGAGCTACTCTACAGTCCAAGAGGATTAGTATTGTAGACTGTTGTTTACTTATTTGCTTACTTATTGGGTGCTGGGAATTGACTCCATGTACTTGCTCTTGCTTAGTTATCCTCCAGAAATGAATTTCAATTTGTGAGCAGTGTTCTGGAGGTGGGCAGGTGTTTTACTGGGGAATAAACTTACATGCACTTGACCACTGAACACAACCTCAGCCCTTCTTCTTATTTATTTTTTCATATACATATATTTTGTATTGTTATTGATGGACAGAATACCTTTATTTTCTTTATTTTTCTGTGGTGCTGAGGATCATACCCAGTGCCTCACACATGCTAACAAGTGGTCTGCCACTCAGTTACATTCCCAGTCCCCCCTTTTTATATTTGATGAAGACCAGTCTCACTAAATTTCTGAGGGTCTTGCTAAGTTGCTGAGACTGGCCTCCAACTTGCCATTTCCCTACCTTAACCTCCCTATTGGCTGAAGTCACAGGTGCACTACACCACACCAGCAGTTGGAATGACTTGTCAGAACCCGCTGACCATCTGTACTTCCTGATCAGGAGGTAACAGCAGAGATGCTGAAAGACACACACATACACACACACACACACACACACACACACACACACACACACACAGAGACACACACACAGTAGGAATGAGCACCTCTTTATTTTTTTCCCTTCATCTTTTGTATAGCAACAAAGAAACACATCCTCCTGGCAGCTTAATCTTTTCCAGCTTCGATAAATATTCTCAGAATAACATTGTTCATGGTCACAGTGCTCCGTACTTCTTATTATCTGACTTGTAGTTAGTTATTTCCTGGAAAGCACATATATATATCAATATAGATTTTAAACTTGGCAGAACATTCTTTTATCTTCTTTTTTTTTAAAGAGAGAGTGAGAGAGGAGAGAGAGAGAGAGAGAGAGAGAGAGAATTTTTTTAATATTTATTTTTTAGTTCTCGGCGGACACAACATCTTTGTTGGTATGTGGTGCTGAGGATCGAACCTGGGCCACACGCGTGCCAGGTGAGCGCGCTACCTCTTGAGCCACATTCCCAGCCCCCTTTTATCTTCTTAAGATGGCAAGAAGGACACAGTTCAAAGAGTTCATTGTTTCTCACAGAACCCTTTTGTTTTGCACAGCAAAAGGTAACACTTTGAGTACATGGGCACACAATGATTTTGAAGACTTATCCTCGGATTTCTTTCCAGATGGAAAGAGTGTTGAAAATCAGTTTCCTTGATTTTGTCCATACTTTTGAAATTTGTAACTATGCCTCTTCCTCTTTGCTTTATTTTTGCATTATTATGATAATGGTACTTGGCATATACTATTGTTTCTTATGTATATATTTGTAAAACTTCATGGCTTGGTAGTTTATTCACTTCTTTTTTTTAAAAGAAAGAGAGAGAGAGTTTTTAATATTTATTTATTTTCCTTAGTTTTCAGCGGACAAAACATCTTTGTTTGTATGTGGTGCTGAGTATTGAACCCAGGCCGCACGCATGCCAGCCATGTGCTCCCACTTGAGCCACATCCCCAGCCCTTATTCACTTCTTTATTTGATAAACTTTGTTTTTATGAGCAATTTTAGGCTTACATAGTTTATTAGTCAGTGTTCTCTAGAGAAACAGCATCAACATGATGTATGATTATAAAAAGGTGAATTATTAGATTGGCCTACTTGACCAGAAGCTGTGTGTCCACAGTGGCGATCTGCAGCTGGAGAGTTTTAGAAGTAGTAGCTGCAGAGTCCAAGAGGTTGAAACCTCAGAACAATAGGGATCAATGGTGCTGCCCTAGTCCAGACCAAAGGTTCTGGAAACTCTCTGGAGAATCACAGGCAGAGTCCACTTTGGGAGAGTGAAGAAGACAGAGCCTGATATCCTTAGGCCATTGCAGCAGCCATCAAGAACCCATTGAAAAGAAAGGAGCTGGCTCTGGTGCAGCTTCCCTCTTCTTCCAACTTTTGTTCCACCCAAGACACCATCCCATTGGATGGTGCTGCCTAGCTTAAGGAGGTTCTCCAGTTTGGTTCACTGTTCCACATGCCAATCATTTGTAGACACACTGTTCCACATGCCAATCATTTATAGACACACCCATAAGGTATTTAATCATTGGCATCCTTTAATCCAATCAAGGTGACAATTAAATGTGACATTACTCATAGTAGTGAATACCCCTTCTCTCCAGCTGATACTCTCCACTCTTTTCAACATATCGCATTAGTGTAGGGTGTTTGTTAGTTACTAAACCAGTGTTGAACATTTGATAAAGAGTATTGATGAAGCAACATGTTATGATGAGCCAAAGTTCATCCTTTACCTTGGGGTTCCTCATCTGTGTGATGTGATTGTGTGTGTCACGTAGTTTACAAGATAGTGTCATACAGAAGAGTTTCACTGCTCTGGGAATCCTGTGTTCCACCCCTTCATCACTCCTCCTCATTCCTTCCTTCAAATCATGCAATTAATCGAGAGGCCAGGGAATTATGTGAACATCATGCATGTTGAGTGTAGATTTCTCATGCTGTCAATCTCTCCTGGCCTCCACTATACATTTGTGGGATATTTTAGAACTCAGTGACCTTTGAGGATGTGGCTGTCAGCTTCACCCAGGAGGAGTGGGCTTTGCTGGATCCTTCCCAGAAGAACCTTTACAGAGATGTGATGCTGGAAGTCCTCAGAAACCTGTCTTCTATAGGTAATAATGATGTTTTAAAAATTAATCAAATAGACAATTCATGTTTATTTTGGTCATTTATGTAGAAGGTGAAAAGGGAATCAGTTGGTGAATTATTGCAGCATAAATGGCACGTATCATTTGGCAAAGCATTTCTAGCTCCTAAATATTCATAAAGATTGTTCTTTTCTCTCATTTTAGGAGCCAAGTGGGAAGACAAGACCACTGAAGTTCAAATTGAAAACTCTGGGAGCAATGTAAGGTAACTGTACTCACAAGAGGAGTCCATGAGGGGGTCTGAGAACTGTCATGTAATATTTAAACAAACCAACCGAAGAAGTATGCATAATTTGAGAAGTATTTATTCTTATAATATTTTTTACCAGAAATATATACGTAGCTGTAACGGATATTCAGTCTTTTCAAAGTATTTGACATGCTAAAAGTACTATGAAATTGCATATGTGATTATCACTATTTGGACAATAGCCATAGAGTAGCTGTGTTGTAAAAGATTGTTTGCTTTCAATCTCCTTATTTTTAGGCAAGTTAAACAAGTCAGAAAACCTAGCCTTTACCTGATGTTGGTAGTAATGTAAATATCTGTCAATAAATAGAAAATTGTGAATGAACCAAGCATTGAATATGTGCTGGTCACTTCTTCAAAGAAGTCATATGGTAAACTTCAAAGGCAAAAAATAGTGTGGAGAAACCTTCAAATCAATTCCAATTCTTAATTAAACAAAGAAAAATTTTAATAGAGTAAATCCATGTGACTTCATTATGTGTGCAAAAGACTTCATATGACCTTCATTCCTTCATAGGCAGATCACATCTCACTCTGGACACAAATACTACAAGCATGAGGAATGTGAAGAGAAGCCATGTGAATTGAAACAATATAAGAAATCTCTGGTTTCTTTCAAAAATATTCACACACAAATGTTAATACAAACTGGAGATGGACCTTTTAAATGTACAGTACGTGGGGAAGTCATCAGTCATTCCAGTGACATTCAAAGGCATGATGATACTCATACTGGGTTGCAACCCTATGAATATCAGCAATATGGTGAAGCCTCATCTTCTCCTACAGGTGTTCCAAGATACATGAGAACACACAGTGAATGTAAACGTTTTCAATGTGAGGTATGTGGGAAAGCCTTTTGTTTCTCCTCTGTATTAAGAAGACATGAAAGAACTCATGCTGGAGAGAAAGTGTATGAATGTAAGCGAGGTGGTCAGACCTGTATTTCATACACAAGTCTTCAAAGGCACAGGATCACACACATGGGGAATGAAGGTTTCAAATGTAAGGTATGTGGGAAAGACTTTGCTTATCCCAGTTTACTTAGAATACATCAGAGAATGCATACTGGAGAGAAGCCCTATGAATGTAAGCAGTGTGGCAAAGCCTTTGCTACATCCAGTAGCCTTCACAGACATGGAAGAACACATATTGGAGACAAGACTTTTGAATGTAAACAGTGTGGCAAAACCTTTGCTAGAATCAATTACCTTCAGAGTCATGGAAGAACACATACTAAAAAGAAACTCTATGAATGTCAACAATGTGGAAAAGCCTTCACTACTGCCTCCTGCCTTAAGATACATGAACGAACTCATACTGGAGAGAAGCCCTATGAATGTAAGCAGTGTGGCAAAGCCTTCACTCAGTCCTCTAACCTTCACTCACATGAAAAAACTCATACTGGAGAGAAGCCCTATGCATGTAAGCAGTGTGGCAAAGCCTTTGCTACATCCACTCACCTTCACACACATGAAAAAACTCATACTGGACAGAAGCCTTATGAATGTAAGCAGTGTGGCAAAGCCTTTACTACATCCAGTTACCTTCAGATTCATGGAAGAATGCACACTGGAGAGAAGCCCTATGAATGTAAGCAGTGTGGCAAAGCCTTTGCCACATTCCCTTTGCTTCACAGACATGAAAGAATACATACCAGAGAAAAGCACTATGAATACAACAATGTGGAAAAGCTTTTGCCACATCCTGTCTGCTTCACACAAGTGAAAGAACAGATACTGCAAAGAAATAGTATGCATGAAAACAATTGGTAAACTTTTCTGTTATTACTGTTGCACTCATATACATGTAGGAAGTTACTGGAGAAAAATCCTTTGAATGTAAAACCTGGTAAAGCAATATTTCATGTCATCCTCAAAGACAAGGAAGGACTCACACTGCTGAAAATGTGTGTGTGTGTGAGGCAGAGAGAGAGAGAGAGGGAGACAGACACTGGGGATTTAGTCTGGTTGTGCTCTACCACTTAGCTACATTCCAGTTACTTTTTATTTTGAGACAGGGACTTGCTGCATTTCTTAGGGTCTTCCTAAGGTGCTGAGGCTAGCCTCCAACATTGATTCTTCAGAATCAGCCTCTCAAGTCTCAGGAATTAAAGGCATACACCACCACTTCCAACTGAGTAACTCTTTAAATGTATAAAATTATCACAAATCATTCCATTTTTCCCTATTGCCTTCAAAGCCATTTCATTCACATTGAAAAACAAACCCTCTGAATGTAAGCAGTGTGGCAACACCTTTGCTCCATCCCATCAGCTTCATAAACATGGAAGAATACATACCAGAGAAAAGCCCTGGAATACATACCAGAATACATACCAGAGAATAGCTACATCCTGCCAGCTTCCCATCCTGCCTTGTTTTTCTTCTCATATATGAAAACACAGAGAGAAGCCCTGTGAGTGTGAGAAATGTGGGGAATCTAGTTTTCACAGTGTTTTACTAAGGACTGGGAAGATTGTTTTGGAATAATGCTGAGGGCCATTACCAAGTAGGAATGACACATCGAAATTTCCTTGCCAGAGTACCCCATGTTAAATGGACTTGCCTTGGAATTTCGCTGTTGACATTGCATGTAAGGTGACCTTGCTCAAGGACCAGGGCAGATCTGGGTTTAGAGCAGATCAGGTTTGAGGAAGTATCCTGCTCCTTTGGTTTAGGGCGTTCCAGGTTTAAGACAAATTTAAGGCGTTCCCAGTTTAAATCTATTTGGGTTTTAGGGAAGTTGGAGGTTGAAGATTATTGCTGCTGGGATTAGGGCATTCCTGCTGCCTGAGCTCCCTTTGAGATCTCGTGAGATTCTGAAAGTAGATTTGGGAAAAAGCCTCGTGGAGTAGGTGATTTGGGCGGCAGCAGAACTGGGATTGCCCCAGAGCATGTGTGGAGGCCGGTGTGAGTTCGGGAATAAAGAATTGCTGTTTGAATCTACAAAGCTGTGTGGTGGCTCGTGATTCTGTGCCCAGCCAAGACTGGCAGAATAAAAAGAATAAATCCTATGCAAGTAAGAAATATAAAGGGTTCAGCTATTCTAGTTTTGTTCCATTGTATGAGAGGACTCACACTGTAGGAAATGGTGACTAGAAGCCATGTGAGCTAGCATTCAGCTTTCAGAGATTTCTTCAAAGACGTAAAGAATTCACATTTGGGAAGATGTTTTTTGTCTCTTTAAAAATTGTAGTAAGACTTTCAACTTTCCAGGTCCCTTTGAACAGCATTTAAGAAATCACACTAGTGAAAAGCCCTGTATGTAGAAATGTGGTAGGATCTTTGCTTGTTTCAGATCCATTTGAACTTGTTCAGACTTGAGGAAATTTTTATTTTATTTCATTTTATTTATTTCTTTTGAGAAAACCACTGTAGGTGTGTGCCTTCATTTCTTTTTTTATCTCTTCAGAGGTAACAAAAGCACACCCTGCATTGGAGAGGAACATTGCATCAGCATGAGGATTTGAAAGCTACATGTTTTCTGGGTTAAATCTGATTGTTAGATTCCATTTTCCTGTATTTTAAGTCTTTTGTGTCTCATATTTCATTACATATTGTGTATTTTAGTTTAGGCCTCTCCACTCCAGCCTTTGGTACAGATTGGTGAAATGTTTCTTCTGAACTTCTTTCCTCTCTTTCTTTGTTCAGATTCCACCCAGGAGTGCTCTACTACTGAATTTCTCCGCAGTCTTTTTAATTGGGTGAGGCTGGGAGCTGGGACCATAGGGATGTGTCTGTTTACCCTTCTGCTGGCTTCTTTCTTTTCCCTGATCCCTTATTGAGCTGTTGATGACTCTGGGACCACACTCTTGTCACTTGTACTTTTTCTAAGTGTCATGCATTGTGCTGTATGTAGGCACATTAAGGAGCATTATAACATAATGTCATTTGTGTATATTACTTGGAGAGGCACTTTCTCAAAATATGTTTTGCCCTATGCTTGAGTTGCTTTCTCTTTTTTTTCCCAGGTCTGGGGACCCAATCCTGCCTTGTGCATGCTAGGCAGGCATTCTAGCACTGAGCACGCCTGTAGATCTGGTGGTGAGTTTGCTGTTGCTGTGTGTGTGAACCCCACTGATGACCACATCAGCAGATGCAGCTCTGCAGGTGTCTCCTTTACAATTTTAGATGGTCTCTTACTTCTTAAAGGTCTTTTATACCAGTGAAATTTTAAAAAAAAACTTCATCCAACTTAAATTTCTCCCCATCAATAATACTTAGGTGGAATATTCCAGAAAACCCAGGCTTGATTTCTCTCTGTTTAGAGTAGCTCACTAGCCCTGGGAAAATTGTGTGCTGATTTTCTTTTTCTTTTTTTTTTTTTTTTTTTTTTAGTTGTAGTTGGACACAATACCTTTATTTATTTTTATGTGGTGCTGAGGATCGAACCCAGGGCCTCATGCAAGCTAGGCAAGCTCTCTACCATTGAGCCACAACCCCAGCCCTCTTTTTTTTTTTTATTGTTGGTCGTTCAAAACATTACATAGTTCTTAATATATCATATTTCACAGTTTGATTCAAGTGGGTTATGAACTCCCATTTTTACCCTGTATACAGATTGCTGTATCACATCAGTTACACTTCCATTGATTTACATGTTGCCATTCTAGTGTCTGATGTATTCTGCTGTCTATCCTATTCTCTACTATCCCCCCTCCCCTCCCCTCCCCTTTTCTCTCTCTACCCCCTCTACTGTAAATCATTTCTTCCACTTGTATTATTCTTCTCTTACCCCTGATTTCCTCTTATATGTAATTTTGTATAACCGTGAGGATCACCTTCCATTTCCATGCGATTTCCCTTCTCACTCCCTTTCCCTGCCATCTCTCATCCCTGTTTGATGTTAATCATCTTCTCAAGCTCTTCGTTCCTACCCTGTCCTTGGTTACTCCCCTTATATCAAAGAAGTCATTTGGCATTTGTTTTTTAAGGATTGGCTAGCTTCACTTAGCATAATCTACTCTAATGCCATCCATTTCCCTCTAAATTCTATGATTTTTGTCATTTTTTAATGCAGAGTAATACTCCATTGTGTATAAATGCCACATTTTTTAATCCATTCATCTATTGAAGGGCATCTAGGTTGGTTCCACAATCTTGCTATCGTGAATTGTGCTGCTATGAACATCGATGTAGCAGTGTCCCTGTAGCATGCTCTTATTAGGTCTTTAGGGAATAGACCATGAAGGGGAATAGCTGGGTCAAATGGTGGTTCCATTCCCAGCTTTCCAAGAAATCTCCATATTGCTTACCAAATTGGCTGCACCAATTTGCAGTCCCACCAACAATGAACAAATGTACCCTTTTCCCCCCATCCTCTCCAGCACTTGTTGTTGTTGGACTTCATAATGGCTGCCAATCTTACTGGAGTGAGATGGTATCTTAGGGTGGTTTTGATTTGCATTTCTCTGACTGCTAGAGATGCTGAGCATTTTTTCATGTACTTATTGATTGATTGTTTGTCCTCCTCTGAGAAGTGTCTGTTCAGGTCCTTGGCCCATTTGTTGATTGGGTTATTTGTTATCTTATTGTCTAATTTTTTGAGTTCTTTGTATACTCTGGATTTTAGGGCTCTATCTGAAGTGTGTGGAGTAAAGATTTGTTCCCAGGATGTAGGCTCCTTGTTTACCTCTCTTATTGTTTCTTTTGCTGAGAAAAAACTTTTTAGTTTGAGTAAGTCCCATTTGTTGATTCTAGTTGTTAACTCTTGCACTATGGGTGTCCTGTTGAGGAATTTGGAGCCCGACCCCACAGTATGTAGGTCATAGCCAACTTTTTCTTCTATCAGACGCCGTGTCTCTCATTTCATATCAAGCTCCTTGATCCATTTTGAGTTAACTTTTGTGCATGGCGAGAGAAAGAGATTCAGTTTCATTTTGATGCAAATGGATTTCCAGTTTTCCCAGCACCATTTGTTGAAGATGCTATCCTTCCTCCATTGCATATTTTTAGCCCCTTTATCAAATATAAGATAGTTGTAGTTTTGTGGATTGGTTACTGTGTCCTCTATTCTGTACCATTGGTCCACCCGCCTGTTTTGGTACCAGTACCATGCTGTTTTTGTTACTATTGCTCTGTAGTATAGTTTGAAGTCTGGTATCGCTATACCGCCTGATTCACACTTCCTGCTTAGAATTGTTTTTGCTATTCTGGGTCTTTTATTATTCCCTATGAATTTCATGATTGCTTTATCTATTTCTACAAGAAATGCTGTTGGGATTTTGATTGGCATTGCATTGAACTTGTAGAGAACTTTTGGTAATATCGCCATTTTGATGATGTTAGTTCTGCCTATCCATGAACAGGGTATATTTTTCCATCTTCTAAGGTTTCTTCTATATCTCTCTTTAGGGTTCTGTAGTTTTCATTGTATAAGTCTTTCACCTCTTTTGTTAGGTTGATTCCCAAGTATTTTATTATTTTTGAGGATATTGTGAATGGAGTGGTTGTCCTCATTTCCGTTTCAGAGGATTTGTCGCTGATATACAGGAATGCATTTAATTTATGCATGTTGATTTTATATCCTGCCACTTTGCTGAATTCATTCATTAGCTCTAATAGTTTCTTTGTAGACCCTTTTGGGTCTGCTAGGTATAGAATCATGTCATCTGCAAATAGTGATAATTTAAGTTCTTCTTTTCCTATTTTTATGCCTTTAATTTCTTTCATCTGTCTAATTGCTCTGGCCAGCGTTTCGAGGACTATGTTGAACAGAAGTGGTGAGAGAGGGCATCCCTGTCTTGTACCAGATCTTAGAGGGAATGCCTTCAATTTTTCTCCATTCAGAATGATGCTGGCCTGTGGCTTATCAGAGATTGCTTTTACAATGTTGAGGTATGATCCTGTTATCCCTAATTTTTCTAGGGTTTTGAACGTAAAGGGATGCTGTACTTTGTCGAATGTTTTTTCTGCATCTATCAATGATCATATGGTTCTTATTTTTAAATCTATTGATGTGGTGAATAACATTTATTGATTTCCGTATACTGAACCAGCCTTGCATCCCAGGGATGAATCCTACTTGATCATGGTGTGTAATTTTTTGATATGTTTTTGAATCCGATTCGCCAGAATTTTATTGAGTATTTTTGCATCTAGGTTCATTAGAGATATTGGTCTATAGTTTTCTTTCTTTGAAGTGTCTTTGTCTGGTTTAGGCATTAGGGTGATGTTGGCCTCGTAGAATGTATTTTTAAGTTCTCACTCTTTTTCTATTTCCTGAAATAGCTTGAAAAGTATTGGTGTGAGTTCCTCTTTAAAGGTTTTGTAAAACTCTGCTGTATACCCATCCGGTCCTGGGCTTTTCTTAGTTGGTAGTCTTTTGATGGTTTCTTCTATTTCCTCTATTGTTATTGGTCTGTTTAGGTTGTCTATATCCTCCTGACCTAATCTGGGCAGATCATATGACTTAAGAAATTTATCTATGCCTTCACTATCTTCTATTTTATTGGAGTATAGGGATTCAAAATAATTTCTGATTATCTTCTGTACTTCTGAAGTGTCTGTTGTGATGTTGCCTTTTTCATCCCGTATGCTAGTAATTTGAGTTCTCTCTTCTTCTCTTCGTTAGCATGGCTAAGGGTCTGTCGATTTTATTTATTTTTTCAAAGAACCAACTTTTAGTTTTGTCAATTTTTTCAATTGTTTCTTTTGTTTTGATTTCATTAAATTCAGCTCTGATTTTAATGATTTCTTGCCTTCTACTTCTTTTGCTGTTGTTTTGCTCTTCTTTTTCTAGGATACTTTGAGATGAAGTATGAATTCATTTATTTGTTGGTTTTTTCTTTTTTTAAGGAATGAACTCCAAGCAATGAATTTTCCTCTTAGAACTTCTTTCAATGTGTCCCATAGATTCCGATATGTTGTGTCTGTGTTTTCATTTAACTCTAAGAAGTTTTTAATTTCCTCCTTGATGTCTTCTAAAACCCATTGATCATTCAGTAACCTATTGTTCATTCTCCAAGTGATGCATGATTTTTCCTTCCTTCTTTTATCATTGATTTTCAGTTTCATTCCATTATGATCAGATAAGATGCATGGTATTATCTCTACTCCTTTATATTGTCTAAGAGTTGCCCTGTGACATCATATATGAAGTTGCAGGCTTGCTCCTGGGCAGTGTGAGGAACTGGAGTGAATGCTACTGTCGTAGGGTGCCAGCATTCTTTGTAGGAATTCAGTCTTGGTGAGTACATGAGTGCAGGAATCAGACTCCTAAGAGGGCTACAGAATCTTCTGACAGGATCTGCCTACCCCTTTTGGTTAATAGTGTTGGCATGTGGACTGACATGTGGATGGCCACCTTATGATGGGTTTGGGTTTTTAGGAGAGCAAGTAGTGAGAATATATAATGATTAAATGACAATTAAAATATTCTGTGTCACACTGAATACATGATTTGGGGGCCAAACACAATAACAAGTCACCTCTTGGACCTTTAATCACATATTTTCCTTTCATATATGCACTTTGTCACAAACTTTTGTACTGTGATGCTTATGTGAAACAAACTGAGATGAATATGGAGAGGTTTATTTAATGATACAGTGTACTAGAAGTTTTAAAGACTTGCAGCAGACTTAAATTCCACTCTTGTTAAAATTTTATGAAAGACTGTGAAATCCTCAAAATTCTTGTGAATCCCCCAGTTCTGTAGTATACACCTGAAATCCCAGTTGCGCAAGATTCTTAGGCAGTAGGATTTTGCTTTCTTTTCATTTTTTTAAAGAGAATTTTTATTACTTATTTTTTAGTTTTCAGTGGACACAACATCTTTAATTTATTTTTATGTTGTGCTGAGGATCGAATCCAGTGCCCCACGCATGCCAGGTGATCACACTACAATTTGAGGCCATGTCCCTTGCCCATTTATTCATTTTTTAAAAATTATTTCTTACTTGTCGGTGGACATTTATTTATTTAATTATATGTCGTCCTAAGAATCAAACCCAGTGCCTCACACATGCTAGGCATGTTGTCAACTACTGAACCACAACCTTAGCCCAAGTGTTGTGATTTGTAAGGTGACTTACCAGGATTACAAAGAGTAAAGAACTCAGTGCGACGCGGTCTCTAAAAAACTCAAATAATAAATTAAAAAGAAGGCTGGGAGGTGTCTCAGTGGTTGTGTCCCCGAGTTCAATTCCCAGTACCTCCAAGAAAAATACATTAGGAACCAAGATTTAATAAACTGTCTTATGGATGGATGGGCTTGTCCATTATACTGTTTTCTTCTTTGGATTCTCAGGCATGGTTTACTAATTTAGGATCTCTGTAAAATTCAAGAAAAAGCAAGTCTATGGTTTAAAAAAAAATAATAAGGCAAGGTCCATAAGGGGCAGCATCCTGCTCTAGGAACCCTCAGTAATTGGTAGTCATCACAAGTGGCCACAATGTCCTTATCATAAAGAGTTTGTGGAAGCTTCTGTTGTGCAGGAGGTTCTGAAGGTGCTAAAAGTGCCTGTGTTTTCAGAGAGTTGGTGGCGGAATTCCATATGGAGGTCTCTGATTTATACATGATGTCATTGGGGAGCTCAAGTGAAACTGATAAGTGCAGAACACATTGCCACATGGTCCCATGCAGTCTAAGAGGTGTCAGATATTCTTGTCTTTAAGAAGTGTATCAAGGACCCTTGGAGGTGGAAGTCAGCAATTTAGGATGTGCTCTTGCAAAATCGTGATGCTTGAGTCTCTGCTCAGGTCACTTGTGAAAAGCTGATGAGTAGTCTGAAAATTTATTTGGTGCTGGTAGTGATAAGGGCAATTTGCATTAGAATGCTATTGAAATAGAGAAAACAGAAAATATTAGCCAAATCTGAGGCCAAAATATATACCAGTTGTTAATTAGATAGGATTAGTAATTTTCATTATATTTGGTATTGAGCATGAATACGTAGACATGGAGCCACATCAAATTAGCAGTAATGTACCCCAGGCAAAAGTTGAGATAGAGAATATCTGTGTTTCTGTAGTTGGCATTTCATTGATTCTCTGTGATTATCAGTGACTGTGTTTAAAGATTTCAGGATGCCTAGATATAATTCTGGTTTTTCAATATTTAACAAATTGGAAAATATTAGACTATTAAATATCCTGAGAAGCACATCACATTTTATTGGAAATGTTAGTTTCCATACATTTTGTTTTAACGTATCAAAAAACATATGAAGTAATTGAATTGTAAATTGATGATGTTTACTTTATTTATTTATTTTTGTTACTTGGTATTGCTGCGACCAGTGTGGCCAAAGTTGCAGGTTTTGCCAAGGCTTATGGGAGATTGGAAGAAATAAAGAGTAACACATGCAGAACTTGAAGATAGAACAGCCGGGATCAGGTGGAGCACTCCTCTCTAATGGAGCAGCAGGTCTAAAGTATTACACCAGCAATCTTTATTATATATATCTCATTAATCAGATTAAAGACTATGCGAGCATTATTCTTTGTATTCATGAAAGTTACACAGTTAGCAACAGTATGCAGCTATTTCTTCAGTTACATTCCACAGTTGCAATGCACAATGTTATGAGCACTATGCAGCTCTCAAGAAAGTCCATCGTTTAAGGTTACTAATTTCTGGGCAGATCCAGGAGCAGAAGAACTGGTGAAACATTGTGGTTGTCTTAGCCAGGAAGTTCCTTTATTCCCAGGAGCTGTGTGCCTGAGAATAAGTTCAAAGCTGAGAAGACTCTCACCACAGAGTTACCCCCATGGAGAGCATTACCATAGCAACCAGGCATCCTATACTTTTGCATGGAAACCTTCCCAGTCACTGAGCATGGAACTGCCATGAAGTCATCAGAGACCCCAATCTCAGACACTTGTCTCCCAATCACTGTCACTGGTCTCCTCAGGGGATTGAACCCATGTCTACTTTACCACTGAGCTACACCCTCACCAAGGTTACCTTCATTTTTTTCCTTGATACAGTGTTGGACTCGGTTGCTCAAGCTGACTTCACACTAATCTACAACCAGAGCAATGTGGTCTCTGAACCTTTACCCCAATGGCAGTCACATTTGCAAGAAACTCAGTTGAAGTGGTTAAGTTAAAGTAATGACAGTTTAACTTAGCTATATAAGTTGTGACTACTGTTTCCAAACCCATTCTACCAAGCCTAGTTGAAATTTTCAAGTCCCTTTTTTTTATGTCTCTAGATCATAAGAAAAATTATTTTTTTTTCAAATTTTCACAGAAGTACCAATATCACACAGACCCTAAGTACTTGGTAATGAGTGTGGGGCCCATGAGGAACTTGTTGGAATTGTGTGAATACAATCTACTTTCTGATTTTTTTATTTTTTATTTATTTTTTAGCTTTCGGCGGACACAACATCTTCGTTTGTATGTGGTGCTGAGGATGGAACCCGGGCCGCACGCATGCCAGGCGAGCGTGCTACTGCTTGAGCCATATCCTCAGCCCCTACTTTCTGATTTTTGTCTTTCTATTTTCTCTCTATCACTCTCTTTAGTACAACGGGATCTTTCTTAAAAAAGAAATATATATACAGAGAATTTTTAATATTTATTTTTTAGTTTTCAGTGGACACATCATCTTTATTTTTTAATTTTTTTATGTGGTGCTGTGTTGGACCGCCCTCCGACAGAGGTTGGGGAGAATCACTAGACCAGCTAGTGAGTGTCTCCATGCACAGAGTCAGGAGTTGAGTCTGCCGAGATGGCACAGCAACTCAGTTTATTGTGGAGGGAGAGGACTTGAGAGGAGAAGGGAAGTGGGGGCAACGGCAGGGGCCAGTCAGAGATCAGAGGGTACCCCAGTTACAGAAACAGAGCCCCGTTACCCTAAGTTGCAGAAACAATACCCCATTAGATATGTGTGCCCTGTTGCTGTGGAGTTATTCTTTGTGTTTGTGGAAGCCATATCTTGGGGCCATTCAGGCACGTATATGGAAGCCATTTCTCAAGCTCTGTCATGTACATGGAGAATCATAAAACCAGAATCACAAGACTGGGGATTTCTTTTTTCCCAGCAATTGCACTTCCATGGTCAGCAGAGGTCCCAACAGTGCTGAGGATCAAACCCAGCACCCAGCTCATGCCAGCTGAGCGTTGTGCTGCTTGAGACACATCTGCAGCCCAGACAAGGGGTTCTTAATCACTAGGCCACATCCCCAGATGCACCGTTATATTTCATTTAGAGACAGTGTCTTGGTGAGTTGCTTAGGCCATCACTAAATTCCTGAGACTGTATTTGAACCCATAATCCTGTCTAACCCTCTTGGGCCAGTGGAATTACAGATGCATTCCACTGCACCTGGTGCTTTTTCTTTTTTGATACAGAGTTTCACTAAATTCTGGGGCTGACCTCAAACAAAAGATCTTCCTGACTCAGGCTCCTGAGTCTCTAGCATTATAGATGTGAGCCACAACAAGTGCCTTTTTATGCATCTGTTTATTTGTTGCAGTACTGGGCATTGGGTTCATTACCACTGAGCTGCATCCTCTCTCAGCCTTGCTACCTCTTTCAAGGTAAGCATTATTGTTTTTACTTTTGTTGACAAAGGACTGAATCCACATCCGATTGTAGACAGACATGAACTGAGGGCACCCCTTCCTTTTCACTTCTTGGAGGCCTCACTTCACGTGGACTCACATTCAGTCCTGAGCTTGATGAATGTTTATTTCTCACTGAATTATCAGTGCTCAAGTCTAGGGAGAGTTAGGGTGAAGCAATGTGTTTCCAGCCAAATGGTAAGAGCATCACTACTCAGGCTTTTTTCTTAAATCTTATTGTATATAATGGATTTATTTTTTGAATTTTTTTTTAAAGAGAGAGTGAGAGAGAATTTTTAATATTTATTTTTTAGTTCTCAGCGGACACAACATCTTTGTTGGTATGTGGTGCTGAGGATCGAACCCGGGCTGCACGCATGCCTGGCGAGCGCGCTACTGCTTGAGCCACATCCCCAGCCCAATTTTTTGAATTTTTTAACATTTATTTTTTATATTTTATTTTATTTATTTTATTATTTATATATTATATTATTTATTTATTTTATTATATATTTATTTTATTATATTATATTTTATTTTTAAAATGCATGAGAAAATTCTGTGCTTTAATGATGAACCAAATGAAATTCCATTCTTTTTAGGATTTGGAGTCATCTCTTGAAAGAGTTAAGAAAACTTCATTTCTGTTTTGCTTAAAAATACTAAGATTTCTGTTTGGCCTGACAGCCTGTTTAAACTTGTTTGAAATTCCTGCCTGGGCTTTGAACTCACCCATACCTGTCTGTTTTTGACAAGGTAACAATCCTCCCTAAAACCCCAGCAGCAACTCATAAATTCTGATGTTGGAATCTCAATTTACTCCCTACCATGAAACATTAAGCCATGTAGATTATTAACCTGCTATCTGCCTTTGTATTATGCTTGCCAGAATTCTATTAGCTGTAAATTCCCAAGGCACTCCTCCACCATTGTAACATTTGGAGCTATAAAATCTTTCACCTGAAGATCTGGGGTGCTGATCTGTACCCTAGCTTTGGGAGAGACAGCCACTTGTGTACTGCTTTTGTGTACACAATACAAGCTTGCTTTATTTTGATTTAAAATTGAAGTTGGTGATCTTTTCATTTCATCCTGGTTCAACATTAACACAGTGACATCAATGTTCACTAAAAAACTACAGTGATCAAGCCATGGAGCTGTAGCATGAGAACAGATTCCTATAAATGAATGGAAATATTTGAAGATTGGATGATGAACACATTTGTCAGTAATTCATTTTAGCAATCGGATTGCAACCATCAATGAGGAAAGAAGTGTTTTCTAAAAGGTTTCTAGGAAAGTTAAATGTTCATCTGCAACAGGATGAACCTGGAGCCCCAGCATCAGTCACACATTAAACACACAGTCATCTATGATCAACAAATATGTGAATAAAAGGTTGCCATCTTTAGGAATTAGAGAAATACAAGTGAAAACTACACTGAGATTCTATCTCACTCCAGTCAGGATGACAATTATCAGGAACACAAGTAAATATAAATAAGAATGGGGAGGAAAAGCCAGACTCTCAAATTGTTGGTCAGACTGAAAATGGGTGCATGGACTCTGCAAAGCAGTAGGGAGATTCCTTAGAAAAGTTGGAATGGAGCTACCATTTGACCCAGTTATCCCACTCCTCAGCTTATACCCCCCAAATTAAAATCAGCATAGTTCAGTGATGCAGGCACATCAATGTTTATAGCAACTGAATTGACAATACCAAAAGTATGCAATCAGCTTAGATGCCCTTGAACAGAATAATTGAGAAAATTAGAATATTACTCAACTCTAAATAAGAATGAAATATGCCCTTGACTGGTAAATGGATGAAAGTGGAGTCTATCATGCAAAGTGAAAGAAGCCAACCCCCCAAAACCAAAGGCTGAATGTTTCTACATATACGTGGATGGTTACACACAACCAGGGAAGGTGGGGACACAAAAAATAGAAGTCTATTGCTTTAGACTAAAGAGAAAGAAGGGAAGGCAGAAGGGGAAGAGTGAAGAAAGCAGATTTTATGGGTCATTAGTTTCCTATGTTTCTTTTTGAATACACAACCAAGGTAACTCCACATCATGTTCACCCACAAGACAGGGATCCTACTTAGAATAAGTTATAGCCTATTTATGCATAAAAGGCCAAAATACACTCTAGTATCATGTGTATCAAAAGAGAACAAATTTAAAAAGTGAAAAAAATACACTCATGGAGCATTCAGAAATCAAAATACTGAATATACTAGAATTCTCAGGGCAAAAATGAGGGGAAATTTTGATGATCTTGAAAGAGAATAACATACCTTAGAAATTGCATTAAACCAAATAAAACAAATTATGAATACTTGTTCATTGTTTCTTCTTTCTTTCTTTCTTCTATCTTAATGAAGATTAAACCCATGGACATTTAAGCACTAAGCCACATCTCCTGCTATTCTTTATATTTTATTCAGAGACAGGGTCTCATGGTGTTGCTCAGGGCCTTGCTAACTTGCAGAGCCTGGCTTTGAACTCATAATCTTCCTGGTCCAGCCTCCTGAGCCACTGGAATTATGGGCATGTACCACCTCACCAGTAAGAACAGGAAATTTGACATAAAGAATATCTCCTCCAATTTTTAAAAGAACATGAGAACAGTTTCTATATTTAACCATCCCAAAATGTATGTGTACATCAAAATATAATTAATACATTATTATAGTTATTATAATTATACATACAACTTTTTGTGAAAAAAATTATAATTTTTTATTTGTTTAATTAGTTGTACATGACATTAGAGTGCATATATGAAGTTTGATATATCATACGTGGATGGAATATCATTTCGCTTTATTCTGTGTGTACATGTTGCAGAATCATATTAGTCATGTAATCAAATATATAATACAGTAATGATGTCTGTTTCATTCTACTACTATCTTTCCTGTCCCCGTATCCCTCTCCCCTTCCTCCCATCACTTCCCTCAACCTAATCTAAGGTAAAACTATTCTGCCCTAGTGCCCCATCACTCCTGAATTAGCATCTGCATATTAGAGAAAACATTCCTCTTTGGTGTTGTGGGATTGTCTTATTTCACTTAGCATGATATTCTCCAACTCCAACCGTTTACTAGCAAATGCTGTGATTTTAGTCTAGTTTCAACCTGACTGATATTCCATTAATTATATATACCACATTTTCTTTATCCATTGATCTTTGGAGGGACACCTAGGTTGGTCCTTAGTCTAGTATATTGATCTGGTATAAACATTGTTGTGGCTGTTCAAAAGATCATACATGTGAAAATATTTTAAAAAAAAGAAAAAACAAGTTGCTGAGCAGGAGAAAACATTTCACATTACATATTTAATTATTTCCTAGTATCCAGACTATAAGAGGAACTCTAGTGTATCCATAATAAAATGATTGACAAATTCAAATTGAATTCTGAATTGTGAACTCCTGAGATATTTCTGCTACTCTTTATGGTGTTTCCTAAGAATGGTTTTAAAAATGCTAATTGTTAATTTTTGCAGGTTGACTGACATCTAGGAAGGCCACACAAAAAAAGCAGAGCAAGAGAAGGGGACACGCAAAAATCATATCACAAAGGGACAGGTGAGCATAGCTCGACCCACAGGGATGTAGGAAGGCTCGCCTATGCAAGAGGACACAGTCACACGACCCCAAAGATTGGGGCTATCATCTGGGTTACTTATGCAACCAGATGACAGAGTGAATAATGATGATGCCACACCAATCAGAAAGGGAGACAGATAGAGTCACATGCTAGTTTGGCCTCCCACAGAATGGGTCTCACTGAGTCTGGCTGTGTTATTTTATCTCCCCTGTTTTCCCGAGGTTATCCACTTGCTCTGTGCAAACGCCCAGCACCTCTGAAGCCTGAGGAATCTGAGGTCCCTTACTACTCCCTGCTCAAGTGACACAGTCCAAGGTTAACATGGATGCTGAGAGCAGGGCAGCTGTGTGATCCCGCAGGAGCCTGGCAGGGGGTGCTCTTCCCACACTCCTCTTGCAGGATTTCTTTCTTTTTTTTAGACAGAGAGAGAGAGAGGAGAGGAGACAATTTCAATATTTATTTTTCAGCTGACACAACATCTTTGTTTGTATGTGGTGCTGAGGATCGAACCCGGGGCGCACGCATGCCAGGTGAGCGTGCTACGGCCTGAGCCATATCCCCAGCCCTGCAGGAGTTCTTAATGCAGGAGGAATGATTGAGACTGACTCTCATTTATGCTTCCACTGCAAGTGAGGTTACAGAACATCTCCAAAGCTCTAGAGGACACATTTTAGTATCATGTCCAACTACAGCATCAACTAGTTATGAAAATTAAAGGTTTCCCTGGCTCATGAGAATGAGAGGATGTGGGAAAGGGCTGTCAGGGATGAGGGATGGGGACATGTGCTCTTTTCATAACCTTCCTGGGATCCCAGGAAGAGGATCCCAGTTTTCCCATCTCATCAGAGCTGGAAGGACTCAATGGAGCTCCTTTAGCCCCAGCTTCACCTGCTGCTGTGGAAGAGGGTGCACCTGACCTTGTGTGAGGAGCTTCTTCCACTGACAGGGCTTTGACCTGCAGGCCAGGAGACTGTGAGGGAGGTTGGGGGTTCACAGGGCCATCCTCAGGACCGTGGGCCGGTCTCCTCACCCCCACAACTCATTGTGCTCCAGCTTTCATTATTCAACAGTGACCAGATGACCCTGTCCTGTGGAAAAGGGCCCCAAGCATCACCTGCCAACAAGTAGAAGAGGCCACAAATCATTTAGCTTTAGGAAACCAGGAGGCCTGAGACTGAAGCTGCCAATGTCTTGGCTGGGCACAGAATCACGAGCCACCACACAGCTTTGTAGATTCAAACAGCAATTCTTTATTCCCGAACTCACACCGGCCTCTACACACGTTCTGGGGAAAGCCCAGTTCTTCTGCCCCCAATTCACCTACTCCACGAGGCTTTTTTTCCAATATCCTTTCTGAATCTCTCGAGAACTCAAAGGGAGCTCAGGCAGCAGGAACACCCTAATCCCGGCAGCAATAATCTTCAACCTCCAACTTCCCTAAAACCCCTATTGTCTTAAACCGGGAATGCCCTAAACCCAAGGACCGGGATACTTCCTCAAACCTGATCAGCTCTAAACCCGGATCCGCCTTGGTCCTTGAGCAAGGTCACCTTACATGCAATGTCAACAGCGAAATCCATTTAACATGGGGTATGCCAGCAAGGAAATTTTGATGCGTCATTCCTACTTGGCAATGGCCCTCAGCATGAAGCCATCCAAGGCTCTCTGACCAAGCCCAAGGTAGGAGACAACCTTGAGCAGAGCATGGTCTTTAGCACAATTCTGGTCTCTTCAGCCGGAGCAGCACAGCATCACCTCATTGTCTGACCCCCCTTCACACAGAAGGAAACCAAGCCTCTTGAGACACACCCATCACAGGGACCAGGGATGGAGCCAGGATCCCTGTCCAGCTGTCTGACTTCTTAAGCCCATGTGTAGTCTGAGCTTCCTCCAGATCAAGGCAATCCCCATGCACTCAGTCCCTCTACCTTTCACTTTAAAACTAGAAAAAGTGGGCTGAGAGGATTCCTCGGGGTGTTTTCTGGCCAGGCATCTAGTATGGATGGGCTGGCAGTGGGGTGGGCAGCAGAGTCTCAGTCCTCTCCCCCCACTCCAAATCCCCCTCCAGGGAAACCCTTGTGTCTTGGCTGTTGAGCTGCCCTTGCTGCCAGAGGACAGCCCCACCTCAACCCCAAGCCCTTTGTGGCTGTCCTGACCATGGGAAAGCTGGTCATCCAGCAGGACTCCCTGACACCCATCTGGGTCTCACCCTCCTACTCGATTGTTTGAACAGGCCAGAGCCCAAGGGTGTATGCACCCAAACAGCAAGGAAGAAGATCTGGGGCAGAGTTGGGTCTAATTTTCACTATATTACTTGTTCTGGGTCACATGACCTGATGAAATATGGGGATGAGGCACTTAGGCAGGCCTGGGATTGTCACTGTCATGGAAATGGGTGTTGCAGCGGTCTGTGCAGAACCCCAGATCATATCGGCAACCCAGGTGGCCTGGTCCCTGATCCCCAGCCCAAGACCTGTGTGTCACTCTTCCCTTGGCAGGAGCGCCCTCCAGATCTCAACCTTCACATGGGAGGAAGATGTGGCACGTCAGTCATTCTGTCATTGCTTCCCCTCTCATTGTCCTTGTGACACCCGACTCTTCTGTCAGACATGAGGTCCTCTTTCAGGTGCCAAAGTCAGCTTGCATTTTCAGCTGACTCTAAATGGTTCATATTGGTAAGAACGTGAAAGGAGGTACATGTTGCTTTCATATCCCGGGGAGGCCACGAGGGTGGATCATCTAACATTATGTGGACTCTACAGGCCTTTGTGTGTCCCGGTGTGTGTTTTGGGTTTCTGCAATAGCAAACCCAAACAAACACAGAACCAAATTCTAAACGCTATTTGACATCAAACTAAGGGCATACCATCTCGTTAATGAAATATTTTGCTTTGTGCCAGGTGTGGTGGTGATGCCTTAATCCCAGCCACTAGGGAGGCTGAGGAAGGAGGATCAAGAGTGCACAGGCAGCCACAGCAATGGCCAGGTGCTAAGCAACTCAGTGAGACTCAGGCTCTAAATAAAATATAAAATGAGGCTGGGGATGTGGCTCACAGATTGATGCCCCCGAGTTCATTCCTGGCACCTCTGGGTTCCATCCAAAAAGAAAAGCCTACTCTTTTTTCTGATTGGCAGAATCCCAGCCTCTGGGACAGTAGTCATTTTGCTGCTCCTTTGCTAGCAAACAAGTTTTTTTTTTTCTTGTCATCTCACAGCTTGTCCTCATTATTGGATTGGCATTGGGAAAGAGGATGGAGACTTCAGGAACACCTTAAGCTCATGTGTATATGTCTCGTGACTGCTATCTTTCAATAAATTTTGGTTTTAAAATATTTTGCCTGATGTTGGGGAGGTAGTATAGTAGAACTGTTTTCATAGTGTAGGACTGTTTTCATGGTGTAGGACTCACATTCTCTTATTTTCAAACTCTTTTATCCATTTGTATCCCAGCAGTGACCCCTGCACATAGCCCAGAATTGGAGCTTGTTTTCATTCTGTCTGCTGATCTCTACCTTAGGATAGGATTGTTCACTCAATTGCCATATAATGTCACTGTTGATGTAGTTCCATTTATGTCTACCCTTTTACACTCTTCTATTTTCTTATGTCTTTTTCCCCTCTATTCTTCTTCAAGGTGTTGTTTTTTTAAACTGGTCATTGAGCTTAGGGGTGCTGTGACACTGAACTACATTCCCTGCCCCTTTTAAATTGTATTTTGAGAGAGGGTGAAGGTAAGTTGCAGAGGCTGGCCTAGAATTTTTGACCCTCCTGGCATGATTTTCACCACCATCCCAGGGTATGGCTCTATTTTTGTTGTTGTTGTTTTCCAATAAATGATTTATTCAATGATTTTTTTCATTTTTTATTTTTTTATTGGTTGTTCAAAACATTACAAAGCTCATGATGTATCATCTTTCATACATTTGATTCAAGTGAGTTATGAACTCCCATTTCTACCCCAAATACAAATTGCAGAATCACATCAGTTACACATTCACATTTTTACATAATGCCATATTAGTGACTGTTGTATTCTGCTGCCTTTCCTATCCCCTACTATCCCCCCTCCCCTCCCCTCCCCTCCCATCTTCCCTCCCTACCTAATCTGTTGTTGTTCAGTTCTCTCCCTTGTTTTTCCCCCCTTTCTGCTCACAGCCTCTTATATGTGATTTCATATAACATTGAGGGTTTCCTTCTGTTTCCATGCAATTTCCCTTCTCTCTCCCTTTCCCTCCCACCACTCTCCTCTGTTTAATGTTAATCTTTTCCTCATGCTCTTCCTCCCTGGTCAATTCTTAGTTGCTCTCCTTAAATCAAAGAAGACATTTGGCATTTATTTTTTAAGGATTGGCTAGCTTCACTTAGCATGATCTGCTCTAATGCCATCCATTTTCCTGCAAATTCCATGATTTTGTCACTTTTTAGTGCTGCATAATACTCTATTGTGTATAAATGCCATGCCAGCACTTATTGTTGCTTGACTTCATAATGGCTGCCAATCTTACTGGAGTGAGATGGTATCTTAGGGTGGTTTTGATTTGCATTTCTCTGACTGCTAGAGATGGTGAGCATTTTTTCATGTACTTATTGATTGATTGTATGTCCTCCTCTGAGAAGTGTCTGTTCAGGTCCTTGGCCCATTTGTTGATTGGGTTATTTGTTATCTTATTGTTTAAGTTTTTTGAGTTATTTGTATATTCTGGAAATCAGGGCTCTATCTGATGTGTGAGGAGTAAAGATTTGTTCCCAGGATGTTGGCTCCCTATTTACTTCTCTTATTGTTTCTCTTGCTGAGAAAAACCTTTTTAGTTTAAGTAAGTCCCATTTGTTTATTCTTGTTATTAACTCTTGCGCTATGGGCATCCTATTAAGGAATTTGGAGCCCGACCCCACAATATGTAGATTAGAGCCAAATTTTTCTTCTATGAGGCACAAAGTCTCTGATTTGATATGAAGCTCTTTGATCCATTTTGAGTTAACTTTTGTGCATGGTGAGAGAAAGGGGTTCAGCTTCATTTTGTTGCATATGGATTTCCAGTTTTCCCAGCACCATTTGTTGAGGATGCTATCCTTCCTCCATTGCATGCTTTTAGCCCCTTTATCAAATATAAGGTAGTTGTAATTTTGTGGATTGGTCTCTGTGTCCTCTATTCTGTACCATTGGTCCACCTGCTTGTTTTGGTACCAGTACCATGCTGTTTTTGTTACTATTGCTCTGTAGTACAGTTTGAAATCTGGTATCACCATTCCTCCAGATTCACACTTCATGCTTAGAATTGCTTTTGCTATTCTGGGTCTTTTGTTTTTCCATATAAATTTCATGATTGCTTCATCAATTTCTACAAGAAATGCCTTTGGGATTTTGATTGGCATCACATTAAACCTGTAGAGAACTTTGGGTAATATCGCCATTTTGATGATGTTAGTTCTGCCTATCCATGAACAGGGTACATTTTCCATCTTCTAAGATCTTCTTCTATCTCTCTCTTTAGGGTTCTGTAGTTTTCATTGTATAAATCTTTCACCTCTTTTGTTAGGTTGATTCCCAAGTATTTCAATCTTTAAATGTATTGGCCTAGTGATGTGTCACCATGTGTGAAAAATATGCTCACGTGGCCAAACCTACAGATGGCCTTGTTAGAGACCTGGCACTCTTAAACCACAACACAAGAAAAAGAACACAGACTCCAATTTTGAATCAAACTAAATCAAGGTTATATTTACATATCCAAGTGCTGGCCATGTCTGTCTCTCCCTATACCCTGGGCTAGAGATAACCCAGCTCTCTAGGAACAAATTTTTACAGTACAAATGTTTGCAAAGATGGGTTGAAAAGGTAAAGTTTCTAAGCTACAAAGCCCAAATTAAAATGTAAAAGACTGGGCATTGCAAAGTTCCTCTGCTACACCCAGAACCTGAAATTCCTGAGATAGTTAAGACAATGCCCTACTGGCCATTTAGCCTAGGGCCCTGTGCAGTTTGTCACAGGGCCTGAACCAATCAGTTTGAATGTGTACCCTGCTTAGGAGTGACCACTCACCCCCCCACACCTGTTCCTGCCAATGAATTGCTAATCATATCTCAGAGTTGTTTTTCAATTTTCCCATGGCCTCATGATGATTTGTTCTGATGTATGCAAAGCCCCCCCCCTTCCCCAAAAAGTGTACTTAAGCTCTGCTTGACCTCTGCTCTGGGCTCTGGGCCACTCTCCCTTCTTTTTTTTTTTTTTTTAAACAGAGAGAGAGAGAAGAGAGAATTTTATTTTTAATATTTATTTTTTAGTTCTCGGCGGACACAACATCTTTGTTGGTATGTGGTGCTGAGGATCGAAACCTGGCCGCACACACTCCAGGCAAGCACGCTACCAGTTGAGCCACATCCCCAGCCCCCACTCTCCCTTCTTGAGTGAGCCTTGGGCCTCAGCGAGCTGAATTAGGATCCTCTTCAATAAACTCCCTCCTGCTCATTGCATGAAGCTGGTCTCTTGTGGTCTCTTCCTCCGACATTTTGCTGGACCCTTACAGGGTGTCTTGAGAACTTACATTTACCAGGATTTGGACAAGCATAATACAAAGGCAGGTAGTAGGTTAATGAACTACATGGCTTAACATTTCAAGGTAGGGAATAAATTCAGATCCCAACATTAGAATGTATGAGCTACCACTGAGGTTTCAGAGAGGTTGTTATCTGGTCAGGGGGAGCCAAGTATGGGTGACTTCAAGGCATGGGCAGGCATTCCAAGCAAGTTTAGAAATTGCGGTAATTTATAGTAAAACAAAAATTAGTTTTCATGAGTTTTGGGCTAAATGGCTCCCAATCTTTTTTTTTTTTAAAAGAGAGAGAGAGAGGAGAGAGAGAGGAGAGAGAGAGAGAGAGAGAGAGAGAGAGAGAGAGAGAGAGAGAATTTTTAATATTTATTTTTTAGTTCTCATCAGACACAACATCTTCGTTGGTATGTGGTGCTGAGGGTCGAACCCGGGCCGCACGCTTGCCAGGCGAGCTCCCTACTGCTTGAACCACATCCCCAGCCCGGCTCCCAATCTTAAGAAGGAATTAGGCTGGGTTTCAGAGTTATATTCTCAAAACCACTATATTTATGCTCCCACCCACCTTCTTTGTACCACAATAGCAAAAGTGCTGTGGATGGAGCTCAGGGGTTCTATACCTCTGTCATGGATTCAATGCCCAGTACAGGAGTGGAGGAGCACCTAGAGTTGAGTTCTCAGTTCTAGAGGGGTATGTGGCCACTATTCCACACTTTCGGGAATATGACTGTTTATATGTAAGCCCGCCTTTCCATTGTCATTGGTAATGTTGGTAGGAGACTGTATTTGGGCCAGTGTGCAAGACGTGAAAGACTTCACCAATTCAAGTTAAGAGTAAAAATAATGTTGTATTTACTTTCTGGGAAGGGGCAGATACTGAAGCCAGAAATAGACAGGCAGTCAGTACAGACAGGTAAATGGAGTCAGGTCTGATCAAGGAGGCCAAATTTGAGTGAGTCTGGCAAGTTGGAGACTGTCCCCTGAGGGATAGAAATGTGAATTCCTTCAGAGCCCTTACTCTACCCTCATCAAGGACCTGCCCTTGCTCCTTCCTGTTGCTAAGGTAGCCTGTCCCAGGAATTGCCCCTCCTTATAGAGAGCTATTAGGTTGTTAATGTGTCCTTGGCTGCTACATCCTGCTCTTCTCCCTTCAGCCCCCCCCCCCCTTTTGTCACCTTTGTGCCATCTCACTAAGCATTCCTGGGCCTAGTCACCAAAGGAGGAAGGAGAAAGATAAGGGGGAAAGGAATGGAGAACAAAGGAAGCCTAGGACTCATAAAAAAGCTGAACACCTTGCTTCTGGTGATTCCAGGATACCACCTATGCCCCCCTCCCTCCTGGGGAAAAGTCTATGTTATTCCTTTAAAAGTAAACCCTGCTTTGTGTGCTTGCCTGGGCTCGCTTCTCTAATGTTCAAACTTCAACACGTGAGGGGGCAGAACTCCCCAGTAACCCGCGGTATCAACACCACAGGCCATATGGGCCCCAAGTGGGGTTTCACATGCAGGCTTTATGGGCCGAGCTGAGCAGGGTTATTGTTTCTTTCTGGTTTAACTATCAGTTGAAACCCAGGAAGCTGAGAGCCCTGGGTCAGCAGCTAGGGATATGGTGCTTACCAGGCAGGAGCAGGTGGGCTTGTGACTTTTTTTGAAAATGTTGGTGCCTCTGAACCACTGATAAGGAAAGAACACAAAGGAGTGGGGCCCTTCCTGAGAGATCAGTTCAGGTCAGCCTGTGTATGAAAAACCAGCCTCTACCTCAGATCAAAGTCTGTCCAAGGAAGGGGGTGTGACCCTTGTCCTTAGAAATACCTACAGAGCACTCCTAGGCACTTACCCAGCCTATTGAGTTGTTTTCTATAAATAACAGGAGAGATCTACTTTGCTAGGTGTCCCTGAGTTAGTCAGGCTAGGTGGCTACCCATAGCAACCTCCTAGCAGCCACCTATCAGCATGAGACAGGGAAAGTACCTGGGATGCCAGATGACCCTCCCAGTAGTTTATGGAGGTTGATAACCTTTTGGGAAACCCCAGAGTTCAGCAGAAACACCCTTCTTGGCTTAAACCAATCAGTTCAAAGGAGTCCCCCTCTTGTACTAGCCAATCACCCCTACCCAATTGTTCCCACCAGTGAATGCACTAATCATGTTTTAGAGTTGTTTTATAATTTTCCCGTGGTGTGTGATGATTTGCTAAAAGATGCTATGATGCATGTGAAGTCCCTGCCTTCCCCAAAGAGTGTATAAAAGTGCTGCAAAACCTGGGTTCTGGTCCTCTCAAATTCACCATTTGCTGAGTGCACAAGGAGTACTGAGCTACCCTGCAATAAATACCTCTTTGTTGCTTACAGGGATCTTGGCCTCTTGTGGTCTTTTGGGGGTCCTGAATTTGAGCATAACATGCAATGGGGTGAAGTGTGTCACGGGGGCACGTGACCATGAGGTCACAGACATTTTATGAGACCCACAGATGCCTAAAGTCACAGATGACAACAAACGTACATACAGTTGGCCCTCTACACACATGCCTATGACTGATTGCCCTTTCTATAAAACCTGAGAGTCCTAGACAGTCCTGAAGAGAGGGCCAAGGACATGCTTCCCTGGTCTTCCTGGTGTAGCTTCACTGATCAAAGTTCCTTTCCTTCTTTTAATCATAACCTTTTCTGTTTGGTTTTGGGGTAAACAAATGACCTGATGTGTGGGATTTCCAGAGTCAGGTCACTTCCTAGAACTCCCCTGATAGTGGAATGTAGAACATGGACATTAAGTACAAAGCAGCCATTTTATTTCCAGTGCACATTGCTGCCTTGAAGGATTGTCTCCCCTTCCCCATTTTCCCGTGTTCTACTGGGGAGAGAACATTGAGCCAAATCACCAACACCAATTGCTTACTTTGTTAGCTCAGGCTATCTCCTCAAAAGATCAGTGGCCAGAATGTGATGAGAATTACTGAAATAATTGTCAAACTTGTTTTATTTTTAAATATCACACATGTGTGATATATGTGACATCTTTAAATATTGTTTCAAAAATTTTGTGACTGTCTTGCTAAGTTGTCTGAGGTCGCACCAGGTGATACTATATATGTATATAGGTATCTTTTTCTTTGAGGTTCTGTGGTATATTCCCTGTGGGGCTCGACCTCTGAGCTAGAATTCCAACCCTTTTATTTTATTTTCAGATAGGATTTTCCTGTTTGTGAAGCCAAATATAAAGAGGAGAGTTTATGTAGCCAGGTTAATGGGGTGTAACGGGATCCAAAAAGAAAATGGAGTATAATGTGAGCCTGGGAAAACCAGAAAAACACCCGAGAAATTGAAATATTAATGTCCCATGACCCTGGGCAGGTCCTAAATAAGGGTTAATGAAGTAGCTCCCAGTAAAACAGGGAGATGCTATTCAAACCACCTAGGCTGTTCCTGCCCTGGTTTCTGCTCCCTGCCCCATCAGTCCACCAGTTTCCCACCCTTTGTTCTTCCACCTGCAGCCCCCATCACATGCACAATAAAGAGAAATAAAGGACAGGAATGTGGGAGGACAAAAGACGACCTTAGTTATAAAATGGAGAAGACCTCCCTTTTCCAGGGATTTCTCCTTTCCAATCCCCTTCTTCCTGGGGCGTGGGGGTGAATCTTTTCTGCTCTCCCTTAATTAAGCCTTCCATTTTGCACTCTCCACGTGCTTCTCTGTGTTATACTTCAGCATTTGGGGAAGCAAGGACCCCTCACAGTAAACACGGTTAACAGTGTAGATCCTGACCTGAACCTTGGGCTCCTCCTGCCTCAACCTCCTTAAGTAACTTTTTTTTAATTGCTCCTTGTTTCTGTGGTGGAGTTCACACCCAGGGCATCACGCGTCCTGGGAAAGCAGTCTCCCAGAGCCATAGCGCAATCCCATCCTTACCAAGTTCCAAGCAAAGGCTTCTAACTGGGATTTTTTTCCAGCTCAGCAAAGACACTCCACCTTAAAAGGGCTGGGACCAAGGATCTGTCACTCTAGTGAATTTTAGGAAGTGATTGGATACCATTAGCTGTCTGTCATAAGGCACAGGAGTTCCTGGAGGCGGCCCATTAGGGTTTCTGGGGTGGAACTGTCCAATCCGATTTCTGAACAGAGCGGAAGGGCGGGCTTTTGCAATCTCGCGGGCTTTTTCTTTCTCACCAATTCCGCTCCTTTGCCTTCCGGCCCCACGTACTCTACTGAGAAGGCTTAGGTTATTCTGATTCGCCTGTGTCCCCAGATCTCTGGTTCCTGGAGGTTCCTCGAGAACACCAAGTCCCCAAGGAAGACAAAAATGGTGAGTTTGTGACAAGGACTGAAGTTTCACCTGCCTTGGGACCCCGCAGACGGGTGAGCTGCAGAGCATGGAGGAGTCGCCTCTGGAGGTTGCCCTGGGTCTCTGTCCCCTGGTCCTGGGGGTTGCGCTGGATTGTAGAACCTTGAAGTCACCTCCTGGCGGCTGACGCTAAGCCTGTCCACTCCTTCCGCGGGGTGAGCTGGGAGTTGGTTCAGAGAGTGCACCCTAGTCCTCATGGTGTTTGGCCCTGGGCTTCTGCTCCCTGGGCCTGAGGGGTGGCCTGGTTCCTGAGGTCAGCTCAGAGCATGAGGCCCAATTCTCGCTGGCAGGTGGCCCTGGGCTGTGTCCTGTAACTTCCATTGTTGAATGGGCTGCTCAGGTCCCTGGCTTCCCCTCCCCTCCCCGCTGGTGGCCCGCCCCCACTCTTCCAAACGTGTAGGAAGCAGGATCCCAAACCACTTTCCTTTTCCCTGTTCAGAGTCTCTGAAGGCTGCTGTAGGTCCTTCACTTGCAGTTGCCTGCTGCGTTCTAAAATGCCATCTTCCTCTCCACCCCATCTCTCTCAAATGTCTGTTCTTCTTCCTGTGTTTCAAATGAACACAGTCTATTAATTTTCACTTTTACTTTAGTGAAGTATTGCAAGGAATATTTTCTTTTTATATTGGGGATCAAAACTAGAGAAGCTTTATCAGTTAAATCCTCAGGAACCACCCCCCCCCCCCCCCCGCTTTTTAAAAAGAGATAATATACCACTTGTTTTGGACACAGTCCTCCAGTTTATGATCATCCTGCCTCAGCCTCCTGAGTCCCTGGGTTTACAGGCCTGTGCCACTATTGCTTGCAAGCATAAGCTTTTTTTTTTTTTTTTTTTTTTAATAGAGAGACAGAGAATTTTAATATTTATTTATTTATTTTGGCGGACACAATATCTTTGTTTGTATGTGGTGCTGAGGATTCAACCGGGCCGCATGCATGCCAGGAGAGCATGCTACCGCTTCAGCCACATCCCCAGCCCATAACCTTTTTTGTTCTATTTCTGAATATCATCCTTTAGGGGAAAGAATAGTAACTTGACACATCTTGTGTTCTGGTAAAATAGCTGCTTTAAATGAAATAAGACAGTGGATTATTCATACTAGGGATATTGAATCTTTAGCTACATCCTCAGCTCTTTTTTGTATGTTTGTTTGTTTGTTTTTGGTAGAAGTTATTTTTTCTTGACTTTTATTACTTGTACATGGGAGTAAAATGCATTTTGACACATCATACATAAATAGAGTGTAACTTTCCCTTTTTCTGGTTGTACCTAATGTCTATTCACATGGGTCATGTAGTCAAATAGGATAATAATGTCTGATTTATTCTCTTGTCCTTCATCTCCAGCCCTTTCAAATTTTATTTTCAGACAGGATCTGGCTTTGTTGTCTAGGCTCGCCTGGAACTTCTGATCCTCCTGCCACAGCTTCTCAAGCTGTTGGAATTAAAGACGCTGGCACCATACCTGAGGAAAATAGTTTATTTTGACCCAAATATTAATGACCATCCTCAGGAACGTGGATTGAACTTATCCTGAATGATGTATGTGTCCCATTCTGGAAGAAAGTACATTTTTTAATAACAGGGATTGAAGCCAGAAGTACTTAATCATTGAGCCAGATCCGCAACCCATTTTATGTTTTATTTTGAGACATGATCTCACTACATTCTTTAGGGCTTCACTAAGTTGCTGAGGCAGGGTTTGAATTTAGCTGTCCTCCTAACCCAGTCTCTCAAGCTGCTGGGATGACAGTTGTGCCCCACTGTGCATGGCTGACAAGAACATTTTTAAAAGATAGTTATGCATGAATACATTAATCAAGTGCATTGGTAGGATCATCAGATGGGTGGCTACAGTAAAAAAGGGGAAATTTCTTTTGTAGGTCCATTATTACAGTGTTAGCTTTGGAAGATGGTGGTTATATGTTGGGTAAGGTTGGTAATATATTCTGAGAAGTTCATTTGTTTGGAGAATTTTGGACTAATACAGAAATTAAGGTAATTGAGTTTCAAAGACCCTTAGAGAGCCCAAGATAATTGTTGCCAACCATACAGAACCCTGTCTTATACCCTCATGGTGGTCTAGTTCCCCAAAGTCAGGTGGTCTGAAGGTTCTTTGATATAGAGCAAGTTCATAGAGAACTTCAATTAACTCCTGCAAAAATTCTGGGTTCTTTTTTATCTTTCTTAGGTTTAGACACCAAATCTGATTTTCTCAGCAAGGTTTTCTTTGGGCACGTCAGCGAGTCCTATGTTCCCAGTCACTATCCTTTCTTGGGGCTGCCACCGTGTGCCCACAGCTGTCCTGTGCCCTGCATGGTACAAATAATTTTAGGCCCTAAGTCAGCTCCTCTTTTTTTTTTTTTTTTTAAGAGAGAGAGAATTTTTTAATATTTATTTTTTAGCTTTCATCAGACACAACATCTTTGTTTGTATATGGTGCTGAGGCTTGAACCCGGGCTGCATGCATTCCAGGCAAGCATGCTACCACTTGAGCCACATCCCCAGCCCAAGTCAGCTCCTCCTAGAGGACAGCCAAAGTTGTGAGGTAAAGCCTTCTGGGGGATCAGCTGAGGTCTTGGGGCTAAGGAATCTCCTGAAACAAGCTTCATCTAGACAACTAACTACTTGGGGCCTTGTTTTCCCCAAGCCCTGTTCCCATTCCTTGGAGAAAGTTGGACAGTCAGCCTGTGGATGCTGGTGCTGAGGGGCCAGGTCAGCAGTGACTCCTGCCCTTTCAGTCTCTCACAGTGTAAAAGAGCAAAGCCTCTCCCAGAGCATAAGGACCACCCACCCCAGTGCAGAGCTGTGCAAAACTGAAAAGCCTCATAGACTGCAGTCATGGTCCAGGTCTCTGGGAGGGTGATCCTAGAGGCTTTCAGGGAGCAAGACCAGGAGGGGGCATGTCCCAGTTGTCAGGGACCTTCCCTGCCCCTTGAGCCTGACACATGTGTCCTCCCTCAGCACCAAAGCTTTCTGTGTATCACTTTGAAATTATGTGCTCACTTATCTGAGGGCCAGGTTTATTTATTCAGAGCCAAATGGGATGGACTATTATTAAGGAGGCAAGAAAGAAGTGGATTTTAAAGTCTAGTTATATTTCCATTGTTAAAATCCACAACACACAGCCAGGTACAGTGGGGCACACATGTGATCCTTCCTGCTCCAGGGGCTGAGACAGGAGTGTTGCAAATTTGAGGACAGCCTTAGCAACTTAGCTGGGCTTTATGCAACCTGGTGAGACTGCATTTCAAAATAAAATATAAAAATGACTGGGGATGTGGCTTAGTAGTAAAATATATCTCTGGATTTAATCTCGGGGAACCAAATCACAAAAAAAAAAAAAAAAAGAAAAAGAAAGAAAGAAAACTCCTAGTTACCTAATTTATCTTTTGCTATTCCTGAGTGTGCATAGAAAGTTTGTAAGATTCAATCTTGTCTTTCAAATTGAAATCCAACCCTAGATTCCAAAATGCCACATAAGATTCAGAGAAACATTGTCTTGCATTATTGCTGAAAAATAGTGGTGGATAAATTTATGAATGCGATTTCATAAAAACTAGTATCTTTCCTTCACAAGGTGATGAATTTGACAAAGGATGCCAGTTTTTCACCCTTGTTGTCTGGACTTGACAGGTTCATGTCAACTGTGTGGTTTTTTGGTATCAGGAATGGAGCCCAGAGGTGCTTAAACACCAGCCCCTTTTAGATTCTTTGTTTTGAGAGTCTTGCTACATAGCCAAGGGCCTCAGACTCCTGAACCACTGGGTTACAGGTGTGCACCATCACACCCATCTTCATTGTAAATTTTAAGGACAATTTTGGCAATACCTGAAATACAAAATTATGATCATTTAATCACTGAATATCAGTGAAATAGTAAATGACACTTGTTTTCTGGAAAGGAGCCATACAACTGTCTAAATAAGGGTGCTGATCCCTTTAAGAGCACTCCCACTATGTCACCTGATTCCTGTTCCCTCCTAAGTGCCTCCTCCTAGGGCCACCTCTTTGGGAGCAGGCCTTTTAGCTTATGAAATTTGGGAGCAACATGAATGCTCTCTCTACTCTCTCTGTCCTCTACATCATTTTGGCTTGTCTTAGATAGAGTCTACCATTTTCAATTTTTTGAAAAGTATATTTTGTTGTTGCTATAGTTGGACACAATACCTATTTATTTGTTTTTATATGGTGCTGAAGATCAAACCTAGGGCCTTTCATGTGCTAGGTAAGCACTCTACTGCTGAGCCAGAATCCCAACCCTCCTATTTCCATTTCTAGATGTAGTTTTTCTTATATTTACTCCCCAAATACAGTAAACCATGCCCTAAATTTTACAGAATTTACTGAAATGCTCAGTGTGTTTTTAGAGAGTGTAGATTATGGAAACATGCAATCTCCTTTGTGAGAATGTTTGTTGTCTTTCCATTGATTTTGTTGTAATTTATGCCTCTAATTGTGTACCTTTTGTATTATAGTCATTTTTACCTCTTATTATGTGTATTTTAGGTGTTTTTTTTCTGTGTTTGTGTGTGTGTGTGTGTGGACTGCTGGAGATTGATCTGAGGGCCACATACATGCTTGGGAAGTTTTCTACTACAGAGCTACTCTCCAGTCCAAGAGAATTAGTATTGTACACTGTTGTTTATTTATTTGCTTACTTATTGAGTGCTGGGGTTGATGCCATGGACTTGTTCATGCTTAGTTCTCCTCCAGAAATGAATTTCAATTTGTGAGCAGAGTTCTGGTGTTTTAGTGGGGAATAAACCTACAGGCACTTGACCACTGAGCACATTCTCAGCCCATTTTTATGTATTTATTATTTCTTTTTCTTTTCTTTTTTTATATTTTATATAGTAGTAGACGAACAAAATACATTCATTTTGTTTGTTTACTTTTTAGTGGTGCTGAGGAACATATCCAGTACCTCAAACATGGTAGCAAGTGCTCTGCCACTCAGCTACAATCCCAGACTCCCTTTTAATTTTTGATGAAGACAAGTCTCACTAAGTTTCTGAGGGTCTTGCTAAGTTGCTGAGAGTGGCCTCCAACTTGCCATTTCTCTGCCTGGACCTCCCTAGTGGCTGAAATTACAGGTGCACACTACCACACCAGCAGTTGGAATGACATTTTTTTTAACTTATTTTTTATTTGTAGTTGGACACAATACCTTTATTTTACTTATTCATTTTTTTAAAAAAATATTTATTTATTTGTTTATTTTTTGGTTTTTGGCGGACACAACATCTTTGTTGGTATGTGGTGCTGAGGATCGAACCTGGGCCGCACGCATGCCAGGCGAGCGCGCTACCGCTTGAGCCACATCCCCAGCCCTTAGTTATTCATTTTTATGTGGTGCTGAGGATTGAACCCAGGGTCTTGCACGTGCGAGTCAAGTGCTCTACCACTGAGCCACAACCCCAGCCCCTGGAATGACTTTTGAAGACTTATCATCCAATTTATTTCCAGATGGAAATAGTATTGAAAATCAGTTTCTTTGCTTTTGTCCATAGTTTTGAAATGTGTACGTATGACTCTTTGCTTTATTCTTGCATTATTATAAAAATGGTATTTAGCATTTACTATTATTTCTTATGTATATACTTGTAAAACTTAATGGCTTGGTAGTTTATTTACTTCTTTATTAGTTAGACTTTGTTTTTCAGAGGAATTTTTTGCTTACATAGTTTATTAGTCAGTGTTCTCTAGAGTAACAGCATCAAGAGGAAGTTTGATTATAAAAGGGGACTTATTAGATTGGCCTACTTGACCCAAAGCTGGATGTCCACAGTGGCCATCTGCAGCTGGAAAATTTTCAGAGTAGTTGCTGCAGAGTCCAAAAGGCTTAAGGGTCAGAACAAGAGGGATCAATGGTGCTGCCCTAGTCCAGACCAAAGGTTCTGGAAACTCCCTGGAGAATCACTGGCAGAGTCCACTTTGGGAGAGTGAACAAGTGAGTGTCTGATACCCTCAGGCCACTGCAGAATGGACACACACAGAATCTCATTAATCATCAGTATCTTTTAATCCAATCAGGGTGACAATTAAATGTGTCATTACTCATAGTATGGAATACGCCTTCTCTCCAGTCGATAGTCTCCACTGGTTTCAAAATCTTGCATTGGTGTAGGGTGTTTGTTAGTTACTAAACCAGTGTTGAACATTTGACGAAGAGAATGGATGAAGCAACATGTTATGATAAGCCAAAGTTCATCATTTACCTTAGGGTTCCTCCTGGAATCATGTGAACACCATGCATGTTGAGTGTAGATTTCTCATGCTGTCAATCTCTCCTGGCCTCCACTATACATTTGGTGGGATATTTTAGGTCTCAGTGACCTTTAAGGATGTGGCTGTGAACTTCACCCAGGAGGAGTGGGCTTTGCTGGATCCTTCTCAGAAGAACCTTTACAGAGATGTGATGCTGGAAGTCCTCAGAAACCTGTCTTCTATAGGTAATAATGATGTTTTTAAAGTTAATCAAATAGAGAACTCATGTTTATTTTGGTCATTTATGTAGAAGGTGAAAAGGGAATCAGTTGATGAATTATTGCAGCATAAATAACATGTATCATTTGGCAAAGCATTGTTAGCTCCTGATTATTCATAAAGATTGTTCTGTTCTCTCATTTTAGGAAACAATTGGCAAGACAAGACCACTGAAGTTCATACTGAAAACTCTGGGAGCAATGTAAGGTAGCTGTCCTCACAAGAGGAGTCCATGAGGGGGTCTGAGAACAGTCATGTAATATTTAAAGGAAACCAACGAAAGAAGTATGCATAATTTGAGAAGTATTTATTCTTATAATGCTTTTTACCAGAAATATATACTTAGCTGTAACAGATATTCTGTCTTTTCAATGTATTTGACATGTAAAAAGTACTATGAAATTGCATATGTGAATATCACTATTTGGATAATAGCCATAGAGAAACTGTGTTGAAAAGGATTGTTTGCTTTCAATCTTCTTATTTTAGGCAAGTTGAACAAGTCAGAAAACTTAGCCTTTACCTGATGCTGGTAGTAATGTAAAGGTCTATCAATAAATAGAAAATTGTGAATGAATCAAGCATTGATTATGTGCTGGTCACTTCTTCAAAGAAGTCATGGTAAACTTCCAAGGCACAGAAGCGTTTTGGGAAACCTTCAAATCAATTCCAATTCTTAATTGAACAGAGAGAAATTTTAATAGATTAAATCCATGTGCCTTCATTATGTGTGCAAAAGACTTCATATATCCTTCATTCCTTCATAGGCAGATCACATCATGCTCTGGACACAAATACTACAACCATGAGGAATGTGAAGAGAAGCCATGTGAATTTAAACAATATAAGAAATTTCGGGTTTCTTCCAAAAATGATCACACACAAATGTTAATACAAACTGGAGATGGACCTTATGCATGTACAGTAAGTGGGAAAGTCATCCGTCATTCCAGTGACATTCAAAGGCATGATGATACTCATACTGGGTTGCAACCCTATGAATATCAGCAATGTGGTGAAGCCTCATCTTCTCCTACAGGTGTTCCAAGACACATGAAAACACACAGTGAACGTAAACGTTTTCAATGTGAGGTATGTGGGAAAGCCTTTTGTTTCTCCTCTGTATTAAGAAGACATGAAAGAACTCATGCTGGAGAGAAAGTGTATGAATGTAAACGAGGTGGACAGACCTGTATTTCATACACAAGTCTTCAAAGGCACAGGAACGCATACATGGGGAATGAAGGTTTCAAATGTAAGGTATGTGGGAAAGACTTTGCTTTTCCCAGTTTACTTCAAATACATCAGAGAATGCATACTGGAGAGAAGCCCTATGAATGTAAGCAGTGTGGAAAAGCCTTCACTCAGTCCTCTGGCCTTCACTCACATGAAAAAATTCATACTGGAGAGAAACCCTATGAGTGTAAGCAGTGTGGCAAAGCCTTTGCTAGATCTTGTTACCTTCAAACACATGGAAGAACACATACCAGAGAAAAGCCCTATGAATGTCAACAGTGTGGAAAACCCTTTACGAATGCCTCCTGCCTTAAGATACATGAACGAATTCATACTGGAGAGAAGCCCTATGAATGTAAGCAGTGTGGGAAAGCCTTCACTCAGTCCTCTAACCTTCACTCACATGAAAAAACTCATACTGGAGAGAAGCCCTATGATTGTAAGCAGTGTGGAAAAGCCTTTGCTAGATCCAGTCACCTTCACAGACATGGAAGAACACATACCATAGAAAAACGCTATGAATAACAACAATGTGGAAAAGCTTTTGCCACATCCTGTCTGCTTCACACACGTGAAAGAACAGATACTGCAGAGAAATCATATTCATGAAAACAATTGGTAAACTTTTCTGTTATTACTGTTTCACTCATATACATGTAGGAAGTTACTGGAGAAAAATCCTTTGAATGTAAAACCTGGTAAATCAATATTTCATGTCATCCTCAAAGACAAGGAAGGACTCACATTACTGAAAATGTGTGTGTGTGTGTGTGAGACAGAGACAGAGAGAGAGAGAGGGAGACAGACACTGGGGATTTAGTCTGGTTGTGCTCTACCACTTAGCTACATTCCAGTTACTTTTTATTTTGAGACCGGGACTTGCTGCATTTCCTAGGGTCTTCCTAAGTTGCTGAAGCTAGCCTCCAACATTGTTCCTTCAGAATCAGCCTTTCACGTCTCAGGAATTAAAGGCATACACCACCACTTCCAACTGAGTAACTCTTTAAATGTATAAAATTATCACAAATCATTCCATTTTTCCCTATTGCCTTCAAATCCATTTCATTCACATTGAAAAACAAACCCTCTGAATGTAAGCAGTGTGGCAACACCTTTGCTACATCCCGTCAGCTTCATAAACATGGAAGAATACATACCAGAGAAAACCCTGGAATACATACGAGAATACATACCAGAGAAAAGCTACATCCTGTCAGCTTCCCCTCCAGCCCTGTTTTTCTTCTCATATATGAAAACACAGGAAGAAGCCCTGTGAGTGTGAGAAATGTGGGAAATCTAGTTTTCTCAGTCTTTTACTAAGGCGTCAGAAGATTCTTTTTGAATAAAAAGAATAAATCCTATGAAAAAAAGAAATATAAGTTGTTGAGCTGTTCTAGTTTTGTTCCGTTGTATGAAAGGACTCATACTGTAGAAAATGCTGAGGGTAAGCCATGTGGGGCAGTATTCAGCTTTCAGAATTTTCTTCAAAGACAAAGAATCCACATCTGGGAAGATCCTTTTTCTGTCTTTCAAAATTGTAGTAAGACTTTCAACTTTCCAGGTCCCTTAGATCAGCATTTAAGAAACCACACTGGAGAAAAGCCCTGTATGTAGAAATGTGGTGAGACCTTTTCTTGTTTCAGATCCATTTGAACTTCTTCAGACTTGAGGATATTTTTGTTTTATTTCATTTTATTTATTTATTTTGAGAAAAAAACTGTAGGTGTGTGAAAAGGTATGTGCCTTCATTTCTTTGTTTATCTATTCAGAAGTAACAAAAATGCACCCTGGGTTGGAGGGGAGCATTGCATCAGCATGAAGGTTTTAAAACAAAATATTTTTCTTCTCGGTTAAATCTCTCTTATTTTTCGATTCCATTTTCCTGTATTTTAAGTCTTTTGTGTCTAATGTTTCATTACATATTCTGTATGTTAGATTAGGACTCTCCACTCCAGCCTTTGGTAAAGATTGGTGAAATGTCTCTTCTGAATTTCTTTCCTCTCTTTCTTTGTCACATTTCACCCAGGAGTGCTCCACCACTGAGTTTCTCCACAATCTTTTTAATTGTTATTTTTTGAGATGGGGTGATTCTGGCCGCTGCTACCGTAGGGATGTGTCTGTGTATTCTGCAGCTGGCCTCTTTCTTGTCCTTGATTGCTTATTAATCTCTTGATGACTTTGGGACCCCACTCTTGTCACTTGTGCTTGTTCTAAGTGTCATGCATTGTGCTGTATATAGGCACATTAAAGAGCATTAGAACATAATGTCATTTGTGTATATTACTTGGAGAGGCACTTTCTCAAAATATGTTTTGCCCTATGCTTGAGTTGCTTTCTCTTTTCTTCCCCAGTTCTGGGGACCCAATCCTGCCTGTGCATTCTAGGCAGGCATTCTTGCACCGAACACTCCCGTAGCTCAGGTGATGAGTTTGCTGGTGCTGTGTGTGGACTCCACTGATGACCACATCAGCAGATGCAGCTCTGCATCTCTTTCTTTTCTTTTTTTTTTAAGTGAGAGAGAAATTCTTTTCATTTTAAGAGAGAGAGAGAGAGAGAATAGAGAGAATTTTTTAATATTTGTTTTTTAGTTCTCGGCGGACACAACATCTTTGTTTGTATGTGGTGCTGAGGATCGAACCGGGGTCGCACGCATGCCAGGCTGGTGCGCTACCTCTTGAGCCACATCCCTAGCCCTCTGCAGGTGTTTCCTCCACAATTGCAGCTTGTCTCTTCCTTCTTAAAGGCCTTTTATACCAGTGAATTTTTTTTAGAAAAACTACATCCAGGGGCTGGGGATGTGGCTCAAGCGGTAGCGTGCTCGCCTGGCGTGCCTGCGGCCCGGGTTCGATCCTCAGCACCACATACCAACAAAGATGTTGTGTCCGCCGAGAACTAAGAAAAAATAAATAAAAATTAAAATTCTCTCTCTCTCTCTCTGTCCCTCTCTCTTTCTCACTCTCTCTTAAAAAAAAGAAAAACTACATCCAACTTAGTTGTTCTCCCCATGAATACTATTTAGGTGGAATATTCTAGGAAACTCAGGCTTGATTTCTCTCTGTGTTTAGAGTAGCTCAGTAGCCCTGGGAAAATTGTGTGATGGTTTAAGGTTAAGAAAACCTACTTAATGCACTCTACATGTCCAAAGACTTGGTAAGGAGTGTCCCAGTCTGATGTGCTAATATAGTGGCACTCCTTTCTCCACCAAAGAATCTTAAATTAGCTTCTCGAGAGACCTTCAGCATAATTTTCATTCAACAGAATGTCAGGAAAAGATTTTGTAAAGATCTCAATGTGGGTTATAACACAGACTTCTGCTTTTGTGGTAAAGCTTGGAAGACCTCTGACTAATCTTACAATTGGTACACAAAGCACTTTCTGTGAACTAAAAAATAAATTCTTCACGTATACACACACAGAAAATATAAACCTCTATCCCTGTCCCATTGGGTGTCAATGAAGATCAATGAAATTACAAGCAGTGAACCAAAAAATTTTAGGTGATACACCTCAGAACCCTGCAGCTAATAAATCTAATCCTGGAACATCCTTGGGTGTCTGGCTTCATGTGCCCTACATCATTGATGCAGCTGTAGTCTCCCATCAGGTGACATTCTGCAGTACATGCTGTGGAGAGGGCTGTTTCTTCTCAGGTAAAGGATTAAAGTGAGGTTACATAACAACGCCAAAGCTGTGGAGACACACTTTTTATCATGTCCAACTACAGCATCAACTAGTTATGAAAATTAAAGGTTTCCCTGGCTCATGAGAATGAGAGGATCTCGAAAGGGCTGTCAGGGATGAGGGATGGGGACATGTGCTCTTTTCATAACCTTCCTGGGATCCCAGGAAGAGGCTCCCAGTTTTCCCATCTCATCAGAGCTGGAGGGACTCATTGGAGCTCCTTAGGCCCCAGCTTCACCTGCTGCTGAGGAAGAGGGTGCACCTGACCTTGTGTGAGGAGCTTCTTCCACTGACAGGGCTTTGACCTGCAGGCCAGGAGACTGCAAGGGAGGCTGGGTGTTCACAGGGCCATCCTCAGAACCATGGGCCAGTCTCCTCACCCCCATGCCTCATTGTGCTCCAACTGTCATCATTCAACAGTGACCACGTGTCCCTGTCATGTGGAAGAAGGCCCCAAGCATCACCAGCATGCAAGGGGAAGAGGCCACAAATCATTTAACTTGGGAAACCAGGAGGCCTGAGACTGAAGCCATCCAGGCCTCTCTGATGAAGGCCAAGGTAGGAGACAACCCTGGGCAGAGCATAGTTTTGGTGTCCTCAGCCAGAGCAGCATGTCAACACATGTGTGGCCACCTCCTCCTCTGACCCCCTTCACCAGAAGGAAACCAGGCCTCTGGAGAGACACACCCATCACAGGGAGCAGGGATGGAGCCAGGACCCTTTCCAGCTGTATGACTCCTGGGACCCACGTGTAGCCTGAGCTTTCCCCAGAACAAGGCAGAACTCCCACACCCAGTATCTTTAATTTTCACTTTAAAATGACAAAAACGGGGCTGAGAGGATTCATCTGGGTGCTTTTCTGGCCAGGCATCTAGTATGGATGGGCTGGAACTGGGGTGGGCAGCAGAGTCTCAGTCCTCTTCCCCCACTCCGAATCCCCCTCCAGGGAAACCCTTTTGTCTCAGCTGTTGAGCTGCCCTTGCTGCCAGAGGACAGCCCCACCTCAACCCCCAAGCCCTGTGTGGTGTCCTGACCATGGGAAAGTTGGTCATCCCTCAGGGCTGTTTGCCACATCTCTGGGTCTCATGTTCCTACTCGATTCTTTGAAATGCCCAGAGCTCAAGGCTGTATGCACCCAAGTAGCCAGAACTGAAATCGGGGGCAGAGTTGGGTCCACTTCTCACCATATTTCTTGTTCTGGGTCCCAAGGGCTGATGAAACATGGGGATGAGGGAGTTAGGCAGGTCTGGGATTGTCACTGTCCTGGAAATGGCTGCTGCAGAGGTCTGTGCAGAACCCCAGATCACATCTGCAACCCACGTGGCCTGGGACCTGATCCCCACTTTAAGATCTGCCCTGGGCAGGAGCAGCCTCCAGAACTCAGCCTTCACATGGGAGCAAAATGGCATGTCTGTCATTCTGTCATTGCTTCACTGCATATTGTCCTCGTGGCACATGACTGTTCTGTTAGACATGAGGTCCCCTTTCAATGCCAAAGTCAGCTTGCATTTTCAGCTGACCCTGAAATGGTTCATATTGGTAAGAATGTGAAAGGAGCTGACAGGTTGCCTTTGTGTCCCAGGGAGGCCACAAGGTTGGATCACCTAACATTGTGTGGACTCTACAGGCTTTTGTGTCTCCTGGAATGTGCTTTGGGTTTCTGCAATAGCAAACCCAAACAAACCCAGAATAACCAAATTGTAAACTCTAATTGACATCAAACTAAGGACTTTCCATCTCATTAATGAAATATTTTCCTTTGTGCCAGGTGTGGTGGTGATTCCTCAATCCCAGCCTCTAGGGAGGCTGAGTCAGGAGGATCAAGAGTGTACAGCCAGCCCCAGCAAAGTTGAGCTGCTAAGCAACTCAGAGAGACCCTGGCTCCAAAGAAAATACAAAATGAGGCTGGGGATGTGGCTCACTGATTGAGTGCACCTGGTTCAATCTCTGGCACCGCCATCTCCCTCCCCCCAAAAAAGCCAACTGTTTCTTCTGATTGGCAGAATCCTGGTCTCTAGACAGTAGTCACTGTGCTGCTCCTTTGCTAGAAAACCATTTTTCCCCTGTAAACTCACAGCTGTGTCCTTATTATTGGAATGGCATTGGGAAAGAGGATGGAGCATTCAGGAACACCTTAACAACATGTGTCAGGCTGGGGATGTGGCTGAAGCAGTAGCGTGCTCACCTGGCATGCGTGCGGCCCGGGTTGGATCCTCAGCACCACATACCAACAACGATGTTGTGTCCGCTGAAAACTGAAAAATAAATATTAAAATTCTCTCTCTCTCTCTCTTAAAAAACATAAATAAACATCATGTGTCCATGTCTCACAGCTGTTCTGGCTCAATTAATTGTGGCTTTGAAACATTTTGCCTGATTTTGGAAAGGTACTACAGGAGAGCTGACTCATGGTGTCTGTTTCATGGTGTAGGACTCACATTCTCTTATTTTCAAACTCTTTATCCATTTGTATCCCAGCAGTGACCCCTGCACATAGCACAGAATTGGACTTTGTTTTCATTCTGTCTGCTGATCTGTACCTTAGGAGAGGATTGTTCAGTCAATTGCCATATAATGTCACTGTTGATGTAGTTCGATTGATGTCTGCCCTTTTACACTCTTCTCTTTTCTATGTCTTTTTCCCCTCTATTCCTCTTCGGGATGTTATTGTTTTTAAACTGACCATTAAACCTAGGGTTGCTGTAACACTGAGCTACATGCCCTGCCCCTTTTAAGTTGTATTTTGAGAGAGAGTGAGGCTACATTTCAGAGGTTGGGCTAGAATTTTTGACCCTCATGGCATGGTTTGCACCACTATCCCAGGATACTGCTCAAGTTTTGTCGTAGTTATTGTTGTTTTCTAAGAAAGAATTTATTGAATGATTTTTTTTCAGTTTTTTAATGTATTGGCTTAAAGATGTGTCATCATGTGTAAAAAATATGCTCCCTTGGCCAAAACCAAAGATGGCCTTGTTAGAGACCTGGTGTAAGGGTCCGGTGAAGCGTCGGAGAAAGAGACCACCAAGAGACCACTCATGCAATTGGCAGAAGGGGATTTATTGATTCAGCATGCTGGGGCTCAGTGCCCACTCAGGAAGAGGGAAAGACCCAGAGCCCCGGGCAAGGGTTGAGCAGTGCTTAAGTACACTTTTTGGGGAGGGCGGGGACTTTATACACATCATAGTCTCCTTTAACCAATCACCGTACACCGCGGGAAAATCAAACAATAATTCTTAGACTTGATTAGTACATTCATTGGCGGGAACAGGCTGGGCGGGGGGGGGGGTGATTGGTCACTCCTAAGCGGGGTACACATTCAAACTGATTGGCTTGGGCCTTGAATGCCTATGTGCCGGGCTACACAGGGTCCTAAGTTATTAAACAACCAGAGGATCAGGAGAAATATTTACTGGGCAGTTCGGGTATTGTCCTAACAGCTACAGGAATTTAACCCAGGCTTTGCAGTTTAGAAGCAGGTTTACAATGCCTGGTCCTTTACATTTTAACTCAGGCTTTGCAGTTTAGAAACTTTACCCTTTCACTGGCACTGTTAAACCACAACACGAGAAAAAGAACACAGACTCCAATTTTGAATCAAACTTAACCAAAATTTTATTTATGTACCCAGGAGCTGGCCATGTCTGTCTGTCCTCAAACCCCAGGCTAAATATACTCCAGCTCTCTCAGAACTCATTTGTTTTAAATCAAACAACAACTCTTTTTTTAGAGAGAGGGAGAGAGAGACAGGGAGAATTTTTTAATATTTTTCATTTTCGGCAGACACAATATTTTTGTTTGTATGTGGTGCTAAGCATCGTACCCGTGCCTCAGGCACACCAGGCGAGCGAGCTACTGTGTGAGCCACATCCCCAGCCCTCGGAACACATTTTTATAACACAAAAGTTTGCAAAGAGGGGTGTCTTGAGAACTTACAGATACCAGGATTTGGACAAGCATAATACAAAGGCAGGTAGTAGGTTAATGAACTACATGGCTTAACATTTCAAGGTAGGGAATAAATTCAGATCCCAACATCAGAATGTATGAGGTACCACTGAGGTTTCAGAGAGGTTGTTATCTGGTCAGGGGGAGCCAAGTATGGGTGAGTTCAAGGCATGGGCACACATTCCAAGCAAGTTTAAAGATTGCAGTAATTTATACTAAAACAAAAATTAGTTTTCATGAGTTTTGGATGCAATGGATCCCAATCTTAAGAAGGAATTAGGCTGGTTTTCAGAGTTATGTTCTCAAACCCACTATATTTATGCTCCCCCCCCCACTTCTTTGTACCACAATAGAAAAAGGGCTGGGGATGGAGTTCAGGGATTCTGTACCCCTGCCATGGATTCAATGCCCAGCAGGGGAGGAGGAGAACCTAGAGTTGAGTTCTCAGCCCTAGACAGGTATGTGGCCACTATTCCACACTTGAGGAAATATGACTGTTTATATATGAGCCCCCCTCCCCATGGTCATTGGCAATGTTGGTAGGTAGACTGAATTTGGGACAGTGCACAAGATGTGAAAGACTTCACCAATTCAAGCTAAGATTAAAATTAAGTTGTATTCACTTTCTGGGAAGGGGCAGATACTGAAGCCAGAAATAGACAGGCAGTCAGTACAGACAGGTAAATGGAGTCAGGTCTGATCAAGGAGGCCCATGTTGAGAGAGTCTGGCAAGTTGCACACTGTCCCCTGAGGGATAGAAATGTTAACTCCTTCAGAGGCCTTGCTCCACCCTCATCAAGGACCTGCCTTTGCTTCTTCATGTTACTAAGGTCGCCTGTCCCAGGATTGCCCCTCCCTACAGGCAGCTTTTAGGGTGTTAATGTGTCCTTAGCTGCTGCATCCTGCTATTCCCTCTTCATCCCCCTTGTTTGTCTCCTTTGTACCATCTCACCAAGCATTCCTGGGCCTAGTCACCAAGGCAGGAAGGAGAAAGATAAGGGGAAAGGCATGGAGAACACAGGAAGCCTAGGACTCATAGTGTTGTAAGGGTAAAATTTCTAAGCTGATTCTAAGCTGCAAAAGTCTGAGTTAAAGTGTAAAAGACTAGGGCATTGTAAAGCTTCTAGATTGCAAGGTCTGGGCTAAAAGGTAAAAGCCTATTGTTACAATTCCTCTGCTATCCCCGGAACCTGTAAGTTGTTAGGACAATGCAGGAGCTGCTCAGTAAATATCTCCATTGATTCCCTGGTTGTTTAATAGCTAAGGGCTCCAGGTAGCATGGCACGTAGGCATCCAGGCCCCAGAACCAATCAGTTTGAATGTGTACCCCACTTTGCAGTGACCAATCACCCCTGCCCAAACTGTTCCCGCCAATGAATGGACTAATCATGTATCAGAATTGTTGTTCAATTTCCCCGCGCCTCATGATGATTTGTTCTGATGTATGTAAAGCCCCCCACCCTCTCCAAAAAGTGTACTTAAGCTCTGCTTGACCTCTGCTCTGGGCTCTGGGCTGCTCTCCCTTCTTGAGTGAGCTCAGAGTCCCAGCGCGCTGGAACGGATCCCCCTAATAAAATCCCCCTTGCAATTGCATGAAGTTTGTCTCGTGTGGTCTCTCCTTCTCCGACGCTTCGCCGGACCCTTACATTTGGTGCGTTGGCCGGGAACTGCGCATCGCCGGACAGGGAGACCCAACGAAACTGCTTTGGGGGTAAGTAAGGCGCTTTTCTCTCTCTTTCTCTCTCTCTCTCCTCTCCTTCTTCTCCTTTTCTCCTCCTTGTTTGCTCAGGTGCGATCGCTCAGGTTTGGTCTCTGGCGGCTCAATGGTGGGCGTAAGTCCCCAGAGGGCATAATCTCTCAGAGCCTCGGGTGGGGTTGGCAGAGTGTGTGTGTGGCTGTCAGAGGAGAGCGTAAGCTCCCCCTGGCGGTGGCAGGCAGACGTGTCTAGGGAGCCACAGGCCACGCCCCCAAGGGACGCTTTGGGGGACTCGGGGGAACGGAGGTTCCCCCCATCAGGTAGAGGGGTGTATTTTGCTGCCAACCCGTCTGGTTTTGCCGGCAACTCTTTCTGTTGAATTCACTGTCTGTCTTTAATTTTTGCCTCTGAATTTGTGTTAAACGTTTACTGTGTGTCAGTGTTTGTGTCACGTTTGTATCGTCTCTCGGCGCTTCAGAATTGCCCACCCTCGGAGTTGATATTGTCTTTCAGTTGGGCCGCATGGCCATCTAGATTATGGCTTCTAACCTTTCAGGACCTTTGGGAATCTCTTCCTGCATGGGTGGGGTCCGCGCAGTCCGCTGGGAGGATTCCACCCGGCGGTATGGCGGATCTGTCCTGTCCCTGTTCCTCCCGGCCCCTCCACCCACCTGTCCTCTCCGCCCCCTGGCCGTCTCCCCTCCCGGGAGGGGAGAGGGGTGCTCCAGCGGGCACGGTGGACGGGCAGACGGAATCGAGGTGAGGTCGGCGGGGGACCGCCCCTCCTCCCCCTCCTCTGCCGGCAACCGGCTGCCACCGGGCGTATTTCCACCACAGCGGGGCGGGTGGGGTTGGAGTAGGAGTCCGCAGGGGGCTGCGTCCTCCCCCCCAGTGTTACAGCCCTCCCGGCCGCAGTGATATTAAATTGGTGTTAATTGGCTTTAGAGATGGGAACCAAATTTTCAGTCACAAATTTTAACACTCCCGAGGAGACTTCTAAGGAGTCTCCACTCAGTTTTCTTGAGGAAGCCTAGCACTTACAGCCTAACTGTAGGCAGAGGATGAGCTTTTTGGGAGCTGGCTACTAAAAAGTTAGGGAAAAAAAAAAAAAGCCTAGTGCCTAAGGTCAAACCAAACTGGAGGAGCTAATCCTGTGGGTGGGAGATAAGACTAAGGGACTCCCAGCAGCTGCCAGAGCCATTTTGCTTTGGGGAACTCCCTTATCTCTTATCTACATTTTAAGGATTACTCCACCTTTGTTTACTTAAAAAGAAGGGACACTGAATGCAGTAAAGCCAGTCACACTGAGACCCTTGATTTTATACTAATAGTTGCCCCTACGTGAAAACATCTGGTCCACTCGTGGGAAAGTCTATGGTGCCACTGATGGGAGTCATAATTAAATGAAAGTTCAAAACTTGGAGGGATATATTCTTATCTGGTTGTCTGATTGTTTCTTAAAGACAAACTAGGTTAAATGTGTGTCTAAAAAAATAATTTTTTATTGTAACAATCTGGTATCTGAATGGGTTTCTAAAGCATTGCACTATCTTGCAGTTAAAAGTTGGGTTTAAGCAATTGTTTAGTTTGATTTCAGGTGAACTACCTGAAAGAGTTTCAATTTTGAACTGGAAAGCCTAAGGAGATTTCACTAGGAGTACAGTGCATTGATTTGGGCAAGGATAAGTAAATTATGATTTGGTATCTGTTTCTCTCAGTGTATAAGATTTAGGAAAAAAAGTGTTGAATTAAAACGTTGGTCTGGCTTATTAAAATAACATTAAATAATTAATTAACAACAGTCTTAGAAATTCTCAAAGCTTAATTTCAGATATACATGGTAGTGTGTAGGCAAATTTAATGTAACTTAATGCTACTTTAGAAACTTCAGAACAAGGAAAGTGGCTTAGAGGTCTTAAAGAAATTTCTTCTGATGGCAGAGATCCTATTTCCAGTTTTATGTGAGCAAGTTTTTCTAATGTAAAAGATATAAAATGTCGGGAATTGCTTCTTAAATTTGTATCATAATTTTCAACATCCAAACCTGGAAATATGACTTATGGCTAAAATGCCTCAGGCCTAAAGTGTCTGCTCAAAATAGCAGTTTTTCCCTGCTCCTTCCAGACCTTAGCCAGGGCTTAAGCTGATATGCAAACAGAAGCAGCTTGGAGCTCAGGCCCAAGAAAAAAAAAAAAAAGAGTAAAAGTGTCTTTTTACCTGAACTCAAACTAGACCAGACCAAGAAGTAAATTGTATAATATTTACTAACTACTGGCCAGTCATCTTTTTTTTTAGGACTTTTGCCTTTTCTTAGATTCTGTGTTGTTTTGAGCTCATGATTTTTATCCTACAGACAAGTTAATGTTTTTCTGATAAGTTCTATTTTTTGATCAACTGGAGTTTTTTTAAAAAAACATTGCAATGGAGATTTCATCTGCGAAAAACTACGAGGCCTTTATTATTGTTATGTGTACACACTCTTGTTATGTGTTGTATGTCGGTATGTCTGTATGTGTGTATGTCCATATATCCTGCAGTGATATGACAATTAACAAATGTGGAGCGCTCATAAAAAAATTAAAAATGGATCCAAATATCTTTGATTCACGTGATTCAAATGGCTCAATTTAAATTGGGTAAACAGATGAAAGTAAAGAGGTCTTAAATTAAGCTTATAAGTTTTTCTAGGTGTTCAAAAAAGAGGCCCTAATAAAATGTTAACTCTGCTTAAATTTAAAAGTTTACAAGTAATGTTTCAAAATGTGAACAAAAGGAGGATAGTAGATAGAAGAAGAAACTAAAAGGTTCTAGGTATGGAACTGATGGAGAGAAAAAAAAATTGTGTTTCTGGATAAGAGAGTCTATGTGATTAAGTAATTAAGAGGGTTTAAGTAAGTGATAAAAAAGGTCTGTGCAAGTTGGTTATAAGTAAGTTTTTAAATAAGTTACACAACTATGGTTAAACAACTGTTGTTTTTCAATACTTTTCTTGTGCTCTCTTGCTCTGCATAATGAAGTTCCTTCAAATCCGATTACTTCCAACCAGCTTCTGCTTAGGCACTACCCTCAACATCTTCAAGAGAACAATTCACTCAGTGCTGAAGCTCACTACCAGGCACGATGGAATGCAACGGACATGGGACAGCGGGAAACAACAAGTTCAGAGAACCTCTTAATCTGCCATCCTGGATTCATGAGTCTTTATGTCCTATTAAGCTTCCTCATGGCCCTTGGTCTCTTTTCTGTCAGCCCCCCAACATGGAACTTCTGCCAGGAATTGATCTTTGCTCTAATTTTTATCTTCATCCTGTTTTTGTTTGCTCTGATCTTCTTCAGGTGTTGGTGATGATATCTGGAAAAACCTGCCAATAGACGGGTAGCCTGCCATTTATCTAAGCCCTGCTATCTCCCCCTTAGTCATTTCTTTAAAAGCTAAACTTGGTTAATATAAAAACATCAATGTAATTATGGTGTTATTAATGTGTTCATATCTTTCAGGTATACAAGTCTGTAAGGTAGAAGCTTCAAAAGAACATTATATCAAGCTGGTGTTCTAAAGTTGTATGGTAATTTTAGGCTTAAAAAAACATGTTGGAAATTTATTTATCATTTGTGTTCTATAACTGGACTTGTTATCAGTAAGATATGTAAAGTTCTATGTTGCTTTCTACACTGAGATACAATTTAAATGTATTTTTAAGTCAATAAGAGCCTAATCTGGGTGAAAGTTTTATTGTAAAACACAGAAATACTTTGCTACTTTCCAACAAGAGGTTAGAAGCTTCCAGCCTTCCTTTAATTCATGTTTTAGATGTGATATTATGTTGTGTTAGCTAATATTCATGTGAACTTGAGCAATAATTTATATAGACTTTGTAAAATGATGTCTAAAAAGCAAAGATCAGTGCTGGCTCGGATCCCCCCTGGCCCCCGGGGCTTGGTGCCGGCCCTGGTTTCTTGTTGTGCACGTCAAAGAGGCCAGCTCCCAAGGCCTTGAAAGATTTGTGGTGTCTGTTTTCATATTCAGCCTATAATGGTCATGTGGGAACGTCCTGACCTGCTTGGGTCTGATAAGGTTCCTGGTTGAAGGCTTAGTATGAGTCGACAAGGACCACCTGCCCCCCTCCGTCCTTGCTTCTGCCTACCAGTAACTTTCCATTCTGTCTGAAAGAAATATATAAGTATGAGCTGAGATAATAAAGTCAGACTCTCCCTGGATGAAGGACCTCGGACTCCTGTGTTTTTGTTAATCCCGACGTCTCCCGCCGGACTCGGTCCCATTCGCCGGACGCGGCATTTGGAGGTCCACACCGAGACCGGAAAGCGGAGGTAAGCGGACGGGACTACGGGACTCACCTTCCATAAGAGAAGGGGGAGAATTGGAGACCTTCCATAAGAGAAGGGGAAAAGAGACCTTCCATAAGAGAAGGGGAAAAGAAGTGCGCACCATGGGTAATTCAGCAGCTAAAGTTCGTCTGGCCAACGAACTCAGAGAGCTGTTGAACACACAAGGAACAGGAACAAAAACAAAAATTGCAACAGAATTCGTTGAAGTTATTGCCCAGGCATGTCCTTGGTTTCTGACAGGGGGATTTCTTAATAACAGTGATTGGGATCAAGTCAGATGTGATTTACAAAGATTGTTGAGGGATCAAGGTCCGGAAAGTATTCAAATCGCCACTTTCTCTTTATGGAGACTGGTTAAGGATGCTTTTTTAACTGATAAAGTGAAGATTAAGGAGCAGCTTGCTGAATGCGAACAGGCCCTTAATCAGGTCCAGGAAGAGCAAATGGCAAAGTCCTTATCCCTTTCCCATTATTCTTTCACATCTCCTTCTTCATTCTTAGATCCACCCTAGCTGCTCTCAACCCTGCCTTCTCATCTTCCCCCTCCCTAATAGGCCCACAGAAAAGTCTTAACTGACCTTCTCCAAAATATTCACCATGGCTTATTTTAGGATTTTCAGCAAAAGAATCTCTACAAAAAAGTTCAATGTGGATAAATTTCCTATTTTCTTATTACCCTGTTTTATTTGGCTACTATCTAAAAAAATTAGCACTCCAGGCGCTAGACACTCCCTTACTAGTTTTTCACAAAAATATGTAAACAAGGCCTCTGGCCTTGAGCTGGGCTTCACAGTGCTGAGTACATTTCTAAGATAAGGGAGTTACTAACTGGGCTCCATGGTAACAGCTGGCAGGAGGAGAAACTAGAAAGGGAGATAGAGGAACTGGAGGGTCAAATGAAGAAGCCAAGATTTAAAGCACCTATGGCCCCAATCCCTGTTGCGCTCCCTCCTTACAACCCCAATTGAGACAAGGACAACCCCAGAAGGCGGGGGGGGCAAAGGTATTCAGTGGCAGCCTAAGACGGCCCAAACTTTTCCAGTAATTGAAAACCTGAATGCCTATGGACAGCCGGCCAGAGTGTATGTTTCTTTAGCCTTTAAGGATATTAAACAACTAAAGGAGGCAATTACTAATTACAGACCCCATGCCCCCTTCACATTGACTCTCTTCAAGTCTTTCTCTGCCAATCAGCTGACACCTAGTGACTGGCAACATCTTTGTAGGGCTGTATTGTTCGGAGGGGATTTTTTTTGTTGTGGGAAAGTGAAAATCAAGAGAGGTGTCACGAGCTAGCCCGAGTCAATCAGGACGCCGGCTTCCCACGGCGTAACTTTGAAATGTTAACAGGCTCGGGACAATATGCTATCATAAATCAACAAATTAATTATGATCCTGGGGTCTATGCTCAGATAGCTACAGCAGCCGTTCAGGCTTGGAAGGCTCTACCTATTTCAAATGCTGAAACAAAAATTTCAAAAATTGTTCAAAGACCCTCTGAGCCTTATTCTGACTTCATAGCCCGATTGATGCAGATAGAAAGAAATGAAATTGTCCCGAGGGGGATAGGCGGGGTCGGGAAGGCATGCCTGGCCCCTGTCCCCAATGTGGCAAGGGGAATCATTGGAGCAGCGAGTGTCCTTCCAAGTTTGTTGCTCAGGGACGCCCATTGCAGCCGGGAAACGGGAACAGGGGCCCACCCCGGGCCCCAAAAGCCAGAGTGTACGGGGCGATACAGAGACAAAACAAGCTGCTACCGCAGTAAGATCTTGGCCAGGCAGGGAAAAATGCAGACAAAATCAAACAAAATGCAATCGGCTAAGAAAACTTGGGGAACTTTTGCCCTGAAAATGGGCAGCGAACTCCATGCTGTTTACATCACCATGGTAACCATGGGCTGCCTGGCCGGAAGAGCGGCTTCCTGGTCCCACCTCCCACACTTTTGCGGCTACCGATTGGTTCTTCCACAGTCACTCAGACAGGACTTCTAGTCCCACCTTCCAGCCACTAACCTGTACTGCTGTGTTTCAGATTTCTACCGGAGCTGCTCAGAGCCTGTATTTTTAAAAGATGCCTACCTGTAAATGCTAACGAAAGATATCTTTTTCAGACAAAATTTAATTCTACAAGTTTCTATGTTACAGTCCTAAATTTAAGCTAGTTCTAAGTTAAATAACCTGACTTTTTCTTTATAGTTGTGTTACTAAATAATGTTCTATTGATGAGAGATATCAAATATGCTTCTTTATATTTTACTTTTAATTTTGGAAGTTATGAGGATGCATTTGCTTGCCACAGGAACAAGCCGGCAAAGTTCCTGTGATGACCAAAAAATCCTTATTCTAATTGCTAACTATAAAAATAAAAATGTATACTCAAGGATCTTATTTCAGTACATCAAGTGACGTCACATAGAAGAGTGCACTCCTAATTAAAAATAAATTAAAATGGATCCAAATATTTTAAGACCACGTGGTTACATAAAGTTAATACAATTATAAGTTAAGTTCTTATTCTTAAATATATATTTTTTAGATATTTAAATAACCTATATTTGTTAATCTATAAATTAATTAGCACATGCCTAATTGATTAGTTAATATATATCTGCCTAATTGTTTTTCTTCAACAGGAAACTCATAATTTATGTTTTATATTTACATTTATCAGATACTCTGCCTTTCCAGTTACAGATATTTGAGATAAATGTGTTTACTATAAATTTGCTTTTAAGTGAAAATACAATCAAGTAGTTTCTAATTCTCAAAGTTACTGTTTAAACTCATAAGATGATAAATTATTATAATTATTTCTACAGAATATCTAAGGGTTTTAACTATATTTTCATTGATATTTCTTATCAAAGTATAATAATTTGTTTATAGATTCTAAGGTTTTCAGAAATTGTTCCAAAGTATATTTTCTTTTTAAAAGAAAAAGATGCTTCAACAAAGAAAAAGCACACATGGATCCTAAAAAGAAGAAAGAAATCATCTTTGGGTAAAACAAGGTCTTTATATTCATTCTCCTAAGTTTAAAAAAAAAAAAAAATGGGGGATTTTTATATTGGTATCTAAACAGATGATGTAAAAAGTTAGAACAATTAAAAAAGAGATTTATATATACTAAACTGACTATAATTAATTTAAGGGTATTTCAGGTTATTTTCCTAATTTAACTATACTAATGTGAGCAAAAATTTTGTCCATATTTTGACATGATAAACACCTATTAAAATGTAAGTTTATTTCTTTAAAGAAAGATCCTTATTGCCTAATAATTCTTACTGTTTAAGATAAAGATTAAGTTTGGTAAATAAATTCACATTGTTGATTAAACATTAAGTATATTGAACTACTAACTTAAACCCCTGTATGACCTTTTGAGAGGAGGCCCCTCACCCACCTCCCTGCGAAAACCTACTCCAGAAGCCTTGAAGGCACTTAGATTGACAGAGACAGCCTTACAAGAGATACAGGTAACGCAGGTGGACTACTCCCAGTCCTTGTTATTCATTGTTCTGTCGTCAAAACTCACCCCGACTGGAGTCTTTTGGCAAACAGGTCCCATCTATTGGGTCCATTTACCCGCTTCTAACTCTCGGGTAATAACTCCCTTTTATGAACTAGTGATAAATCTGATCTGGAAAGCCAAATATTTGGGTGATGCACTGTTTGGAAAAACTTTTGACATTCTCATTCAACCTTATACCCAGGATATAATTTTAAAATTACAACAAAAACATGATCTTTGGTGTCTCTTCCTTTGTAATTTCAAAGGTCAAATTGATAATCACTCCCCGACATAAACTTCTAAAAGACCTTAAAAAATGTCCTATTATTTTTCCTAAAATTATTAAAGGGGAACCTATCCCGGGAGCTCAGACTGTTTATACAGACGGAGCAAAAGGGGGGTTTGCTGTTGTTTTTGATGGATCTCAAGTAATTCGACACCCTGTTCCTAAACTGTCTGCCCAAAGATCAGAAGTTGAGGCTCTAATTATAGCCCTTAAACTATACAATTCCATCCCACTTAATGTGTATACTGATAGTCTCTATGTTGCTAATTTAGCCTCAGTTATTGAAACAGCCCCTTATATTGGCAGGCAATCTACTATCATGGAACAATTACAAACGGTTCAGCTCCTTGTTTGGGCTAGACGAGATCCTTTATTCATTGGACATATCCGAGGACACTCAGAGCTCCCTGGGCCTCTGGCGGAGGGTAATGCTAAAGCAGATGCCGCCACTCATAATATGGGCCTAGTATACACCATAACCAAGTATGATGAGGCCTCACAACTCCATGCTAAATTCCATCTAAATGCACAATCTTTACGCTTCCGCACAGGATGCTCGCGTGATCAAGCTTTACAAATTGTTTCCCTATGCCCAGTATGTGCTCCATTTCTTCATTTTCCCAGTTTGGGTGTTAACCCTAGAGGCTTACACCCCAATGATATCTGGCAAACTGATGTTACCCACTTCCCTAGTTTTGGTAAGCTGTCTTTTGTACATGTTTCTATTGATACATACTTTGGCTATATCTTTGTTACATTACACACTGGGGAAAAGGCCAAAGATGTTATTGGACATCTCTTAAAAGCTTTCTCTTGCATGGACAGTCCACGTTGTCTCAAAACAGACAATGGACCCACATATATAAGCCAAACAGTTCAACGGTTCTGCACCCAATGGGAGATTGAACACAAAACAGGTATTCCTTATAACCCCCAGGGACAAGCAATTGTGGAACGAGCCCATCAACATTTAAAAATTTATCTACAAAAAATAAAGGAGGGGAAAATATATGGATGCTGCCAGGGACCTAAGGCCTATTATTGTGCCTCGTGGGGATGTGAAACCTTTAGTAATGGGTATTGTCTTAAGAATTCACCCAGGAATGACTATGCCCACTTCTGGCAAACAATAGAGGGAGAATCAAATATTACTATTCAGTTTACTTCCAATGGAAAACAACAACCAGATTGGACTCAAGGATATCTCTGGGGGCTGCGTATTTACACCCCCGGACAGTACAATCCTGGCCTGCTTTTTTGGCTCAAATTGACCATAGAACAGCCTACTGGAAGTCTAATAGGACCTAATCAGGTGCTCGGAGACCAAAAGGCCCCATCTGGACCCAAGCAGCCCACAGCCCCAACAGTAAAACCTTCCCCCAGCGGTCACAATAACTATGGGCTATCAAACCTTTGATTATACCCCTGAGCCCATACACCCTGGAACTGGAGATCGTCTTCTTAATTTGGTCCGAGGAGCTTTTTTCGCTCTCAATGCCACTAATCCTAACAGGACCCAAGATTGCTGGCTATGCTTGACCTCCAGGCCGCCCTATTATGAAGGGGTAGCAATACTGTCTAAATTATCCTCTAATACCACTGCAGATCCCAAATGTTATTCTCTGCCCAGCTATAAGTTAACTATCACGGAGGTCATGGGACAAGAGGTTTGCTTGGGAAAGGTGCCATCTCTGCAACATCACTCGACTAATAAATCAATCCCAATCTGATTATTTGTGGGGTCCCAAAGGGTCCTAATTTGCTTGCATTACTGGGTTAACTCCCTGTGTTTCCATGGCAGTCCTAAATACAACTACTGATTTCTGTGTGCTGATACAATTATGGCCGAGGATATCTTATCATGGATCAGACTATGTCCTGGGACACCTTGAGGGACATACTCGGCTCCCCAGAGAACCAATAACTATGACTATTGCCCTCCTATTGGGCATAGGCGGAATAGCAACTGGAATAGGAACCGGGACAGCCGCCTATGTCCAGGGAGGTCAATTACTAAATTTACAAATGGCTATGAATGAGGATTTAACAGCCATGGCCAAGTCAATTACCGCCTTGGAAAAGTCCCTCACCTCCCTCTCAGAAGTTGTGTTACAAAATAGGAGGGGACTAGATTTATTGTTCCTAAGGGAAGGAGGACTATGTGTAGCTTTAAAGGAACAGTGTTGCCTTTATTTAGATCATACCGGGGTAGTCCGTGAAACTATGGAAAAGGTCAAGGAAAGATTGGCTAAAAGACAAAAAGAGTTTGAAGCACAACAAGGATGGTTTGAACAATGGTTTAAAAATACCCCATGGTTAACTCCTTTGATATCCACTGTAATGGGACCGCTTTTCGGTCTCCTCCTTATAGCTGCTGTAGGCCCCTGCCTAGTTAAGAGAGTGACACAATTTATTAAAGATCAAATTAACATTCTGACTTCTAAGCCAATACAGGTCCATTATCAACGCCTACAAACCAAGGATGATCTTGCTGAAGTTTGTCTCCGACCAATTCGAAGATGATTTTTCTACAATGATCCCTGCTTCATGCCTTTCTCTTTTTGCCCCTTTTTCTTCTTTATTTTTGTTATTCCTCTCCTCTGACTCTATGCCTTGTCGAACCAGAACCAATTAGAGACCCAATAATGACTGGCTGGATCGCTACCACTAAATGCCTTGGTAATAACGAGCTGATCTTGTAGTACCCAGAGACGGGCAACTTTCACGCTTGCACTGCAACCTAAGACAGGGGAATGGGGCCTCCCCAGAGACGGGTAAGCACTGTAAGGGCAGTGAACGACCTAAGACAGGGGCTACTTGATTCCCTTTGACGTGCGACAAACAAAAGAGGGGGAACTGCTGGCTCGGATCCCCCCTGGCCCCCGGGGCTTGGTGCCGGCCCTGGTTTCTTGTTGTGCACGTCAAAGAGGCCAGCTCCCAAGGCCTTGAAAGATTTGTGGTGTCTGTTTTCATATTCAGCCTATAATGGTCATGTGGGAACGTCCTGACCTGCTTGGGTCTGATAAGGTTCCTGGTTGAAGGCTTAGTATGAGTCGACAAGGACCACCTGCCCCCCTCCGTCCTTGCTTCTGCCTACCAGTAACTTTCCATTCTGTCTGAAAGAAATATATAAGTATGAGCTGAGATAATAAAGTCAGACTCTCCCTGGATGAAGGACCTCGGACTCCTGTGTTTTTGTTAATCCCGACGTCTCCCGCCGGACTCGGTCCCATTCGCCGGACGCGGCAGATCAGCTTCAGAACTATAGTATTTAAGACTTATAAAGAGCCCCACCTTACTTGAGATAAGGCTCTATGTCACATCTCACTGCATGTGAAAGTGACTATGAAAGAAGTAGGCCAGATTTCAGTGCATTTAAAGTTGTGCCCAAAAGTTGGTTTTTGTCACGATTGCCAGGATACAAAACAGGGGATGTACTCTGCCAAAATTCTAGGTAGCTATTACATAGACTAAATATGTTTTTACCCTAGTTAGTTTTGTTTTGTAATTTGCTTTTAGATGGACTAAGGATTGCCTGTTAATATTTTAAAGAGGTACTGCTTTAAGAACTCACAACCTGGGTTAATTTAAGATAATGAGTTATAGGGAGTTGCCACCTACAGGATAGAGAGATAGACATTAAAGTTTAGTACCCTTAATATAAGGCTGTTGACTCATTTTGCTAGATGTTTAAGATTAAGTCTTAAAATTAAAAATTTGGCTCTTGCCCTCTGAGTCAGTCTGAATCAGGGAATAGGGAACTGAGCAAAGGGCTCTGCAACTCTAGGCCACATAACTTCCCGAGCAGGGAGATTAATGAGACCAGTGGAGGGCAGAAGGCCAATCAGTGCATTTGCTGTAAAGAGGAGGGTCATCAGAGAAGGGAGACATCCCTGATGCTTCTGAGGGAAGCCGTATGGTCAAGCAAGGCCTGGACCCATCCTAGCGCAAATGACACTAGCAGAACTGAGAAGCTGCTGTGAAGTTCCCGAGGACTTCCCAGAGACTCAGCTGACTGTTAACAATAGGTAGAAACAGAAGTCAGTTTGACTTGCTTCATCTTAAACACTTAGCAAAGACAGTCAAAGCCAGAGCACAGCTGTTCCTGGATATCTTAAATGATAATAATAGTTAAATATAACCTCCAACAATAAGTAGACTGGAGGCTACAAAAGAAATTCTTAGACAGAAATGCCTGATAACTGTCAAAGGGACTGCTAGAATAGTTTTAGTCTAAGGCCTTTGTTTCTAACCAACGCAGGTAGGCTTGATGTTTGCTAGTATGGTTATCCAGCCCTGAGTAGCAGGATTAAAGATTTCTCTATTAGACACAGAGGTCATACTAACAAAGGATTTTGAAGGATCAGATGGCATTAGATTATTAGACTATATCTTAAGGGAAAAGACATCTGTAACCCTAAATGTTGTGTTGACATCCCTGACATTTCTGACAATGTGACAAATATCCTTAAAGATTTACATGCTCAGATAGAAGCCATGTCCTCAGCAACTTTGTTGTGAAAACAATATCTTAGCTCCTAGTTCCTGGTACTGCCTGATGGAAAACATTGTTAATCTTTGTCTTGGTCATTATACTCATTGGCATATTTCTATGCTGTGGCATTTATTACTGCATTAATATGGTTCCAGTACTAATGAGTTCTTGTTTCTCTTATAGACCACCTATCACTCGAATGGCCCTCCAGCCTATTACTTCTCAATTGGACTTTTAGCATGGACCACTCGATAGACCCGATATTTTTAAGGGGGACTCCAAACTGCTTGCCCCACGCCGTCCCTTTTCAGCCTGAAGAAGTCAGAAAGATTCTCTTCGTCCCCCTTCCTCATAGCAGTAAGGAGTTCCCAAATTAGAGGGGGGAATGAAGCCAGATTTAAAGTTAGGTAGTCAGTGTAGTTAGATAAATCAGGGTCTAATATCGGGTGAAATCTAAAATGGAGGCCATGCTGAAATCGATTCTAGGAAACGCAGGACAACACATAGTGATCAGACAACAATATGCTCCACTGGCAGAAATAAAAAAATGAGACCTTCCAATAATTATGATTCAGTACTTTTAAGATTAAAAGTAGTCAGAAAAAGGAGTGGGGAATGTAAGGGTAAAATTTCTAAGCTGATTCTAAGCTGCAAAAGTCTGAGTTAAAGTGTAAAAGACTAGGGCATTGTAAAGCTTCTAGATTGCAAGGTCTGGGCTAAAAGGTAAAAGCCTATTGTTACAATTCCTCTGCTATCCCCGGAACCTGTAAGTTGTTAGGACAATGCAGGAGCTGCTCAGTAAATATCTCCATTGATTCCCTGGTTGTTTAATAGCTAAGGGCTCCAGGTAGCATGGCACGTAGGCATCCAGGCCCCAGAACCAATCAGTTTGAATGTGTACCCCACTTTGCAGTGACCAATCACCCCTGCCCAAACTGTTCCCGCCAATGAATGGACTAATCATGTATCAGAATTGTTGTTCAATTTCCCCGCGCCTCATGATGATTTGTTCTGATGTATGTAAAGCCCCCCACCCTCTCCAAAAAGTGTACTTAAGCTCTGCTTGACCTCTGCTCTGGGCTCTGGGCTGCTCTCCCTTCTTGAGTGAGCTCAGAGTCCCAGCGCGCTGGAACGGATCCCCCTAATAAAATCCCCCTTGCAATTGCATGAAGTTTGTCTCGTGTGGTCTCTCCTTCTCCGACGCTTCGCCGGACCCTTACAGTGTAAGGGTAAAATTTCTAAGCTGATTCTAAGCTGCTAAAGTCTGAGTTAAAGTGTAAAAGACTAGGGCATCGTAAAGCTTCTAGATTGCAAGGCCTGGGCTAAAAAGTAAACAATTCCCCTGCTATCCCCGGAACCTGTAATGTCTGTAAAGTTGTTAGGACAATGCGGGAGCTGCTCAGTAAATATCTCCATTGATTCCCTGGTTGTTTAATAGCTAAGGGCTCCAGGTAACATGGCACGTACGCATATAGGCCCCAGGACCAATCAGTTTGAATGTGTGCCCCACTTGGAAGTGACCAATCACCCCTGCACAAACTGTTCCCTCCAATGAATGGACTAATCATGTATCAGAATTGTTGTTCAATTTCCCCGTGCCTCATGATGATTTGTTCTGATGTATGCAAAGCCCACCGCCCTCTCCAAAAAGTGTACTTAAGCTCTGCTTGACCTCTGCTCTGGGCTCCGGGCTGCTCTCCCTTCTTGAGTGAGCACAGAGCCCTAGCGCGCTAGAACGGGACCCTAATAAATCCCCCTTGCCATTGCATGAAGCTAGTCTCGTGGTCTTTTTCTCCGACGCTTCACCGGACCCTTACAATAGAAAGGCTGAACACCTTGCTTCTGGAAATACCAGGGTACCAGCTATGGCCCCCCTCTCCCTCCTGGGGAGAAGTGTATGTTACTCCTTTAAAAATAAACCCTGCTTTGTGTGCTTGCCTGGGCTCGCTTCTCTAATGTTCAAACTTCAGCATGTGAGGGGGCAGAACTCCTCCCCAGTAACCAGCGGTATCAACACCACAGGCCATATGGGCCCCAAGTGGGGTTTCATACGCAGGCTTTATGGGCCGAGCTGAGCAGGGTTATTGTTTCTTTCTGGTTTAACTATCAGTTGAAACCCAGGAAGCTGAGAGCCCTGGGTCAGCAGCTAGGGATATGGTGTTTACCAGGCAGGAGCAGGTGGCTTGTGGCTTTTCTTGAATATGTTGGTGCCTCTGAACCACTGATAAGGAAAGAACACAAGGGAGGTGACCCTTCCTGAGAGGTCAGTTCAGGTCAGCCTGTGCAGTGGGGTGAAGTGTGTCAAGGGGTCACATGACCATGAGTTCACAGACATTTTATGACACACACAGATGCCTGAAGCCACCGATGACACCTAACCTACATACAGTGTGCCCTCTACACACATGCCTGTGACTGATTGCCCTTTCTGTAAAACCTGAGAGTCCTAGACAGCCCTGAAGAGAGGGCGGAGGACATGGTGCCCTGGTCTTCCTGGTGTAGCTTCACTGATCAAAGTTCCTTTCCTGCTTGTCATCATGAACTTTTGTGTTTGGATTTGGGGTAAAGAGATGACCTGATGTGTGGGGTCACCAGAGTCCGATGGCTTCCAACAACTCCCTAATAGTGGAATGTAGAACATGGACATTAAGCACAAGGTGCTTCTTTTATTTCAACCCCGCATTGCTGCCTTAGGGAATTGCCTCCCACACCTCCTTCCCCTCCATCCTGCTGGGGAGAGAACACTGAGCCAAATCACCAACACCAATTGCTTCCTTTCTTAGCTCTATCTCCTTCCTCAAAAGATAAGTAGTCCGGAGGTGATGAGAATTACTAAAATAATTGTCAAACTGTATTTATTTTCACATATCAAGTATGTATGATACATATGATATTTTTAAATATTGTTTCAAAAATTTTGAAACTATCTCCTGCTAAGTTGCCTGAGGTCACACCAGCTGATACTATATATGTATATAGGTATCTTTTTCTTTGAGGTTCTGTTGAATACTCCCTGTGGGGCTCGACCTCTGAGCTAGATCATCAACCCTTTTAATTTATTTTAAGGTAGGCTCTCCCTGTTTGTGAAGCCAGATTGAAATATTGTAGTGTGTGTAGTAGGTAAGTGGGGGTCTAATATCAGGTCCAATAAAAAAATGCAATCTGATCTGATCCTGGGAAACCAAAAAAACACCTGAGAGGTGAAGTGTTCATGTTGTCATGGCCTTGGGCAAGTCCTAAATAAGGGTTAATGAAGTAGCTCCCAGTAAAACAGGGAGATGCTCATCAAACCACCCTAGGCTGTTCCTGCCCAGGTTTCTCCTCCCTGCCCCACCAGTCCACCAGTCTCCCACCCTTTGTCCTTCCCACCCATATCCCCTACCATGTGCACAATAAAGGAAAATAAAGGACAGGAATGTGGGAGGACAAAAGAAGACCTTAGGTTTAAGAGGGAGAAGACCTCCCCCTTCCAGGGATTCTGCCTTTTGGGTCCCCTTCTTCCTGAGGTGGGGGGAGTCTTTTGTGCTTTCTCTTATTAAACCTTCCACTTTCCACTCTCCATCTGCTTCTCTGGTGTTATACTGCAGGATTTGGGAAAGCAAGGACTCCTCTTGGTAAACAGCATTAACATTTGTTGATTTTCACCTGACCTTGTGCTCCTCCTGCCTGAGACTCCTTAAGTAACCAATTTTTGTATTTTTTTAAATTGTTGTTTGTTTCTGTGGTGAGGTTAAAACCCAGGGCATCACCCGTGCTGGGAAAGCAGTCTCCCTCAGCCAGAGCTCAATCCCAGATGTTACTCTTTGTACCAAGTTCAAGCAAAGGCTTCCCACCTGGATTAGTTCCCAGCCCAGGAAAGAAGCTCCACCTGAAAAGGGCTGGGGCCAAGGATCTGCCACTCTAGCCAGTTTTGGTTAGTGATTGGATAACCTTAGCTGTCAGTCACAATGCAGAGGCCTGACTAGGGGCGCCCCATTAGGGATGCTGGGGTGGAAGTGTCCAATCAGATCCGGACCAGAGGGGAAGGGCGGGCTTTGGAAATCTCGCGGGCTTTTTTATTCTGGACCAACTCTGCTCCTCCCTTTCCGGGCCCCAGGAGCTCTGCCAAAAGGCCTCGGTGATTCTGAGCAGCCTGTGCTTCCCTCTGTCTCTGGTGCCTTGAGGTCCTCAAGAGAACACCGGGTCCTCTAGAAAGACAAAAATGGTGAGTATGTGACGAGGGCTGAAGGTACACGGTCAGCACCTGCCTTGGGGCCCCACAAACGGGTGAGCTGCAGAGCCTGGCGGAGTCACCTCTGGAGGTTGCCCTGGGTCTCTGTCTCCTGGTCCTGGCTGTTGGGCTGGATGGTAGAACCTTGAAGTCACCTCCCTGGCGGCTGACCCTAAGCCTCTTCCTCTGGTCCCGCGGGGTGAGCTGGGTGTTGGGTGCCCAAGGTTGGTGCAGAGGGTGCAGCCTAGTCCTCCAAGGCGGGTGGCCCTGCGCTTCTGCTCTCTGGCCTCTAGGATTGGGCTGGGTATCCAGTCCCTGAGGTCAGCTGCGGAGCATGAGGCCCAGTTTCCCCTGGCAGGTGGCCGTGGGACCTGTCCCTTGGCTTCCTTTGTTGAATGGGCGGCTCCTGTCCCCAGCTTCCCCTCCCCTCCCTGCTGGTGGCCCGCCCCCACTCTTCCAAACGAGTAGGAAGCAGGATCCCAAATCCACTTTCCTTCCCCCAGTTTAGTAACTCCGAAAGCTGCTGTAGGTCTTTCAAATTGCAGCTGCCTCCTGTGTTCTAAAATGCCCCATCTTTTCCACTTCCCGTCATGAATATCTGGTCTTCCTCCTGTGTTTCAAATGGACACAGTCTATTACTTTTCACTTTTTCTCTACTGATATATTTCAAACAAATTTTGTTTTTGTATTGCAGTTCAGAACTAGAGAAGATTTATCAGTGAAATCCTCAGGCATACCCCCCCAATTAAAAAAAAAAATGAGATTGTATCCCAGTTGCTTGGGACACTGCCCTCCAACTTCTTCTTCTTCTTCTTTTTTTTTTGAGAGAGAGAGAGAGAGAAATTTTAATATTTATTTATTTTTTTTAGTTTTGGGCAGACACATCTTTATTTGTATGTGGTGCTGAGGATCCAACCCAGGCCGAATGCATGTCAGGAGAGTGCACTACCACTTGAGCCACATCCCCAGCCATTGGAATGACTTTTTTAAAAAAAAAATATTTATTTTTTATTTGTAGTTGGACACAATACCTTTATTTTAGTTATTCATTTTTTTAAAAAAAAAATTTATTTATTTGTTTATTTTTTGGTTTTTGACAGACACAACATCTTTGTTGGTATGTGGTGCTGAGGATCGAACCTGGGCCGCACGCATGCCAGGCGAGCGCGCTACCGCTTGAGCCACATCCCCAGCCCTTAGTTATTCATTTTTATGTGGTGCTGAGGATTGAACCCAGGGTCTTGCACGTGCGAGTCAAGTGCTCTACCACTGAGCCACAACCCCAGCCCCTGGAATGACTTTTGAAGATTTATCATCCAATTTATTTCCAGATGGAAATAGTATTGAAAATCAGTTTCTTTGCTTTTGTCCATAGTTTTGAAATTTGTACGTATGACTCTTTGCTTTATTCTTGCATTATTATAAAAATGGTATTTAGCAATTACTATTATTTCTTATGTATATATTTGTAAAACTTCATGGCTTGGTAGGTTATTTACTTCTTTATTAGTTAGACTTTGTTTTTCAGAGGAATTTTTTGCTTACATAGTTTATTAGTCAGTGTTCTCTAGAGGAACAGCATCAAGAGGAAGTTTGATTATAAAAGGGGACTTATTAGATTGGCCTACTTGACCCAAAGCTGGATGTCCACAGTGGCCATCTGCAGCTGGAAAATTTTCAGAGTAGTTGCTGCAGAGTCCAAAAGGCTGAAGTGTCAGAACAAGAGGAATCAATGGTGCTGCCCTAGTCCAGACCAAAGGTTCTGGAAACTCCCTGGAGAATCACTGGCAGAGTCCACTTTGGGAGAGTGAACAAGTGAGTGTCTGATACCCTCAGGCCACTGCAGAATGGGCACACACAGAATCTCATTAATCATCAGTATCTTTTAATCCAATCAGGGTGACAATTAAATGTGTCATTACTCATAGTATGGAATACCCCTTCTCTCCAGCCGATAGTCTCCACTATTTTCAAAATATTGCATTGGTGTAGGGTGTTTGTTAGTTACTAAACCAGTGTTGAACATTTGACCAAGAGAATGGATGAAGCAACATGTTATGATAAGCCAAAGTTCATCCTTTACCTTAGGGTTCCTCCTGGAATCATGTGAACACCATGCATGTTGAGTATACATTTCTCATGCTGTCAATCTCTCCTGGCCTCCACTATACATTTGGTGGGATATTTTAGGTCTCAGTGACCTTTAAGGATGTGGCTGTGAACTTCACCCAGGAGGAGTTGGCTTTGCTGAATCCTTCCCAGAAGAACCTTTACAGAGATGTGATGCTGGAAGTCCTCAGAAACCTGTCTTCTATAGGTAATAATGATGTTTTTAAATTTAATCAAATAGAGAAGTCATGTTTATTTTGGTCATTTATGTAGAAGGTGAAAAGGGAATCAGTTGGTGAATTATTGCAGCATAAATAACATGTATCATTTGGCAAAGCATTGTTAGCTCCTGATTATTCATAAAGATTGTTCTGTTCTCTCATTTTAGGAAACAATTGGCAGGACAAGACCACTGAAGTTCATACTGAAAACTCTGGGAGCAATGTAAGGTAACTGTCCTCACAAGAGGAGTCCATGAGGGGGTTTGAGAACTGTCATGTAATATTTAAAGCAAACCAACGAAAGAAGTATGCATAAATTGAGAAGTATTTATTCTTATAGTGGTTTTTACCTGAAATATATACTTACCTGTAACAGATATTCTGTCTTTTCAAAGTATTTGACATGCAAAAAGTATATGAAATTGCATATGTGAATATCACTATTTGGATAATAGCCATAGAGAAGCTATGTTGAAAAGGATTGTTTGCTTTAAATCTCCTTATTTTTGGGCAAGTTGAACAAGTCAGAAAACCTAGCCTTTACCTGATGTTGGTAGTAATGTAAAGATCTATCAATACATAGAAAATTGTGAATGAATCAAGCATTGATTATGTGCTGGTCACTTCTTCTTTAAAGAACTCTTATGGTAAACTCAAAAGCACAAAATACTGTGGGAAAACCTTCAAATCGATTCCAATTCTTAATTGAACAAAGAAAAATTTTAATAGAGTAAATCCATGTCACTTGATTATGTGTGCAAAAGACTTCATATGACCTTCATTCCTTCATAGGCAGATCACATCATACTCTGGATGCAAATACTACAAGCATGAGGAATGTGAAGAGAAGCCATGTGAATTTAAACAATATAAGAAATCTCTGGTTTCTCCCCAAAATGTTCACACACAAATGTTAATACAAACTGGAGATGGACCTTTTAAATGTACAGTACGTGGGAAAGTCATCCATCATTCCAGTGACATTCAAAGGCATGATGATACTCATACTGGGTGCCAACCCTATGAATATCAGCAATGTGGTGAAGCCTCGTCTTCTCCCACGGGTGTTCCAAGACACATGAGAACACACAGTGAACGTAAACGTTTTCAATGTGGGGTATGTGGGAAAGCCTTTTGTTTCTCCTCTGTATTAAGAAGACATGAAAGAACTCATGCTGGAGAGAAAGTGTATGAATGTAAACGAGGTGGTCAGACCTGTATTTCATACACAAGTCTTCAAAGGCACAGGATCACACACATGGGGAATGAAGGTTTCAAATGTAAGGTATGTGGGAAAGACTTTGCTTTTCCCAGTTTACTTCAAATACATCAGAGAATGCATACTGGAGAGAAGCCCTATGAATGTAAGCAGTGTGGAAAAGCCTTCACTCAGTCCTCTGGCCTTCACTCACATGAAAAAATTCATACTGGAGAGAAACCCTATGAATGTAAGCAGTGTGGCAAAGCCTTTGCTACATCTCATCAGCTTCATATACATGGAAGAATACATACCAGAGAAAAGCCCTATAAATGTCAACAGTGTGGAAAAGCCTTTACTAATGCCTCCTGCCTTCAGAAACATGAACGAACTCATACTGGAGAGAAGCCCTATGAATGTAAGCAGTGTGGCAAAGCCTTCACTCAGTCTTCTAACCTTCACTCACATGAAAAAACTCATACTGGAGAGAAGCCCTATGCATGTAAGCAGTGTGGCAAAGCCTTTTCTACATCCAATTCTCTTCAGATTCATGGAAGAATGCATACTGGAGAGAAGCCCTATGAATGTAAGCAGTGTGGCAAAGCCTTTGCTACATTCAGTTACCTCCAGTCACATGAAAAAACTCATACTGGGGAGAAGCCCTATAAATGTGAGCAGTGTGGAAAAGCCTTTTCTACATCTAGTAACCTTCATATTCATGGAAGAACACATACTAGAGAGAAATGCTCTGAGTGCCAGCAATGTGGAAAAGTCTTTACTACTCCCTCTTGGCTTCAGATACATGAACGAACTCATACTGGAGAGAAGCCATATGAATGTGAGCAGTGTGGGAAAGCCTTCACTCAGTCCTCTAACCTTCACTCACATGAAAAAACTCATACTGGAGCGAAGCCCTATGATTGTAAGCAGTGTGGCAAAGCCTTTGCTACGTCCAGCTACCTTCAGATTCATGGAAGAATGCACACTGGAGAGAAGCCCTATGCATGTAAGCAGTGTGGTAAAGCCTTTGCTTCATCCAGTCACCTTCACACACATGAAAAAACTCATAGTGGACAGAAGCCTTATGCATGTAAGCAGTGTGGCAAAGCCTTTTCTACATCCAGTTCTCTTCAGATTCATGGAAGAATGCACACTGGAGAGAAGCCCTATGAATGTAAGCAGTGTGGCAAAGCCTTTGCTACATCCCCTACGCTTCACAGACATGAAAGAATACATACCAGAGAAAAGCGCTATGAATAACAACAATGTGGAAAAGCTTTTGCCACATCCTGTCTGCTTCACACACGTGAAAGAACAGATACTGCAGAGAAATAGTATGCATGAAAACAATTGGTAAACTTTTCTGTTATTACGTTTCACTCATATACATGTAGGAAGTTACTGGAGAAAAATCCTTTGAATGTAAAACCTGGTAAATCAATATTTCATGTCATCCTCAAAGACAAGGAAGGACTCACACTGCTGAAAATGTGTGTGTGTGTGTGTGAGAGAGAGAGAGAGAGAGAGAGGGAGACAGACACTGGGGATTTAGTCTGGTTGTGCTCTACCACTTAGCTACATTCCAGTTACTTTTTATTTTGAGATAGGGACTTGCTGCATTTCTTAGGGTCTTCCTAGGGTGCTGAGGCTAGCCTCCAACATTGATCCTTCAGAATCAGCCTCTCAAGTCTCAGGAATTAAAGGCATACACCACCACTTCCAACTGAGTAACTCTTTAAATGTATAAAATTATCACAAATCATTCCATTTTCCCTGTTGCCTTCAAAGCCATTTCATTCACATTGAAAAACAAACCCTCTGAATGTAAGCAGTGTGGCAACACCTTTGCTACATCCCATCAGCTTCATAAACATGCAAGAATACATACCAGAGAAAAGCCCTGGAATACTATGAGAATACATAGCAGAGAAAAGCTACATCCTGTCAGCTTCCCCTCCAGCCCTATTTTCTTCTCATATATGAAAACACAGAGAGAAGCCCTGTGAGTGTGAGAAATGTGGGAAATCTAGTTTTCTCAGTCTTTTACTAAGGCGTCAGAAGATTCTTTTTGAATAAAAAGAATAAATCCTATGCAAAAAAGAAATATAAGTTGTTGAGCTGTTCTAGTTTTGTTCCATTGTATGAAAGGACTCATACTGTAAAAAATGCTGAGGGTAAGCCATGTGGGGCAGTATTCAGCTTTCAGAGTTTTCTTCAAAGACAAAGAATTCACATCTGGGAAGATCCTTTTTCTGTCTTTCAAAATTGTAGTAAGACTTTCAACTTTCCACATCCCATAGAACAGCATTTAAGAAACCACACTGGAGAAAAGCCCTGTATATAGAAATGTGGTAGGACCTTTGCTTGTTTCAGATCCATTTGAACTTGTTCAGACTTGAGGATATTTTTATTTTATTTCATTTTATGTATTCATTTTGAGAAAAAAACTGTAGGTGTGTGAAAAGGTTTGTGCCTTCATTTCATTGTTTATCTATTCAGAGGCAACAAAAATGCACCCTGGGTTGGAGAGGAGCATTGCATCAGCATGAAGATTTGAAAGCAACATGTTTTTCTCGGTTAAATCTCTCTTATTGGTAGATTCCATTTTCCTGTATTTTAAGTCTTTTGTGTCTAATGTTTCATTACATATTCTGTATGTTAGTTTAGGCCTCTCCACTCCAGCCTTTGGTAAAGATTGGTGAAATGTCTCTTCTGAATTTCTTTCCTCTCTTTCTTTGTCACATTTCACCCAGGAGTGCTCCACCACTGAGTTTCTCCACAGTCTTTTTAATAGTCATTTTTTGAGATGGGGTGAGGCTGGTCGCTGCTACCGTAGGGATGTGTCTGTGTATCCTGCAGCTGGCCTCTTTCTTGTCCTTGATTACTTATCAATCTCTTGATGACTCTGGGACCCCACTCTTGTCACTTGTGCTTGTTCTAAGTCTCATGTGTTGCATTGTATGTACACACATTAAAGAGCATTGAAAAATAATGTCCTTTGTGTGTATTATTTGGAGAGGCACTTTCTCAAAATATATTTTGTTCTATATTTGAGTTGCTTTCTCTTTTCCTAGTTCTGGGGACCCAATCCTGCCTTGTGCATGCTAGGTTGGCATTCTAGCACTGAGCACTCCCTTATCTCAGGCAATGAGTTTGCTGGTGCTGTGTGTGTGGACCCCACTGATGACCGCATCAGCAGATGCAGCTCTGCAGGTGTTTCCTCCACAATTGCAGATGGTCTCTTCCTTCTTAAAGGTCTTTTGTACCAGTGAATTTTTTTAAAAAAAAACTGTATCCAAGTTAGCTTTTCTCCCCAAGAATAATATCTAGGTGGAAAATTCCAGGAAACCCTGGCTTTTTTTCTCTCTGTGTTAGAGTTCCTCAGTAGCCCTGGGAATATTGTGTGATTTTGTTTTATACACACCACATGACCAAAGGTTTGGTAAGGAGCATCGCAGACTGATGTCCTAATATAGTGGCTCTCCCTTCCCCACCAAATAATCTTAAATTAGCTTCTTGAGAGACCTTCACCATAATCTTCTTTCAACAGAATGTCAGGGAAAGATTTTGCCAAGATCTCAATGTGGGTTATAACACAGACCTCTGTTTTTGTGTTAAAGCTTAGAAGACCGCTGACCAATCTTACAATTTGTACACAAAGCACTTTCTGTGAACTAAACAAAACAACACCTTTATGTATACCCTTACACAAAATATAAACCTCCATCCCTGTCACACTAGGTGTCCACAAAAATCAATGAAATTCCAACTAATGATCTAAAAAATTTTAGGTGATACCCTTTAGAACCCTGCATCTAATAATCTGCTCCTGGAATATTCCTTGGGTGTCTAGCCTCATGTGCCCTACATCAGTAATGGAGCTCCAGCCTCCAACCAGGTGACATTGTGCAGTACATGATGTGGAGAGGGCTATTTCTGCTTAGGCTAAAGAATTCAGTGACCTGTCCTAAAGATTGAAAGCATCCTGAGCAAAACCCCACCCGCAACGTATTCAGGAATCATGGATTTTGTATGATCATTGCTAAGAGTTTCTTACATACTTGTGTTCAAATTTTTAAGGTAGCCAACATGCCAAAGATGGGGTGATTGTCACTGCTCTCTCTCTTGCCAGCCTTTTGCTGTGTCTCAGTGTTCATTTGGAAAGGAAGGCCAAAAGAGTGTACTGTGGCACTTCTGGGGTCTAATATCAGGCCCAATAAAAAAATGCAATCTGATCTGATCCTGGGAAACCAGAAAAACACCTGAGAAATGAACTCTTCCTGTTGTCATAGCCTTGGGCAAGTCCTAAATAAGGGTTAATGAAGTAGCTCCTAGTGAAATAGGAAGATGCTCATCACACCACCCTAGGCTGTTCCTGCCCAGGTTTTTGCTTCTCACCCCATAAGTCCACCCAATTCCCTCCCTTTGGCTTTCCATCCTGATGCCCAATCAACTGCACAATAAAGGAAAATAAAGGACAGGAATGTGGGAGGACAAAAGAAGACCTTAGGTTTAAGAGGGAGAAGACCTCCCCCCTTCCCGGGATTCTGACTTTTGGGTCCCCTTCTTCCTGGGGTGGGGGGAGTCTTTTGTGCTTTCTCTTATTAAACCTTCCACTTTCCACTCTCCACCTGCTTCTCTGGTGTTATACTGCAGGATTCGGGAATAAGGACTCCTCATGGTAAACAGCATTATCATTTGTTGATTTTCACCTGATTTTGGGCTCCTCAGGCCTTAGAGTCCTTAAGTAACTATATATATATATATATATATATATATATATATATATATATTTTATTGGTTGTTCAAAACATTACAAAGCGAGCTGGGCATGTGGCTCAAGCGGTAGTGCGCTCGCCTGGCATGCGTGTGGCCCGGGTTCGATCCTCAGCACCACATACCAACAAAGATGTTGTGTCTGCCGAAAACTAAAAAAATAAATATTAAAAAAAGACATTAGAAAGCTGTTGACATATCATATTTCATACATTAGATTCAAGTTGGTTATGAACTCCCAATTTTACCCCAAATACAGATTGCAGAATCACGTCGGTTACACATCCACGTTTTTACATATTGCCATTCTAGTGTCTGTTGTATTCTGCTACCTTTCCTATCCTCTACTATCCCCCTCCCCTCCCCTCCCATCTTCTCTCTCTACCCCATCTACTGTAATTCATTTCTCTCCTTGTTTATTTTCCCATTCCCCTCACAACCTCTTATGTGTAATTTTGTGTAACAATGAAGTTCTCCCTCCATTACCATGCAATTTCCCTTTTCTCTCCCTTTCCCTCCCACCTAATGTATCTGTATAATGTTGATCTTTTCTTCCTGCTCTTCCTCCCTGCTCTGTTCTTAGTTGTTCTCATTATATCAAAGAAGACATTTGGTATTTGTGTTTTAGGGATTGGCTAGCTTCACTAAGCATAATCTGCTCTAGTGCCATCCATTTCCCTGCAAATTCCATGATTTTGTCATTTTTTAGTGCTGTGTAATACTCCACGGTGTATAAATGCCACATTTTTTTATCCATTCATCTATTCAAGGGCATCTGGGTTGGTTCCACAGTCTAGCAATTGTGAATTGTGCTGCTATGAACATGGATGTGGCAGTATCCCTGTAGTACGCTCTTTTAAGGTCTTCTTTTTTTCTCATTTTTAAAATTTTATTATTATTTTTTTAATTTTAATTTTAATTTTTTTATTATCATTATTATTTTTGTAAAAAAATTTTTTCTTTTCTTTCTTTATTTTCTAATTTTTTTGTTTGTTTGTTTTTGTTTCTTTTGTCTTTTCATTTCTTTTCAATTTTCTTATTCCACCTTCCTTAAATTCTACCTGCCTTCTCTCATTCTCTTTAGTGACTTCTTCCCTGCCCTTCTAATATTTTGTATATATGTTTTAATTGTTGTTTGTTTCTGTGGTGAGGTTAAAACCCAGGGCATCACCCGTGCAGGGAAAGCAGTCTCCCTCAGCCAGAGCTCAATCCCAGATGTTACCCTTTGTACCAAGTTCAAGCAAAGGCTTCCCACCTGGATTAGTTCCCAGCCCAGGAAAGAAGCTCCACCTGAAAAGGGCTGGGGCCAAGGATCTGCCACTCTAGGCAATTTTGGTTAGTGATTGGATAACCTTAGCTGTCAGTCACAATGCAGAGGCCTGACTAGGGGCGGCCCTTTAGGGATGCTGGGGTGGAACTGTCCAATCAGATCCGGACCAGAGAAGAAAGGGCGGGCTTTGGAAATCTCGCGGGCTTTTCTTCTGGACCAACTTTGCTCCTGGGCCCCATGTGCTCTGCCAAAAGGCCTCGGTGATTCTGAGCAGCCTGTGCTTCCCTCTGTCTCTGGTGCCTTGAGGTCCTCAAGAGAACACCGGGTCCTCTAGAAAGACAAAAATGGTGAGTATGTGACGAGGGCTGAAGGGACATGGTCAGCACCTGCCTTGGGGCCCCCGCAAAGGGGTGAGGGGCAGAGCCTGGCGGAGTCGCCTCTGGAGGTTGCCCTGGGTCTCTGTCCCCTGGTCCTGGGGGTTGGGCTGGATGGTAGAATCTTGAAGCCACCTCGCTGGCGGCTGACCCTAAGCCTCTTCCACTGGTCCCGCGGGGTGAGCTGGGTGTTGGGTGCCCAAGGTTGGTGCAGAGGGTGCAGCCTAGTCCTCCAAGGCGGGTGGCCCTGCGCTTCTGCTCTCTGGCCTCTAGGATTGGGCTGGGTATCCAGTCCCTGAGGTCAGCTGCGGAGCATGAGGCCCAGTTTCCCCTGGCAGGTGGCCCTGGGTCCTGTCCCTTGGCTTCCATTGTTGAATGGGCGGCTCCTGTCCCCAGCTTCCCCTCCCCTCCCTGCTGGTGGCCCGCCCCCACTCTTCCAAACGTGTAGGAAGCAGGATCCCAAATCCACTTTCCTTCCCCCAGTTTAGTTCCTCTGAAAGCTGCTGTAGGTCTTTCAATTGCAGTTGCCTCCTGTGTTCTAAAATGCCCCATCTTTTCCACTTCCCGTCATGAATATCTGGTCTTCCTCCTGTGTTTCAAATGGACACAGCCTATTAATTTTCACTTTTTCTCTACTGATATATTTCAAACAAATTTTGTTTTTTTATTGCAGTTCAGAACTAGAGAAGCTTTATCAGTGAAATCCTCAGGCATACCCTCCCCCCGAATTAAAAAAAAAAATGAGATTGTATCTCAGTTGCTTGGGACACTGCCCTACAACTTCTTCTTCTTCCTTTTTTTTTTTTTTTGAGAGAGAAAGAAATTTTAATATTTATTTATTTTTTTTTAGTTTTGGGCAGACACATCTTTATTTGTATGTGGTGCTGAGGATCCAACCCAGGCCGCATGCATGTCAGGAGAGTGCACTACCACTTGAGCCACATCCCCAGCCCAGCCCTCCAACTTGTGATCCTCTTGCCTCAGCCTCCTGAGTCCCTGGAATTACAGGCCTGGGCCACTGTCCCTGGCAAGAATAACACTTTTGTTTTCTGTTTCTGAATATCATACTTGAGGGAAAAGAATAGTCACTTGACACATGCTGTGTTCCGATAAAATAGCTACTTTAAATGAAATAAGGCAGTGGGTTATTGGTACTAGGGATATTGGATCTTGGTTTACATCCACAGCCCTTTTTTGTTTGTTGTTTGTTTGTTTGTTTTTGGTAGAAGTTATTGATTTATTTTACTTTGTTTCCATTACTTATACATGACAGTAAAATGCATTTTGACACATTATACGTAAATCGAGTGTAACTTCTCCTTTTTCTGGTTGTACCTAGTGTCCATTCACACTGGTCATGTAGTCACATATGCAAATAGGATGAAATGTCTGATTTATTCTCTTGACCTTCATCTCCAGCCCTTTTAAATTTTGTTTTCAAAGTGGATCTGGCTATGTTGTCCAGCCTCGCCTGGAACTTGTGATCCTCCTGCCTCAGCTTCTCTAGGTGGTGGAATTAAAGGCACTGGCCACCATACCTGTTAATGACCATATTCAGGAATGTGGATTCAGCTTATCCTGAATGATGTAGGTGTTTAACCAGGAAGAGATTACATTTTTTTTTTAAATACCAGGGATTGACCCCAGGGGTACTTAAGCACCGAGCCAGATCTGCAGCTCTTTTATATTTTATTTTCAGACATGATGTCACTAAGTTTGTTAGGGCCTCACTAAGTTGCTGAGGCTGGCTTTGAATTTAGCTGTTCTCCTGACCTAGTCAAGCAGCTGGGGTTACAGTTGTGCCCCACTGTGCTTGGCTGACAAGGTCATTTGTAAAAGAAAGTTATGTATGAATACATTAACCAATTGCATTGGTGGGATCATCAGATGGGTGGCTACAGAAAAAAACGGGGGGTGGGGAGTCTCTTCTGTAGGTCTGTTAAATACATTGTTAGCTTTGGAAGATGGTGGTGATATGTCAGGCAAGGTTGCATTTGTTTTGAGAATTTGGGACTAATATAGAAATTAAGGTAATTGGCTATTAAAGGGCTTAAGAGGGCTGGGGATGTGGCTCAAGCGGTAGCGCACTCGCCTGGCATGCGTGCGGCCCGGGTTCGATCCTCAGCACCACATACCAACAAAGATATTGTGTTCACTGAAAACTAAAAGAATAAATAAATATTAAAAAAAATAAAGGGCTTAAGATATCAGATGAGTATTTTTGCCATCCATCCAGGACCCCGTTTTACTATCCTCATGGTGGTGTAGTTTCCCAAAGTCACGTGGTCTGAAGGTTCACTGATACAGAGCAAGTTCATAGAGAACTTCAGTTCACACCTGGGAAAATCCTCTGCTTCTCTCTTTATCTTTCTTGGGTATAGACAGCACATCGGATTTCTCAGGCTGGTTTTCTTTTGATACCTGAGAAAGTCCTATGTTCTCAGCCACTATCCTTTCCTGGGTTGCCACCATGTGCCCACAGCTGTCCTGTGCCCTGCATGGTTCAAGGAATTTTATGCCCTGGGTCAGCTCCTCTTAGAGGGCAGCCTAAGTTGTGAGGTACAGCCTCTTGGGGGCTCAGCTGAGGTCTTGGGTCTAAGGAATGTCCCGGAACAAGCCTCATCTAGACCGCTAACTTCTTGGGATCTTGTTTTCCCCAAGCCCTGTTCCCATTCCTTGGAGACAGGTGGACAATCAGCCTGTGGATGCTGGTGCTGAGGAGCCATATAACCAGTGATTCCTGACCCTTTCATTCCCTCACAATGTGGAGGAGCAAAAACACTTCCAGAGCAGAAGGACCAGCCACCCCAGTGCAGAGCTGTGAAAATCTGAAAAGCCTCATAGCCTGGAGTCATGGTCTAGGTCTCACGGGAGAGTGATCATGGAGTATTTCAGTGAGCATGCCCAGGTGTGAGGATGTCCCAGCTGGCAGGGGACCTTCCCTGCCTCTTGAGCCTGATATGTTTGCTCCCTCAGCACCAGCCATCTGTGGTTATCACTGTGAAATGATCTGCTCACTTATCCGAGGCCCAAGTTTATTTATTCAGAACCAAATATGATGAAATATGATGAAAGAGGGAAAAAAGAAGTGGATTTAAAAAGCCTACTTACATTTCCATTCTACTTACATTTACATCCTAATTTATGGCAAGGTGCACTGGTGCACAGCTGTACTCCTTGCTTCTCCAGAGGCTGAGGCAAGAGGATTTATAGTTTGAGGACAGCTTTAACAACTTAGCGAGACCCTTTGCAACTTGGTGAGACTTCAAATACTGGGGATGTGGTTCAGTGGTCAACTGCCTCTGGGTTCAATCCAAGGTATCAAAAAGAAAAAAAAATGTGTCTTATCCTTGGGCCACCCCTTTGGGAATTGGACTGTTAGCTTATGAAATTTGGGAGTTACATGAATTCTCTCTGTCTACACTCACTATGATCACTACAAGATTTTGACTGATCTTAAATATGGTCTCATTTCCATTATTAGAAGTAGGGTTTTTTTTTTTAAGTTCACCAAGAAGCACAGCACACCTGGCCCTGGATTTCACAGAATTTTCTAAAATGCTCAGGGGTTTTCAGAGAGTGTAGATCATGGAGAAGTTCAGTCTCCTTAATCTCCTTGGTAAGAAATTATATCATCTTTCTATTAATTTCATTGTATTTTATGCCTCTCATTTTGTACCTTTCCTGTTATAATCATTTTTCATCATTCATGAGATGAAGTTTAGTAGAGTTATATTTGTGTGTGTGTGTGTGTGTGTGTGTGTTTGTGCCCTGCTTCAGATTGAACCCAGGACCTCAGGCATGCTTGGGAAATGCTCTACTGTTGAGCTATATCCCAGCCCAAGAAAGTGGACAATTATTGATTTATTTACTTATGTATTAAGTGGTGGGATTTAAGCCAGGAACTTGCTCCTGCTTGTTGTCATTCAAAAAATACTTTCAAGTTGCTGAAAGCATTTTTTGATGGTGGGTGTGTGTTTCCCTAGGGATTAAACCCAGAGGCACTTGACCACTGAGCACATCTCCAGCATTTCTTATTTTTATGTTTTAATTTATTTTAAATTAATTAATAGTTGGAGATGGTCAAAATACTTTAATTGTGTTGATTTTTTTTTTTGGTAAATCTAAGTTTCAAACCAGGTGCCTCAAACATGCTGGGAATGTGCTCTGTCACTCAGGGACAGCCTCTTTTCCTGATTGTATTTTTTTTTTTTTAAAGAGAGAGGTGAGAGAGAGAGAATTTTTAATATTTATTTTTTAGTTTTTGGCGGACACAACATCTTTGTTTGTATGTGGTGCTGAGGATCGAACCTGGGCCGCACGAATGCCAGGTGAGCGCGCTACCGCTTGAGCCACATCCCCAGCCCCTGATTGTAATTTTTTATTAAGACCAAGTCTGACTATGTTTGTGATTGTTTTGCTCCATTGCTGAGGCTGGCTTTAGTCTTGTCATCTTCCTGCCCTGACTTTTCTAGTTGCAAAAATTTTAAGTGAACTCCACCAAACCAGGAGTTATAATGACTTTTAAAGATAAGTCACCCATTTCTCTCAAAATGGAAACAGTATTGAAAATCAGTTTCCGGGGCTGGGGATGTGGCTCAAGCGGTAGCGCGCTCCTCTTGCATGCGTGCGGCCCAGGTTCGATCCCCAGCACCACATACAAACAAAGATGTTGTGTCTGCCGATAACTAAAAAATAAATATTTAAAATTCTCTCTCTCTCTCTCTCTCTCTCTCTCTCTCTCTCTCTCTCTCCCTCCCTCCCTCCCTCTATCACTCTCTCTTTAAAAAAAAAAAAAAAACGAAAATCAGTTTCCTTGCTTTTCTTCATAGTTTTGAAATTTGCATATATAACTCTTCCTCTTTCCTTTACTCTTGCATTATTATGGAAAAGGTATTCAGTATATAATATTGTTTCTTCTATATATATATATATTTGTGAATCTTCCATGTTGTGGTAGTTGATTCATTTTTTATTGAATTTATTTTTGAGAGCAATTGTAGTCTTATATAGTACAGTAGTTAGGGTTCTCCATTGGAACAGAATAAACAAGAAGAATGAATACAAATAGGGGATTTGTTAGATTGTCATAGGTGACTTGAAGCTGGGGAGTCCTCTGCGGCAGTCTGCTGGCTGGGGATCTGGAGATGTAGTAGCTGTGCCGCCCAAGATGCCCAAGCCTCTGAACAAGAGGGATCAATGGTGCTACCCTAGTCTGAGATCTAATGCTTCTGGAAACTCCCTGGAGAATCACTGGCAGAATCAGCTTTGGAAGAGTAAAGAAGGCAAAGTTGATATCCTCAGGCAATCACAGCAGCAGTGGAAAACCCATCTGTGTAGAATCCAGCTTGCATCTGCAGCTGCTACCATGTTCTTGCAACTTTTATTCCATGCAAGCCACCATCCTATTTGGATGACATTACCTACACTTAGGAAGGTTTTCTTATTTGCTATCCCACATGCCAATCACTCCTAGACACAACCTCATGGATGTACCCAGAAGTCTATTAATCATTAGTGTCTCTTAATTCCATCAAAGTGAACATTTGAGTGAACCATCACCCATAGTATCATGCACCTCTTCTCTCTAGCTTATAGTCTCCAGTGTTTTCAACATCTTGTACTTGGTATGCAATTCTTTTTATTAATTTCTAGATTCAGTTAAGTAATGTTTGTGGAGGTATTTTACATTTATGATCATGAGAGTAATTCATAGCTGCCTCATTTTATCAAGTTAATTTTGATAATAATGTAACATATGCCTCCAAAGGAATTAGAAGGTGTTTTCTCTGCTTCTGGATTCTCAAAAGAAATGTAGAAAATTGGTGGCAGTTCTGGAGTGTCTGGTAGCAGCCTGTAGGATGTCTAAAAGTCCTACATTTCACTTTTTTGATGGTAATTAGTTATTGAGTCAGTTTCTTCAGTAGGCACAGGCTCAGCTGTTTTGTGTATTTGTCCTTCTGTGTATGTTGTAGGAGATGGTCTCTCTGAAATTATTGGGCCACTTCCTCTAAGTTATCAGATTTGTGTCAAGTGCATGTTTATGATATTGTTGAAGAGCCCGTGGAGGGTAATGGTGGCTATTTTAACTCTACTGAGTAGTGACTGTGTCTTTGGATTTCTTATTTGTTTATTGTTATTGTATTTCTCATACCTTTCTTCTATTTATTTACTTTGATGTGCTGGTATGGATTCAACCCAGTGTCTCACTGGTGCTAGGCAAGCTCTCTACACTGAGCCATAACCTCACTCCTGTCCTCTGTTTCTTTAGCCACATATTAGCTTGTCAGAGATGGTGATGTTCATGTAGAACTTGGTTTTGCTGACTGCTGATTTCTTTTTTTAATAATTGTTTTTTCTTAATTTTTCAAAATTGTTCGTAGATCTTTATTTATTTATATGTGGTGCTGAGAATGAAACCCACTACCTCACACATGCAAGGAGAGTGAGCTACAGCTTAGCCCCAGCACCAGCCCCAGCACCAGCCCCTGCTGATTTCTTGATTGTGGTTTCACCAACACCTTCTCTTACTTGCCTGTGCTTAATTTATACTTACCTTGCTCTTTTTCCTCTCCTTTCCTTAAGTACAAGGGTCAATGATTGCTTTTAACTCTTCTTTTCTGGAATGTGCTTTGGATGCTGTAGAGACCCCCAGTGCACCATCTGTGCTCTTTTTTCATGTTGGACTTTTATATTTCATTTTTCTCAACATGGTCACATATGCCCTTAAGTCGCCTCTTCCTCCTGTGTTTGTTTAGAGCCCTGTGTGGCATCTCCCATTGCTTAGAGGTTTTCCAGCTGCTTCTGATCTGATTTCTGCTTTAACTCCCATGTTCTTTGAGCCTACTTGGGATTTCACTGGCATTGCATACTTGTTGAGGTGAGGCTTATGGCTCAGAATGTGGCCTGTTCTGGGTGGTGGTACTGTGATCCTGAGAAGGCTGTGTGTTTCACTTTGACTAATGGCCAGGGAAGCCCTCCTGTCTGTTGCTCTGCTACATGATCACAGACCCAGCAGTGTTGTGCTGAGGTCTCCCAATGTAGCAGTTTATTCTTCATTGTCCTGGGGACTTTTGTATGTCTCTGCCTGATGTATTTTGACTTTTTTTTCCGGTGCATGCATACTAACAATTCAAGACAGTTACTTGAAAATTTAGCCTAGGGCCCCCATATCCTTTTAATCCTAGCAGTTCAGGACTCATAGGCAGGAGGATCACAACTTCAAAGGAAGGTTCATCAAGTTAGGCACTGAACGACTTAGAGAAATTCTCTCAAAAATAGAAATAATTAAAAATAAAATAGGGCAGTGAATGTGGCTTATTTGTTATGCACCTTTTGGTTCAATCGTTGGTACAAAATATAAACAAACAAATGAATAAATGAGTAGAAAAATAATTTATCCCAGGGATTCTGGAGTCTTGTCTTACTCAGGCATGGTCAATCTCACGTCTGTTATTTTCCATTCATGAGTTATGTTTTGCTGTTCCTCAGTATTCTTTTTTTTTTCTATGTTTCTTTTAAATATTTATTTATTTATTTATTTATTTATTTATTTATTTAGTTTTGGGCGGACACAACATCTGTGTATGTGGTGCTGAGGATCGAACTTGGGCCGCACGCATACCAGGCAAGCGCGCTACCGCTTGAGCCACATCCCCAGCCCCCCTCAGTATTCTTTGTATATTGTTTTAAGTTAATGAAATATGTTTCTTGGGGCTGGGGTTGTGGCTCAGTGGTAGAGTGCTTGCCTAGCCTGCATGAGGCACTGGGTTTGATTCTCAACACACATACAACTGAAAAAGGTTCCATCAACAACTAAAAAATAAAAAAAAGAAAGTGTGTTTCTTCCTTTTTTTCTATTCTGTGGTTTCTGTTTGTTGAAGGCTTCATGCCTTTGCCTAGAGACTAGGTGTCTGAGGTATGTTTAGCAAATTATTTTGTATTCAGCTCCTTTAAAAAATTTCCCTGAATGCTAGATCATCCAACAAAATGAAAACTGTAGCCATTTCAGAGCTGACAGGCTGTGGTTTTGCAGACTGACACCCATCAGCTGTGGTCTCTGACATTTCACCATGAGGGTTGGCAACAGCTGCAGGTACCTATAATGCAGTAGCAGATGCAGCCAACAAAGTAGCAGAGAAAGAACAATCCCTCTTCAGGTTGAGCATAGTAAAAGTCCCAAATGTGTATGAGTCTTTAGGCCATGGCAAGCTTGTTCCCATATAAGAATTAAAAAATTCACTCTTCAATATATTGCCCCAATTTTCTTTCTTGATGTCCTCAAAGCTTGTTTATGTATAAAAGTAAAAGCTCTGATGTTCTCTGGGCTCACACTTTGGGAATTATTTTTCTGGGCTGTAGTGCCACTAATAAAGTGTTGATGCCAGATCTCAGTGTCCCTTGGCCTCATTTTTTCGTACACCAGAAACTAGAGAATAACAGTAGAAACAGCAAAACCTCACTTGTCTGGTTTTTGTGAGTAGTTGTGCTGGGGCCTGTGCTTTAACACACAGTGGTGCTATTTGAAACTCTGCTGTGTCTTTGCTCTGCAGATTCCCACCTGGAGAGCATCCAGTGCTGAGCATGTGGGTCATGGTCCTCTTTTTAATGTTTCCTCCTAGTCTGTGTGAACTTCCTTCTTTCATCAGTATATCTCGGTGGTTTTATTTGGGTGGCCATACTGTGGAGTAAATCCTCGGATGCTTAACCACTGAACCAAATCCCCAGCACCTTCCCCCTTAACTTTTATTTTTGTTAACTTTCATTCAGGATTTACCAACCTGCTTAGGGCCTAACTAAGATGCTAAGGCTGGCATTGAACTTGAGAACCTCCTGCCTCAGCTTCCTAGACCTGGGTGTTTTTAAAACCTGATTTTTAAAAGAAAGTCTCTGAAGCTTTCTTGGTCAAATTTTAGGTGATGGTTGAGTGGGTAGACAATAGTTTGCTTTCTCTGTAGATGCATGCTGTTTGTTTACTTAAATCCTTTTAAGGAATTTCTGCCTATTTTTTATAGTGATTACTTCTGATGTAGAAGAGTGAGAGTTGGTTTTAGGAGTTAATATATTTCCATGGTTGAGCTGGGGTTGTGGCTCAGTGGTAGAACACTCACCTAGTACATGTGAGGCCATGCGTTCAATCCTCAGTTCCACATTGAAAAATAAATAAATGAATAAATAAAGGCATTGAATTCAATTATAATTAAAAAACAAAATATTTAAAAAATATATATTTCCATGGTGGTTTTAGTATGAATTGCCCAAAATCGAAGAAGATGTGCTGTGTTTAGTCTGGAGTCATAGAGGGTCAGGCTGAAGGGATTATGAAGGTCAAACCATGGTTGCTGCACTGCACTCTTCCATATGACTGCTTCACGGAGCTGGTGGGAAACTTTCAGGGCTTTGGGGCATGATGACATTGTTGTTCTGATGGTTTGGCTTGGTTTCCACTTCTGTTCCTTTCATGGCTGTACTGAGATGATTCCAGGCTCCCTGTTGTGTCATTTTGCTCTGAGTGTTGAATTTTTTTCTTTCTTCCATTCATTAGGGGATTGTATAACATGTTCTTCTACAAAACTACATTTCCACAGGTGCAATGGTGCATGATTGTATTCCTAGCAGCCTTGGAGGATGAGGCAGAAGAATTATAAATCTAAATGCTACCCTCAGCCTCTCACAAGGCCCTGAGGAAGTTTTTGAGTACTGTGTCAAAATGGCATATGTGCTGGGGATGTGGCTCAGTCATTAAATGCCCTATGTTGAATCCCTGCTTTTTTTTTTTCTAAATGTTTCTCACCACAAATAAATAAATAAAATAAAATTTCTTTTTTTAAAAAATATATTTTTATTTTTTAGTTTTTGGCGGACACAACATCTTTGTTGGTATGTGGTGCTGAGGATCGAACCCGGGCCACACACATGCCAGGCGAGGGTGCTACCGCTTGAGGCACCTCCCCAGCCCCAAAATAAAATTTATTGTAAGCTCATTAAAAGTGTTTTAGTGTTTCACATTTGAATGTATAGTAAATGGATTTTTGTCTACAGAATTGAGGATATAGTGCCTTTGGCCACCCAGATTCCAGTTTGCCCGGATCATCATTGTGATCTGTGTCCAAGACACCTGCTCTCACTCATCTTTCCATGCTGTGAAGGCCAGCCCACTGAAGCCTTCCTCATGGTCTCTTGCTCACCTCTGCTGATACTGTGCTGCTTAGGATATCACGTGTTTTAAGTCCTTGAGAATGGTTGTATGTCAGTGGCAGGGGCACTTTCTGGTAGGTGATTTTTTGGCTGTTCCATCATGGAGCAGACATCATAGTAGTGTTATGATTGTACATGAAGTAGCGTGTTTCACACCAAAACTGTGTTAGATAGGTGAGGATTCTGGGTTGCAACACTGCTTCTTTACCACACCCTGGAAATGCTTCTGTCTTAGGTTTATTTGCACCACCATCATTACAGGCAGGAGGAAATTCTTTCACAACAGACACCAGTGCACATGTGTCCCACTCTTGACCAAAGTGTCCTTGAGTGGAACATGGCTATGTGGAACATGACCTTATGGTAGTGAAGTGATTGCTTTTCAGTAGGTTATTGACAATCCTTGCACATTCACTGTTGCTATGACATTTAGATATTCGTGTCTGCTGTTCATTAAGAAAAATGTTTTGAGACTTATAAAACTTTGCAATGTTGTTGTTTGGACAAGGTGACATCTTTGGGTCATTGAGTTCTATCTAAAACATGTTCCATCTTTCCCCTTACCTCATTCTGCTTTGACAGTAACCTTGAGAACTTATCAAATGTTTGTGTTTATTAATCATTGTGCATGTTTTCTATTTTATTAATTTTGTTATGGAGAAATGCACCTACAAATATATAATTGTTCTCTTTGTGTAATCCCACAAGATGAATGCAATCTCCAGTTCACAAATTGTGGCAACTCGAGTGTCAATTTGTCTGTATGCTGTCTGTAGGGGAATCTTCTTTGTGATCCATGCTCAGAAGTCATGGGTGGGGACTGTTCTAGGCATTTCCTTAAAGAAGGACCAATAGGCTTTCAGAAAGAATCAAGAGATCAGTGAATGCCGTGTTGTCTACATTAACTGTCTAGGCACAGTGACCCACTGTGGTTTTCAGAATCTCTCTAAATTGCTGAGTTCTATGATTGCAACAATTTCATACTCAGCTTTCTTTCCTAAGGGTAAGTACTATTGGGGATGCTAATATTAGGTTTCCACTGCAGAGAAGGCTGTTAGGACATGTAATAGAGGTGTAACCAACAAAGTGACCCAGGATTCTGTCTTACTTCCTGTCAGCTCACCAAGGGAAGGAAGTAAACACTTAGTTGCTTTCCTTCTGAGTGGTCCAATTCTAGTGTTAAAATGTGTGTGAGGAATTGAGTGCAGGAAGGATTTGATGGACCAAATCATGGAATTTCCAAACCAGAAATTCATAGAGTCCTCTGGACATCAAGTATGTTGAATACATATTTCTTCTGCTCTCAATCTCTCCTGGCCTCCACTATACATTTGTGGGATATTTTAGATCTCAGTGACCTTTGAGGATGTGGCTGTGAACTTCACCCAGGAGGAGTGGGCATTGCTGGATCCTTCCCAGAAGAACCTTTACAGAGATGTGATGCTAGAAGTCCTCAGAAACCTGGCTTCTATAGGTAATAATGATGTTTTTTTAATTAATCAAATAGAGAACTCATGTTTATTTTGGTCATTTATATAGAACATGAAAAGGGAATACATTGTTGAATTATTGCAGCATAAAAGACACCTACAATTTGGCAAAGCATTTCTGTCTCCTAAAACTTCATAAAGATTGTTCTGGTTTCTCATTTTAGAAAACAAATTGAATGAAAAGAACATTGAAGATGAGATCAAAAATTCTGAGATCATTCTAAGGTAATTGTACCCACAAGAGAAGTTCTTGAGAGAATCTGAGAATGTCATATAATTTTTTAAAACAGACCAACTCAAGAAGTATGCACAATTTGAAATGTATTTATTCTTATAAGATTTTTTTCCAGAAATATATACTTAACTGTAAATGATATTCAGTCTTTTCCAAGTACTTGGCATGCCAAAAGTATATGAAATTTCATGTGAATATCACTATTTGAATAATCGCCATAGAGCGGCTGCATTGCAAAGGATTTTTTCCTTTCAATCACTTGATTTTCAGGCAATTTGAACACATGAGAAAACCTAGCCTTTACCTGATGTTGGTAGTAATGTAAGCCTAGAACCTATAAATAAGTATAAAATCATGAATGAATCAAGCATTGATAATGTGCTGGTCATTCTTCAAAGAAGCCATGTGGTAAACTTCAACGGCCATGAAGATAGTTTGGGAAAAGTTTCAATGAAATTCCAGTTCTTAACTGGACAAAGAAAAATTTTAATAGAGTAAATTCATGTGGTTGTTATATGTGTGCCAAAGACTTCATATGCCCTTCATTCCTTCACAGGCAGATCACATCTCACACTGGACACAAATGCTACAAGCACGAGGAATGGAAGAGAAGCCATGTGAATTTAAACACTATAGTCAATCCCTGGTTTCTCTCAAAAGTGTTCACACACAAATGTTAATACAAACTGGAGAGGGAACCTATGAAAGTACAGTACGTGGGAAAGTCTTCATTTCCAGTGACATTCAAAGGCATGAAGATACTCATACTGGGTGGCAACCCTATGAATATCAACAATGTGGTGAAGCCTCATCTTCTCCCACAGGTGTTCAAAGACACATGAGAACACAAAGCGGAGGTAAACCTTTTCAATGTGAGGTGTGTGGGAAAGCCTTTCATTTCTCCTCTTTATTTAGAAGACATGAAAGAATTCATTCTGGCGAGAAAGTCTATCAATGTAAACAAGGTGGTCAAACCTTTATTTCACAAACAAGTCCTCAAAGGCACAGGATCACACACACGGGGAATGCTCCTTTCAAATGTAAGGTATGTGGGAAAGACTTTGCTTATCCAAGTTTACTTAGAATCCATCAGAGAATGCATACTGGAGAGAAGCCCTATGAATGTAAGCAGTGTGGGAAAGCCTTTGCTACATCCAGTCACCTTCAGATTCATGGAAGAACGCATACTGGAGAGAAACCCTATGAATGTAAGCAGTGTGGCAAAGCCTTTTCTACATCCACTTCCCTTCATATTCATGGAAGAACACATACTGGGGAGAAGCCCTATGAATGTAAGCAGTGTGGCAAAGCCTTTAATAGATCCACTTCCCTTCAGATTCATGGAAGAACACATACTGGAGAGAAGCCCTATGAATGTGAGCAGTGTGGCAAAGCCTTTGCTACATCCAGTTACCTTCAGATTCATGGAAGAACACATACTGAGGAGAAGCCCTATGAATGTAAGCAGTGTGGCAAAGCCTTTGCTACATCCACTTCCCTTTAGATTCATGGAAGAACACATACTGGAGAGAAGCCCTATGAATGTAAGCAGTGTGGCAATTTCTTTGCTAGTTCCAGTTACCTTTACATACATGAAAAATCTCATACTGGAGAGAAGCCCTATGAATGTATGCAGTGTGGCAAAGCCTTTGCTACATCCACTTCCCTTCAGATTCATGGAAGAACACATACTGGAGAGAAGCCCTTTGAATGTAAGCAGTGTGGAAAAGCCTTCACTCATTTCTCTGGCCTTCACTCACATAAAACAATTCATACTTCAGAGAAGCCTTATGCATGTAAGCAGTGTGGCAAAGCGTTTGCTAGGTCCAGTAACCTTCGCAGACATGAAAGAACACATACTGGGGAGAAGCCCTATGAATGTAAGCCATGTGGCAAGGCCTTTACTAGATCCAGTGAGCTTCACTCACATGAAAAAACTCATACTGGATAAAAGCCCTATGAATGTAAGCAGTGTGGGAAAGCCTTTGCTAGATCCCGTTTCCTTCATATTCATGGAAGAACACATAGTGGAGAGAAGCCCTATGAGTGTAAGCAGTGTGGAAAAGCCTTCACTCATTTATCTGGCCTTCACTCACATAAAACAATTCATACTTCAGAGAAACCTTATGCATGTAAGCAGTGTGGCAAAGCCTTCGCTCATTCCTCTAGCCTTCATTTACATAAAAAATTCATACTGGAGAAAAGCATTATGCATGTAAGCAGTGTGGCAAAGCCTTTGCTACATCCAGTCACCTTCGCAGACATGGAAAAACACATACTGGAGAGAAACCCTATGAATGTAAGCAGTGTGGCAAAGCCTTTGCTAGCTCCAGTATTCTTCAAAGATGTGGAAGAACACATATCGGAGAGAAGCTCTATGGTTGTAAAAAATGTGGAAAAGCATTTGTTACATCTGCTCAGCTTCACTTACATGAAGCAACCCATGGTGGAGAGAAATCATAGTCATGAAAACAATTGGCAAAGTCTTCTGTTAATAAGCTTTCACTCATTAACATGTAATAAGTTTTCTGTAGAAAAATTCTTAGAAAAAAAGAAAAATTATTTGAATATGAAATATGGTAAAATCAATATTTCTTGTCCAATTCAAAGAGAAGAAAGTGCTCACATGTTTGAATCTATCTATAGATAGTACTGGGGATTTAGTCTGGTGGTCATTTATTACTGAGCCATGGTGAAGGCAATTTCCCACTCACTGTCTTGACAGGGTCATAGTGACAATTAATGCTGGTAAAGCCGCGCTGGTTGGTGGGAATCCGAAACCATGAGACCCTTTTTTTATATAATTGGGACTTTTCATTTTCATGCTTATGTTTCTGACAGGAGGCATGAGTATGTTAAATGCCAAACAAATTAAATATCAGATGGCTAGACCATAACAGGTAGTTCATGCATTGAAGGCTGTTCTTCTTCCCCTCAGCATATCAAGGACAAAGTAGAAGGCTGTTCTTCTATCTCAGTACACTGAGGACAAATCTGATAATGGACAACAAACATCCTCTGAAAGGGCACCACATTGATTATATCAACTAGAACCCAAGCTCATATTTCCAGCCTCTTAGAAAACCTAATCATTATGCTTATTTTACAAAGCCCACCATGTGTAGTCTCATTTTTGATTGAGGAATGTTATATTATACACTTAGGAAAGTTAAAACATTTAAAGATATAATCTTCTCTTTTTATAAACCCTTTTTTACTTTACATAGGGTTTTATGATGAATATAGTTAATATTGGTGGAAAGTGGACTGATGTTTACAACTTATTTTCTATTGAGAAAAATTATAAAGATATGAGAACTAGTGCCCCTTGACTGAGAAACAAAGAAAGTCTTTGAGAAAGCAGCTCAACCAGTTTTATGAGAATAAATTTAGGAATTAATTTAAGTAGCTTTATAAGATATATTTTTACAACAATGTTAGAAATATTATCCTATTTACATTTTGGGGTTTAGAAATTCTTAAGTTTTTAGTTGTATGGGTTTCTGATATGTTTGAAGAATGATTTATAAACTTTAGGATATTTTAAGTATAAGATTTAAGGGGGCGTTTTTAGATGGGAATTTTAGATTAGAAATAAAGTAAAGGTGTACTTTAAATTTAAAGGTTAATGACAGGTTAGGAGACTTAGAGTCTGGTTAAGTAGTTTGGCATTAGTTAATAAGAAAATAGTAAATCCTGGGAAAATCTGAAAAATGTAAATTAGTGATGCATTTTATTAATGATTCTGTACTTTTAATAATTAAATAATTAAAGGTCATATCCTGGAAAATGGAAATTAAATTGTATAATCAATGGCGTATCTGAATCTATAGTGATGAGAAAAATTGCAATAAAAGATCACCCAGAGAAATCTGTATTAGAGCTCTGTCTCTGGAGATTGCTCCAACGGAATGACTCCTGTCTCATCTTTTCGCCGACACCACTCATCCTTCAGGACCCCAGCAGAGCCACAACCTTTTTCCCTTTTGTTTTGAGACAGGGACTTGCAGAGTTCCTTAGGGCCTTGCTTAGGTGCTGAGTTTGGCATCACAATTGTGATCCTTCTGCCTCAGACCCTGAGTCTCTGGGATTAAAGGCAAACACTACTAGGTCTAACTGAATAATGCTTTAAATGTGAAAAATTCGGAAAATCATTCCATTTTCCTTGTTGCCTTCAAAGTCATTTCACTCACACTGGAAAACAACCCTCAGCACGGGGAAGATTGGGTACATTCTGTCAGCTTCCCATCCTAGTCCCGCTTTCCTTCTTTTATACGAAAATACTCACAGAGAGAAGCCCTGAGAATGTGATTAATGTGGGAAGTCTTCTAATTTTCCCAGTTTTTTATAAGGTCTGGGAAGACTCTTCTTGAAAGATTCATGCCAAAATGAATAAATCATGTGCAAGTAAGTGTTCAAGTGTTTCCGTTTTGTTCAGTTGTATGAAAGGACTCATACTGTAGAAAATCCTGTGGAAAAGCCAAGTGGGGCAGTATGCAGCTTTCATGGTTTCCTTCAAAGACATAAAGGGATTCACATCAGGGAAAACCCTTCTGTTCTTTAAACAATGTGGTTACACTTTCACTGTTCCATGTTCTTTTTGAACATCATGGAAGAACTCACTCTGGAGAAAATCCTTGTATATAAAAATGTGGTGAGACCTTCAGTTGTTTCAGATCCATTTAGACTTATATAAACTTGAGAATTTTTTATTTTAATTTCTTTTACTTTTTTTTTTTTTTTTTTTTGGTACTAGGGATTCAACCCAGAGACACTTAACCACTGAGCCATATCCTAATTCTTTTTAATTTTTTTTCAAATATTTAGACATGGTCTCACTGAATTGCTTAGGTCCTCACTATGTTGCTGAGGTTGACTTTGAACTTGTGATCCCTTGCCTCAGCCTGCTTTTCCAGTGGAATTACAGTCATGCAACCCCTTCAGCAAGAATCCTCTTTTTTTTGAGAAAACCAGTGTAGGCGTGTAAAAAGGGTGTGTGTCTTCATTTCTTTCTATTCACAGGTAATAAGAATGCACCCTGGATTGGATGTAGGAATTGTGTCAACATGAAGATGTGAAGGCAACATGTTTCTCCCAGTTAAATATCTCTTCTTGTTAGATTTAATTTTTCTCTCTATATTTTTTGCATCTGCAGTCAACTCTCCGATATGATAACATAATCTTACATTTACTATGTATGTGTGTGCAAAATGTAGTGTGTAATATAATTTTGTACTTAGAAGTATGCTATACAATAGTACACAAGATTTGTAGTTGTGACAAAATAAAATTTATTTGTTGTGACAAAATAAAAATTATGAGAGGTTTTAAATATAATTACCAAGGTCATAGAAGAGAAAATAAACATTATTAAGTTTTTGTTGAAGTGCTTTTTAAATTCTTCCCAAGGGCCTCAGTATGTTGGTGAGGCTGGGTTTGAACTTGGGATTCTCATTCTATAGCCACTGCGATTACAGATGTGCTATCATGCCTGGCTCCTGGATGTTTCTTGAAACTTTGTTGTAAATCAATATGTGCCTTCTTTCTGAGAGTTTACAAGTCCTAATTGATTCAGAGGCAAGAATTGCTTTTTAATGTGTTTATGCATACTAATGCCCTTCAAGCTCTAAGATTCTAGAATGATTCTGAGCATCATAAGTACATTAATTCACACCTTATACTCCAAATTTTTATATTTCCAGTTGGAGTAAACTGAAGTCCACTTGAAAAAAGTTTACTTTAGGTAATTTCTGTTGAAAACAGGGTGGGAGAACTGCTTTAGTATTTAAGGAATTAAACTATTCATTTCTGTTAAGACATTATGATAAAATGAAATGTAAGTAATCACTGAGTATTACAGAATTTTTTCTAACAAACAATTTTATTGTTCCCTGTGCAACAGACACCAGCTATGCAACTTTGCAGAGTCACATAGACTATGGAATGTTGTCTGGTGCTCATGTGAGTGTTCTCTAGAGCACCAAGTGAAACTACAAAAGCAAACACTTGGGAGGGGTGAGTTTTGTCACCCACACATGCACAGTCACACCCACGTGCACACGCATGTACAGGATCAAGTCACCCTTTTCTCTACATACCCTCCCTAGTGCAGTTCTTTCATCCTCACTATGTAATTCAACTATCAATTTCTTTGATTTTTTTTCACAACGTTGCTGCCCACTACTTTTTCTGAAAAATTAATTTTTCATGAGTTCTCAATTTATTGTTTTGTGTCTTTCTAAAGTTTGGTTACACATTGTGTATGTGAATTGAGGCCTTTATACTCCAGCATTCTGGGCAGATTGGCTAAATGTCTCTTTTTTTCCTCCTTTGCTCCCTTCTTTCCTTCAGATTTCACCCAGGAGTGCTCCACCACTGAGATTCCCCCTAGCCCTTTTATTGTTATTTTTTGAGATGGGGTGATGCTTGCCTCAAACTTGTGGTCACCCTGCCTCAGCCTCCTCGCAGCTGGGACCATAGAGATGTGCCCTTTTATGCCCTGCAACTGACCTCTTCCTTTTCCTTGGTGCCTTATTGGCCTGTTGATGACTCTGGGACCACCACTCTGTCACTCATGTTTCTACTAAGTCTCATGTGTTGTGTTGTATGTAGGCACATTAAAGTTGTAATTTGTATGTATTGTTTGGAGAGGCACCTTCTCAAAATATACTTTGCCCTGTACTTAATTGACTGGATTTCTATTCCTTCTCTTTCCCTGGGACCCAATATTGCCTTGTGCCTGCTAGACAGGCACCCTAGCACTGAGCACTCCCCTAGCTGAGGTTTTGAGTTTGCTGCTGCTATATGCGTGGACCCCACTGATGACCACGTCGGTAGATGCAGCTCTGCAGGTTTTCCCCCATGTTTTCACCTGGTCCCTTTCTTATTAAACATGTTTAACAGCAGGGAATTTTAACCACTGACATCCAACTTAGCTTTTCTCACCCTGATTAATACTTAGGTCAAATATGCCAGAAAACACAGGCTGGACTTCTCTCTGTGTTCAGGGTACCTCAGTAGCCCTGGGAACACCAACCATGTGATGATTTTCTTTAAACACAGCATGTGATCAAAACTAGGTAAGGAGGGTCCCAGTCAGATGTCCTAATGTACTGGTGCCCCCATCTGCACCTAAGAATCTTAAGTAAGCTCTACCAGCGACCCTCACCATAATTTTCTTTAAAACAAATATCAGGAAAAGGTTTTGCAAAGAAATCAATATGTGTTAGAATGAAGATGTGATGATGTTACTTCTTTTCTGGTAAAGCTTGGAAGGCCTCTGAATAATCTCAAAAATGACTAAAAATTCACTTTCTGTAAACAACCAAAAAAATTGTTTTTATGTAGGCTCCTACAAAAAAAAAAATGTAAACCTCCACCCCCTCCCACTGGGTGTAAAGGTAATGAAATTCCTACATCAAGGTCCAGAAAATTTTAGGTGATACCTTTCTGAGCCCTGCAGTCAATGAGTCTGCTCCTGGAATCTCCCCTGGGTGTCCACCCTCATGTGCCCCACATTACTAATGCAGCCTCTACTGGCAAAAGATTTCAGATGGTAGCCAAGAATTTTTCTTTTAACTGTAACAGCAGGGTCTGTGATTAAAATTCAGGAGCACTAGTTTCAAGGTTCCTAGATACTTTAGAGCTTCCTTACCCAGCAGTCATGACCAAACTGAAGTCCCCAGTTGGTGCAGCACCCTGGAGGTACTTCATGAAGGCAATACCCCTCTTGACCCTACAGCCAATAAATTTCCAGGAGTCCTTTCCAGTGCTTTCCCTGTGCTGCTGGGGGGTCCTGCATATTACTATAAACTTCTGGGTGTTCTTCATATGCTCTGCTTGGGTCATTGTGCCCAGGATGCCTGGACATTGCTGTTCGTGGGGTCTATTAATTACTGGAGCAGGATGCACATGCATGGATGCCCATTTACTCCTGGGTCTGATGAACTTATTGGGCCACCACCACCCAGTCATATCTGGATCTGCTCTTCACTGTCGCCTTCTTCCCTGGACTGCCTGAGCTCAGAGTCCCCTCTGTTCTCCACACTCGTGTTCCTCTTTCCTGATGGCCTTGGTGGCCACCAGGGAACATACTCCCTCTCAGCCTCATGGGCTCCCACCAGACCCCTCTCAGCACAGGGTCACCATGGTGTATGCCACAGGTTTGGTATCTCCCCCTGTTGTGGAGTCTTGGTACACTGGGCCCCAGGGTAAACCTGGTGTGTGCCGCAGGGTGGGTATCTCCCTCTGTCCTGTGGAACCCTGGTACACTCTACCCCTACCCTAGGTACCCTGCCAGGAGGACAGGGGGCCTCCAGCAGAGATCCTGGGTTCTGATCTGCTGTGATAGTGTGATTTAAGGACAGGACAATGACCTCCATTGACCTGTCCTGTGCCCACCCAGGGGAAGACTCTGCAGGGCACCTTGGATGTATTATGCTCCATGGAACATGCCCCCAGGGAGAACTGTGTGTCATCTGTGACTGGCTGTGATTTATAATTTGTTTTTACTTGTAGTTTGAGATAAACACAAATTTCATTCAGCCCAAAGTGAGTCGACCAAATGGGAAAAGGGTCTTGGGACAGAAAGATTTTTTTTTTTTCTTGGAGAGCATATTTCTTAGTGCTGCTGGAATGGAGACTGCATGATTTGGAGGGAATTTAAGAAAAGCAAAGCAAGTGAAAACACTGTGACATGGGGTTCTGGAAGTGTAGTTTCAGCTGCTTCAATGGATAAAAATTAAAGTGGACCATTGATCTCAATTTGGTGTATTTTTACATAAGAAAAAAAGATTCTCCCATTGTTGAACCAAGTTCATGATGGCTAGGCTGCTTCCATGTGAGGTGCAGACTGTTTTATTAATATAACATTATAGATAGGTGTTATAATGTTAGCAGACTAGAACACGGGTAATAAAGCAGACATTGTGTTGGCTTTTTTGACACACAAGAAAAGATATCTGATTTATGTGTCATTCATTATCTGTCTTCCCTCTTTTTTTTTCCTGTTGAGAGCCACAGCCAAAGGGGCCCCAGAAAACTTCCAGCTGCCAGCAAACTTCCAGCTGCCGGCTGATGATTGGCTCACAGCGGCCCCAGCAACATCTAGCTGATTGGCTCCTCTGCGGTGATGTTCATTGGGCCGTTTCCCCGCCCTTCAGACTGCCAGCTGATGATTGGCTCACAGCGGCCCCAGCAACATCTAGCTGATTGGCTCCTCTGCGGTGATGTTCATTGGGCTGTTTCCCCGCCCTTTCAGACTGCAAAGCTGATGATTGGCTCACAGCGGCCCCAGCAATATCTAGCTGATTGGCTCCTCTGCGGTGATGTTCATTGGGCTGTTTCCCTGCCCTTTCAGACCACGGAGCTGCTCATTGGGGACTTCTTTGGCTCCATCCATGCAACCCAGCCAATCGGCCTCAAGAACAGGAGGATTGTGGGAGGTGGTGAGGCTTGTGTGGGTGAGAGGCTTGTGGAAGCCGGTGGTGGCAGTTGGGCTCTGAGGGTTTTTTTCCTGAGGAGCTGTTTTGTTTGGCATTTGTAGTTCTAAAAATAAAGTTAGTTTCTTTTGACAAGTGGCTCCTGAATTGTGCCCAGCCAGACTGCGGCATTTGGTGGCCCATACGGGGATCAAACCCGCGACCTTGGCGTTATCAGCACCAAGCTGTTTTACTGCAGCTGCCACAATTTGCCCTTGTTCATTAATGTCTCTGGCATTTTAAATCAGAATAATTATGTCCATCTCATGGTAGGTGAGTCATTGACAGTCCTATAGAAAATAAAAATGATAGATATTGTTGTAGTGTATTATTGTAGTGTGTTTTTTACTAGCAAATAACTAACTTACTGAAACATGATACATGAGTTTATCAGTCTGATCTGCTTATTTTATGTTGATTTGAAATGATATTTAAAGAATAATTTACTTTTCTCATTTTTTTCTTTTCCTAATTATCAAAATTCATGCCATCATTAAATATAAATTGCTTCATAAATACTCAGAATTCTACCTAACTTATTTTACAATACACTTGTCCATCCTAATTTGAAATAACTGAAGTTCATTTAAAAGTTTTGGCTTTTACATTAATGTAAAGATATATAGGGCTGGGGATGTGGCTCAAGCAGTAGTGCGCTCGCCTGACATGCGTGTGGCCCGGGTTCGATCCTCAGCACCACATACCAACAAAGATGTTGTGTCCGCCGAGAACTAAAAATAAATATTAAAAAAAGATATATATAGTGAAAATTTTCAACCATTTTTAAGTGCATAATGTTGTGCTATTAAGAGCATTCACACTGATGTATGACCATCACCACCATGCATCTTCAGAGGTTTTTAATCTGTCCAAAGTAAAACTCATGAAAACCTCTCTCCCCTTCCCTTAGTCCCAGGCAACCTCCACTCTAATTCCTGTTTCTGTTTATTTGACTCCTGTGGCTAGTTCATGACTGGCTTCTTTCATGAAGTATAGTCTCTTTAATATTCATTGTTATTGTGGCCTATGTCTCTATGAACTTTTTTTGTCATCACAGTTTATCATTGTTATATGTATTAAATTTTGTCATTCACCTGAGGATGGATATGGCACACAGATAACTGTTTTACATTTATTTATTTATTTATTTATTTATTTATTTATTTATTTATTTATTGTTACTATTTTGTGTGTGTGTGTATGTGTGTTTGTGTGCACCCCACTGGTGAAAATACTGCATCATTTTTTAACTCAAGGATAATTATTTTGAGGAATCACTGTACCGCTTTCCACATTGGCATCAGTACTTCAAATTTCCAAAAAATCCAGCAAAGCTTCAAGTTCTACACATATTTTGTCATTTATTTTTGAATAAATGTTTTTCTAGTGAATGTGAAATGGCTTCTCATTGTGATTTTGATCCTTTTTTCCCTGAGGAGTACTGGCGCAGAGTATGTTTTAATGTGTGTATTATCCCTTTGGATATGTTCTTTGGAGAAATTCAGTCTTTAAGTTCTTTGTTCATTTTCTGGTTGCTCTTTCCCATTCAGTGTGCCCACACAATACCACTTGTGTGGATCTTAATATTTCATGATGTGAGCTTTCCTCAAGTCTAGTGAACTTTGGCTCTAATATAATATATAAGCCTAAAAAGCACAAAATTATTGGCGGTACTTCTCAAAATTGTCCAGTGATGAACTTCATCAATACAGGAATCTTCTATACTCGTCTGATCTGCATATTCTCAGGATGAAAGGTCCTCCTTCCACTTTGTCAAATGTCAGATCTTGTGTTCAAATTCATTTTTTGAAGGGTTCATAAAGCTATGAGTTTGGTGCATAAGCATCCCAGAAGCACAGAGACATACCACAAATGCTGTTTGTGAAGAGCTTGGGCACAGCTGGGAAGCTGCAGTGAACATAGACATAGATGTCAGATATGGGAATGACATTCTACTGAACTCTGGAGATTGGATGAAGACCCAAAAGAGACTGGGTGGAGGTGAACAGTGAAAATTCAGAGTATGAACTTCTATGATTTTGTATGTGAGGTCTTCGCAATAAGAATTCAGTATGAATTTTAGAACAGAAAAAAAACATGATGTTCTCTGACTCAAGATAGGCTGCACCTGGGAATGTTGTACAAAGAACTCAAGAAGTGAAAAAAAAATATTTTCTTATGTAAATAATTAAACAAAGAAATTTTGGAGGTAAGACTTAAAAAATAAATATGGAAGAAATAAATGATGCTGCAATGATCTTAAAACATTTTGTAATATGGACCTCTATTGGATGAATTTAAATGAATTTTCTATGCCTATATCCTGGAAAAATAATTCCTTATACTAATTTGTAAATGAATTCGTGGATATGACATTCATATCTTACTGAAGTTGTAACAAATGTTATTGTTCACTAAATTTCCAAGTTTCTTAGAAAACATTTTGGTCAAAATTTGTCTCAAAAAATATTAATTTTTAAAGAAGAACATGATATTTCTTTTTGACAAATACAAAAAGTGGTACTTAATTCAAGATGCACACGTTTAATGAATAACACACATGCTGATTGCAGAAAGAAATTTTTGCAAATTGACTTAATAATCATTACTCAACCTACTGATTCTTGTTTGTCATACCAAGGTGAACTGTAATAAAGTTCTGTGGCAAATTGTGATCAATTGTCCACTGATTTCATTTGATTGGAATTGTTTTCATCATAGAGAGTTAGCTCGTTGGGCACAGTGTCACACACTTATAACTCCAGGCGACCAGGAGGCTGAGGGAGGAGGATGACAAAGTTTTCCTCATCACCTTAGTGAGGCCCTAAACAACATAGCAAGGCCCAGTGTCAAAATAAAAATTAAAAGGTCTGAGGATGTTGCTCAGTGGTTGTGCACCCCTGGGCTTAATCCCCAGTACCAAATAATAAAAATATAAAAATAGATTTAGTCTTTCCTCTTCATTTGCATTGCTCTCATTTTCCGAATGGCTCTAATTGACAACCTCTCCATGATCCTTCTCACCCTCCTGGAAATCCTCCTCCACACGTTCCTCTATTCCCTGCTTATTTGACTGTCCCTCATTGATGTAAGTTACATCTCCACACATATCCCTAAGATGGCTTCCGCTTTCCTGGTTCAGTGAATGTGAAATTCAGAGTTTCTCCTTTCTTTCTTTAATAAGTAGAGATACACAATTCCTTGTATCTTTGTTTTTTGTTTGTTTGTTTTGTTACTGGGGATTGAACACAGGGGCACTTGTCCACTGAGCCACATCCCCAGCCCAATTTTATATTTTATGAGAGACAGAGTCTCACCGAGTTTCTAAGTGCCTCACTTTTGCCAAGGCTGGCTGTGAACTTGTGATATTCCTGTCTCAGCCTCTTTAGGGATTACAGAGATTACAGGCTTACTCCACTGTGCCCTGTGATAATAGGTGTTTAAAAAGGGCTTTATCAATTTCTGTGCTCTCATCACATATACACTCCATATCTATCTCTTACTGCTGATTTACAACCATCAATCATTTTTTTCTGCTATGTCCCCATCATTTTGGTCCTGGTTTGCATGAAAATCTGGGTCCAGAACACAGTGTTTGTGAGCACCACCTTTTACTTACATTTTCATTAACTGGAATCACTTTTTTGTGGTCAAGTCTTTCTTGCTCTCTGTTGTATGAACTCGGGGCAGAGGAGAAGACCTACTCCACTTGAAGCATCCACTTTACTGTGGTGACTTTCTGCTATGCACCCTTTACTTACACTTACCTACATCCAAGATCCCTCTGGTCTTCAGCAGAGGACAAGGTTCTGGCTGTCTTCTATACCACCTCACCCCAATGCTCAACTCCATCTTCTACAACCTGAGGAACAAAGAGAGTTTGGGGCCCTGAGCAGATGGAGCCAGAGGGTCTGTTCTGTGTAATGTAGATAAACATTCTGGCTCTTTTCCCAGAACTTAGCTACAAGTCCATTCAACAATGTATAGTAACTGAAAATATTACTTCACACCAAGAGTGTAGAAACTAAAAACAATCTAGGTCTCACTTCAGGTCACACTTCAGGTCTGTACAAAATTGTCTTATAAACATGTGTAATTTGAAATAAGACTTTAATGGTATTGTCCACTAAATATAAATGTGTGTATTTTCTGCTAATGTACTATCAATGAGGAGATTTTTTTTTCTTGCTCTTGCTAAAACAAGATTGGAAATTGTCTACCTGGATTAGCATTCAGCATAACAATTTCATTATATTCAATTTATCTTCTAATATTGTTAATTTTATTATTTATGTACATCAAAAATAGGAAAAGCAAATTTGTTGTGTAAAGCAGTAAATTTTGTATTTTCATCCCCTCGTTGTATGCATTTAACCATTATGAATTATCTTTATTTCAATTTAGAGAAATCATTACAGAATTCACCAGAGAACTCATAAGAAATATTAACTCTTTATTTTTGATGTCACATGTCAAACTAATGCTTTTTTTGTGAAGACTGAATGCTAAAGGAATGAAAATCAATGAGGACTCAGAGATGCCAGCGGAGGTCAAGGGTGAGGGCAGGGGAGATATAATATGGAAAGGCCAGGGTTCAGTCTGATAAGCAGAATTAGGTACATTGAGGGCCTTCTACCATCCTCTCCATGCTCAGCACACAATCCAGTTACATTCCACATAGCCACGGCTCCTTGCATATCCACACTGTAAGTCAAATGACGCTTTACATTCTATCTGCCACATTGCATACTTTTACTGAAATAAGTGAGGGAAAGTGAGCACGTATACACAAAGATTTTAAGTCATACTTACACATATTACAATATGTGCTGAAATATTTAATTTGAGAAAAAATAGACTATTTTACTAAGGTTTTCTAGAATATTTCTAACTGGAAGAGGTTTGGTATAAATTTCTGATGAATCATTGAAAAATAAGAATTTTATTATGCAAAATTGACAATTCTTTAAAAGTAATTTATGTTCTAATAATATGTAATTCTTGCTATACATGAAATTTATATCATCCAGGTTTTAAACTTAAAAAAAAGAAACACACACACACACACACACACACACACACACACATGCACATTGATATTTGGCAGGAGTGAGTATCCAAACCAGAGACGTGCACCTATGAGTCAAATTTTCCACCTCTAAGGTATACTCTTGGATGTAAATTTAAATACAAAACTCATCAACAGCATTCAAAGATTCTCACAGAGAAGTGCTCAGACACAAGAGATTTGTTTACCAGCTTCTCACAAGTCTGTTCTCACCTCTTACACAGTTTTACACCCAAGAGAAGACATTCTCAAATAAAAACAGACAATGTCTCATGTTTACCAGCAAGGCCTTTAAGGATTTCTGTGCAGAGTGGAATATTAAACATACCACTGGTATTCCTTACAGCCCTCGGTGGCAAGGAATAGGAAAAAGAGCCCACAAAGAGCTGAAGGCTGCCATTTGAAAAGAAAAGGGGGGAGACAGTGCCTCCCCATGGTCTCCCCATTGTATTCTTTTTTTTTAAAGAGAGAGTGAGAGAGGAGAGAGAGAGAGAATTTTTAATATTTATTTTTTAGTTCTCGGTGGACACAACATCTTTGTTGGTATGTGGTGCTGAGGATCGAACCCGGGCCGCACGCATGCCAGATGAGCGTGCTACCGCCTGAGCCACATTCCCAGCCCCTCCCCATTGTATTCTTAAGACTATCCTCTTTGATTTACAGAGAATTATTTTTGTTTGTTTTGTGGTACTAGGGATTGAACCCAGGGGCAGGCACTCTACCACTGAGCTACATCCCCCTTTTTATTATTGATTGATTGATTGATTGTGGTGCTGGGGATTGAACCCAGGGCCTTGTGCATGTGAGGCAAACATTCTACCAACTGAGCTATATCCCCAGCTCCCACATAAATCAAAGGCATTTCTGTATATCAGCAACAAAACTTCTGAAACGGAAATGAGGAAAAACACTCCATTCACAATATCCTCAAAAAAAAATAAAATACTTGGGAATCAACCTAACAAAAGAGGTGAAAGACCTATATAATGAAAACTACAGAACCCTAAAGAAAGAAATAGAAGAGGATCTTAGAAGATGGAAAAATATACCCTGTTCATGGATAGGCAGAACTAACATCATCAAAATGGCGATATTACCAAAAGTTCTCTATAGGTTCAATGCAATGCCAATCAAAATCCCAATGGCATTTCTTGTAGAAATAGATAAAGCAATCATGAAATTCATATGGAAAAATAAAAGACCCAGAATAGCAAAAACAATTCTAAGCAGGAAGTGTGAATCAGGTGGTATAGCGATACCAGATTTCAAACTATATTACAGAGCAATAGTAATAAAAACAGCATGGTACTGGTACCAGAACAGGCGGGTGGACCAATGGTACAGAATAGAGGACACAGAGACTAATCCACAAAGCTACAACTATCTTATATTTGATAAAGGAGCTAAAAACATGCAATGGAGAAAGGATAGCATCTTCAACAAATGGTGTTGGGAAAACTGGAAATCCATATGCAACAAAATGAAACTGAATCCCCTCCTCTCGCCACGCACAAAAGTCAACTCAAAGTGGATAAAGGAGCTAGATATCAAATCAGAGACTCTCCGTCTGATAGAAGAAAAAGTTGGCTCCGATCTACAGATTGTGGGGACGGGCTCAAAATTCCTTAATAGGACACCCATAGCACAAGAGTTAATAACAAGAATCAACAAATGGGACTTTCTTAAACTGAAAAGTTTCTTCTCAGCAAGAGAAACAATAAGAGAGGTAAATAGGGAGCCTACATCATGGGAACAAATTTTTACTCCTCACACCTCAGATAGAGCCCTAATATCCAGAGTATACAAAGAACTCAAAAAATTAGACAATAAGAAAACAAACAACCCAATCAACAAATGGGCCAAGGACATGAACAAACACTTCACAGAGGAGGACATATAATCAATCAACAAGTACATGAAAAAATGCTCACCATCTCTAGCAGTCAAGGAAATGCAAATCAAAACCACCCTAAGATACCACCTCACCCCAGTAAGATTGGCAGCCATGATGAAGTCAAACAACAACAAGTGCTGGCGAGGATGTGGGGAAAAGGGTACTCTTGTACACTGCTGGTGGGACTGCAAACGGGTGCGGCCAATTTGGAAAGCAGTATGGAGATTCCTGGGAAAGCTGGGAATGGAACCACCATTTGACCCAGCTATTGCCCTACTCGGACTATTTCCTGGAGACCTTAAAAGAGCACACTACAGGGATACTGCCACATTGATGTTCATTGCAGCACAATTCACAATTGCTAGACTGTGGAATCAACCCAGATGCCCTTCAATAGATGAATGGATAAAAAAAATGTGGCATTTATACACCATGGAGTATTACGCAGCACTAAAAAATGACAAAATCACGGAATTTGCAGGGAAATAGATGGCACTAGAGCAGATTATGCTTAGTGAAGCTAGCCAATCCCTAAAAAACAAATACCAAATGTCTTCTTTGATATAATGAGAGCAACTAAGAACAGAACAGGGAGGCTGAGCAGGAAGAAAAGATTAGCATTAAACAGAGACATGAGGTGGGAGGGAAAGGGAGAAAAAAAGGGAAATCACATGGAAATGGAGGGAGACCCTCATTGTTATACAAAATTACATATAAGAGTTTACGAGGGGAATGGGATAACAAACATGGAAGGAAATGATTTATAGTAGATGAGGTAGAGAGAGAAGATGGGAGGGAAGGGGAGGGGGAATATTAGAGGATAGGAAAGGTAGCAGAATACAACAGTCACTAATATGGCTGTATGTAAAAATGTGATGTGTAACCGATGTGATTCTGCAATCTGTATTTGGGGTAAAAATGGGAGTTCATAACCCAATTGATTCTAATCTATGAAATATGATTTGTCATGAGCTTTGTAATGTTGTGAACATCCAATAAAAAAAAAAGACTATCCTCTTTACTCTGAATTTATTAACAGTGCCTAAAGGTGATGACTGCACACCTAGCTTCAAATATTGGTCCCTTGATTGGGCCTTCTCATTAACCCTTAGTACAATATAAAGACTCCTTTACCAATCAATGGTAGGAGCCTTCACCACTCCTGGTGAAGTTAGCTATGGGGTTTGTTTGTGTCTTCCCAGAAAAAAATCCATAGCTAATCTGGGCCCCAGCCTGGCATGTCTGACCCTACATGCCTACCCAACATGATGGCCTGCTGCACAATATAAGAAGAGAGGAAGCAAAAATGCAAGAGGGCATGAGGACCCCATAAAGAGAACTGTCACAGGATCACATGGGGGGATATAAAAGGACTAATTCACCAGGCCAAAAATATTGGAGAAAGCCAGGGTCGTGGTTCTAATTCTCCTGGGCAAGTCTTTTTTCTACTTTTATGCACAGCTCAAACCATCAACAGTGCCATGGCCCAGGTAAATTGGGCCCTGGTCACTAGACCACCCCTTTTTTACTGTTGCTAATTGGGAAGGGGCTTTACCTAAGCTCTTTCTCTAATAACTCCAACCTCATTGACCCTGAGTTATCCATACAGGAGGTGACTTTAACCTGGAATGCCAGCATTTCCAAACCTACTTTGCCCATTTGTATCTCTGTAGTAGACAAAGAAACCTATGATCCAAATAGAAGGGCTAAATCATCACAGTGAGGAAAGGTTCAAACACACAATCTATAATCATAAAAAGTGAAAATAAAAGAAAAATTGATATAGGAGATTGAACACTGAACAATAGTAGTAGTAGAAAACAGAGGAAAGAAATTATTCATGGAATCAGTTGAAAGTGTTTACCATCTGAAAGTCAGGTATAACAACATTAAAGAAGTTCTGAGACCATGGTAATGTTGTCAAAATATTTTACTATTCATAATATGCAAGGAAAGAAAATCTGGGTCAAATGGTGGCTCCATTCCCAGTTTTCCAAGGAATCTCCATAGAGTTATCCATATTGGTTGCACCAACCTGCTCTCCCTCCAGCAATATATGAGTGTCCCTTTTTCCTCAGATCTTTGCCAACACGTAATGTGTTTTGTGTTCTTAAAAGCTGCCATTTTGACTGGAGTGAAAGAAAATTTTAAACTAATTTTGATCTCTAAGAATCTTTTTAAAATAAGCTGTGTTTTTCTAAAAAGATAATAGTGAAGGAAGAAGATATGAGCTAAAGGGACTCAGGGTTGACCAGCAGCCAGGCAGGGCTGGTATCTGATGCGCTGTGCCTTTGAAGTGGAGGGGTGCCAGGGCAGAGCAGGCTGAGCAGACAGACATCAGTGCTTTCTTGTCTACATCTAGAGGGTTGGCTTTTCCTTTCTGAGGTGTCGAGAGTCAGGCAGTAGCTGCTCTCTGGATGTCACACTCTCAAGTCTCATTGTAGTGAAATGTGTCTGTGTGGGATCTAATTGGAGGCCATATTCTCTCTGCTCTGGAGAGGACAGAACAGGTTATTTCCCACCCACACCTGGGCCACCATCCCTGGTAGTGTTCACCTCCTGATGACACGTGGCTGACTCCTGCTGTTGTCCTAAGTCATCTCTCTGTTATCCTTGTCCCTCCACAGACACAACCCTATGGAACATGCACTTCCTGACCCTGATCTTCCAGCCAGAGGGCGCCTGAGCCTGCCAAGGGGGGGGGGGTCTGCTGTGGTTTTGGATCCAGTGGTCCAGCTTGACCCGCCTTTGCTCTTTGTCCTCTGAAGAGACCCCTGGGAGACCCTTGTCCTTACAACCAACTCAGAGCCCTGGTTCCAAGAGATTATGGGCAGAGGCCAGTAGGCCATGGAGGAGCATCAGTGGTTACTGAACCCCTTCCCCAGCAGCTGGGCATCCTGCACAACCCATGGATGACATGGCTGCAGCCTTTCCATAGCCCTTCCCCCCTGTGCTGGTGCGACACAGAAGAACAAGGGAAGTGACCAACTGTGTGGAAAGAGCTGGAGCCTGGTCCAAACAGCTCCTCACTCTGTCCTCAGGCATTTTTTCCAGGATGACCAGTGATTCCCCACATCAGCACTTAAAGTCACAATGCACAAACCACACTGAGTGAAATGCACCCTCAGAGGCCACTCTGAGCTCCCAGCAAAGAGACCAGAACTTCCTGCAATTAGAGGCTGGGACAGAAGACCCTGATCAAGCCTGGAGGAGGCCACTCTGCAAACACAAGGTGCTTCCAAATTACACAGACTTGAAGGTGTAGAGGAGAAAAGCCCCACAGGAAAAACCTGACTCTGATCAGACATGGCACGTGACAAGAGATCAAGTCTCGTAGAGTTCATTTTTTGCAATATATATTCATAATTATATGAGATGCATTTTGTACATATACATGTATACTACCATTATATATAATTAATAAATGATTACTACATCTCAAAAAAAAAAGAGATCAAGTCTCTGCTTATGGCTTTCAGAAGCAACAGAGGCTCCACCCTCAGGACCCTGTCCCCTACCCAAAGCCCTTAATTCTTTTTTTTTTAAGAGAGAGAGAGTGAGAGAGAGAGAGAGAGAGAGAGAGAGAGAGAGAGAGAGAGAGAGAAGGAGAGAGAGAAAGAGAGAAGGAGAGAGAGAAAGAGAGAGTTTTTTAATATTTATTTTTTAGTTTTCAGCGGACACAATATCTTTGTTTGTATGTGGTGCTGAGGATCAAACCTGGGCCTCACACATGCTAGGCATGTGCTCTACCGATTGAGCCACATCCCCAGCCCCCCTTAATTCTTAACACCATTACCTTTGGGGTAAAGATTTCCATATAAGAATTTTGGGGGGACTTTCATACTCTGGTCATTGCAGTGGTCAGAGGGCTGCTGTGTCACTGTATTAGTCTTCCTGGGCTGTTGTAACAAAACAGCAAGCCCAGGGGCTTGTAGATCACAGACCCTGACTGCTCATCGATGACCTCATGTCAGTCACTACCTGTAGCAAACTCCACGTTTGCCTGATGGCTAAATCTAACTCCAATCCAGTGGATCTTGGGATAAGAAAAGAAATGGCAGCTGGTCAACCCTAGGAGTCCTCCTTCCTTACCAACTCCCATGCTTTGTGGAACAGAAAGCCAGTGTATTGGGCCAGCTTTGTCCCCTGTCACCAGCTCACCTCATATCCTCTGAGATCGTCAGCATCCTCTGGGCTGGGTCATCCCTTCCAGGCCCAACCACAACCTTGACACTGTTTACTTTGTAGTTCAAGTCCCCACAGAGGCTCTAAGTTCTTACCCCATAAGTGTCAAGGTATCAATACTGAAAATGTATCAACAAAATTATATTATTATTATTAGTAGTAGTACCAGGGATTGAATCCAGGGTGCTCTAGCACTGAGCTGCATACCCATTTTTAGATTTTAGTTTGAGACAGACTCTAAGTTGTTTAGGGCCTTGCTAAGTTGCTGAGCCTGACTCCCAAGTTGCAATCCTATTTCCTCAGCCTCCTGGGTCACTGGAATTATCAGTGTGCACCACTACATGTGACTTCAACATGATTATTGACATTGTGCATTAAAATAGGCTGGAAATCATAATGTAGAACTTATGCTTTATTACATTATGATTTAACTGTTATTATATAACAATATTCTCTATTATGTGCTGTTTTGAACTTGCTCACCTTCTCCTATCCAAGCAACCTCCCTCAAATATCTCTCCACAGGTAAGCAGCTCCCTCTGACCCTAGAGCATTTGTAACACAGGATCATACTCCATACCATTGATAGTCTACCTAGCAGCTCCCAACATACTTACTTTCTGAGACATTTCTGCTCTGAGGACCCAAGGTCTCCTCAATAAACATAGTCTTGTCTGCCACAGTGGTGCACACCTGTAATCAAAGCTGCTTGGGAGGCTGTGGCAGGCAGATTGCAATTTGGAGGCCATCTCAGCAACTTAGTGAGGCTCTGAGCACCTCAGCAAAACCTTGTCTCTATGTAAGATATTAAAAAGGCTGGGCATGTGACTCAGTGGTTTAGCACACTGAGTTGAATCTCTAGTACCAAAATACACAAATAAATAAAATAAATAAAAATGAAGAGGAAACAACTCATACAATGCACTGAGCTAGTATTCTATGATGTTCGCAGGTGACATTTGGCAAATGCATTCCTCATGTACAGTATTTGGGGTTTCTGGAAGTAACCCCATCTGTAAGTATGGACGCCTAGGGAAATGCAAATATTTAAATTTCCAAATTAAAACAAAGACCTTTTTTCCATCTCCAGCACCCTGTGGGGATTCCAGTTCTGAGTTGAGGGGGGTGAGCCTCCTGCCTGTATTTTCAATCAACACCCACTCCCCCAAGGATTTAGTGGAGCCTGGTAATACAGGAAGATCTAGTTTTCTTTGGTAAAAATACAGAACTGATTTGGAATAGTAAAAACAGATTATCTGTCTCAGCAGAAGAAGCAGGGTCCTGCCGAGAGCACCACCACACAGGTACCCAGTAAGAAGACACTGGCCTCCGGTCCCCTTGGCTTAGCATGAGATACCCCAGGCCCTGAGTGCAACCATGGAGCAGGGAGTCCAGCACCCTACAGATTCCAAATGAGGAGCCTGGTGGAGCTGAACACTCACTGAATCTCTGAGGCGGGTTATGCTGTCCCAAGACCCTTGGTGGTGAGAAACTGATGTGACTCCATTTGTAAAAAAGCAGCTTCTACCTCAGAGCAGGACCTGCCCAAGGAAGGGGTGACCCTTGTTCTTGGAAAACCCACCGAGCATTCCTAGGCATGAGGTACTTGCTGAGTTGTCTGTAAATAACAGGAGAGATCTGAGGTGCCAGGTGTCCCTGACTCAGCAATGCTAGTTCCTGGAAAGACCAATTCATGTTTGTGGCCTAAGGCCTGACTCTGAAGACCCATAGCAACCCCCTAGCAACCACCAATCAGCCTGAGACAGAGAAAATACCAGGAGTGCCAGGTGACACCCCCCTAGTAGTCTCAGTGATCCATAACGTGTTAGGAAACCGTGTTGTTTAGCACTGCATGCCCTGCAACCCCTCTTGGCCCCACCTCTTGAACTCACCAATCACCCGGACCCAACTTGTTCCCACCTGGGAATGTCTAATCAATGTTAAGAGTTGTTTGATTTTCCCGCGGTGTGAAATGATTTGTGTGTGATGTTGTGACGTGTAGAGTATCCCCCCCAAACCTATAAAATCTCACTGAACTAAGGACCAGGACTCAGTCCCTGGGACCGCTGTCTTGGAAAGGGTTGTGAGACCAAACTGGAGCTTGCAGTAAAGACTCCTGTGTGATTGCATCGGATTTGGCTCCTGGAGGTCTATGGGGTCCCAGGAATCTGGGATAACAGTGGAATAAAAAATGGACCCCTCCCCACTGTACTCAGGCCCCTCCCGGATTAAAAAGCTCCGGAAGCCCCAAACTCGCTGGGCAGCCAGATAGGAGAACCTGTCCCCAAGGGCACTGCCCAGGCCAGATATCCCAAGTTTATCTATTTGGGGGGACAGGCAGGCGGAGACGCCAGCGGAGGTTCGGGTGGATCACGAGCCCTGGTCCGGGGACAAGATTCTGCAGCAGCGCCAGCTGCAGCCTTGGGATCCGCTGAGCAGAGGGGCGCAAAATGACCCCAGGACGTGGCCCCACTCAGGCTGGGGGAGGAAGAGGCGGTGTCTGGAGCCCCCGAGTCACCAAAACCCAGCCCCGGGGGCCTTCTCTGCGCAGCGCGGAGAGCAGCGCTGGGGTGGGGTGCAGACGGAGGTGGGGGGCCGAGCAGGACGAGGGGGCGCAGGCGGAGTAGGAGGTGGGCCGGGTCCAACCGTGGAAACTGCGCCCGCGATGCCCAAGGGGCCGCTCCCTGGTCCAGCGGGATGACACGCCCCACCTCTGGGCCTCGGAGACTCGCCTCTCCACGCTGAGACCCTGGGGCCTCCTAGCACCTCCATGACCCTCTCCCTGCCCCCTCAAGCCCTGTGTCCCCCACACCAGGTCGGCACAGATGTGCTTCCCCTTTTAAAATTAAGTTTTGAGATCTCCTTTCACTTATTTTAGAAGCTGGTCTCCAATTTGTGATCCTCCTCCTTCAGCTTTCCAAGTCCGTGGGATTACTGGCCTGTGCCATTATCTCTGGCAAGAAGAACACTTTTGAAAGAATTTGTTTTCTATTTGTGAATATTATAGTAGCGGGGAAAGAGTAATCATTTCACACTTCCCTGTGTTTGGTCAAAATAACTGATTTAAAAGGAAAAAGGCAGTGGTTTATAAATCCTAGGGATATTGAATCCAGGGCTACATACCCAGCCAGCACTCCCCTGCCCCCTTCTTTATGTACATAATTTATGTATTCATTCATTTAAACTGTTTCTCTTTAGTTATACATGACAGTAGAATGCATTTTGACACATCATACATAGAGTATAACTGCTCCGTTTTTCTGATCGTACACGATGTAGATTTACACCAGTCGTGTAGTCGTGTGTGCACGTAGTGTGATAATGTCTGATTCATTCTACTATTCTTCATCCCCAGCTCTTTTCAATTGGATTTTCAGACAGGATCTGGCTATGTTGCCCAGCCTGGCCTGAACGTAGTGCTTCTGCCTCAGTTCTCAAGCTTTGGGGATTAAAGACATTGACAAGGGGCTGGGGATGTGGCTCAAGCGGTAGCGCGCTTGCCTGGCATGCATGCGGCCCAGGTTCGAACCTCAGCACCACATACCAACAAAGATGCTGTGCCCGCCAATAACTAAAAACAAATATTAAAATTCTCTCTCTCTCTCTCTCTCTCTCTCTCTCTCTCTCTCTCTCTCTCTAAAATAAATAAATAAATAAAGACATTGACAACACTAGCTAGGGAAAATAGTTCATTTTGATCCAAATATTAATGACCATACTCAGAAATATGGATTCAAGTGACCCTGAATGGTGTATGTGTCCAACACACACACACACACACACCAGGAATTAAACCCAGGGGCACTTAAACACTGAGCCACATCCCCAGTCTTTTTTATATTTTATTTTGAAATGTGATCTCACTCAATTCCTTATGGTCTCACTACGATGCTGAGGCTGGCTTTGAATTTAGCAATCCTCCTACCTTAGCCTCTCAAGCTGCTGGGATTACAGTTGTGTGCCACTGTGTCTGGCCTACATGAACTTTTATAAAAGAAAATTGTGGGGGCTGGGGATGTGGCTCAAGCGGTAGCGCGCTCGCCTGGCATGCGTGCGGCCCGGGTTCGATCCTCAGCACCACATACCAACAAAGATGTTGTGTCCGCCGAGAACTAAAAAATAAATATTAAAAATTCTCTCTCTCTCTCCCCCCCTTCGCTCTCTCTTTAAAAAAAAAAGAAAAGAAAAGAAAATTGTGTATCACTGCATTAATCAATTGCATTAATAGGAATGTCAGATTGGTGGGCTACAGCAAAAAGAAGAAGGAGGAGGAGGAGGAGAAGGAGGAGGAGAAGGAGGAGGAGAAGAAAAAGAAAAAAAACGACACTTCTTTTGTCTGTTTATTGTTATTACATTCTTTGCTTTCATTGATAGTGGAGACTAGACGTCTGGTAAGGTTAGTGATATATTCTGAGAAGTTTTCAGAATTGTGGTCTAATACAGAAATTAAGATAATTGGCTATTAAAAGGCTCAAGATAGCCCAAGATAATTTTTGCTCTCCATACAGAACCCTGCCTTTCCATCCTCATGGTGGTCTGGTTAGCCAAAGTCAAGTACTCTGAAGGTTCTTTGATGTAGATGCAACTGTATAGAGAACTTGAGTTCACAGCTGTAAAAATCTTGTGCTTCTCCTTTTATCTTCCTTAGGTGTAGACACCATGTCAGATTTCTTGGGCAGAGGTTCCCTTTGGACGCCTCACAGGGTCCTATGTCCTCAGCCACTGTCCTCTGCTGGAGCTGCCATAAGGTGCCCACAGCTGCCCTGGTCCCTGCAGGGTGAACAGAACTTCAGGCCCTGGGTCAGCAACTCCTAGAGGACAGCCTGAGGTGTGGGGTGCAGCCTCTCAGGGAAGCTGCTGGGGGCTCTGGGCTGAGGAATCTCCTGGAACAGGCCTCATCTAGACAGCTACTTCCTTGGGATCTTGTTTTTCCCAAGCTCTGTTCCCATTCCTTGGAGACAGGTGGACAGTCAGCCTGTGGATGCTGGTGCTGAGGGGCCAGGTCACCAGTGATTCCTGCCCTTTCAGTCTCACAGTGTGAAGGAGCGAAACCTCTCCCAGAGCATAAGGAACACCCACCCCAGTGCAGAGCTGTGCAAACCTGAAAAGCCTCATAGACTGGAGTCATGGTCCAGATCCCTGAGAGGGTGATCCTGGGGACTTTCAGGGAGCAAGACCAGGAGGGAGCATGTCCCAGCTGTCAGGGACCTTCCCTGCCCCTTGAGCCTGACACATGTGTGCTCCCTCAGCACCAAAGCTTTCTGTGTATTACTCTGAAATGATCTGCTCACTTTTTTGAGGCCCAGGTTTATTTATTCAGAGTCAAATAGGAAGGAATATTATTAAAGAGGCAAACAATTGGATTTAAAAATCTAATTACATTTCCATTGTTAAAAATCCTAATTTACAACCAGGTGCAATGGTACACACCTGTGATCCTTGCTCCTCCAGAGGATGAGACAGGAGAATTGCAAATCTGAGGACAGCCTTAGCAACTTAGCAGGCCTTATGCAACCTGGTGAGACTGTGTCTCAAAATAAAATATAAAAAAATGGCTGGGGATGTGGCTCAGTGGTAAAATGTCTCTGGGTTTAAACTCTGGTAGCAAATCAAAAATGAAAACACCTCATATATCGTTTGCTACCCATTAGTATGTATAAAAATTTTGTGAGATTTGATCTTGTCTTTTCAATGATTTCAAATTAAAGTCCAGGTCCTAGCTTCCAGAATGCCACTTAAGATACAGAGGAACTCTGTCTTGCATCATTTCTACAGAATATGAATCCATTTCTATAAAAATAGTGCTGAGTTATATATGAATGTGATTTCATGTAAACATTGCTTTCTATCCTTTACAAGGTGGAGAATTTGACAGGAGATGTCAGTTTGTTGCTGTTGTTGTCTGGACTTGACAGTTTCATCATACAATCATAACTGTATGATTTTTTGGTATCAGGAATGAAATCCAGAGGAGCTTAACCACTGTGACACATCCCTGGCCCATTTTTGATTCTTTGTTTAGAGTCAGGGTCTTGCTAAATGCCCTAGGGCCTCTGACCCCTGAGCTTTTGGGATTACAGGCCTGCACCATTGCACATATCTTCATGCAAATTTTAAGGACAATTTTGGCAATACCTGAAATACCAAAGTATGATCATTTAATCAATTTATCAGTGAAATAGTAAAGAAAACCTTTTTTTCTCAAAAGAATAAATACATATGTCCAAATAAGGGTGCTGATTCCCTTCACAAGCATTACCACCATGTCACTGAATTTCTATTCCCTCCCAACTGCGTCCTCCTAGGGCCACCCTTTTGGGAGCTGGCCTTTTAGCTTATGAAATTTTGGAGAAATATAAATACTCTGCCAACTCACTCTATCCCATAAAACATTTTGGCTAGTCTTAGATATAGTCTAGTACTTCATTTTTAGTTGTAATTTTTTTTTACCTTCACCAAAAATAAAATAAAATAGAAAACCATGCCCTGAATTTCACACAATTTACTGAAATGCTCAGTGTTTTTTCATAGAGTGTAGATCATGGAAAAGTTCAGTCTTTTTGCAAGAAAGTGTTTTGTTTTTCAATTGATTTTGTTATATTTTATGCCTCTTATAGTGTACCATTTATATTATCATCATTTTTGACACTCATTACCTGTATTTTAGATTTTGTTTGTTTGTTTGTTTGTTTGTTTGTTGTGTGTGGGGGGAGGACTGCTGGGCATTGAACCAAGGGCCACATTCAGGCTTGGCAAATTCTCTACTACAGAGCTACTCTTCAGCCCAAGAACAATTAGTAGTACAGACTATTGTCCATTCATTCATTCATACATTCATTCATTCATTTTATTCATTGAGTGCTGGGGATTGAAGCCAGGGGCTTGCTCATGCCTATGTTATCCTCCAAAAATGAATTTCCACTTTGTGAGCAGTTTTTGGAGGTGGGCATGCATTTTACTGGGGATTAAACATAGAGGCGCTTGACCACTAATCACATCTTCATCCCTTCTTATTTCTTCTTTGTTGACTTATTTTTATTTTGTATAGTTGTAGATGGACAGAATAACTTTATTTTGTTTACTTTTCTGTGGCGCCAAGGGTCATACCCAGTGCCTCACACATGCAAGCATATTCTCTGCCATTCAGCTACAGTCCCAGTCCCCCCTTTTTATTTTTTTATTATTTTTTTAAAGAGAGAGTGAGAGAGGAGAGTGAGAGAGAGAGTGAGAGAGAATTTTTAATATTTATTTTTTAGTTTTCGGCGGACACAACATCTTTTGTTGGTATGTGGTGCTGAAGATCGAACCCGGGCCGCACGCATGCCAGGCGAGCGCGCTACCGCTTGAGCCACATCCCCAGCCCCCTTTTTATTTTTTATAAAGATGAAGTCTAACTAAATTTCTGAGTGCCTTGCTAAATTGCTGAGATTGGCCTCAAACTTGCTATTTTCCTGTGTCAACCTCCCTAGTGGCTGAAATTACAGGTACACACCAGCACTTGACATGACTTTGAAAGGCTTATCATCCAATTTCTCTCCAGATGGAAACAGTTTTGAAAATCAGTTTTCTTACTTTTACCCAGAGTTTGAAATTTCTAACTGACTCTTCCTCTTTCTTTTTTTTTTTTGCATTATTATGGAAAATGTATTCAGTATGTAGTATTGTTTCTCATGTATATATTTATGAAACTTGATGGCAAGGTAGTTTATCCACTTCTTAATGAAATAAACTTTGTTTTTCAGAGCAATTTTTGGCTTACATAGTTTATTATTCAGTGTTCTCTAGAGGAACAGCATCAAGAGGAAGTATGATTATCAAAGGGGATTCATTAGATTGGCCTACTTGACCTGAAGCTGGATGTCCACAGTGGCCATCTGCAGCTGGAGAGCTTGAGAAGCAGTAGCTACAGAGTCCAAGAGGCTGAATCCTCAGAACAAGAGGGATCAATGGTGCTGCCCTAGTCCAGACCAAAGGTTCTGGAAACTCCCTGGAGAATCACAGGCAGAGTCCACTTTGGGAGAGTGAAGAAGGGAGAGTCTGATATCTTCAAGCCATTGTAACAGCAATCAAGAATCCATTTGAGAAGAAAGCAACTTGCATCTGCTGCTGCTTCCTTGTTCTTCCAATATTTATTCCATCCAAACACATCCAATGGGGTGGTGCTTCCAATGCTTAAGAAGGTTCTCCACTTCAGTTCACTATTTCACATGCCAGTCATCCCTAGACACACTCTCATGGACCTACCTAGGTGCCTCATAATTATGAGTATCTCTTAATCCAATCAAGTTGACAATCCAAATAAACTATTACACATAGTTTCAAATACATTTCCTCTCCAGCTTAGAGTCTCCACTCTTTTCAATGTCTTGCATTGGGGTAGCATGTTTGTTAGTTGCTAAACCAGTGTTGTAATTTGATGAAGACAGTAGATAAAGCAACCTCTTATCATCACCTGAAGTCCATAGGGTTACCTTAGGGTTCCTCCTCTGTGTGATGTGATTGTGTGGGTCATATATTCTATATACTGTCATACAGAGAGGTTCACTGCGCTGAGAATACTTTTTTCAGCTGTTCATCATTTCTCCCGTCCTTTCCTCCCTTCCTGCTCTCTAAGTCCATGGAGCTTATCAGTTCTCCAGTGCATCTATAATGTTGTCTTTTTCGGAATGTTGTTTACCAGGAGTCTTATTGAACTTGACCATTTTAGACGGGCTTCTTTCTTCAGTCTGCATTTAAGGGTGCTTTATCTTTCTAGGCTGCAGAGCTCACTTTCTGCATGATGGTCTTTGGTTCTTTGGTTGGTTAAACTGCAGTGTGTCTATTCAGTATTAAAAGGTGCATCTTCCTTGTTTCTAGCTTTGGGAAGTTCTGGATACGGCTGCTGTAGTCACTGCTGTGAGGTTTCCTGTGCACATAATTTTCATCTCATTTGCATAGACCCCTGGAAACCTGGGAGTGTGATGACTTAAATGTAGGGTGCACCATGTTTATTTTGTAAGAGTGTGACCGTCTTCCAGAGAGGCTGTTTACCTTTCCATTCACAGGAGCAAGGGAAGAGTTTTTGCTGATTCATGTTTTCACTCTTTTGGTGCTATTGGTATTTGGCATTTGGGCACTCCAGTAGGTATCTGGTGGTATCTCATGGTTTAATTTGAAGTTTCCTAATTATGTTCTGGTGTATTAACTGTCTCTATTTCTTGGATGAATGTCTTCCAGTTCTTTTGCCCACTTTCAAGTTGGTTGCTTGCCTTCTTACTGAGTGTTCTTTATGTATTTTGGATACCAATACTATGGCAATTTATCCAGTTCTTCAGCATGTCTTCTCATTCTCTTAAGTGTATCTTTTGAAAAACACAAACTTCATTTTGATAAAGTTTTATTTACAAGTTTTTTTTACTAACAGATCGTGTGTTTGACTTTGCATATGAAGCTGTCATGCCAAATCCAGATTTGTGGGTTGGTATTTCTGTGTTATTTTAGTGAAATTCTGAATTTTGCATTTAGTATTAACTATCATATTCTTTGAGGATAAATGGCATTTCACTGGTGTTACACACTTGTTGAGGTGTGGTTTATGGCTCAGAATGAGGCCTGTTCTGGGAAATATTGCTGTGACCCTGAGAATTTGGTGTGCTTCTCATTTGGCTAAAGGCCAGTGAAGCCTTTCTGCCTGCATCTCTGTCCCGACAGAGTGGGGCTGATGTCTCCCAGTGTAAGTGTGGATTCTTCATTGTCCTGGGCAGTTCTGTAAGTCTGTCTGTGGTATTTTGACTTTGTTTCAGGTGCATGCCTTTTTTTTTTTTTAGAGAGAGAGAGAGAGGATATTTATTTATTTATTTATTGTAGTTTTCAGCAGACACAACATCTTTGTTTGCATGTGGTACTGAGGATTGAACGTGGGCTGCACGCATGCCAGGCAATCGCGCTACTGCTTGAGCCACATTCCCAGCCCTCAGGTGCATGCTTATTAAAAATTTAAGACAGTTAATTGAAAGTTTCTAAAAGAAATCCTCTCTCAGCTTTCTCTTTAAGATTTTAGTTGATTGCTTGTTAAGTGGGTAAAAAATAATTTGCTCTTCTTCCTATGTGTAGGCTGTGTTTACTTAATTTCTTTTAAAAAATTCCTGCTAATTTTTCACAGTGATTGCTTCTGACTTTTTTCTTCCAAGACATTAAGATAGTTCTATGATGTCCTTAATAAAAAATTGCAGAATCTTAGAAAAAATTTACTTTGTGCACTCTGGAGCCAGTGGCCAGGGTCTCATAGTGAAAGGCTTGGCCCCTGTCCTGCGTCAGAAAGGGGCTGGCTGAAGGGTAAGTGTAGGTCACACCATGCTTGCTGCTCTCCACTGTTCTCCATGGCTACTTCATGGAGCTGTGGAGGCCCTCTCAGGGCTTTCATGCAGAATGATATACTTGTTCTCATAGTTCCAATTGTGTTTCCACTTTTTTCTGGAGGGCATGTGTGTGGAACATTCCCTCTCTCTGAAGCCATCGTCATCTTGGATGTAAATGACTTCCCTTCTTCTAAGGTCAATTGACTATATTTGTGAGCTTCTATTCTATTTTGTGATAGTACTATGATCATTCCAGGCTCTCTGTGGTGTCATGTTGGTGTCTGTATTGATCTTTTGTTTGTGTGTGTGTGTGTGTGTGTTATTTGTTTGTTTTTGTTTATACTTTACTGTTTATCATTTTTTATAGAATCATTTAGCTCATTCTTCTATAAAAGTAACTTTTTACTAGGGGCAGTAGTACATGCTGTGATCCCAACAGCTGTTGAGGCTCAGACAGGAGAATTAGAAGTTTAAAACTAGCCTCAGAAACTTAGGAGGCCCTGAGCAACATACAATTGTTAGACCAGGATGCAAGAAAAGACCACTGACTCCAATTAAAATCAAATTAAAGCAAGCTAATTATTTTGCCCAGCCAGGCTGCCTCTCCCACCAAAAATCACAGTAATAAGACAGCACTGCAGCTTTCTTGCAGCCCAGCTTTATAGCCCAGAAAGTTACACAAAGGGGGTTACATATAACGACACTCTGAGGAGCATAACTAAAGGCTAGTTTATACATCAGAATTTATGAAGGTCATTAGAGCCTCAGAGAGGGGCAAGAGAAGGCCAATATATATGAGGTGTCACTAAAGTTTCAGAGAGGGCTGCTATCTGGTCAGAGAGCCAGGCATAGATGAGTTCAAGGCACGGGCAGGCATTCCAAGCAGGTTCAGAATTTGCAGTAATTTATAGTAAAGCTGAAATTAGCTTCTCATGGCTTTGTGGCAAGATGACTCCCAATTTTAAGAGAAAATCAGGTTGGGTCTATCACAATACCCTGTCTCAAAACATCAAATGTGGTAGGGATGTGGCTGAGAGGTTTTATTCTCCTGAATTCAATTCTTGCTGTGTTTTTGTTTGTCTGTTTAATATCTCCCACCATAAATAAATAAATAAAACTATATTTTCTTTAAGCTTCTGAAAAGTGTTTTAGTTTTTCACATTTGAATGTATTAATGGACTTCTGTCTAGAGAATAGAGAGATGGAGTACCCTTTGCCACTTAGATTCCAGTTTGCCTGGACCATCATTGTGATCTGTCTCTACAACACCTGCTATCACTCATAGTCTTTTAATGCCATGAAGGCCAGCCCACTCAAGATAGTTCAGGGTTTCTCTTGGACTCTTACTAATCTCCACTAATACTTTGCTGCTCAGAATATCACATGTTTTAATTTTTTGAGAATTCTTTTGTCAGTGGCAGGGGTATGTTCTGGCAGATGATCTTTTTGGCTGTTCCATCACTGTGTGGAAATCATAGAGTGCTTAGAGACATACATGGAATAGTCCATTTCACACCCAGGCTGTGTGGGATAGTTCAGGATTCTGGGCTGCAGACCTGCTGCTTTACCACACCCTTGAAGTGCTTTTGCCTCAGGATTATTTGCACTACCTTTGCTAGAGGCACAACAAATCTCTTTCACAACAGACAACCATTGCACATTTGGCCCACCCTTGATGGAAATGTCTCTGCACAGAACATTGGTATGTCTCATGACTGTACATTAAGCAAGTGAGATGTCAGCTGTTTAGAAGAGTTCGACAATCATTGGACATACATTGTTGCCACAAGGTTTGGAAAAATAGTTTCTGCTGTCTGTTACTGAAGAGTGTTTTTCAGACTTATGTAACTTTGTAAAGCTATTGTTTGGACAAGGGAACATCTTAGGGATATTAAGTCATTTCTAAGACACATACCAATGTTCCACACACCCCATTTTGCTTTGACAGTAACCACTAGAAATTATCAAATTGTTGTATTTATTAATTATTATGCTTGATTACTCATTGGCTAAATAGTTCTTGGTGTAATCACCCAGGTTGAGCACAATCCCCAGTGAACACATTGTGACAACCTGTGTGAAAGGTTGTCTAAATGTTGTCTATTGGGGAAGCTCCTTAGTGAGCCCATGCCCAGAGTCATAGGTCGGGTTGATTCTAGGCACTTCTTTATGGATGGAACAATAGACTTTCGGAAGAAAACAGGATATCTGTAAATACCATGTAGTTGACATTAATTATGTAGCCACAGTGAACCACTGTGGTTGGCAGGATCTGTCCCAAATTCTGAGTTTCATGATTCTAGCAATTTGCTACTTGGTCACCTTTCTTTTTTAAGGGTAAGTAAGATCAGGAGTGCTAATATAAGTTCTCTACTGCACAGGACATTGATAGGATGCATAATAGAGATGCAACCAATAAAGAAGTTAGGAGTGAACTGGGAGCCTGTCTTACTTTCTGTGAACTCACCAAAAAATACTCTTCTGTTGGCTTGTGAGAGGCCCAATTTTAGTTTGGAGTGCCTGTGAGGAATTGAGTGCAGTAAGAATTTAATGGATCAAATCTTGGGATTAATCCGGAGGCCAGAGAATGTGAACATCATGCAGTTGAGTATTGATTTCTCAAGCTGTCAATCTCTCCTGGCCACCACTATACATTTGTTGGATATTTTAGATCTCAGTGACCTTTGAGGATGTGGCTGTGAACTTCACCCAGGAGGAGTGGGCTTTGCTGAATCCTTCTCAAAAGAAACTTTACAGAGATGTAAAGCAGGAAGTTCTCAGAAACCTGACTTTTATAGGTAATAATTTTTTAATAACCTAATATAGAACTCATGTTTATTTTCATCATTTATGAGAATGTTTAAAAAAATCAGTTGTTGAATTATTGCAGCATAAAAGGCACCTACGATTTGGCAAAGCATTTCTAGCTCCTAAAAAATCATAAAGATTGTTCTGGTTTGGCATTTTAGGAAACACATAGGAAGACAAGAACATTGAAGATCAGGTTAAAAATTCTGGGAGCAATCTAAGGGAATTGTGCTCATAGGAGGAATCCTTGAGGGAATCTGAGAATGTTCTATAATTTTTAAATAAACCAACTCAAGAAATATGCACAAACTAAAATGAATTTATTCTTATAAGATTTTTTCTTTTGCCATAAACATACTTAGCAGTAACATATATTCAGTTTTTTCAAAGTCTTTGACATGCAGAAAAGTACTATTAAATTGCATATGTGAATATAACTATTTTTGATAATAGCCATAGGGAAGCTGTGTTGCAAAGACTGTTTCCTTCCAATATCTTTATTTTCAGGCAATTTGAATAAATCAGAAAACCTAATCTTTATCTAATTTTGGCAGTAATATAAGCCCAGGAACTATAAATAAATAGAAAATCATGAATGAATCAAGCTTTTATAATGTGCTTGTCATTCTTCAAATAAAACATGTGATAAACTTCAAAGGCAAAAAACAAAGTGTGTGGAAACTTTAATGAGATTCCAACTCTAAACTGGACAAAGAAAAATTTTAATAGAGTAAATCCATTGACTCCATTATGTGAGCAAAAGACTTCATATGTCCTTCATTCCTTTATAGGCACATCACATCTCACTCTGGAAACAAATGAAACAAGCATGAGGAATGTGAGAAACGCCATGTGAATTTAAACAGAACAGGCAATCCCTGGTTTCTCTCAAAAGTGTTCAGACACAAATGTTAATACAAACTGGAGATGGACTCTATGAAAGTACAGTACGTGGGAAATTCTTCAGTGATCCCAGTTCCAGTCAAAGATATGAAGAAACTCACACTGATCGGCAACCCTATGAATGTAGCCAATGGTGAAGCCTTTTCCTCTCTCCCAGGTGTTCAAGGACAGATGAGAACACACAGTGGAAGTAAACCTTTTCAATATGAGGTATGTGGGAAAGCCTGTCATTTCTCCTCTTTTCTTAGAAGACATGAAAGAACTCATTCTGGAGAGAAATTCTATAAATGTAAACAAAGTGGTCAAACCTGTATTTCACTCACAAATCTTCAAAGTCACATAATCATGCACACTGGGAATGCACATTTTAAATGTAGGGTATATGGGAAAGATTTTGCTTATCCCAGTTCATTTAGAGTACATCAGAGAACACATACTGGATAAAAGCCCTATGAATGTCAGCATTGTGGAAAAGCCTTTACTAAATCCCATCACCTTCAGATTCATGAAAAAACTCATACTGGTCAGAAACCCTATGAATGTCAACAATGGTGGAAAAGCCTTTGGTACATCCTCTGACCTTAACAAACATGGAAGAGTGCATACTGGAGAGAAGCCCTATGGATGTAATCAGTGTGGCAAAGCTATTGCTTGGTCCTCTGTCCTTCATAACCATAAAAAAAAAACCCGCATACTGGAGAGAAGCCCTATGAATGTCAACAATGTGGTAAAGCCTATTCTACATCCCATCAGCTTCACAGACATGAAAGAACACATAATGGAGGGAAGCCCTATGAATGTCAACAGTGTGGAAAAGCCTTTGGTAGATTCTGTGACCTTAAATTACATGGAAGTGTGCATACTGGAGAGAGACCCTATGAATGTAAGCAATGGAGCAAAGCCTTCACTTGGTCCTCTCACCTTAAAGCACATGAAAGAACTCATACTGGAGAGAAGCCCTATACATGTCAAAAATGTGAAAAAGTCTTTGCTACATCCTCTAAGCTTCTCAAACATGAAAGAACACATATGGAGAGAAGCCCTATGAATGCTAACAATGTGGAAAAGCCTTTGTTACATCCTATCAGCTTCATTCACATGAAAGAACTCATACTGCAGAAAAATCACATTCATGAAAATTGGCGAAGTCTTTTGTTATTACTATTCCACTCATAAACATGTAGAAAATTTAGTGGAGAAAAATCCTTTGAATGTGAAATGTGGTAAATGAATATTTCTTGCCATCTTCAATGACAAGAAAGGGCTCACACTCCCGAATATAAATAGTACTGCAGATTTTTTTTTTTTTTTGGTGGTGCTCTACCACTAAGCCACATCTCCATTCTTTTTATTTTATTTTTTTACTTTGAGACAAGGATTTGCTGATTACTCTGGGGTCTTGCTAAGGTGCTGAGGCTGGCCTCAAACTTGTGATCCTTCAGCCTCAGCCTCTTGAGTTTCTGAGATTAAAGGCAAACACCATCTCATCTGATTGAATAGTTATTTAAATATAAAAAAAATATAGCAAATCATACTATTTTCCCTGTTGCCTTCAAAGTCATTTCACTCACACTGAAAAACAAACCCTCTGAATGTGGGTTTTTTTTTTTTTTACATACCATCAGCTTTACATCCTAGCCCTATTTTCTTTCTCATATATGAAAATACTCATGATAAGAAGTCCTGTGAATGTGTGAAATTTGGGGAATCTTCTTATCTTCCCAGTTCCTTTTAATAATTGAGAAGATTCTTTTGGCAAGATTTATGCCAAAATGAATAAATCCTATGCAAGTAAGAAACACAAAGGGTTTGGATGTTCTAATTTTGTTCAGTTGCATAAAAGGACTCATACTATAGAAAATCCTGTGGATAAGCAATGTGGGGCAGTATTCAGCTTTCACAGTTTTCTTCAAAGACATAAAATAATTCATATAAGGGGAAACCCTTCTGCTCTTTAAAATATGTGGTAATATTTTGAACTTTCCATGTCTCTTTGAACATCATGGAAGAACTCACACTGGAGAAAAGCCTTGTATGTAGAAATGTGGTGAGACCTTCAGTTGTTTCAGATATATTTAGACTTGTTCATACTTTAGGGAATTTTTAAATTTTATTTTATATTTTTCATACCATGGATTCAACCCAGAGATGCTTAATCATTAAGCCACATCACAGTTCTTTTTAATTTGAGGGGACCATAAGTCCATGGTGCCCTTGTGTGCCTTGCAGCTAGCCTTTTCTTTTCCCTTGATGCCTTATTGGTCTGTAGATGACTCTGGGACCAGCTCTCTGTAACTTATGCTCTTCTAAGTCTTATTTGTTGTGTTGTACATAGGAACATTAAGGAGCATTACATAACAGTCTCGTTTGTATGTATTGTTTGGAGAGGCATCTTCTCAAAATATACTTTGCCCCTTAAGTAACTTGCTTTCTACTTCTTTTCTTTTTCTGGTGCCAGCTACCCAATCTTGCCTTGTGCATGCAGGCAGACGCTCTAGCACAGAGCACTCCCCTAGCTCAGGTGGTGAGTTTGCTGGTGCTGTTGACCATGCCAGTAGATGCAGCTCTGTAGGTGTTTCCTACACATTTACAGCTTCTCCCTTTTTTCTTAAAGGTCTTTTACAGCAGTGGTTTTTAAAAACTCACATCCAACTTAGCTTTTCTCCCCATGGTTTATGCTTAGGTGGATTATGCCAGAAATCCCAGGTTGGACTTCTCTCTGTGTTTAGGGTATTTCAGTAGCCCTGGGAACATCGTGTAATGATTTTCTTAATACACAGTGTGTGACCAAAGGCCATGTAATGAGGGTCTAATTCTATGTTTTAATGTAGTGGCATCCTCTTCTCCACCTAAGAATTTTAATCAAGCTTCCCCAGAGACCCTCACCATAATTTTCTTTAAACAGAATGTCAGGAAAAGTTTTTTCAAGGACCCCAAGGTAAGTTATAATGCAGACTTGATGATGTTACTTCTGCTTGTGTGGTAAAGCTTGGAAGACCTCTGACTAATCTTACAAATGGTATACAAAGCATTTTCTTGCACTAAAAAACAAACAACAGTAAACTGTGACTTATAATTTAAAGTTTGTAGTTGTAGTCTGAGAAACCACAAATTACATTCAACCAAATTTGAGTCCACAAAGTGGGAAAAGGAGTTGGGGACAGAATAATTTTTTATTCTTTTTTGTCTAGTAACTTTGATTGCATAGAACTTTTTCTGTGTTCCACTTTAAGGCCTTTTTTTAAAATTTGACTTGGAATAATTTCTTTGGCAGCATATTTCTTGGTACTGTAAGGGCCTTAAATATGCATGAGAATTGAAAAATGGCTCCTGAATTTGCCAATCCCTAAAGTAACACCAAATAGCCTTTAACAAGGGTCAGCTGATGCCTGTGGTTCTACTTCAGGTGCTACAAAAGCCTCCAATCATGTCTACATTGTGCACTACATGTTGTGGAGAGAGCAGTTTATTCTCAGGCTAAGGGATTCACTGACCTGTCCGAAGGATTCAAAGCATCTTGAGCAAAACCTCACCCACAACCTATTCAAGTGTCATCAATCTTCTGTGGACATTGAAAAGAGTTCCCTGCATACTTGTGTCCAAATATTTAAGGTATCAGACATGCTAAATATGGGATTGTTGTCACTGCTATCTCTGTTACCAGCCTTAGGTGTGTCTCTCAGTGTTCATATGGAAAGGAAAATCAAAAGGCAGTGCTGTGGCACATCCGTTTTTAATAAACACTGCTAAAGTTATCCAGTAGCACTTCATCTTTAAAAGATAGTTTTGAAAGCTCCCCAGGATTACTGAAAACTTTCTGTCCACCTAATGAGACAGTTTGGCAATTTTCTCATTTTACATCTTTGATTCAGTGGAAATATTGCATAGTGGTGTGTGAGTACTTGATGCAGTCTGGATTTTTTTTTTTTTTGTAATAGATACATTTGTGAAAAGCAGGAGTTGCCGGCTTGCTACTGGCCAGGATGAACCACATGAGTGCATGCAACTGTCCTGGGGTGGGGTCATTCTCTGTAGGAGTTCAGTCTTATTCAGTATATCAGTGCAGAAATAAGACTCCTAGGAGGGCTACAGAATCTCCTGAAAGGCCTTGCCTACCATTTCTGAGCAACAGTGTTGGTATGTGAGGTGGCAGCTGGATGGCCACCTTCTGATGGATTTGGGTGAGTAGCTGAGCCATTAGGAAAGAGTTACAGTGATTAAATGAGAATTACAAGATTCTTTGCTATACTGAAGACTTGATTTGGGAGCCAAATACCTTAACAAGTAGCCTCTTGGACCTTGAATCATATATTGTCCTTCAAGTATGCATTTTGCCACAAACTTTTTTAGTGTGATGCTTTTATAGAATAAACTGACATGTAAAAAGTAGATTTTACTTAATGGCATGTGTACTAGAAATTTTGAAGACCTGGGGCAGAGTTAAATTACAATTCTTGTTGTAATTTTAGGAAAGATTGTGAAATTCTCAAAATGTTTATGAATCCCAGTGGTTCGGGATGCTGAGACAGGAGGATTGTTATTTCAATGCCAGCCTCCACGAATGAGAAGCACTAAGCATTCAGTGAGACTCTGTCTCTAAATAAAACACAAAATAGGGCTGGGGATATGGCTCAGTATTTGAGTGCCACCAAGTTCAATTGCCAGTACCCTCCATAAAAATGCATATGAATCATTTTTTATAAACTGTATGATGGGTAAATGGGTCTGTCCATTATACCATTTTTTTTTCCCTTTGGATTCTCAGATATGGTTTGGCAGTGCAAAGATTCTGTAAAATTTTAAAAATTCAATAAAAAGCAAGTACATGTGTTTTTTAAATAATGATGTAGCAAGGGCCATGAGTTGAAGTTTCCTGGGAACCCTCAGTGATTGATGGTCATCACAAGTGGCCGTGATTTCCTTATCATGAAGTGGTTGTAAAAGCCTCTGCAGTGCAGGAGTCTCTGAAGGTACTAAGAGTGCCGCCTGCTCAGAGCCTTTTGGTGGAGGAATCCCACATGGGCCTGCCTGATTTGTAGAAGGCAAAATCATCGAGATCACATGTGACTTATTAGCGAGAAACACATTGATACTAGGTGCAGTGCAGCCTAAAAACTCTGGGATCTCCTGCCTCTAAGGAGTGTGTCAGGGATGCTTGAAGGAGGATGTTCACAATGTAAGGTCAACCCTGTGCTCCTGGAGAAAGAGACATGCTATAAGTCTCATTTCAAGGTCACGTGTAAAAAGCTCTTGAGTGGTCTGAAAAAAGCGTTTGATCCTTTTAGAGTTAAGAAAGATTTGCAATAGAATGGCTATTGAAATAGAGACAATAGGGGCCTGGGGTTTTGGCTCAGTGGTAGAGCACTTACCTAACATGCATGAGGCACTGGGTTCAATCCCCAGCACCACATGAAAAAAACAAACAAACAAACAAAATAAAAGTATTGTGTCGATGTATAACTTAAGAAAAATTAATGGAAAGAGGGACAACAGAAACTCTTTCTATTTTTTTAATGTAGAAACTCAAACCTATAAGGTTTTTTTTTCCTTCAGAATTGCCTTCATACTATTTCAAAGATGAGATATATTGTATCTCTCCTCTCATTTGTTTCAAATAATTTTTAAAAATAATTTTTCCCCTTGATTGTTTTTATGATGCAGTCTTCTCTCAAAATTGAGTTATGAAATCTTTGGTGTTATCATGGTTTCTGGTATTTATCTTGTTGTTTTCTAATTTTATTCCATTATGGTCTGATCAAATGTAAGTAATTATCTCTATTTTTTGTATTTCATAAACTTGCTTTGAGCCCTAAAATCTGGTGTATTTTAGGGAAAATTCCATGTGCTCCTGAGCAAGAAGTAAATTTGGTTGTCAACATATAAAATACTTACTGGATATCTGTTGGATCCTTTCAATTAATAATGCTTTTTAGTTGTGAAGAGTCTTTGCTTAGTTTATGTCTACATGACCTATCAAATGGTAAGAGAGGTGTGTTGAAATCACCCAATTTTGTCATCTTTTTGATGCTTCATATTCAGAAGGGCTTGTTTTATATATGTAGTTGCAGTGATGTTTAGAGTGTAAATATTTATATTCATTATATTTGTTGAATGATTCCCTGAACCAGTATGAAATAGCTTTGGCTGATGTTAAAAGTGCTACCATATGCAAGGGATTGCAGGCATCTCTTTGATACAAATCATTTCCTTTTGATATACTCCCATTAGTAGTGTTGCTGAATCTCTGAAAGTTCTGCTTTAGTTTCTAGTGAACTCCCAAACTGTTTCAAAATGGCTATACTATTTTACATTCCATCCAAAAATGTATAAGAGTTCCTCTTTCTCAACAACCTCATCAGAGTCTGTAATTTTTTTTCTGTTGTAATAGCCTTTCTAAATTGGGTGACATGATTGTTGTTTAGATTTGCTTTTCCTTGAGAACTTATGCAACTGACAAGATGCAGAAATGAGAAAGTTTTAAATACTAGGATATTTCAATTAGTGGTTAATGAAACTTTATATATTCCTACTAAATAATTTGGAAGCTATAGTTTTTTTATACATATGAGAGAGAGAGAGAGAGAGAGAGAGAGAGAGAGAGAGAGAGAGAGAGAATGTCTGTGTGTGTGTGTGTGTGTGTGTATATATATATATATAACATTTATATTCATTTTTATTTTGGTTGATTAATATAAATCATCCCTGTCTCAGATTCATTACCTAAAAACATTTTAGGTATAAATTAGTTAGACCATGTAATTGTTTAAAGCTTCTATGTATATATTTATTTTCAGAATGCAAAACATGTTCATGAGTATGCATATGTGTTACATGTATACATACATGTAAAGTTGCATATGTTTTCATGTATATGTGTATAGAATGTAATAGCTGGAGTCTAGGGAAGTTCACTTAAAACTCCTGATTCTCAGTTGTGTCATTTTGAAGATGCGATTGATGAATATCCACTTAGTGGGATTCAATCTGACAGCATACAGGAAGGCCCCTGTTACATTCCAACTGCCATCACATGAGAATGGTCAAGAGAAATCACATGCTTCTGCCCTTCCTTTCCTATAGGACACAGTGCAGTTTCAAGGTTCCATTCTTCTACTTGGTGAGAAGCCCTCAATGGAGTTCCAACCACTTGCTCTCCTTCTGTGTGCAGGTCATTGCTGCTGGGATGGAGGCTGCATGATTTGAAGGGGACATAAGAAAAACAAAACAAGTGAAAACATTGTGACATGGGCTTCTGGAAAAATACTTACAGGGGCTGGGGATGTGGCTCAAGCGGTAGCACGCTCGCCTGGCATGCTTGCGGCCCGGGTTCAATCCTCAGCACCACATACAAACAAAGATGTTGTATCTACCGAAAACTAAAAAAATAAATATTTTTTAAAAATTCTCTCTCCTTAATCAGAAATTATTTTAAATCCTTATACTCCAATAAAATAGAAGATAGTGAAGGCATCAATAAATTTCTTAAGTCATATGATCTGCCCAGATTGAGTCAGGAAGATATAGACAACCTAAACAGACCAATAACAATAGAGGAAATAGAAGAAACCACCAAAAGACTACCAACTAAGAAAAGCCCAGGACCGGACGGGTATACAGCAGAGTTTTACAAAACCTTTAAAGAGGAACTAACACCAATACTTTTCAAGCTATTTCAGGAAATAGAAAAAGAGGGAGAACTTCCAAATACATTCTACGAGGCCAACATCACCCTAATGCCTAAACCAGACAGAGACACTTCAAAGAAAGAAAACTACAGACCAATATCTCTAATGAACCTAGGTGCAAAAATCCTCAATAAAATTCTGGCGAATCGGATTCAAAATCATATCAAAAAAATTATACACCATGATCAAGTAGGATTCATCCCTGGGATGCAAGGCTGGTTCAATATACGGAAATCAATAAATGTTATTCACCACATCAATAGACTTAAAAATAAGAACCATATGATCATCTCGATAGATGCAGAAAAAGCATTTGACAAAGTACAGCATCCCTTTATGTTCAAAACTCTAGAAAAATTAGGGATAACAGGATCATACCTCAACATTGTAAAAGCAATTTATGATAAGCCACAGGCCAGCATCATTCTGAATGGAGAAAAATTGAAGGCATTCCCTCTAAGATCTGGTACAAGACAGGGATGCCCTCTCTCACCACTTCTGTTCAACATAGTCCTCGAAACACTGGCCAGAGCAATTAGACAGACAAAGAAATTAAAGGCATAAAAATAGGAAAAGAAGAACTTAAATTATCACTATTTGCAGATGATATGATTCTATACCTAACAGACCCAAAAGGGTCTACAAAGAAACTATTAGAGCTAATAAATGAATTCAGCAAAGTGGCAGGATATAAAATCAACACGCATAAATCAAATGCATTCCTATATATAAGCGACAAATCCTCTGAAACGGAAATGAGGACAACTACTCCATTCACAATATCCCCCCAAAAAATAAAATACTTGGGAATCAACCTAACAAAAGAGGTGAAAGACCTAATCAATGAAAACTACAGAACCCTAAAGAGAGATATAGAAGAAGACCTCAGAAGATGGAAAAATATACCCTGTTCATGGATAGGCAGAACTAACATCATCAAAATGGCGATATTACCAAAAGTTCTCTATAAGTTCAATGCTATCCCAATCAAAATCCCAACAGCATTTCTTGTAGAAATAGATAAAACAATCAGGAAATTCATATGGAATAATAAAAGACCCAGAATAGCAAAAACAATGCTAAGCAGGAAGTGTGAATCAGGCGGTATAGCGATACCAGACTTCAAACTATACTACAGAGCAATAGTAACAAAAACAGCATGGTACTGGTACCAAAACAGGCGGGTGGACCAATGGTACAGAATAGAAGACACAGTAAACATTCCACAAAACTACAACTATCTTATATTTGATAAAGGGGCTAAAAGCATGCAATGGAGGAAGGATAGCATCTTCAACAAATGGTGCTGGGAAAACTGGAAATCTATTTGCATCAAAATGAAACTGAATCCCTTTCTCTCGCCATGCACAAAAGTTAACTCAAAATGGATCAAGGAGCTCGATATTAAATCAGAGACACGGTGTCTGGTAGAAGAAAAAGTCAGCTATGATCTACATACTGTGGGATCGGGCTCCAAATTCCTCAATAGGACACCCATAGCGCAAGAGTTAACAACTAGAATCAACAAATGGGACTTACTCAAACTAAAAAGTTTTCTCTCAACAAAAGAAACAATAAGAGAGATAAACAGGGAGCCTTCATCCTGGGAACAAATCTTTACTCCACACACTTCAGATAGAGCCCTAATATCCAGAGTATACAAAGAACTCAAAAAAATTAGATAATAAGATAACAAATAACCCAATCAACAAATGGGCCAAGGACCTGAACAGACACTTCTCAGAGGAGGACATACAATCAATTAACAAGTACATGAAAAAGTGCTCACCATTGCTAGCAGTCAGAGAAATGCAAATCAAAACCACCCTAAGATACCATCTCACTCCAGTAAGATTGGCAGCCATTATGAAGTCCAACAACAACAAGTGCTGGCGAGGATGCGGGGAAATGGGTACACTTGTTCATTGTTGGTGGGACTGCAAATTGGTGCAGCCAATTTGGAAAGCAGTATGGAGATTTCTTGGAAAGCTGGGAATGGAACCACCATTTGACCCAGCTATTCCCCTTCTCGGTCTATTCCCTAAAGACCTTACAAGAGCATGCTACAGGGACACTGCTACATCGATGTTCATAGCAGCACAATTCACGATAGCAAGATTGTGGAACCAATCCACAATGAAGCCCTTCAATAGATGAATGGATTAAAAAATGTGGCATTTATACACAATGGAGTATTACTCTGCATTAAGAAATGACAAAATCATAGAATTTGGAGGGAAATGGATGGCATTAGAGCAGATTATGCTAAGCGAAGCTAGCCAATCCTTAAAAAACAAATGCCAAATGTCTTCTTTGATATAAGGGGAGTAACCAAGGATAGGGTAGAGACGAAGAGCTTGAGAAGAAGATTGACATTAAACAGGGATGATAGGCGGGAGGGAAAGGGAGAGAGAAGGGAAATTGCAAGGAATTGGAAGGTGAACCTCAGGGTTATACACAATTACATATAAGAGGAAAGGAGGGGTAGGAGAAAAATTATACAAGTGGAAGAAATGATTTATAGTAGAGGGGGTGGAGAGAGAGAAGGGGAGGGGAGGGGAGGGCAGGGGAGGGGGGATAGTGGAGATTGGGATAGACAGCAGAATACATCAGTCACTAGAAAGGCAATATGTAAATCAATGGAAATGTAACTGATGTGATACAGCAATCTGTATACGGGGTAAAAATGGGAGTTCATAACCCACTTGAATCAAACTGTGAAATATGGTATATTAAAAACTATGTAATGTTTTGAACAACCAACAATAAAAAAAAATTCTCTTTCTCTTTAAAAAAAAGAAAAATACTTATAGCTGTTTCAATGGGTAAAATTTAAACTCAACAAATCATCTCAATTTGATTTTTTACATGAGAAAAAATCCTACCAATGTTGAAACAAATGCATGATGGTTAAGGCTGCTTCCATGTGAGGTGCAGGCTCTATTGTATTAATATAACATTATATGATAGGCGTTATGATGTTAGCAGACTGGAACCTTGATGAAAAAAGAGATACTGTTGGCTTTTTTGACACACAAGAAAAGGTATCCGATTTATGTGTCATTCATTATCTCTCTTCTGTTCTCTTTTTCTAAAATTTTAAATTAGGATAATTTTGGCCATCTCATGGTAGGTGAGTCATTGACAGTCCTATAGAAAATAAAAATGACAGAAATCACTGTAGCATTATTTGATTTCAAATAGGGTGTTTTTACTTGCTAATAACTAAGTTATTTAAGCGTCATTGGCTCAGCCTGAAGAATCACCAGATTCCTCAACTGCTCCCATGGGGGTGGCTTCACCACTGGGTCTCTCTGGGCCATCTCTTTCCCCCTCTTCCTTTGAAGCTCCCTCCTCTTTCTGGGACGTCAGGGCTGACATCTCTGGATCAGTCTTCAGTCATTTGAAACTTGGCTTTAGGTCCTCCATGTCTGATGGTGCATTCCAGTATCCAAAAAGGACAAAATGTACCTTCTGGAAAAAAAAATACAAGCATGACCTTTACCCCACATTATCACTGGATCTGCTTCTTTCCATTGGCCTGTGTGTAAATCTTTCCACCAATATCGGCTTTAAGAACCTGTTGTTGTGGAAGACAGGTGTTACTCAGCTGCAGGGTGACCTTCTGAGTCACAGTTTAGAAAATTTAAAACAGGGCATGATTAAGAATATTTTTGGAGTTGTATTTCTTTCTTCCTGTTTTTTTGTAATTGTAGCTTAATTTAAAAAATGAGCTTGTTCTATGATAGCTTGACCCTGAAAGTTGTAAGGAATACCTGTTTTATGGTCAGTATGAAACTGTTGACAAAACTGCTGAAAAGAAGAGCAAGTATAAGCTGGTCAATATCAGTTTCAATCTGTCAAAGGCCACCCTAGTACTGCAAACAGAGCTAGGCAATGAGAAACAATATGTTGAGTATTTCCTTTAAATGGGTGTGGCAAAGACAAATCTAGAATAAGTGTCTACAATTATATGTACATAAAATGTTGGACAAATTTAGGAATGTGAGTTACATCCATTTGCCATGACTGATTTGGTCATAACCCGTGGGGAGTTACCTCAGATGGTAAAAGTGGGAAGTGTATAACACATTGGGAGTACACACATACAACTTGATAGTTTGCTCTCTAGTAATAGTTTTTTTTTTTTTTTTTTGCAAACTAAAAACATTTTGATGATGCAAAGAATAAGAAGCTTGTGCACGGCCATACAAAGACATTTGCTGAAAGACAGCAATGAGTTTATGAATCTTATCATTATCTCATATTAAAGGCCCTGGGAGATTCATGTGGGCCCAAATATGGCCTATGAAACATTAATGTTGAGGGGCTGGGGTTGTGGCTCAGTGGTAGAGTACTCACCTAGCATGTGTGAGGCCCTGGGTTTGCTCCTCGGTACCACATAAAGATAAATAAATAAATGGATTCTATCCATCTACAACTAAAAAATGTGATGAAAAAAATGAATGTTAATACATTTGAACTATCTTCTGCAAGGTATGAAACAAATTGAATAACTCTTGTAATGGTGTATACCCAATAGTTGAAGTTTCATTATTTTTGTGACTTCAACTGTATAAAAACTATCAGAATAAATTTTAATTGGCTCATTTGCAAAATCACTTAGAGGACAAGTGAGAGCTTGAAATTCTGCTTGTTGTGCAAAAGTATATAATGTTTATATTACCTCTGTATGAGAAGCACTATACAAAATACTTTACCTGAGCTTGATCCAACTATTGCCCCAACTATTGGTTTAGCATGCACAATTTTTGGAAAAAATAAATATAGTTACTATAGCAAATTATTCAACTTCATCATAAACATAATGACATTCTATCTGACAAGGAAAATTAGCAAAAGCTACTTGCCAAGTATTAGAAGTTTGGAAAAGCCAATCACTCTGATGAGTAGAATATGGGATGATAATAGTATAAGGTTCTGATCCAACCAGATGTAAACCTCGCATTCTGCATTTAATAACCCACCAAGCAAGAAAATCAGGAAAAGAAATTGATGCCTTTTGCAGAGAATGAGCTAACTGAAGCCATTCAATGACCCCAATGATTGCCATTTCTCTCCTGTGGGGACATAAACAGTGGGAAATATAAATAAATATATAGGCTCCTGTGGGTAAATTCTGGGAAGATGAGCATTGTTTTTAATTTTTTTTCTTTTTAGTTCTAGTTCTAGTGGACACAATATATTTTATTTATTTATTGTTTTTATGTGGTGCTGAAGATGGAACCTAGTGCCTCACACATTCCAAGCAAGCACTCAACCACTGAGCTACAACCCCAGCCCAAAGCTGAACATTTTTAGTAGCAAATTCAACCTTCTTTAAGTCCATTCTCACTTCTGCTCTGAGCTGAGGAGCAGAAGTCAGAGGGGGAATTACCTGTAAGATTTGAAACAAAAGACTCAAATCTGCAGTAGTTAGTTTTAAAGATGGTCTCAGCCAATTAAAATAACCTAATAATTATTAAGACTCGTTAAGACTGTACCATCCCTTGATGTTTATTTGTAAAATTTGAGGACGATTTGTGCATCCTTCCTTATACTACCTAATATCGAAAAATAAATGTTGTGGGGTTTTTTTGCAGTTTTTCAGGTGCTCTGCATAACCCTATTGAAGTAAGTGAATTTTCTAATTGAGCAAAGACTTTTAAAAGTACATCTGGACTAGCATGAGCCAAAAATATGTCATCCATAAAATAACTAATATATGCAACAGGGAATTTCTCCCTCCCAGGGGTGATAGTCTGTGCCACAAAATTCTGACAAAGAGTTGAACTATAACACATAGCCAGAGGTAACGCCTTCCAGCAATATCTCTTAACTGGTTCTTTAAAATTTACTGTTCAGACACTAAAGGCAAATATTTTATAGTCATCTGGATGCAAATTTATAGTGGAAAAAATAATCTTTTAGATCAGTCACCATTGGATGGTAATCTAAAGGAATAACTGTAGAAGGAAGCCCTGGGTGGAAAGCTCCCATGGGCTCAATAATATGATTAATTGCCCTGAGGTCTTGCACCAATCTCCATTTACCAGACTTTTTCTTAATTACAAAAATTGGTGTATTCCAGAACTAAGAGTAGGTTCTATATGACCAGCTTGACATTTTTCCTTAAAAAACATATTGGCTATATTAACTTTCTCAACAGTTCAGGTCCACTGAAAACCCAAATTGGCTCTCCTGTGAGCCAGTTCATCTTTGCTGCTGTTTTGGGGGGCCAGGAAGAAAGTCAATGCCCCTGCCAAAAATTTTGACTGGGTGGATTAACTAGTCTTCGCTGGGAATACTGGGTTATAGGTAAATACCTTTCCCGTGGATTCCCTTCAAATTTACTATGAGAAATACATTTTTGGTTAAGTCCCTGAGGTGATACAAAGGAGTCTGGAGTCATTAATAACAAACCCAGGCTGCTTAGAATATCTCGACCCCATAAATTTATTGGCAAATTGGGTAGGACCTGAGGTTTAAGATACCAGAGTTATCATTTTTATCCTTTCATTGAAGATACTGAGCACTCTGTGCAGGTTGGGAAAATTGGCCAATCCCTCCTAAGCTAGCAGGTGCAGTGTGTAAAGGCCACTTCTTTTTCCAGTCCCTGCTAGAAATATCTGACTTATCTGCTCCCAAGCCAGGCACAGCTCTGAACTCTTTATGTTGATTTTCAGGCCCAGTAGAGGGCGCTCCTGGCTAAGCAACTGAGCCCCATGCGCCCCTTCTGAGACCCGGGAGTTGGGATTGCACCCTGGCCGTCCGTGGAGTGACAAGGCAAGAATATTGACTGTGCTACACATCTCCTGGGGACAGCTGAACAGCGCAATGTGTTTGAACTGTAATCTTCGTCTCTCCTTCAAATTTGGATCAACAGCCCCTGGCAGCACTTGAATTGCTCTCTGAGTTCAATGGCTTGTCCCAACACTAGATCTATGGTATTTGGCAGCAGCTGGCTGTGCCATGAACCCCAGGAGGGACAAGCTGTGGCCCATTTCAGGAGTTCAAATTAGTTCCATGGCTGCTCGGAGTCCCAAGCTCCAGGACGCTGGGTCACCTCTCCAATGGCGGCGCGTGAACCAGGCGTGTCCTGGCTGGCTACGCAGCCGCCCGCAGTCCCTAGCCACGTGCCCAGTCTCACCACAGTCAAACCCTGCCTCTGTCCCTCCCTCCCGGTCGGCCACCTGCTTCCTTTCCAGCCCATGCAAGTTGCTCAGAATTTTCGAAGTGTGCTTAATCAAAGTCCACCCTCCAAATGCACAGGGAGTGCCCCCCCCCAAAGAATATTATTTGGGTGCCAATCTGCTGCCTCCGGCCAGCGTGGGCAACTGAACTAAAGTCACTTGTGTGGATTTGGGGTGATGCAAAATACCTGCAGACACGGAATATCTTTTCATAAGCTTCAGGAGGGCTTTGCCAGACTGGGGGCCTCAGGCTCCCAGTAAAGGGGGGAAGAGAAAGTCACAAAGGCTGATAAGAGAGAGAGAGGGAGGGATCACAGGCTTTGAAGTGGCCTTTTATTGGGGGATGCTGTTTCTTAGAAATTCTATCCAAAAAAGGGCAAAGGAGGTAGGATTACAAAGGAACCAGTGAGTGTAACTCAACCCCACGGGTGTCACCTACTCCTGGAGCCACGACTTATTATCTGAACAGAGGTAAAGCCCAAGTTACTGGGGAGCCCAATAATCATTCAGAACCTCCTGCTTCAGGACGTAAGTGTGTTCATTCAGGGTGGCTCCCCACACTGTGGTACATGCATTACTTATAGCTCACATGTACACATTAATCCTATTCATATTTAATTATTAAGTAATGTAATGTAAAACAAAAATCATGTTAATTGTTCAGAGTAAATAAATCACAGCAACATGAAAATGAGGGTTTTTTTTTTTCCTAGATAATATATTTCTTTCTTTCCACTCCAGGCCTTCACTTGGGAATTTTATCTTCGAGTCTCTTACAGTCTCTTTTCTCTTTATGACAGCTCAGTTGGGCACTTGAATATTTTGCTTTCATGCATTCTCCAAAATACATATAAAATGTGATGGTGACATTTCTCCTGGGTCTGACTCCTTTCCATATCTAGTCTTGGCATGAGATTTTCTGCTTTATATGTTTGTATTTTTTTCATCTGAAAGGTAGTCCCTCTGAATTATTAAGTCAGAAAGAATAGCAATTAGAAGCTTGTTGCAAATTTTCACATTTAGTAACTTAAATTAGTGCCTCATATTTCATTGGTAAACATACTAAAATTGTGAAAGACAGCTTGTGATGAAAGGTGAGATTTCATTTTGAGAGCTGCTTTATGGCCCAGCACTGAGAGTGACAAGTGCCTGGTCAGGAACACACGGGAGCAGAGTCATTGCCCAGGAAGGAGCTGCAGGACCACAGGCCCCTCTGCTTCCAGCAGCTTGTAGAAACAAAGCTCATGTCCCCACAGAAAAGGGAAAACACAAGCCCTGTCATCAGGGTACGTTCACCCTGCAAATGTGCTCGCTATTCCTGTTTGATGGAGAGCAGCTTGGTATTCACATGCTTTAGGCATTAAAATATGCTCTTAAAACAACAAGCCGCTGTAGTTACTAATTAAAGAAGCTCAAATGTATGCTAGGAGGTTATGTAGGCCATAGTAGCAGAAAGGAAAATAGAGCAGGGAGGAAGGACAGAGGGACCGCTGGGCAGAAGCACTGTGGAGGCCACTCCAAGGAGGTGCTACCGCAGCCCTCAGGCTCTGAAACATTCTGCACAGACTGAGGAGCAGGGTCAGCCCTGGAGGGAGCCTGCCCGGGTCATCAGGGCAGCAGCAGAGACGAGAGGGCTCCGGAAGCTCAGGCCCCCTGGCAAGTGTGTAGGGAGGAGTGAGGACTCAACTCTGTCTGGACCAGGGGAGAGGCCAGTGGGTGTGGCATGAGGCCAGGTCCCCTTCTGGAGCTCCCGCAGTGGGCTCAGGTTGAGCAGAGAGCTGAGAGGAGGAGCTCAGGGCAGAGAGTGGACAATGAGTGGGCAGTGGGCAATGAGGACAGCTGAGGCTACCATGTCTTTAGCAAAATAAGCCAAGCACACTAGGGATCTTTCACGACTGGGCACATCAGCACAGCTGGGTGCTGTTTAGGGACAAGCTGGGACCTACTGAATCATCTATCTAACCCCTGGCTCAGGGGCTGTGGCATAGTAGGCTCTCAGCAGATCTGCTGAGTAACTGAACCAAGCACTATCCTCTGAAGGAAATTAGTACCATGGATGTCAGGGGGAGCAGGCACCATGGCCCTAAGTGCTAGATCTCTCCTCTGTGCCAGCACCCTCCCTGCAAACAGCTCCCTAAACTCCTAAATCACTAGGAGAGGGATTTCTAGGAAAAGCAGAATGTTGTGGCACACAACTAAACTAGTCACTGTCACTCCAGGTGAACTGGGCCCACATGAAATAATCGCACAGAGACAGAGAAATACCATTTTCTTTGGGTTCTGCCAATGTCTTGGCTGGGCACAAGATCACGAGCCACTCACAGCTTTGTAGATTCAAACAGCAATTCTTTATTCCCGAACTCACACCGGCCTCTACACACGTTCTGGGGAAACCCCAGTTCTGCCACCGCCCAATTCACCTACTCCACGAGGCTTTTTTCCAAAATACTTTCTGAATCTCACGAGAACTCAACAGGAGCTCAGGTAGCAGGAACGCCCTATTTCCAGCAGCAATAATCTTCAACCTCCAACTTCCCTAAAACCCATATTGTCTTAAACCGGGAACGCCTTAAACTTGTCTTAAACCAGGAACGCCCTAAACCCCAAGGACCCGGATACTTCCTCAAACCTGATCAGCTCTAAACCCGGATCCGCCCTGATCCTTGAGCAAGGTCACCTTACATGCAATGTCAACAGCGAAATTCCAAGGCAAGTCCATTTAACATGGGGTACGCTGGCAAGGAAATTTCAATGCGTCATTCCTACTTGGCAATGGCCCTCAGCAGGGTTCTGTGATGGCTTCTCTGAACCAGCTCCCAAGAAGGAGGCAAGAGAGAGAGAGCAGGCCTGGAGGCTGGCTGCATGGAGGAGAAGCCATTCAAATGAGGCAGAGGAGTGTGATGACCCTCATTATAGGAAGTACATGTATGAAGACTTGAATTGGGTGTCAACATCCCTCATACACAAACACAGATATGAAAACTTGTGGTATATATGTGTATTAAGAATTGTAATGCAAAAAAGGTACATGTATAATGGCATAAATTGATGTGAACTACGTTATATACAGAGATATGAAAAATTGTGCTCTACATGTGTAATAAGGATTGTAATGCATTCCATTCTTGTCATGTATTTAAAAAAATAATAAAATCAATAAAATAAAATGAGGCAAGGGGTCAGATTTCAGGGAATTGAGTCTACCTTTCTGGATGTCTCCCTGTCACCAGATTGACTGACATCTTGGAAGGCCACACCCATCTCATGTGCTGTGTGGGGACCGAGGGCAGAGCAAGGGAAAGGGAAGCACAAGGGGAGGTTTCATGGAACATTCTATCCCAAAAAGGGCAAGGGGTAAAATGACAAACAAACAGGTGGTGTTCTTCAACCACACCATGTGACACCTACTCCTGGAGCCACACCGCATTATCCAAGTGGGGGTGAGGCCCAATGTGTTGTGGGGCGCAGCAGCTGTTCCATACTCCCCTACACAGGACTTAACATGACTCCCAACAGCAGAATTCACAGCTCAGGGTGGACTCGGGGCCAGCTGCCCAGCGTGTGGTGGTCAGGGCACCCCAGGAGGCTGTCTCCTGCGCAGTCAGCACAATGCAATGGCTTCTCTTGGTAAAGCTGTGGGACGAACGGGAGGCAGTCAGTGTCTGGGTCCAGCAGTGCTCATGGGTCCCACTGTCCCATGGTCTACAGAAGCAAGAATTGCTGCTTCCCCCCTGTCCAAGCTCTGGGGTGGGCACATCACAGGTTTAAGTGGGTGTTATTTGAAGTTGTCCCCCTCAGACTCAGAGTCTGAGCCATGACCTAATGGAGCACAGCTCCACGACCATGGTTTACATCATGAGTTGGAAATTGTGACGTTTTGGCAAAAATAGTGGTGAATGTGTTGTCATAGAAATTGTCTCATTTCTGTGTTCTCTTTAGCTTGATTTCATGGGAGATTTTTGCATATTTCATCTGACAAGGGAGCAATGTGGATGCTGGGTGAAGAGGGTGAGGGGCTCCCTAGGGTTGAGGACCCAGGATGCTCCTCTGAGCACATCCCTGCATCCTCCAGGGGAAGTTTGATCGCAGGGTGCCTTTTGTCTGGGGTGTCTCTGGGTCACTTCCTCTCCACTGTCAGAAGAGGGTCCCGGGGTCAGGACTGTTGGGGGTCCCAGGAGCCTGGGTTTCCTATTGGGAGTCAGAAGCCTGAGCAGTAACCTCCACACAGGGGCCAGGGGCTTAGGATCCTGTCCCCATTGCTCAAGTGAGGAGAAGGACACGTTTCCCGCCACAGGGGTGGCTGAGGTCATGGCACAGCGCCAGGCTCCCCGAGTTCCTCTCCTGCAGGGATGCTGCTGCTTGAGTTTTGCTTTGGTTTCCATTTCTCTCCTTTGCAAGTGGCACCTTGTATGGTCTGTGTTTGTGGAAATGTTGAAATTTTTAACTTTTTATATAAGATTTGGGTATATTTTATAATAGTAAATAATAAAATGTCACAACACAGGCATGGATGTCATGCATCCATGACATCCTATTTTTTGTTAAAGATTTGAATATTTAGTCACATGTTTTGTCTTTGAGTTTATCAAATTCTTGCAAATATCCAAACATGTTTCATTTACTGAACCAGATTTCTGTAGAGTTGCCCTTGTACTTCAACCCCGTGATGTTCAAGGATCAGCTGCACATGGTGTTTCCTAAATCCTATCAGGTGGTTGTTTGGGGTGTTCTTTGTGCCTCTGAGGTTTTGACAGGAGCTCAGGAATTTCTGACCCTGGAAGAAGCAAAGTTGGAGCTTGGCAGGTGTGTGCCTTGCCTCTCTGGAATGACGGAGCCACAGGGCTGGATAAGGATGAAGATGTCAGCTATGTTCCCTGGGTGCAGACCAGCTCTGCCCCTCTACCTGGGACATTGACTTAACACAAAGGTGTCTCAGTTTTTTTTTCTATAAATTGGTGATAATAATAATCATCACAGCAGAGCCTGCACACCACTGTTTCCAGGTTAGGTGAGTGTATAAACAAGTCCTCACTGTGCTGCTTTAAGCCTGGCTAGGAGCGCATACTCCAGACAGCCCTTGCAGCTTCTGCCATTGACACCTCTCCTCAGGTGCTGGAGAGATGGATGGGACCCATGGCAGCACCCAGGGCCTTGTTATCCTCCTGGGATTCTCCAATTTCCCCAATGTGAAGAGGGTCCTCTTTGTGGTCCTCCTGGTAGCCCACCTGCTGACCCTGCTGGGCTACACACCATCATCCTGGTGTCGCAGCTGGACCCCACCTCCACACGCCCATGTACTTCTCACCCCCTTCATCCTTCCTGGACTCAGCTTCACCCCCAGCTCCATCCCCAGCTGCTCCACAACCTGAGTGGCCATGACAAGACCATCAGCTCTGCAGGGGCACAGTCCAGCTCTTCCTGTCCCTGGGCTTGGGTGGAGTGGAGGGACTGCTGCTGGCTGTCATGGCCTACAACAGGTTAGTGGCTATCTGGAATCCCCTGCCCTACCACTGATCATGATTTCTGGGCTGTAGGATAGACAATTCCTTGTTCATGTGCCAGTGACCCTATGATCACACTGCTGTGGGCACAGGAAGGAACACTTTCTATGTGAGGTGCCAGCCCTGATCTGTGTGGCCTGTGTCAGCATGGTGGCCCTTGAAGGCACTGCCTGCCTTTGGGCATTATGCTGTTTCCCATGGTCTTCTTCTTGGTCTCCTATGGCCACATCATCCGGGCTGTGTTCAGAATGCAGTCATACTCGGGAAGACACAGAATCAGAATCATCAACACCTTGATAAACCCAGCCTAATTTCCTCTTAAGATTGGGAGCCACCTCATCACAAAGGTATGAAAAGATAATTTCAGCTTTACTATAAATTACTGTGATTTCTAAACCTGCTTGGAAATGTCTGCCCGTGCCTTGAACTCACCCATGCCTGGCTTTCCCTGGCCAGACAATGTTCCTCTCTGAAACTCTAGTGGCGCCTCATAAATTCTGATGTTGGGATCTAAATTTACTCCCTAAGTGATGGGCCATTAACCTACTACCTGCCTTTGTGTTATCTGTAAGATCTCAAGACATGCCTCCCCACCTTTGAAACATTCTGTGCTATAAAGCTGCACTCCTAGAAACTGTGGGGCTGTCTTCTGTTCCTACAGGTTTGGGGAGAGGCAGCCCTGGCTGGTGGGAATTACCAGCTTGCTTTAGTTTGATTTAAATCAGAGTCAGTCATCTTTTCTTTGCATCATGATTTAACACACCTGTGGCCCCCTCACCCTGGGCTCCCTGTCCTACGGGAACATCATCTTCAAGTACATGCAGCCAGGAGCCACTCCTCCCGGGACCAGGGCAAGGTCCTCATGCTCTTCTACAACCCGTCACCCCCTCCTCAACCCCTCATCTCCACCCTCAGAAACAGGGAGGTGAGAAGGCTGATGCTGGGGAACAGAAAAGGGGACAAGGAGTGAGGGCCCAGGGAGTGACCAGCACCCAGCCTCAGGGTCAGCTCCATAAGGCCACTGCTGTCCTTTGAACCGTAGGGCAGATGAGGTGTCCGCCTGCAGCTCTCCGCACCCTTGCAGGGCTGGCCTCTGGGCGCCTGATTAAGGTCAGCGCTGTGGGGTTTATAACAGCACACGGCCTGTCCTCCACACCCGGATGTGCAGCCCTGACCCTGCAGGCTGGTACCAGGGCCACAGCAGCACCCCAGGGCCTGCTTCTGTAGTTTGCTGAGTTCACAGTGGTGCTCTCGGCCTTTTAGCTGGAACCTCCCCGCTCTCTCAGGGCTCTTGGTGTGAACCACTGTGTCTTCCTGGATGGCGTCAAAGCTGAGTTCAGCATGGCCGGGTGCTGAGGGCCATTGCCAAGTAGGAATGACGCATCAATATTTCCTTGCCAGCGTACCCCATGTTAAATGGACTTGCCTTGGAATTTCGCTGTTGACATTGCATGTGTGTTTGAGAAAGGTGACCTTGCCCAAAGACCAAGGCGGATCCGGGTTTAGAGCTGATCAGGTTTGAGGAAGTATCCTGGTCCTTGGGTTTAGGGCGTTCCCGGTTTAAGACAATAGGGGTTTTAGGGAAGTTGGAGGTTGAAGATTATTGCTGCCGGGATTAGGGTGTTCCTGCTGCTTGTTCCCGTTGAGTTCTCGTGAGATTCAAAGGAGATTGGAAAAAAGCCTCGTGGAGTAGGTGAATTGGGCGGAGCAGAACGGGATTGCCCCAGAGCGTTGTGTAGAGGCCGGTGTGAGTTCGGGAATAAAGAATTGCTGTTTGAATCGACAAAGCTGTGTGGTGGCTCGTGATTCTGTGCCCAGCCAAGACATTGGCAGCTGGGTATTTCCCTCCCATAGGCTCACAAGGAAGCATGTTGTCTTTTTCTGCCCTCTGTTAGGAGACAGATAAATGATGATAGTGGGAAACTTGGTTAAGTGAATACTTATATAATAGTGGCCCACTGTGCTGACGCTACATGCTTCATTTGCCCAAAAGCAATTTCTCTTCAGCCCTGCCTGGAGGAAGTGGACAGGGTCTGTTATTCCCCAGCAAACCACCTGTTATCTGCATGGAAATGCAGATAGGGATTAGCATGGATGACAGGAACCCAAGAGAGTTTAAAGAGACTAACTTTTTGAGCCTTGTCCAAGACCAGATTCTGAAACATATGGTAATTCCTAACCATAAAACCTGGAAGAATGCACAGTTAAGAATCCAATTAGCACTGGTCAGCAAGCATGTCAGTGGGGACTTGAAAATCTGATGTCACCTTTTTCTCAGTCAAAAGCAAAGAGGTGGGCTAGGGATGTGGCTCATGCGGTAGCGCGCTCGCCTGGCATGCGTGCGGCCCGGGTTTGATCCTCAGCACCACATTACAAACAAAGATGTTGTGTCCGCCGAAAACTAAAAAAATAAATATTAAAAAATTCCCTTTCTCTCTCTCACTCTCTCTTTAAAAAAAAAAAAAGTCCCAGAGAGAACAGTGTTGCCAATTTTTGACCCAAAGCCTGGGTCCTCTTTTCATCTCTGAATTGTAGAAGCAGCAACAGCGCAACAGAGGGCCACTGTGCCTTTAGAAAGAGCTCTGAGGCTTGTTTTGAAAGGGCACATGGTTTGCTTTTCCTCTTCTCCCTCTCCCTCTCCCTATCTTTGCAGCAGGGAACAGGATGACCTTGAGTTATCTGTGTCTCACAAAAGGAAGAAGTCCGCCAGCACATCTAGGAAGTGAATAGCTCCCAAATTAAGAAGTGAATCCCCACACAGCCACAGGGCGCCCAGGGACCCCAGTCAGGGCTCTCCTGGAATCAGCCTTTGAATAGCTCCTTTAAAACCTCCCTGTTGCTCCTCCTGATAAATCCCAGCCTCTGAGACGGGAGTTCCTTGTGTTTCTCCTTTGCTAGCAAAGCAAGAGAACTTTTCCCCCCTTTTCTGCTCTCTGGATGTCACACTCTCAGGTCTCATTGAGGTGAATGGGTCTGTGCGGGATCTAATTGGAGGCCGCCTTCTCTCTGCTCTGGAGAGGACAGAACAGCTTATGCCCACCCACACACGGGCCACCGCCCCTGGTGCTATTCACTCCTGAGCACCTGGCTGAGTCCTGCTGTTGTCCTCAGTCATCTCTCTGTGATCCTGGTCCCTCCACAGGAGCAACTCTGTGGAACAGGCACTTCCTGACCCTGCTCTTCCAGCCAGAGGGTGCCTGAGCCTGCCAAGGGGGAGGGGTCTTCCGTGCTTTGTGGACCAGGGGTCCAGCTTGACCCGCCTTTGCCCCTTGACCTTTGCAGAGACCCTGGGAGACCCGTGTCCTTACAACCAACTCAGAGCCCTGATTCCACAAGGTGCTGGGCAGAGTCCTGCAGGCCGTGGCGGAGCATCAGCAGTCCCTGAGCCCTTTCCCCAGCAGCTGGGCATCCTGCACAACCTGTGGAGGCTGTGGCTGTAGCCCTGCTGTGGTCCCTTCCCCCTGTGCTGGTGAGACACAGATGAACAAGGGCAGTGACCTTCTGTGTGGGTGTTATGCCAGATTCCTGGGACCCCAATAGACCTCCAGGAGCTGAATCTGATGCAATCACACAGGAGTCTTTACTGCAAGCTCCAGCCTGGACTCACAACCGTTTCCAAGGCAGCGGTCCCGGGAGTGAGTCCCAGTCCTTTGTTCAGTGAGATTTTATAGGTTTTGGGGAGATACTCTATGTGTCACAACATCACACAGCAAATCATTCCATACCGTGGGAAAATCAAACAACAACTCTTAACAATGATTAGCACATTCACTGGCAGGAACAAGTTGGGTAGGGGGGATTGGTTAGTGCAAAAGGGGGATTCGTTTGAACGGATTGGTTTAGGCCACGAGGGGTGTATGTGCTAAACTTCATGGTTTCCCAACTTGTTATCAACCACCATAAACTACTTGGGGTCATCTGGCATCCCAGGTATTTTCCCTGTCTCATTGGATGTTGCTAGGGAGGTTGCTATGGGTCCTCACCTACCCTAACTGAGTCAGGGACCCCTGGCACCTCAGGCCTCTCATTTATAGACAAACACTCAAAGTCTTGGCTGGGCACAAGATCACGAGCCACTCACAGCTTTGTAGATTCAAACAACAATTCTTTATTCCTGAACTCACACCGGCCTCTACACAAACACGTTCTGGGGAAATCCCAGTTCTGCTGCGCATTCACGTCCCCAAATACTTTCTCAATTCCACGAGAACTCAACGGGAACTCAGGCAGCAGGAACGCCCTATACCCAGCAGCAATAACCCTAAACCCAGATTGTCTTAAACCGGGAATGCCCTAAACCCAAGGAGCGGGATAATTCCTCAAACCTGCAGGATACAACTTAAACCTGGATCCACCCTGGTTCTTGAGCAGGGTCACCTTTCTCAAAGACACATGCAATGTAACAGCAAATTTCCATTTAACATGGGGTACGCTGGCAAGGAAATTTTGATGCGTCATTCCTACTTGGCAGGTAGGAATGGCCCTCAGCATCTCCCCCCTACTGATTAATTAAACAACAAGCAATGTGGCTTAAGGACCGTGCCTGGTAGGTTGTCCAATTCAACATATGGTTCTTACCCATCATGGGAAAACTGACCTCTAGGCGTCAGCCTCCTTTCTTAGGTTGATACCACTGCAATCGGATCAACCCATCACTGACTATGGTCCAGCATTCAGCCATACTTGTGGATAGGTCTATGCACCAGTGGGGGGGTGAGGTTCTTGCCTCACCTCTGTTGGCCCCCAAATTTTAGACCATCACTAGTAGAAGGGAAGAGGATACAGAAATGCCCACAACACCAAGCCAATTGACAGCTTCTTTGGAAAAATTGCATCACTGGTGACACCATCAGCAAAGATATGCCAGCATTACCACAATTAACATGGGGTGAGCTGGCAAGGAAATTGCATCACTGATGACACCATCAGCAAAGATATGCCAGCACTACCACAATTCGCTGCACCAAACAATAGTTCACAATTCATACAACTGATATATAGTCCAGGCAAGTTCTGCAGGCAGTTCAAAGTGGAAGAGTCTATCAATATGTCCATTTCTTCCCAAAGTAAATTGAGTCCTTGATTGAGCATTACTTGTTGAGTTATATTCGTTGATGCAACAGTTTATACAGTTTACTGTGATGGCTATCATAGAAGCTGTAGTTTGGCTTTATCTTAGTCTTCACCGGCACTGGGATGGAGATGGGAATTCTGGCAATGATGCTAAAGAGACATTATACTGAACAGAATTATTAAATATGATGAAAAGGAAAGGTGAAAGTTAAACAAACAGATCTGTTAACCACCTTTAAAAACAATCTTTAACAGCTGTTTACCTAATTTAAATTAGTAAGTAAACAGACATGTTAACCACCTTTAAAAACAATCCTTAACAGCTGTTTACCTAAATTAAATTAAACCATTTAAATCACGTGAATAAAAAAATTAGGATCCATTTTTTCATTGGCGCTCCTCATATATGAAATATGGACATACACACATACAGACATACAACACAAAACAGAAGTGTGCACACATAACATACAACACATAAGACAATAAAGGCCTTGTAGCTTTACCTAGGTGAAATCTCCATTGCAATGTTTAAAAACTCCACAGTCAAAAAATAAAACTGATCAGAAAAACATTAACCTAGGTCTGTATGAGCTCAAAAAATAAAATAGAACTTTATGATGTGGGAAAAGGCAATAATAAAATAGATATTGAAAAAAGGACCCTGGTTAATCACTGTTGCAGATGTAAGAATAGCCAAGCTGGAGCTCTGGATATCAGCTGCTATGGATTTAAGTCAAATCATCTTCTTTTTCTGTAGAAATTGCTTTAGTTAATCTCTCTGGAATCCAAATCGGCTGCTGTTCTCCCTGTGGAAAAACACACAAACACAACCCCGACTCCAGACAATCACTGGGTCAGGACCTTTCCATTGTCCTGTTAGAATATCTTTCCAAACCACCTGAGGCTTATGTACATTTTTTGGATACATATGCCTTTCTGCAGCATTAAGTCCTGATGAATCTAAATTTAAAAAGTTTAGAGTAAAAAGGGTTATTTTAAGTTTATTTTTGGGGGATATATACCCCTTAAAGATCCTTTTAAATTTAAGTCTTTCAAAAGCATTCTGCCTTAGTTTTTAGAATTACTTTAGTCCTTTTAATTTTTTTGATGTGGTTTTAAACCAATTTCCTTCTAGTTTAAATTTTAACACCCTCATCTGAGACTTCTAATTTCTGCACCACCAGAAATTAAAGTTGATGGGCTTTTTGAAAAAAATTACTAATAATCTCATTGTTCTTTTATTTTATCCAATATTTGACTTTAAACTTCTCTCTTGTACCTTTTTCTATCTTAAATGTCTGTATCTAATAGTTTGTGGGAAGCCATTCTGACATGTGATTGGGTGGCTCCCGTTAAGGGTCTGAGGCGCTTTGGCTGTGACGAAGCTTTCCCGGCCCTTTCCTGATGAGAGAGCCCATCCTTGTGGGGGTGTGCCTGACCACTGACCCCGGGGACCCAATCACTGACCCTGACCTTGGAGTGCAGCCCCCCCTCAACCTTCATTGGATGGAATTCTCCCCTGAATCTCTTGTTCCCCAATAAAAGGCTACTCCCAGGCATGTTCAAACTCTCTCTCTCCTGCTAGCCCTGAGTAATCCTTGCTGCCCTGCTGGGCGGTTAGAGGTGGGAACCAGAGAGGTGAGCCGTCTTGGACCTAGCAATAGAAATAAGGTAACGTATTTATTTCGATCTCTTCTAACTAACTTTATGCCTAGAACCTCATTAATGAAACCATTGCGCAGGCCGCATGGATAGTTGTCTTAGCCTTTTGCATATTTTAACTGAAATATCTTTACTTGACATTTTCAACCATTTTTTATCTTATTTCTATCTTCTACTTTTCTTCTAAGGTTTTTATATTTACCCTTAGTTGCTTTTTTCTCTCCTAGTTTTCTTTTGTTTCCTATTTTGTGGGTTTAAAATTCTTGTCTTTCTACATCCTTTTTATCTTCCTATATCTTTTTTATCTTTCTACATCTTCTCTTTTTTTTTTACCTTTCTGTACTTCTGTTTTTAAAGTTTTTCACTTCAAACTTTTAATCTTCTTTATCTAAATATCTTTTATCTTACTATCTTCCCATTTTCATGTTTTTTTTTCCCTCCATCACGAAGGCATCTTAACCACCTTCAATTTAACCTTTTAAAGCCTTTTGCAACTTATTTAGACATTTTACAACTTTTTACTTTACCACACAAAGATTATCTCATCTCCCTCTTTTTAGTTTAATAAGTACATTTTAATAGTTTGATGAGTAAAGCAATCTTTTTTCCGCCATGAAGGTATCTCGACCACCTTCAATTTAACCCTTTAAAGCCTTCAATTATCATCTATACTGTACTTTTAAATGTACTTTTTCACCACCTACAGCTTTACTCTTTTAAATGAGGATTATATTCTGTTTAAATCACTTAATGTTACTTTACATGGCTGCCCTTCAACCAAAGGCTCTTTTTTACTCCATTAAGAAGCTTTGTCTCTTGGGGCTGGGGATGTGGCTCAAGCGGTAGCGCGCTCGCCTGGCATGCATGAGGCCCGGGTTCGATTCTCAGCACCACATACAAACAAAGATGTTGTGTCCGCCAATAACTAAAAAATAAATATTAAAAAAAAATTCTCTCTCTCTTTCTCTCTCTCCCTTTCTCACTCTCTCTTTAAAAAAAAAAAAAGAAGAAGAAGCTTTGTCTCAATCTGCCATGTACAAATACCTTTTTTTTTCTTTCTTCCTTTCAAGCTTTTAAAGTAAGTTTAGTTTCCTCAAAATCTTTTTAAATGGCATTTTACAACTTTTTACTTTACCACAGAGAATATCTCATCTAGAAACATTTCTTTTTCCTTTAACCTTTTATATTAAAATATATTTCCACATATTGAATCTTTTTATCTCTTTTTTTAACCATTCTCTTTTTATAAATTCACATTCTGAAACAACTCTTATAAAATTGCTGATTTAGACAAATTACTCCACTTTAATAAGATGAAATACTTTCATGTTTTTTTTTTGGTACTATAATACTGTAATTGAAACCCAACTGAAACTTCTTATACTCTTTGTATATAAATTACACATGATAGATTCTTACCTCTTAGTAACCCTGTTTCAGCAAAGACACAGACCAAAGCAATATTAAACTTTTTTCTATTTACAAATTTATGAAAACACACATAATGTTTAAATATATTACCTTATGGAACTTAATAAGTAAAGAGTACTTGATTTTATATTTAGTGGTTGATATTTTAACATTTTAGCTTTGTAAATTAATCAGATATCTGTAAAAACCAAGATCTTAGACAAATGTATTAAACAGAACTAGCCATCTTTCTTTTTTTTGAGAGTGAGAGAGGAGAGAGAGAGAGAGAGAGAGAGAGAGAGAGAGAGAGAATTTTTTTAATATTTATTTTTTAGTTCTCGGCGGACACAACATCTTTGTTGGTATGTGGTGCTGAGGATCGAACCCGGGCCGCACGCATGCCAGGCGAGCGCGCTACCGCTTGAGCCACATCCCCAGCCCAGCCATCTCTTTCTTGTTGAAGAAAAATCCTTCTACAGGATACCATGATGGTCTCATTGATATACTTAATAACTCATCTCTAAAAAGCTATGGGCTACATTTTTGTATTGTATCAACATATGCCCTAGCTGTTCTTGGTCTTACTGGGGTGCCTCCTTCCTCTAACAATTTCTCTTCCTCAGAGGCGAAAAACTTCAAACCTTGAGTCAACCATTTTCCCCAGGTGGCCTGAGAAAGTTCTAGGAACAGGCAACTTGAAATAAAAACAAAATAAATCAAAACAAGAACACATTGTTTTTTGAAATGGTCACCCATTTTTTTGCTCTCCTTCAGGAGCGAGCAAATTCACTTACCCACAAGCTTCAGACATTCCGCATACGGACCACCAAATGCCAATGTCTTGGCTGGACACAAGATCATGAGCCACTCACAGCTTTGTAGATTCAAACAGCAATTCTTTATTCCTGAACTCACACCGGCCTCTACACATACACGTTCTGGGGAAAGCCCAGTTCTGCTGCGCATTCACGTCCCAAAATACTTTCTCAATTCCACGAGAACTCAACGGGAACTCAGGCAGCAGGAACACCCTACACCCAGCAGCAATAACCCTAAACCCAGATTGTCTTAAACCAGGAACGCCCTAAACCCAAGGAGTGGGATACTTCCTCAAACCTGCAGGATACACCTTAAACCTGGATCCACCCTGGTTCTTGAGCAGGGTCACCTTTCTCAAAGACACATGCAATGTAACAGCAAATTTCCATTTAACATGGGGTACGCTGGCAAGGAAATTTCGATGTGTCATTCCTACTTGGCAATGGCCCTCAGCAGAGTGGTATGTGCTTAGGAGTGCTCTGTGGGTTTTTCCAAGGACAAGGGTCATGCCCCCTTCCTTGGACAGGATTTGCTCTGAGGTAGAGGCTGGTTTCTCAAAAATGGAGTCACATCAGTTTCTCATGGGAAGAGCCAGCGACCGTCCAAACAGCTCCAGCTCCTCACTCTGACCTCAGGCATCCATTCCGAGGTCACAATTCCCCACATCAATACATGAAGTCACAATGCACAATCCAACTGAATGAAATGCACCCTCAGAGGCCACTCTGGGCACCTAGAAAAGAGCCCAGGACCTCCTGCAATTAGAAGCTGAGACAGAGGACCCAATCTAGCCCAGAGGTGCTTCCAAATTCCCCAGATTGGCAGATGCAGAGGGGGGAAGCCATGGGACAAATAAGACATGTCATGTGACAAGGGTTCAAGTCTCAGCTTATGGCTTTCAGTAGCAATGAAGGCTCCACCCTCAGGGCCCCCTCTCCTCCCCAAAGCCCTTACTTCCTAACACCATCACCTTGGGGGGTAAAGATTTCTATATAAGACTTTTGGAGACATCCACACTCAGGTCATTGCACTGGTCAGAGGGCTGGTGGTCACTGTATTAGTCTCCCTGGGCTTTTGTTATAAAACATCCCAGCCCGGGGGGCTTACAGACCACAGACCCTGAGTATTCATTGATGACCTCAGGCCACCACCTGAAGCCAACTCCACCTCTGCCTGATGGCCAAAGCCATCTTCATCCCAGTGGATCTTGGGATGAAGAAAGAGATGGCAGCTGGTCAACCCCAGGAGCCCTACTTCCTCCCCATCTCCCATGCTGTGTAGAACAGAAACCCAGCACAATGGAGCAGCTGTGTCCCTTGTCCTCTGAGATCTTCAGCATCCTCAAGGCTGGGTCATCCCCTCCAGGTCCAACCACATCCTTGACTCTGTTGTCTTTGTAGCCCAGGTCCACACAGAGACTCCAAGTTCTTAACCCATAAGTGTCAAGCTTTCAATTCTGCAAATGTATCAACAAAATTATATTTATTATTATTATTACTATTATTATTATTATTACTACTACTACTACTACCAGGGATTGAACCCGGGGTGCTTTAGCACTGAGCTGCATACCCAACCTTTTTTTGACATTTTATATCCAGGCAGATGCTAAGTTATTTAGGGCCTTGCTAAGTTGCTGAGGCCGACCCCCAAGTTGCAATCCTCTTTCCTCAGCCTCTGGAGTCACTAGAATTATCAATGTGCACCACTACACCTGACTTCAACATGATTTTTGACATTGGGCATTAAAATAGGATGGACATCATAATGTAGAGCTTATGTTTTATTACTTTATGATTTTATTATATATAAACTGTTATTATATAATAATAATCTCTGTTATGTGCTGTATTGAACTTTCTCACCTTCTCCTATCTGAGCAACCTCCTTCAAATACCTCTCCAGCTCTCTCTGGCCCTAGAGCATTTGTAACCCAAGATTATGCTCAGTATGTTTGATATCTGCCTAACAGCACCCAACATACTTACTTTCTGTGGTTCTTAGAGATCTCTGCTCTCAGAACCCAAGGTCTCCTCAATGAACATAGTCTTTTCTGCCCTGGTGGTTCACACCTGTAATCCCAGCTGCTTGGGAGGCTGAGGAAGGAGGGTTGCAATTTGGAGGCCAGTCTCAGCAACTTAGTGAGGCCCTAAGCAACTCAGCAAGATCTTTGTATCTCTGTGAAATATAAAAAAGGGCTGGGGATGTGGCTCAGTGGTTAAGTACACTAGGTTCAATCTCCAGTACCAAAAAACAAAAATAAAAATTAAGAGGAAACAATCCATAAAACCTTTTGGGCTGCTAATCTAGGATGTTCACAGGTGAGATTTGGCAAATTCATTCCTCATGTACTGTATTTGGGGATTTCTGGATATAACCCCATCTGTAAGTCTGGGCGCACATGAAAATGCAAATATTTTAAATTTGCAAATTAAAAACAAAGACCTTGGGCTGGGGTTGTGGCTCAGTGGTAGAGCACTCTCCTCAGCACCACATAAACATATAATAAAGATACTGTGTCCAACTACAACTAAAACATAAATAAATATATTAAAAAAAAAAGACCTTTTCTCCACCTCCAGCACCCTCTGCGGATTTCATTTCTGAATTGAGGGGGGTGAACCTCCTGCCTCTATTTTCAACAAACACCCCATGCACCCCAAGGATTTGGGGCAGCCCAGATCTTTCAGAGGTTCTGATTTGGTTTGGTAAAAATACAGAGCCGATTTGGAAAAGTGAAAAAAGATTATCTGTCGGAGGGGAAGAAGCAGGGTCCGGCCAAGAGCACCATCAAGGAGGTACCCAGTAAGAAGACCCCTTGGTTAAGGTCCTGAGTGCAACCATGGAGCAGGGAGTCAGCACCCTACAGAGCCCAAACGCCAAGCCTGGTGGAGCTGAACTCGCACGGATCCTGTGAGGGGGGTGGGGCTGTCCCAAGACCCTGGCTGAGAATAAGAAATGGGGTCCCTGCGCCGCCCTGGCTGCCTGGGGGCTCACGGTGCTCAGGCCCCAACCGGATTAAACAGCTCCAGAAACCCCAGCTTCCCCGGGCGGCGGGGACCCAGGAGAACCAATTTCCCGTCCCCACCTCCCAGGCCCAGAGTTCGGAAATTAATCGGATTAAGCCCGGGGCCCAGGCGCGCGCCCAGGAGCCCGGGGGTGGGGTGGGGGCGGAGACGCCAGCGCGGCCGGGTCTGCGTCCTGCCCTGGCGCAGGCGCACAAGCTCGGGATCCACCAGGCAGAGAGGCGCTCCCGGCCCTTAGGGACGTGCCTCCGCCACCGCCAGGTGCGGAGCCACTCAGGTCTGGGGAGGGGACGAGACCCTGGGCAGGAGGAGGCGGTGCCGGGAGACGGCGAGTCGCCGAAACCCAGTCCCGGGCGCAGAGAGCAGCGCTGGGGTGGGGCGCAGAGGGAGGTGGGGGACCGAGAAGGAGGAGGGGGTGCAGGCCGAGCAGGAGGGGGGCCAGGGTCGAGCCGCGGAAAACGCGCCCGCGACGCCTGCGGGGGCCGCTCCCGGATCGAGTGGGGTGACACGCCCCACCCCCAGGGCCTCGGAGACTCGCCTCCCCACGCTGAGACCCTCGGACCTCCGAACCCCTCCAAGACCCTCACCCTGCCCACTCACGGCCTGAGTCCCCCCACACCAGGTCGACACAAATGCGCTGGAGTGTCCCCCCACTAAGACCCGCTCTGCCCCTGCCATTTCCAGCCGGAACCCTTCCCCATGGCCAAGTCCCACAATCTCTGTAAGGAACACCACCCTAACAGGGCCGTGACCCCCCACACGCACACTTAACACAGGCAGCCCAATGCTCCTGTCTGCCCTATGAAATTGAACCCCTCAGTGTCTCCCCAACCATGGGCTTTAGTCCCCTCCCTAAACTATGGCCTGTCACACTCAGTAATGTCACACACAACCCTGCCCCTCCCCCAACATGGCCCTAGCCCCCCCCCCACTCCTGTCTTGTCCCCTCTGCAGACAGCCCTCATGCCCACTCACTCCCTGAAAACCACACTGTCCCCACCAGGGCCCTGCTTAAGCGCCCCAGGCATTCCTTGTGCCCCATCTCTGACGTTGCTGGTTGCCGATGTCTTGGCTGGGCACAGAATCACGAGCCACCACAGCTTGTAGATTCAAACAGCAATTCTTTATTCCCGAACTCACACCGGCCTCCACACACACGCTCTGGGGCAATCCCAGTTCTGCTGCCACCCAATTCACCTACTCCACCAGGCTTTCTTCCCAAAATGCTCTCTGAATCTCACAAGAAATCAAAGGGAGCTCAGGTAGCAGGAACGCCCTATTTCCAGCAGCAATAATCCTCAACGTCGAACTTCCCTAAAATCCAAGGTCTTAAACTGGGAACGCCCTTAACCCAAGGAGCGGGATACTTCCTCAAACTGCAGGATACACCCTAATCCTGGATCCACCCTGGTCATTGAGCAGGGTCACCTTTCTCAAACACACATGCAAGGTCACAGCAAATTTCCAAGGCAAGTCCATTTAACATGGGGTACGCTGGCAAGGAAATATCAATGCCTCATTCCTACTTGGCAATGGCCCTCAGCATCTGATGAGTCCCCAGGAACAGCCTAAGCCACTGCTGTCTGGCTGCAGGGCCCTCTCCCCCCCCACACACACACTCTCTGTTCCTCCAACATTAGGGCCTCAGCGCCGCCCCTTAGCGACCTAAGTCAAGCCACAGTCCATTGATGGGCCCATCTATCTACCTGGTGCCAGCTCCGTGGTGCCCAATACTGTTACCTTCCTGTGGGTAATTTAGGTTCACCTTGCTCTTCTTTCTCTGGTTTCTTGAAGCAGCAGTTTCAATGATTGCTTTTAGCTCCTTTTCAGAAATGTGCCTTGGATGACTTACATACCAATACAGCACCACATCTGGTGCTCTCTATGAATTTCCCATGATGCTTCCTAGGCAGGATGCAGATGGGCTTGTGGCTTTTCTTGAAAATGTTGGTGCATCTGAAACCTTGACATGGAAAGAATACACTGGAGGGAGACTTCCTCCTGAGACAAAATGAGGTCAGTCTGTGCAGTAGAGGGACATGTGAGTGTGAGCTCACAGACATGAGACCCACAGATGCCTGAAGCCTAAGTCCTACAGATAATACTAAATCCTACATACACTTTTCCCTTTCTTTACATGCCTATGATTGTCCTTCTATAAAACCTCAAAGTCCTTGTCAGCACCTGAAGACAGCATAAGGACAGGGTATCCTTGTCTTCCTGGTGTTAGCTGCACTGGTCAAAGTTCCTTTCCTGCTTTGCATCATGACCTTTTCTGTTTGATATTGGGGCAAACACCTGACCAGACCTGTGGGATCCCCAGAGTCAGGTCTCTGCATAAGACTTCCTAACAGTCGACGTAGAACATCTAAACTAAGCACAAGGCACCCATTTTATTTCCACCGCACATTGCTGCCCTGGAGGATTGCCTTCCCTCCTCGCCCACGCTCTCTGCTGGGGATGGAACCTGAGCATCAGAGCCAACCCCAATTGCTTCCTTTCATAGCTCAGGCTGCCTCCTCAGAGCCACAGAGGCCAGGAGGTGATGAGAATTACTAAAATAGTTTTCAAATTGTTGTCATTTTTAGATATTGTGTATGGGTCATACATATGATGTCTTTAAATAGTGTTTCAAAAATGTGGAGACTGTGTCTTTCTAAGTTGCTTGAGGTCGCATCAGCTGAAAAAAAAAACAATATATATGTAATATAGTTCTTTCTTTTTCTTTGAGGTACTGGGGAATAAACCCAGTGGGGCTTGACCTGGACCTCTGAGCTACATCCCACCCTTTTCATTTTATTTTAAGAGAAGGTTTCACTGACCTTGGGCTCCTCCAGCCTCAGCCTCCCAGAGAAGCTATGTGGTTTTTTTTTTTTTTTTTTTTTTTTTTTTTTAACGAGAGAGTGAGAGAGGAGATAGAGAGAGATAATTTTTGATATTTATTTATCTTTTTAGTTCTTGGCGGACACAACATCTTTGTTGGTATGTGGTGCTGAGGATCGAACCCGGGCCACACGCATGACAGGCGAGCGCGCTACCGCTTGAGCCACATCCCCAGCCCGCTATGGTTTGTTTTTGTGTTGAGGTTAAACCCAGGGCCTCGCCATGCTCGGAAAGCACTCTATGGCTGTTGCACACATATAGCAGAGCCACATGTCACCTCCATACCAGAGGATAAGCCAAGGCTTTCCATCTGGATTAGTTCCCAGCACAGCCGGGAAGCTCCGCCTGAAAAGGGCTGGGGCCAAGAATCTGTCACTAACCCAATTTCAGCCAGTGATTGGATGATGTTAGCTGTCAGTCACGATGCAGAGGCGGGCCTGGAGACCATCCATCAGGGACCTTAGAGGAACTGTCCAATCAGTGCGCAGAGGGCTTTTCTTCCTCAGCGACTGGGCTGCAGCTTCTCTGGCGCCTGAGTTCTCTGGTCAGGGAAACCCGTGACTCTCGCTCCCTGTCAACCCCGCGATCTTGGGTGATGGGCGGTTCCTCAGAGGACCCCGGTTCACCACGGAAGCCAAAAATGGTGAGTTTGCGACCAGGGCTGAAGGCGCGGGGTCAGCACCTGCCTCGGGGCCTGGCACGCGGGTGAGCTGCAGAGGGTGGAGGAGTCCCCGCTGGCGGGTGGCCCTGGGCCCTGTCCCCCGGTTCCCTGGGTTTGGAAGGGCGGCTCAGGTGCCTGGTGTCCCCTTTGCTCCCTACTGGTGGCCCGACCCACTCTTCCCAACGTGGAGGAAGCAGGGCCACAAATGCACCCTCCTTCTCCCAGGGGAGCTCCTCCGGAGGCTGCTGTAGGTCCCCCAAATTGCAGGCGCCTCCTGCCTCTAAAAGCCACCTTCCCTCCACCTCACAGCTCGGCCAGACGTTAATTCTTCCCACTCGGTCCAAATGGACACCGTCCGCTAATTGTCACTTTTCATCTAGTGAAATATTGGAAAAAAATCTTCCTTCCTTCCTCCCTCCCTCCCTCCTTTCCTCCATCCTTCCCTCCCTCCCTTTCTCCCTCCCTCCGCAGCCTTAACTTGTGATCCTCCTGCTTCAGCCTCCTACATATCTGGAATGACAGCCTGTGCCACTGTCCCTGGCAAGAAGGACGCTTTTGAAAGCATTTGTTTTCTATTTGTGAATATTATACTTGAGGGGAAAGAATAATCACTTACCACTTCCTTGTGTTTGCTCAAAATAACTGCCTTAAAGGGGATAAAGTCGTTGTTTATAGATCCCAGGGATATGGAATCCTGGGCTCCATCAATAGAGGATAACTGCTCCCTTTTCTGATAGTCCATGATGTAGAGTCACCCCAGTCGTGTAGTCCTGTAAGCACACAGGGTAATAATGATGTAGGGACAAAGGAGGCAAGACACTGAAGATAGCCAGAAACAGTTTAATCTGGCTGCAGCCAGTCTCAGAGGGCACTGCTTTTGCTGTAATCAATCAATCCATCCCCTGAACCCCAAGTTCAGGTGGTTTCAGAATCTTATACCCAGCATGTAAGGGGAGGGACTCAGAAGTTCACATTGTAATACTGACACCCTCAAATAACTCTCAGACCACACAGTCTCATTTCAGTTAAGCCTTTATTCCTGGCTCTTGGCAGACACTCTGCTTTCAAAAGAATGAGATCATCAGAGTGGTGCCCCTGCCTTCAGTTGGCTCGATATTTAAGCACAAAAACCACAAAAGGGACATTTGGGGTTCAGGCAATGCCAGCAAGGCTGAAAGTTGCGCTCAGTTAGTCTCCAGTTGGCACCATAGATCATTCTGTGTTCTTGGGGGATTTTCATGAATAAAAGAATACAAACTGCCCCAGTCATGACCTTTTTGTGTGTCATGGCTAAGTTCACAAAATGGAGTCACCATAGTCAAGTTGTGACATCACACACATAAAAGCATCTTTTTCTTTCTCTGTTCTGGGCAAGTTAACCCTTCAAGGACAGCACCTGAGAAGGGAAGAGCTTCTTCTCCCCTTTCTTTCCTCCCCCACCAGCTGTTTCCATGGAGCCCAGTTGGTGACTTCTCTGTGAAGCCCAGCTCAAGGCCAGAGGCCTTGTTTTCACATTTCTACAAACTACTATACTGGATACAAGTGTGTAAAAAACTAGTAAGGGGAGTTCAAGTCCAGCACTTGGAGTGCTAATTTCTTTCAGACTAGTGGCCCAGTAAAATAGGGCAACACAAAAATAGGAAGTTTGTCATTTTCTGTGAAAAAAGGGGATGCCACTACAATAATGTCTGATTCATTTACTGTCCTTCATCCCCAGCTCTTTTCAATAAGATTTTCAGAAAGGATCTGGGTATTTTTCCCAGCCTGGCCTGAAAGTTGTGATCCTCCTGCCTCAGCTTCCAAAGCTGTTGAGATTAAAGGCATTGACAACCCCAGCTACAGAAAATAGTTCATTTTAACCCAAATATTAATGGCTATACTAAGGTACATGGAATCAAGTTACCCTGAATGATGTGTGTGTCCCTCCCTGGAAGAGATTACATAATTACATCGATTCTTTCTTTCTTTCTTCTTTCTTTCTTTTGTTCTTTTCTTTTTTTTTTCTTTTTTTCTTTTTTTTTAAATATACCAGGAATTGAACACAGGGACACTTAAACACTGAGCTACATCCCCAGCCCTTTTTATATTGTATTTTCACATATGATCTCACTAAGTTCCTTATGGTCTCACTAAGTTGCTGAGGCTGCCTTTGAATTTAGCAATCCTCCTACCTTAGCCTCTCAAGCTGCTGGGATTACAGTTGTGTGCCACTGTGTCTGGCCTACATGAACTTTTATAAAAGAAACTGTATCACTGCATTAACCAATTGCATTGGTAGGAACATCAGATTGTTGTGGTACAGAAAAAAATAAAGAAAATTTCTTCTGTATGTCTGTTATTGCATTCTGAGCTTTGGTAGATTTTGGAGACGTCTGGTAAGGTTAGTGGTATATTCTGAGAAATTTTGAGATTGTGGTCTGATACAGAAATTAAGATGATTGTCTATTGAAGGGCTTAAGATAGCCCAAGATAATTTTTGTTCTCCATATAGAACCCAGCCTTTCTACCCTCATGGTGTTCTAGTTAGCTAAAATCAAGTACTCTGAAGGTTCTTTGATGTAGATGCAACTGTATAGAGAACTTGAGTTCACAGTTGTAAAAATCTTGTGCTTCTCCTTTTACCTTTCTTAGGTGTAGACACCATGTCAGATTTCTTGGGCAGAGTTTCCCTTTGGACACTTCACAGGGTCCCATGTCCTCAGCCACTATCCTCTCCTGGAGCTGCCACAAAGTGCCCACAGCTGCCCTGGTCCCTGCAGGGTGAACAGAACTTCAGGCCCTGGGCCAGCTCCTCCTAGAGGACAGCCTGAGATGTAGGGTGCAGCCTCTCAGGGAAGCTGCTGGGGGCTCTGAGCTGAGGAATCTCCTGGAACAGGCTTCATCTAGACTGCTACTTCAGTCCCTGGGACAGTGATCCTGGATGCTTTCAGGGAGCAAGACCAGGAGGGAGCATGTCCCAGCTGTCAGGGACCTTCCCTGCCCCTTGAGCCTGACACATGTGTGCTCCCTCAGCACCAGAGCTTTCTGTGTATCACTTTGAAATGATCTGCTCACTTATCTGAGGCCCAGGTTTATTTATGCAGATTCAAATGGGATGGACTGTTATTAAATAGGCAAGAGAGAAGTGGATTTTAAAAAGTCTAGTTACATTTCCATTGTTAAACATCCCAACTTACAGCCAGGTGCAGTGGTGCACACCTGTGATTCTTCCTGCTCCAGGGGCTCAGACAGGAGTGTTGTAAATTTGAGGGCAGCCTTAGCAACTTATCCAGGCCTTATGCAACCTGGTGAGACTGCGTCTCAAAATAAAATATAAAAATGACTGGGGATGTAGATCAGTAGTAAAATATCTCTGTGTTTAATCTCAGGGGTACCAATTGCCTCCCCCCAAAAAATACCTACTTATCCTAATTTACCTTTTGCTACTCCTGAGTATGTATAAAATGTCTGTAAGGTTCAATCTTGTCTTTTCAGTGATTTCAAATTGAAATCCAATCCTAGATTCCAAAATGCCACGTAAGATACAGACAAACTCTGTCTTGCATTATTGCTGCAGAATTTGAGTCCAATTCTATAAAAATAGTGGTGGATAAATTTATGAATGTGATTTCAGGAAAACTAATATCTGTCCTTCAGAAGGTGATGAATTTGACAAAGGATGACATTTTTTCACTGTTGTTGTCTGGACTTGGCAGGTTCATGTTAACTGTGTGGTTTTTTGGTATCAGGAATGGAACCCAGAGTTGCTTAACCACCAGCCGCTTTTAGATTCTTTGTTTGAGAGTCTTGCTACATCGCCTAGGGCCTCAGAATCCTGAACTGCTGGGGTTACAGATGTGCACCATCACACCTGTCTTCATTGTAAATTTTAAGGACAATTTTGGCAATACCTGAAATATCCAACTATGATCATTTAATCACTGAATATCAGTGAAATAGTAAATGACACTTGTTTTCTGGAAAGGAGAAATACAATTGTCTAAATAAGGGTGCTGATCCCCTCAAGAGCACTCCCGCTATGTCACCTGATTCCTGTTCCCTCCTAATTGCATCCTCTTGGGCCACCTCTTTGGGAGCTGGCCTTTTACCTTATGAAATTTGGGAGCAACATAAATGCTCTCTCTACTCTCTCTGTCCCGTACAACATTTTGGCTTGTCTTAGATACAGTCTGCTATTTTAGATTTTTTGAAAAATACATTTTTTTGTTGCTGTATGCTGAGGGCCATTGCCAAGTAGGAATGACACATCGAAATTTCCTTGCCAGCGTACCCCATGTTAAATGGAAATTTGCTGTGACATTACATGTGTCTTTGAGAAAGGTGACCCTGCTCAAGTACCAGGGTGGATCCAGGTTTAAGGTGTATCCTGCAGGTTTTAGGAAGTATCCCGGTTTAAGACAATCTGGGTTTAGGGAAGTTCCGGGTTTAAGATTATTGCTGCTGGGTATAGGGCGTTCATGCTGCCTGAGTTCCTGTTGAGTTCTCGTGGAATTGAGAAAGCTTTTGGGACGTGAATTGTGCGGCGGGCAGAACTTGAATTTCCCCAGAACATGTTTGTGTAGAGGCCGGTGTGAGTACAGGAATAAAGAATTGCTGTTTGAATCTACAAAGCTGTGAGTGGCACGTGATCTTGTGCCCAGCCAAGACTGCAGCAGCTGTACTTGGAAAAAATACCTATTTATTTATTTTTATGCGTTGCTGAGGATCAAACCTAGGGTCTCTCATGTGCTAGGCAAGTACTCTACTGCTGAGCCACAATCCCAACCCTACTATTTACATTTTTAGATGTAGTTTTTCTTAAGTTCACATTCAAAATACAGTTAACCATGCCCTAAATTGCAGAGAATTTACTGAAAAGCTCAGTGTTTTTTTTAGAGAGTGTAGATTATGGAATCATTCAATCTCCCTTGTGAAAAAGTGTGTTGTCTTTCCATTTATTTTGTTGTATTTTATGCCTCTAATTGTGTACCTTTTGTATTATAATCATTTTTATCTATCATTATATGTATTTTAGGTTTTTTTTTTTGTGTGTGTGTGTGTGTGTGTGTGTGGCCTGCTGCAGATTGATATGAGGGCCACATACATGATTGGCAAGTTTTCTACTACCAAGCTACTCTCCAGCCCAAGAGAATTAGTATTGTAGACTGTTTTTTATTTATTTGCTTACTTATTGAGTGCTGGGGATTGAAGCCGTGGACTTGCTCATGCTTAGTTCTCCTCCAGAAATAAATTGCAATTTGTGAGCTGCATTCTGGAGGTGGGCAGGTGTTTTACTGGGGAATAAACCTACAGTCACTTGACCACTGAGCACATCCTCAGCGTTGTATTTATTATTATTATTTCTTTTTTTATATATTTTGTATAGTTACAGATGGACAGAATACCTTTTTTTTTTATTTTTCTGTGGTGCTGAGGATCATACCCAATGCCTCACACATGCTAGCAAGTGCTCTGCCACTCAGCTACAATCCCAGTATCCTCTTTTAATTTTTAGTGAAGACCAGTCTCACTAAATTTCTGAGTGTCTTGCTAAGTTGGTGAGACTGGCCTCCAACTTGTCATTTCCCTACCTTAACCTCCCTATTGGCTGAAGTTATAGGTGCACTCCACCACACCAGCAGTTGGAATGACTTGTCAGAACCCGCTGACCATCTGTAGTTCCTGATCAGGTGGTAACAGCAGAGATGCTGAAAGACACACACACACACACACACACACACACACACACACACACACACACACACAGTAGGAATGAGCACCTCTTTATTTTTTTCTCTTCTTCTTTTATATAGTAAAAAAGAAACACATCCTCTTGGCAGCTTAATCTTTTCTAGCATGGATAAACATTCTCAGAATAACTTTGTTACTGGTCACAGTGTTCTATACTTCTTATTATACTACTTGTAGTTAGTTATTTCCTGGCAAGCATACAAATATATATATATATATATATATATATATATATATATATATATATATATATATATTTAAACTTGCAGAACATTCTTTTATCTTCTTAAGATGGCAACAAGCACACAGTTCAAAGAATTCATAGTTTCTCACAGAACCCCTTTGATTTTGCTAAGCACAGTGAAACTTAACACTTTGTGTGCATGAGCACACAATGACTTTTGAAGACTTATCATCCAATTTCTTTTGAGATGGAAACAGTATTGAAAATCATTTTCCTTGCTTTTTTCCATAGTTTTGAAATTTGTTACTCTGACTCTTCCTCTTTGCTTTATTTTTGCATTATTATGAAAATGGTATTTAGCATATAAAATTGTTTCTCATGTATATGTTTGTAAAACTTCAGGGCTTGGTAGTTTATTCACTTCTTTATGACATAAACTTTATTTTTTTCAGAGCAATTTTTGACTTACATAGTTTATTAGTCAGTGTTCTCTAGAGGAACAGCATCAAGAGGAAGTATGATTATAAAAGGGGACTTTTAGATTGGCCTACTTGACCCGAAGCTGGATGTCCACAGTGGCCATCTGCAGCTGGAGAGTTTTAGTAGTGCTTGCTGCAGAGTCCAAGAGGCGGAAGCCTCAGAACAAGAGGGATCAGTGGTGCTGCCCTAGTCCAGACCTAAGGTTTTAGAAACTCCCTGGAGAATCACTGACAGAGTCCACTTTGGGAGACTGAAGAAGGCAGAGTCTGATAATCTCAGGCCACTGCATCAGCCATCAAGAATAAATTGGAGAAGAAAGGAGCTTGCTCTGCTGCAGATTCCTTCTTCTTCCAACTTTTGTTCACCCAAGACACCGTCCTATTAGATGGTGCTGCCTAGCTTGAGGAGGTTCTCCAGTTTGGTTCATTGTTCCACATGCCAATCATTTATAGACACACCCATAAGGTTATTAATCATTGGCATCATTAATCCAATCAAGGTGACAATTAAATGTGCCATTACTCATAGTATGGAATACCCCTTCTCTTCAGCTGATAGTCTCCACTGTTTTCAACATATCACATTGGTGTAGGGTGTTTGTTAGTTACTAAACCAGTGTTGAACATTTGATAAGGAGAATGGATGAAGCAACATGTTATGATAAGCCAAAGTTCATCCTTTACCTTAGGTTTTCTTATCTGTGTGATGTGATTGTGTGTGTCACATAGTATACAAGATAATGTCATACAGAAGAGTTTCACTGCTCTGGGAATCCTTTGTTCCACCCGTTCATCACTCCTCCTCATTGCTCCCTCCCTCTCTGCTCCCTGAGTCCCTGGTACCCATCAGTTCTGCTAGTGCATCTATTTTTTTTTTTAAGAGAGAGTGAGAGAGAGAGAGAGAGAATTTTTAATATTTTTTTTTTAGTTCTCGGCGGACACAACATCTTTGTTGGTATGTGGTGCTGAGGATCGAACCTGGGCCGCACGCATGCCAGGCGAGCGTGCTGCCGCTTGAGCCACATCGCCAGCCCCTGCTAGTGCATCTATAATGTTGTCTTTTCCAGAATGTTCTTGACTTGGAATCTTACTGCACTTGGCCATTTCAAACTGGCTTCTCTCTCTTACCAGTCTGCCTTTAAGGGTGCTGTATCTTTCCAGGCTGCAGAGCTCATTTTCTGGGTGATATTCTTTGGTGTGGGTAAACTGCAGATTGTCCATCCAGTATTGCAAGGTGCATCTTCCTTGCATCTAGCTTTGGACAGTTCTGGATATGGCTGCTGTAGTCACTGCAGTGAGGGTTCCTGTGCCCATAATTTCCCAATCATTTGCATAGACCCCTGGAGTGTGATGACTTCATTGTACAGTTTTTTACATTTATGATTATGAGCATCATTCATAGTTTTGTTTTCTATTTAGCACTTTTCTTTATCTATTTAATTTGGATAATATGTTAACCTATACCTCAGAAAGAATTAGGAGGTGTTAACTCAGCTTCTATGTTCTGGAGAAAAAGTAGAAAATTGGTGGCAGTTCTTCAGTGTCTCATGGAAGCCTGTATGAGACGTAAGGCCCTTGCCTTGCCTTTTTGGGTAGTAATTAGTTATTGAGTCTATTTTACTCAGTAGCCATGGGCTTATCTGTTTTGTGTATTTCCCCTTGTGTGTAAGTTATAGGAGATTGTCTCTCAAATAAATGGTCCAGTTTTTGCACGTTGTCTAATTTGTATCAAGCATGTTTATGATAATCTTGAAGTCTCAATGCATTGTTGACGATGATACTTTTAAATGTGTTACTAGGTTTTCAGTCTTCTTTGCTTTTTTCTTTAATGTTATTGTATATTTTACACTTTTTTTCTTTTTATGTGTCAGTGAGGATTGAACCCAGTTTCTCCTAAGCAGTAGACAAGCACTCTTCCACTGAACCATAACCCCAGTCCCTGTTCTTTGTATTCTTAGCCTTATGTCAGTTTATCAGTGATGCTGATGTTCATGAAGAACTTGATATTGTAGACTGCGGATATCCAGGTTGTGGTTTTATCCACACCCTCTGTTACCTTCCTGTGGTTAATGTAGGTTTACCTTGCCCTTCTTTCTCTGTTTTTCTGAAGTGGCAGTTTCAATGATTGTTTTTAGCTCTTCTTTTCTGAAATGTGCATTGGATGACTTAGAAAGCAATACAGCACCACCTCTGGTGTTCTCTAAGAATTTCCTAAGATGGACTTTTACATTTTTTTTTTCATCAAAATGGTCACCTTTTCTCTTGAGTCACCTCTTTGTCCTATGTCTGTTTAGAGTCTTGTGTTTCACGTCCCCTTCCCTGGAGGCTTTTCAGCTGCTTCTGGTCTGATTTCTGCTTTAGCTCTCGTGTTCTTTGAGCATACATGGGATTTCACTGGTGGTGCACTTGTAGGGTGTGGTTTATGTCCTGTGGAGTGTTGCTGTGACCCTGAGACCTCCCTGTGCTTCCAAGGGTTGAAGGCCCATGAAGCCCTCCTGCCTGCATCATTGTCCTGACAGAGTTGGTCTGAAGTCTCTGAGTGTAATTGTGGATTCTTCATTATTCTGGGTGGTTCTGTATGTTTTCAGTCCTTGAGTGTGGTTCTGTGTGAGTGGCAGGGACATTTTCTTTTTGCCTGTTTCGTCACTGTGCAGACATCATAGCATGCTTACAGATGTGCATGGTGGCCTGTTTCACACCCAGACTGTGTGGGGTAGTTCAGGATTCTGGGCTACAAACTTTTTACTTTACCACACTCTGGAAGAGCTTTTGCTTTATGTTTGTTTGCACCACCTTTGCTACAGGCACCATGAATCTCTTTCACAACAGACAACCATTGCACATGTGGCCCAACCTTGATCAAAATGTCCTTGAGCGGAGCATTGGTATGTGTCTCATGACTGTACATTATGGTAGTGAACTGGCTGATGTTAAGGAGAGTTTAACAATCATTGGACATTTATTTTTACTATGAGACTTAGAAATGTAGTGCCTGCTGTTTATTAAGAAGATTTTTTGAGAGAGATAAAACTTTGTAAGACTGTTGTTTGGACAAGGTGACATTTTTGGGTCATTGAGTTGTTTCTAAGACACATGCCATCTTTGCACTTACCTCATTCTGCTTTGACAGTAACCACAGGAAATTATCAAATTGTTGTGTTCATTAATAAATAAATTAATCAAATAGAGAACTTATGTTTGTTTTTGTCACTTAATATTAAGCTAGTTGACAAAATTTGTTCTGGAGTAAAGCACCTGCAACTTCTAATTGTTCTATGTATAATCACAGAGGATGAACTTAATCTCCAGTTACCACATTGTGACAACCTGTATGAAAGGTTGTCTAAATGTTGTCTATGAAAGAATCTCCTTATTGACCCCATTCCCAGAGTGTGTGGGTGTGGTACTGGTTCTAGGCATTTCTTTAAGTATGGAATGATAGACTTTCAGAGGAAACAAGGCATTAGTAAATACCATGTTGTTAATATTAAACTTGTAGGTACAGGGAGCCAGTGTAGTTTGCAGAATCTCTCTCAAATGCTTAGTTTAATGATTCCTGCAATTTCCTACTCATCACCTTTCTTTTCTAAAGATAAGTACTATCCAAATTGCTTATATTAGCTCTGTACCACACGGGACATTTCTGGGACATGTAATAGAGATGCAACCAATAAAGAAGTTAGGAGTGATCTGGGAGCCTGTCTCACTTGCTGTGAACTCACCAAAGGAAGGGTATAAAACACTGAAAAAGGATGTTAGCCTTCTGAGTAGCCAATTTCTAGTGTTGGCATGGCTGTAAGAAATTGAGTACAATAAAGATTTGATGGATCAAATCATGGAATTCATCAAGAGGCCAGGGAATCATGTGAACATCATGCATGTTGAGTATAGATTTCTCATGCTGTCAATCTCTCCTGGCCTCCACTATACATTTGGTGGGATATTTTAGATCTCAGTGACCTTGGAGGATGTGGCTGTGAACTTCACCCAGGAGGAGTGGGCTTTGCTGAATCTTTCCCAGAAGAACCTTTACAGAGATGTGATGCTGGAGGTCCTCAGAAACCTGGCTTCTATAGGTAATAATGATGTTTCTAAAATTAATCAAATGGAGAACTCATGTTTATTTTGGTAATTTATGTAGACGGTGAAAAGGGAATAAGTTGGTGAATTATTGCAGCAAAAATGGCACCTGTGATTTGGCAAAGCATTTCTAGCTCCTAAATATTCATAAAGATTGTTCTGTTCTCTCATTTTAGAAAACAGGTGGGAAGACAAGACCACTGAATATCAGATTGAAAACTCTGGAAGCAATGTAAGGTAACTATACTCAGAAGAGGAATTCGTGAGGGAAGTTGAGAACTGTCATATAATTTTTAAAGCAAACCAACTGAAAAAGTATGCATAATAAGAAAAGTATTTATTCTTATAATATTTTTTACCAGAAATATATACTTAGCTGTAACAGATATTCAGTCTTTTCAAAGTATTTGACATGCAAAATATACTATAAAATTGCATATGTGAATATCACTATTTGGATAATAGCCACAGAGAAGCTGTGTTGCAAAGGATTGTTTCCTTTCAATCTCTTTATTTTCAGGCAAGTTGAACAAGTCAGAAAACCTAGCCTTTACCTGATGTTGGCAGTAATGTAAAGATGTATAAATATATAGAAAATTTTGAATGAATTAAGCATTGATTATGTGCTGGTCACTTCTTCAAAGAAGTCATGGTAAACTTCAAAGGCACAGAATAGTGTGGGGAAACCTTCAAATCAATTCCAATTCTTAATTGAACAAAGAAATATTTTAATATAGTAAATCCATGTGACTTCATTATGTGTGCAAAAGACTTCATATGCCCTTCATTCCTTCAGGCAGATCACATCTCACTCTGGACACAAACACTACAACCATGAGGAATGTGAAGAGAAGCCATGTGGATTGAAACAATATAGGAAATCTCAGGTTTCTCTCAAAAGCGTTCACACACAAATGTTAATACAAATGGTAGATGGATCTTATGAAAGTACAGTATGTGGAAAAGTCATCAATTGTTCCAATGACATTGAGAGACATGAAGAAACTCATACTGGGGGGCAACCCGATAAATGGCAACAATGTGTTGAAGCCTCCTCTTATCCCACCGGTGTTCAAAGACACATGATAACACACAGTGGAGGTAAACTTTTTCAATGGGACATATGTGAAAAAGCCTTTCTTTTCTCCTCTTTATTTAGAAGACATGAAAGAACTCATTCTGGAGAGGAACTCTATGAATGTCAACAAGGTGTTCAGACCTGTATTTCACAGACAAGTCTTCAAAGGCACAGGATCACACACACAGGGGATGCACATTTCAAAAGTAAGATATGTGGGAAAGACTTTGATTATTCCAGTTTACTTAGAACACATCAGAGAATGCATATTGGTGAGAAGCCCTATGAATGTAAGCAGTGTGGCAAAGCCTTTGCTAGATCTCGTGACCTTCAAATACATGGAAGAACACATACTGGAGAGAAGCCCTATGAATGTAAGCAGTGTGGCAAAGCCTTTTCTACATCCAGTAGCCTTCACAGACATGGAAGAACACATATTGGAGAGAAGCCCTATGATTGTAAGCAGTGTGGCAAAGCCTTTGATATGTTCAGTAACCTTCAGATTCATGCAAGAGTACATACTGGAAAGAAGACTTATGAATGTAAGCAGTGTGGCAAAGCCTTTGCTAGATCTCGTGACCTTCAAACACATGGAAGAACACATACTGGAGAGAAGCCCTATGAATGTGAGCAGTGTGGCAAAGCCTTTTCTACATCCAGTTACCTTCCGATTCATGGAAGAGTGCATACTGGAGAGAAGCCCTATGAATGTAAGCAGTGTGGGAAAGCCTTTTCTACATCCAGTTCCTTTCAGATTCATGGAAGAACACATACTGGAGAGAAGCCTTATGAATGTAAGCAGTGTGGCAAAGCCTTTACTACATCCAGTCATCTTCACTCACATGAAAAAACTCATACTGGGGAGAAGCCCTATGTGTGTAAGCAGTGTGGAAAAGCCTTCACTCATATCTCTGGCCTTCACACACATAAAAAAATTCATACTGGGGTGAAGCCTTATGCATGTAAGCAGTGTGGCAGAGCCTTCGCTCGTTCCTCTGACCTTCACTTACATGAAAGAATTCATACTGGAGAGAGGCCTTATGCATGTGAGCAGTGTGGCAAAGCCTTTGCTACATCCAGTAAGCTTCACAGACATAGAAGAACACATACGTGGGGAGAAGCCCTATGAATGTAAACAGTGTGGCAATTTCTTTGCTAGTTCCAGTTACCTTCCCAAACTTTAAAAACTTATACTGGAGAAAAGCCCTATGAGTTTGAGCAATGTGGCAAAGCCTTTGCTAGTTCCAGTGACCTTCAGAGACATGGGAAAACACATATTGGAGAGAAGCTCTAGGGTTGTAAACAATGTGGAAAAGCCTTTGTTACATCTGCTCAGCTTCACTTACATGAAAGAACCCATAGTGAAAAGAAATCGTACTCAGGAAAACAATTTGCAAAGTCTTCCTTTAATAATGTTTCACTCTTTAACATGTAGTCAGTTTTCTGTAGAAAAATTTTTTGAATGTGAAATGTGGTAAATCAATATTTCTTGTCAAATTCAAAGAGAAGAGAGTGCTCACATGTCCAAATGTATCTATCTATCTATCTACTTACCTACCTACCTACTTACCTACCTACCGACCTACCTATAAATAGTACTGGGGATTTAGTCTGGGGGTCATCTATCACTGAGCCACAATGTTTTTCCTTTGTATTTTGAGACAGGGACTTGCAGAGTTCCTTAGGGCCTTGCTTAGGTGCTGAGTTTGGCTTCACATTTGTGATCCTTCTGCCTCAGACCCCGAGTCTCTGAGATTAAAGGCAAACACTACTCGATCCAACTGAATAAAGCTTTAAATGTGAAGAATTTGGAAAATCATTCCATTTTTCCTGTTGCCTTCAAAGTCATTTTACTCACACTGAAAAACAAACCTCAGAATGAGGAAGATTTGGTACATTCTGTCAGCTTCCCATCCCAGTCCTGCTTTCCTTCTCATATATGAAAATACAGAGAGAAGCCCTGAGAATGTGATTAATGTGGGAAGTTTTCTAATTTTCTGAGTTTTTTATAAGTTCTGGAAAGACTCTTCTGGAAAGATTCATGCCAAAATGAATAAATCATGTGCAAGTAAGTGTTCAAGTGTTTCCGTTTTGTTCAGTTGTATGAAAGGACTCATACTGTAGAAAATCCTGTGGAAAAGCCATGTGGGGCAGTATTCAGCTTTCATGGTTTCCTTCAAAGACATAAAGGGATTCACATCAGGGAAAACCCATCTATTCTTTAAACAATGTGATGACATTTTCACTTTTCCATGTTGTTTTTGAACATCATGGAAGAACTCACTCTGGAGAAAAGCCTTGTATATAAAAATGTGGTGAGACCTTCAGTCGTTTCAGATCTATTTAGACTTACATAGACTTGAGAATTTTTTATTTTAATTTCTTTTACTTTTTTTGGTACCAGGGATTCAACCCAGAGACACTTGATCACTGAGCCACATCCTAATTCTTTTTTAATTTTTTTTTCAAATATTTAGACATTGTATCACTGAATGGCTTAGGTCCTCACTGTGTTGCTGAGGTTGACCTTGAACTTGTAATCTCCTGCCTCAGCCTGCTTTTCCAGTGGAATTACAGTCATGACAAAATAAAAATTGTGAGAGCTTTCAAATATAATTACCAGGGTCATAGAATTGAGGGCAAGAGAAAATAAACATTATTATTGTAATTATCATCATCATCACCACCACCATCATCATATCTGAAGTGTATAAGCCCTGATCCCATCCCTATTCATTTTTATTTATTTGTTTTTTTTTTTTAATTTTGATTGAAGTGCTTTTTAAAATCTTCCCAAGGGCCTCATTATGTTGGTGAGGCTGGGTTTGAACTTGTGATTCAAATTCTATAGCCACTGCCATTACAGACCATGTTATCATGCCTGGCTCTTGGATATTTCTTGAAACTTTGATGTAAATCAATATGGGCCTTCCTTCTGTAGAGTTTCCAAGTCTTAATTGATTCAGAGGCAAGAATTACTTTTTACTGTGTTTATGTATACTAATGCCCTTCAAGCTCTAAGATTCTAGCATGATTCTGAGCATCACAGGGACATAAATTCACACCTTATACTACAAATTTTTATATTTCCAGTTGGTCTAAACTGTTCACCAGAGCACCCAGTGAAACTACAAAAGCAAACACCTTGGAGGGGTGAGTTGTGCCATCCACACATGCACACTCACACCCACGTGCACACACATGTACAGGATCAAGTCACCCTTTTCTCTACATACCCTCCCTAGTGCAGTGCTTTCATCCTCACTGTGTCATGCAACTATTGATTCCTTTGATTTTTCTCACAACGTTGCTGCCCACTACTTTTTCTCAAAAAATAATTATTATTTTATGACTTCTCAATTTATGATTTTGTGTTTTTCTAAAGTTTGATTACACATTGTGTATGTGAGTTGAGGCCTGTGCACTCCAGCATTCTGTGCAGATTGGCTAAATGTCTCTTTTTTCCTCCTTTGCTCCCTTCTTTCCTTCAGATTTTACCCAGGAGTGCTCCACCACTGAGCTTCCCCATAGCCCTTTTATTGTTATTTTTTGAGATGGGGTGACACTGTCCTCAAACTTATGGTCACCCGGCCTCAGCCTCCTAGATGCTGGGACCATAGAGATGTGCCCATTTATGTCCTGCAGCTGGCCTCTTTCTTTTCCTTGGTGCCATCTTGGCCTGTTGATGACTGTGGGACCACCACTCTGTCACTCGTGTTTGTTCTAAGTCTCATGTGTTGTGTTGTATGTAGGCACATTAAAGGGCATTGTAAAAGTTGTAATTTGTATGTATTGTTTGGAGAGGCATCTTCTCAGAATATACTTTGCCCTGTACTTAATTGAGTTGCTTTCTATTTCTTCTCTTTCCCTGGTGCCAGGGACCCAATCTTGCCTTGTGCCTGCTAGACAGGTAGGTGCTTTAGCACTGAGCATTCCCCTAGCTCAGGTGGTGAGTTTGCTGCTACTGTGTGTGTGGACCCACTGATGACCACGTCAGTAGGTGCAGCTATGCAGGTTTTCCTTTATGTTTTCTTCTGGTCCCTTTCTTCTTAAACATCTTTAGCAGGGAATTTTAACCACTGACATCCAATTTAGCTTTTAACACCATGATTAATATTTAGGTGGAATGTGCCAGAAAACCCAGGCTGGACTTCTCTCTGTGTTCAGGGAACCTCAGTAGCCCTGGGAACATTGTGTGATGATTTTCTTCATACATAGCATGTGATCAAAACTAGGTAAGGAGGGCCCCAGTTGAATGTCCTAATGTATTGGTGCCCCCTTCTGCACCTAAGAATCTTAAGTAAGCTTCTCCAGAGACCCTCACCATAATTTTCTTTAAAACAAATATCAGAAAAAAGTTTTGCAAAGAACTCAATATCCGTTAGAATGAAGATGTAATTATATTCCTTCTTCTTTTCTAGTAAAGCTGGTAAGACATGTGAATAATCTCAAAAATGTTTAAAATTTCACTTTCTTGTACAACCAAAAAAAATTATATGTAGACTCCTGCAAAAAAATAAAAATAAAAATAAATAAACCTCCACCCCCCCCCTCCGGGTGTAAAGATAATGAAATTCCAACATCAAGGTATAGAAAATTTTAGGTGATACCCTTCTGAGCCCTGCTGTCAATGAGTCTGCTCCCTGAGTCTTCCCCAAGTATCCAGCCTCATATGCCCCACATCACTAATAGAGGCTCAACTGGCAAAAAATTTCACATGGTAGCCAGGAATTTTTCTTTTAACAGTAACAGCAGGGTCTCTGATGGGATTTAGGAGCACTAGTTTTAAGACACCCAGACATTTTAGAGCTTCCTTACCAGCATTCATGACCCATTTGAAGTCCACAGTGGGTGTAGCACCCTGGAGGTGGTCAGCCTTCATGAAGGCAATACCCCTCTTGACCCTACAGCCAATAAATTTCCAGGATCCAGCTTTCCAGTGCTTGCCCTGTACTGCAAGGGGTTTGCATGTTTATATACACTTCTGGTTGATCTTGCTGTGCTCTGCTGGGGTCATTGTGCCCAGGAGGCCTGGACACTGCTGGTCCTGGGGTCTATTAATGACTGTGGAGCAGGAGGCACTTACATGGATGCCCATTTACTCCTGGGTCTGATGAACATCCTGGGCCATGACCACGCAGTCGTGCCTGGATCTGCTCTTCACTGCCGCCTTCTTCCCTGCACTGCCTGAGCTCAGAGTCCCCTCAGTTCTCCACACTCACATTCCTCTTTCCTGATGGCCTTGGTGGGCACCAGGAAACATACCCTCTATTAGCCTCATGGGCTCCTGCCAGACCCCACTCTGCACAGGTCAACATGGTGTATGGCTCAGGTTTGGCATCTCCTCCTGCTGTGGAGTCTTGGTACACTGGGCCCCAGGGTCAACCTGGTGTGTGCCACAGGGTGGACTACTCCCCCTGTCATGTGGAACCCTGGTATACTCTGCCAGTACCCTGGGTACCCTGCCAGGAGGAGAGAGGGCCTCCAGCAGAGAACTTGGGTTCTGATAGCTGTGATAGTGTGATTTAAGGACCTCCATTGACCTGTCCTGTGCCCACCCAGGGGAAGACTGCAGGGCTCCCTGGATGTATTCTGCTCCCTGGAACATGCCCCCATTTAGAACTGTGTTTGTGTCATCTGTGACTGGCTGTGATTTATAATTTGTTTTTACTTGTAGTCTGAGGTAAAGACAAATTCATTCACCAAAAGTGAGTTGACCATGGGAAAAGGGGTTGGGACAGAATTTTTTTTTTCTTGGAGAGCATATTTCTTGATAATGTAAGTACTGCTGGGATTGAGACTGCATGATTTGGAGGGAGTATAAGCAAAGCAAAGCAAGTGAAAACATTGTGACATGGGCTTCTGAAAAGGTACTTTCAGCTACTTCAATGGATAAAAATGTAAGTGGACCATTGATCTCAATTTGATGTATTTTTACATAAGAAAAAATATCCTCCCATTATATTTGAAACGTTCATTCCCCATGTGTGTGATCCTGTGCCTTTGAAGATTTTGTATGAAATACAGGTCTTAAGATTGGTCCCATTATTGAAATAAATTCATGATAGTTAAGGCTGCTTCCTTGTGAGGTGCAGACTCTGTTTTATTAATATAACATTATAGATAGGTGTTAGAATGTTAGAAGACTGGAACATAGGTAATAAAGCAGATGCTGTGGTGGCTTTTTTGACACCCAAGAAAACATATCTGATTTATGTGTCATTCATTATCTCTCTTCTGTCTCTTTTTCCAAATTTTTAAATCAGAATAATTATGTCCATCTCATGGTAGGTGAGTCATTGACAGTCCTACAGAAAAAGAAAATGACAGATATTATTGTAGTATTATTTGGTTGTAAATAGTGTGTTTTTACTTGCTAATAACTAAGTTACTGAAGCATCATGGTACATGAGGTTATCAATCTGATCTTTATTCATGTTGATTTGAAATTATATTTAAAAACTACTTTTCTCAATTTTTTTTCTTTTACTAATTATCAAACTTCATGCCATCATTAAATATCAATTGCTTCATAAATACTCAGAATTTTACCTAAATTGTTTTACAATACAATTGTCTATCCAAATTTGAAATAACTGAAGTTCATTTAAAAGTTTTGGCTTTTACATTAAGGTAAAGATATATATATAGAAATTTTTCAACCATTTTAAGTGCATAATTTTGTGCTATTAAGAGCATTCACATTGATGTATGACCATCACTGCCATGCATCTTCAGAGGTTTTTAATCTGTCCAAAGTAAAACTCATGAAACACTCTTTCCCCTTCCCTTAGTCTCAGGCAACTTTCTCTCCAATTCCTGTGGCTAGTTCATGACTGGCTTCTGTCATGAAGTATAATTTCTTCAATGTTCATTGTTATTGTGGCCTGTCTCTGTGTACATTTTTGTCTTTACAGTTAGTTTATCATTGTGTATACGTATCACATTTTGTCATTCACCTCAGGATGGATGTGGCACACAGATAGCTGTTTTACCTTTATTTATTTATTATAACTATTTGTGTGTGTGTGTATGTGTGTGTGTGTGTGTGTGTGTATGCACCCCACTGGTGAAAATACTGGATTATTTATTAAGTCAAGGATTATTGTTTTGAGGAATCACTGTACTGCTTAACACATTGGCATCACTATTTCAAATTTCCAAAAAACTCAGCAAAGGTTCAAGTTCTACACACATTTTGTCATTTATTTTTGAATAAATTTTTTTCTTGTGGATGTGAAATGGTTTCTCATTATGAATTTGATCCTCATTTCACTGGTTAGCACAGGTGCAGCACATGTTTTAATGTGTTTATTATGCATTTGGATATCCTCTTTGGAGACATTTAGCCTTCAAGTTCTTTGTTCATTTTCTAGTTGCTCTTTCTCATTCATGTGTGCACACATAATACCACTTGTGTGGATCTTAATGTTTCATGATGTGAGCTTTCCTCAAGTCTAGTGAACTTTGGCTCTAATATAATATATAAGCCTAAAAATCACAGAATTATTGGTGGTACTTCTCAAAATTGTCCAATGATGAACTTCATCAAGACTGGAATCTTGTATACTCTTCTGATCTGCATATTCTCAGGATGACAGCTCCTCCTTCCACTTCCACAAGATCCAAATGACAGACCTTGTGTTCAAATTCATTTTTTTTATAAAGAGACTGAGAGAGGAGAGAGAGAGAGGGAATTTTTTTAATATTTATTTTTTAGTTCTCGGCGGACACAACATCTTTGTTGGTATGTGGTGCTGAGGATCGAACCTGGGCCGCACGCATGCCAGGCAAGCACGCTGCCGCTTGAGCCACATCCCCAGCCCCAAATTCATTTTTTGAAGAGTTCATAAAGCTATGAGTTTGGTGCATAAGCATCCCAGAAGCACAGAGACATACCACAAATGTTGCTTGTGAAGAGTTTGGGCACAGCTGGAAAGCTGTAATGAACATAGGAATAGATGTCAGATATGGAAATGACATTCTACTGAACTCTGGAGATTGAATGAAAACCAAAAAGAGACTGGGTGGAGGTGAACAGTGAAAATTCAGAGTGTGAATTTCTGTGACTTTGTATGCGAGGTCTTGGCAATAAGAATTCACTGTGAATTTTAGAACAGAAAAAAAAATAATGTTCCCTGACTTAAGATACACCGCACCTGGGAATGTTGTACAAAGAACATTAAAGAAGATTAAAAAAAACCATTTTCTTACATTACATAATAAAACAAAGAAATTTTGGAAGTAAGTCTTAAAAAATAAATATAGAAGAAATAAATGATGCTGTGATGATTTTAAAACATATTGTAATATGGACCTCTATTGGATGAATTTAAATGAATTTTCTATGCCTATATCCTGAAAAAATAATTCCTTATACTAATTTGTAAATGCATTAGTAGATACAAGACATTCATATCCTACTGAAGTTGTAACAAATGTTATGGTTCACTAAATTTCCAAGTTTCTTAGAAAACATTTTGGTCATAATTAGTCTCAGAAAATATTAATATTTAAAGAAGAACATGAGTTTTCTTTTTCACAAATACAAAAAACCTGGTACTTAAATTAAGATGCACACATTTAATGAATAACACACATCCTGATTGCAGAAAGAAATTTTTGCAAATTGACTTAATAATCGTTACTCAACCTACTGATTCTTGTTTGTCATACCAAGGTGAAGTGTAATAAAGCTCTGTGGAAAATTATGATCAATTGTCCTCTGATTTCCTCTGGTTGGAATTATTTCCATCATAGAGAGTTAGCTAGTTGGGCACAGTGTCACACACTTAGAACTCCAGTGGACCAGGAGGCTGAGGGAGGAGGATGACAAAGTTTTCCTCTTCCCCTTAGTGATGCCCTAAACAACTTAGCAAGACCCAGTGTCAAAATAAAAACTAAAAGTTCTGGGGATGTTGCTCAGGGGTTGTGCACCCCTGGGCTTAATCTCCAGTACCAAATAATAAAAAATATAAAAATGGATTTAGTATTTCCTCTTCATTTGCATTGCTCTCATCTTCCTAATGGCTCTAATTGACAACCTATCTATGATTCTTCTCACCCTCTTGTATATCCTCCTCCACACGTTCGTCTATTCCCTGCTTAGTTTGCTGTCCCTCATTGATGTAAGTTACATCTCTACACATGTCCCTAAGATGGCTTCTGCTTTCCTGGTTCAGTGAATGTGAAATTCAGAGTTTCTCCTTTCTTTCTTTAATAAGTGGAGATACACTGTTCCTTATGTCTTTGGTTTTTGTTTATTTGTTTGTTTGTTTTTGTACTGAGGATTGAACTCAAGGTCACTCGTCCCCTGAGCCACATCCCCTGCTCAATTTTATCTTTTAATGAGAGACAGAGTCTCCGTGAGTTTTTAAGTGCTCACTTTTGCTGAGCCTGGCTGTGAACTTGTGATACCCTTTAGGGATTACAGGGTTTACAGGCATGTGCCACGGTGCCCTGTGATAATAGGTCTTTATAAAGGGCTTTATCAACTCCTGTTCTCCTATCACATATACACTCCATATCTATCTCTTACTGCTGATTTAGGACCATCAATCATTTTTTCTTCTATGTCCCCATCATTTTGGCCCTAGTTTGACTGAACATCTGGGTCCAGGAGTACACAGAGTTTGTGAGCACCACTTTTTCCTTACATTTGCATTACCTGGAATCACTTCTTGTGGTCAAGTCTTTCTTGCTTTCTGCTGTATGCACTCAGGGTAGAGGAGAAGGCCTACTCCACCTGCAGCACCCACCTTATTGTGGAGACTTTCTGCTATGCACCCTTTGCTTTACACACCTTAACCCACACCAAGATCCCTCTGGTCTTTAGCAGATGATAAAGATCTGGCTGTCTTCTATACCACCTCACCCCAATTCTCAACTCCATCTTCTACAAACTGAAGAACAAAGAGAGGTTGGGGCCCTGAGCAGATGGAGCCAGAGGGTCTGTTCTGTGTAATGTAGATAAACAATCTGCCTCTTTCCCCAGGACTTAGCTACAAGTCCATTCAACAATGTATAGTAACTGAAAATATTACTTCACACCAAGAGTGTAGAGACTAAATACAATCTAAAATATAAGTACACTTTTTAGATGTGTACAAAATTGTCTTATAAGCAGGTGTAATTTGAAATAAGACTTTAATGGTGTATTGTCCACTTTATATAAATGTGTGTATTTTTTAATCAATGAGATTTTTTTTCTTGCTCTTGCTGAAACAAGATTGGAAATTGTCTACCTGGATTGGCATTCAGCATAAAAATTTCAGTATATTCAATTTATCTTCTAACAATGTTAATTTATTATTTTCGTACATTCAAAACAGGAAAAGCAATTTTTTGAATAATGGATCTAATCAAAAGCAGTAAGTTTTATGTTTCCTTCCCCTCATTGTATACATTTAACCATTATCAATTATCCTTCTTTCAATTTAGAGAAATCATTACAGAATTCAGCAGAGAACTCATTAGAAATATTGAACTCTTCATTTTTGATGTCACATGTCAAACTAATGCTTTTTTAGTAAGGGAATGAACATCAATGAGGACTCAGATGTGCCAGCAGAGGTCAAGGGTGAGGGCAGGTGAGATATAATATGGACAGGCCAGGGTTTAGTCTGATGAGTGGGATTAGGTACACAGAGGGCCTTCTACTATCCTCCCCATGCTCAGAACACAATCCAGTTACATTCTACATAGCCCCTTCTCCTTGCATATCCACACTGTATGTCAAATGATGCTTTATGTTCTGCCTGCCACATCTCAGTGATGTGGAAATGAGTGATGGAAAGTGAGCACTTAGAAAGATTTTCAGTCATACTTATCACATATTACAAGATGATCTTAAAAATATATAATTTGAGAAAAAATAGATTATTTTACTAAGGTTTTCTAGAATATTTCTAACTGGAAAAAGTTTGGTATAAATTTCTGATGAATTATTGAAAAATAAAAATTTTATGGTGCAAAATTCACAATTCTCCAAAAGTAATTTAAGTTCTAATAATATGTTATTCTTGCTATAAATGATATTCATGTCATCCAGGTTTTTAAACTTCAAAAAGAAGACACACACACACACACACACACACACACACACACACACACATATTGATATTTGACAGTACTGAGTATCCAAACCAGATATGTCACCTATGAGGCAAGTTTCCCACCACTAAGATATACACTTGGACATAAATTTACATACAAACTCTTGTTGAGGAATAAGAGAGAAAAACAGCTTCTCACATGTCTGTTCTCACCTCTTGCACTGTTTTACACCCAAGGGAGGATCTTCCCAAATAAAAACAGATAATGTCTCACATTTACCAGCAAGGCCTTTAAGGATTTCTGTGCAGAGTGGAATATTAAACATACCACTAGTATTCCTTACAGCCCTCAGCAGCAAGGAATAGTGAAAAGAGCCCAGAAAGAGCTGAAGGCTGCCATTTGAAAACAAAAGGGGTGATACAGCACCTCCTCACCTTCTCCCTATGGTATTCAAAAGACTATTTTTTTTTACTCTGAATTTATTAACAGTGCCTAAAGGTGATGACTGAACACCTAGCTTCAAATATTGGCCCCTTGACTGGGCCTTCTCATTAACCTTTAGTACAATATAAAGACTAGTTTATCAACCAGTAGTAGGAGCCTTCACCACTCCTGGTGATGTTAGCTAGGTGATTTGCTTGTGTTTTCCCAAAAAAAAAAAATCCACAGCCCATCTGGGTCCAGCCTGGCATGTCTGACCCTGGATGCCTACCTGACATGATGACCTGTTGCACAATACAAGAAGAGAGGAAGCAAAAATGCAAGAGGACATGAGAACCCTAGATAGGGACCTGTCACAGGATCACATGGGGGGATGTAAAAGGGCTTATTCACCATGGCAAAAATATTTTTAGAAAGCCAGGGTCGTGGTTCTAACTCTCCTGGGCAAGTCTTTTTTTCTATTTATATGCACAGAGCTAACCATCGACAGTGCCATGGCCCAGGTAAATTGGGCCCTGGTCACTAGACCACCCGTTTTTTGCTGTGGCTAATTGGGAACAGCCTTTACCTAAGCTCTTTCTATAATAACTCCAGCATCATTGACCCTGAGTTTCCATCCAGGAGGTTACTGTAACCTGGAATGCCAGCATTTCCAAACCTACTCTGCTCATTTGTATCTCTGTAGTAGACATAGAAACCTATAATCCAAACAGAAGGGCTAAATCATCAAAGTGAGGAAATATTCAAACACACAATCTACAATCAGAAAAAGAGCAAAAATAAAAAAAAAATGATACAGGAGATTGAACACTGAACAATAATAATAGTAGAAAACAGAGGAAAGAAATTATGAATGGAATCAGTTGAAAGTGTTTACCATCTGAAAGTCAGGTATAACAACATTAAAGGAGTTCTAAGACCATGGCAAGGGGGGAAAAGATATTTTACTATTCATAATATGCAAGGAAAGAATATTTGTTTATGAGATTCTTGAGAGGCTAAAGGACCAGGTGTACTGTGGCTTTCATTTTCTCACCAATAAACTGGAAGGAACACGGAATTTTCAAAGTAGAATATTGGAGCTAACCTGAATGTCATTTACACAGAACCTAAAATAAATACTTTTAAAGACTCCATGTTTAAGTTCCTAGGACATTTTTTTAAAAATTATTTATTCATTCTGCTTTGTTATATGTGACAGAAAAATGTATTTCAATTTCTATTGCACATAGTGAAAATTTTTTCATGACTCCGGTTGTACAAAAAGTAGTGTCACAGCATTTGTGTCTTTATACATATTCTTAGGGTAATGATGCCCATCTCATTTCACCATCTATTTTACCCCCATTGCCCCCTTCCTTTACACCCTTCTCCTTTTCCCTATCTAAAATTCCACGATTCCTCCCATGCTTTCCCCCATCCCCATTATAAATCATCATCTTCATATAAGAGATAACATCTGGCATTCGTTTTTTTGTGGAAATTGGCTTACTTCACTTAGCATAATATTCTCCTTCTGCATCCATCTATCTGCAAATGTCCTAATTTTATTCTCTTTTTATGCTGAATAATATTTCATTGTGTGTATATATATCAAAGTTTCTTAATCCATTCATTTACTGAGGAGATCTAGGCTGGTTCCACAAATTAGCTATTATAAATTGTGCTGCTATAAATATTGATATGGCTGTGTCACTCTAATATAATGTTTTTAATTCCTTTGGGTACAAACCCAGGAGTGGAATAGCTGGGTCAAATGGGGGTTCCATTTCAAGTATTTCAAGGAATCTTCATAGAATTGTCCATATTGGTTGCACCAACCTACTCTACAACCAGCAGTGTATGAGTGTGCCTTTTCCCCACATCCTCGTCAACACATAATGTGTTTTCTGTTCTTTTTTTTAAATTTATTTTTTAGTTGTAGATGGGCACAACATAATGCCTTTATTTTTATGTGGTGCTGAGGATCGAACCCAGGTCCTGCCCGTGCTAGGCGAGTGCTCTACCGCTGAGCCACAATCCCAGCCCTGTTTTCTGTTCTTAAAAGCTGCCATTCTCATTGGAGTGAGATGAAAGAGGAATTTTGATTTCTAAGGATCTTTTTAAAATAGGCTGTGTTTCTCCAAAAAAGAGAATATGTGAATAAAGCAGATGAGAGATAAAGGGACTCTGGGTTGACCAGCAGCCGGGCAGGCTGGGAGCCAGTGGGCTGCACCTGTGGCAAGGAGGGCGCCAGGGCAGAGCAGGCCGAGTAGATAGATGTCAGTCCTGGCTCGGGTACATGCTGAGGGGTGACTTTTCCTTATTGAGGTGTAGATAGTCAGGCAGTAGCTGCTCTCTGGATGTCACAATCTCAGGTCTCATTGTAGTGAAATGTGTCTGTACAAGATCTAATTGGAGGCTGCCTTCTCTCTGCTCTGGAGAGGCCAGAACAGCTTATTTCCCACCCACACATGGGCTGCTGTTCCTGGTGCTATTCACATCCTGACCACACATGGCTGAATTTTGCTGTTGTCCTCAGTCATCTCTCTGTGATCCTTGTCCCTCCACAGGCACAACCCTGTGGAACATACACTTCCTGACCCTGATCTTCCATCCAGATGGCACCTGAGACTGCCAAGGGGAAGTGGTCTGCTGTTTGAGGTTGAGTGGTCCAGCTTGACCCACCTTTGCTCTTTATCCTCTAAAGAGCCCCCTAGGAGACCCTTGTCCTCACCACCAACTCAGAGCCCTGGTTCCATGAGGTGATGAGCAGAGGCCCGCAGGCTGTGGAGGAGCATCAGTGGTTGCTGAGCCCCTTTCCCAGCAGCTGAGCACCCTGCACAACCTGTGGAGGACATGTTTGCAGCCTTGCCATGTCTCTTTCCCCCTGTGCTTGTGCAACACAGAAGAACAAGGGCAGTGGCCATCTGCGTGGAAAGAGCTAAAGCGTGGTCCAAACAGCTCCTCACTCTGTCCTCAGGCATTCTTTCCATGAGGACCAGTGATTCCCTACATCAACACTTAAAGTCGCAATGCACAAACCACACTGAATGAAATGCACCCTCAGGGGCCACTCTGAGCTCCCAGCAAAGAGACCAAAACTTCCTGCAATTACAGGCTGAGGCAGAAGACCCTGATCAAGCCTGGAGGAGGCCACTGTGTGCCAATATCTTGGCTGGGCACAAGATCATGAGCCACTCACAGCTTTGAAGATTCAAACAGCAATTCTTTATTCCCGAACTCACACCGGCCTCCACACACGTTCTCGGGCAATCCCAGTTCTGCTGCCCCCAATTCACCTACTCCACGAGGCTTTCTTCCCAAAATACTCTCTGAATCTCATGAGAACTCAAAGGGAGCTCAGGTAGCAGGAACATCCTATTTCCAGCAGCAATAATCCTCAACATCGAACTTCCCTAAAACCCATAGTCTTAAACTGGGAACGCCCTTAACCCAAGGAGCGGGATACATCCTCAAACTGCAGGATACACCCTAATCCTGGATCCACCCTGGTCATTGAGCAGGGTCACCTTTCTCAAACACACATGCAAGGTCACATCAAATTTCCAAGGCAAGTCCATTTAACATGGGGTACGCTGGCAAGGAAATATCGATGTGTCATTCCTACTTGGCAATGGCCCTCAGCAACTGTGCAAAGAGAAGGTGCTTCCATATTGCACAGATTTGAAGGTGTAGAAGAAGAAAGCCCCACAGGACAAACCTGACTCTGATAAGACATGGCATGTGATAAGGAATCAAATCTCTGATATGGCTTTCAGAAGCAACAAAGTTTCCACCCTCAGGACCCCGTCCCCTCCCCAAAGCCTTAATTCTTAACACCATCACCTTTGGGGTAAAGATTTTCATATAAGAATTTGGGGGGGAGGGGCTGGGGATGTGGCTCAAGCGGTAGCGCGCTTGCCTGGCATGCGTGCGGCCAGGGTTCGATCCTCAGCACCACATACCAACAAAGATGTTGTGTCCGCCGAGAACTAAAAAATAAATATTAAAAATTCTCTTTCTCTCTCTCTCTCTCTCTCTCTCTCTCTCTCTCTCTCTCTCTCTCTCCCCTCTCTCACTCTCTCTTTAAAAAAAAAAGAATTTTTGGGGGACTCCCATACTCAGGTCATTGCAGTGGTCAGATGGCTGGTGTGTCACTGTATTAGTCTTCCTGGGCTGCTGTAAAAAAAACACCAGGCCAGGGGCTTGTAGACCACAGACCCTGACTGCTCACAATGACCTCACTTCAGTCACCACCTGTAGCCTCCTTCACTTTTGCCTGACTGCCAAATCCAACTCCAATCCACTGGATCTTGGGATAAGAAAAGAATGGAAGCTGGTCAACCCTAGGAATCCTACTTCCTTACAAACTCTATGCTTTGTGGAACAGAAAGCCAGCATATTGGGCCAGCTCTGTCCCGTGTCACCCGCCCACCTCATCACCTCCTAGATCATCAGCATCCTCTGGGTTGTGTCATCCCCACCAGGTCTAACCACACACTTGACACTGTTGACATTTTAACCCAAGTTCCCATAGAGGCTCCAAGTTCTTACCCCATAAATGTTAAGCTATTAATTCTGCAAATGTATCAACAAAATTGTATTTTGTAGTAGTAGTATTAATAGTGTTGGTACCAGGGATTGAACCCAGGGTACTTTAGCACTGATTTGCATATGGATTTTTACATTTTAGTTTGAGGCAGACGCTAAGTTGTTTAGGGCCTTGCTAAGTTGCTGAGGCTGACCCCCAAGTTGCAATCCTCTTTCCTCAGCCTCCCAAGTCACTAGAATTATCAGTGTGCACCACTACACCTGACTTCAACATGATTATTGACATTGTGCATTAAAATAGGCTGGAAATCATAATGTAGAACTTATGTTTTATTACATTATGATTTAAATGTTATTATATAACAATATGCTCTGTTATGTGCAGTTTTGAACTTTCTCACCTTCCCCTATCCAAGCAACCTGCCTCAAAAACCTCTCCACAAGGAAGTAGCTCTCTCTGACCCTAGAACATTTGTAACCCAGGATCATGCTCAGTACATTTGACAGTCTACCTAGCAACACCCAACATACTTATTTTCTGAGATTCTAAGACATCTTTGCTCCGAGGACCCAGGGTCTCCTCAATAAACATAGTATTGTCTGCTGCGGTGGGGTGGTGCACGCCTGTAATCCCAGCTGCTTGGGAAGCTGTGACAGGCAGATTGCAATTTGGAGGCCAGTCTAAGCAACTTAATGAATCTCTGAGCAACTCAGCAAAACCTTGTCCCTATGAAAGATATTAAAAAAGCTGGTCATGTTGCTCAGTGGTTAAGTGTACTGAGTTGAATCTCTAGTACCTAAAAACACAAATAAATAAAATAAAATAAAAATGAAGAGAAACAACCCATACAATGCACTGGGCTGTTAATCTAGGATGTTCGGAGGTGAGATTTGGCAAATGCATTCATCATGTACAGTATTTGCGGTTTCTGGATGTAACCCCATCTGTAAGTTCGGGCGCGTATGGAAATGCAAATATTCAAATTTCCAAATTAAAAACAAAAACCTTTTTTCTACCTCCAGCACCCTGCAGGGATTCCAGCTCTGAGTTGAGGGGGCTGAGCCTCCTGCCTGTATTTTCAATCAACACCCACTCCCCAATGATTTAGGGGAGCCTGGCAATATGGGAAGCTCTAGTGTTCTTTGGTAAAAATACAGAACTGATTTGGAATAGTAAAAACAGATTATCTGTCTCAGCAGAAGAAGCAGGGTCCTGCCGAGAGCACCATCATGCAAGTCCCCAATAAGAAGACATTTGGCCTCGGGTCCCCTTGGCTTAGCATGCAGGATACCCTAGGCTCTGAGTGCAACATGCAGGGAGTCCAGCACCCTACAGATTCCAAAAGCAGAGTCTGATGGAGCTGAACACTCACTGATTCTCTGAGGTGGTTATGCTGTCCCAAGACCCTTGGTGGTGAGAAACTGATGTGATTCCATTTAAAAAAAAAAAATAGCCTCTACCTCAGAGCAGGAACTGTCCAAGGGAGGAATGACTCTTGATCTTGGAAAACCCACAGAGCATTCCTAGGCATGGAGCTACGTGCTGAGTTGTTTGTCTGTAAATAACAGGAGAGATCTGAGGTGCCAGGTGTCCCTGACTCAGCAAGGCTACTTCCTGGAAAGACCAAACCTTGTTTGTGGCCTACCCCCCCCCAGTAGTCTCAGTGAACCATAACGCATTAGGAAACCATGGAGTTTGGTGTATACACCCTTGCAACCCATCTTGGCCCCACCTCTTGAACCCACCAATCACCCCTACCCAAATTGTTTCGGCCAGGGCATTTGCTAATCAATGTTTAAAGTTCTTTGATTTTCACACAGTGTGAAATGATTTGTGTGTGATGTTGTGACATGTAGAGTATCCCCCCCCAAACCTATAAAATCTCACTGAACGAAGGACCAGTACTCACTCCCTGGGACCACTGTCATGGAAATGGTAGTGAGTCCAGGCTCGAGCTTGCAGTAAAGACTCCTGTGTGATTACATCAGATTCGGCCCCTGGAGGTCTATTGGGGTCCCACGAATCTGGTATAACAGTGGGAATAAAAAATGCCCCCCCTCAGAGTACTCAGGCCCCACCTTGGGTTAAAAAGCTCCAGAGGCCCCAAACTCCCTGGGCAGCCAGAGAGGAGAACCTGTCCCCAAGGGCACTGCTCAGGCCAGAGTTTTCAGGTTAATGGATTTAGCCCCGGGAGCTTGCAGGACCAGGGCTGAGAGGCCAGCAGACGTTGGGGTGGATCATGGGCCCTGGTCCGGGGACAAGATCATGCAGCTGTGCTAGCCGCAGTCTTAAGATCCACAGAGTAGAGGGGTGCACGCCAACCCCAGTAAATGGCCCTACTCAGGCCCGGGAGGGGACCAGCAATGGCAGGGGGGGGGGAAGCACAGGTGTTAGGTGACCCAGAGTCACCAAAACCCAGCCCCAGGTGCCTTCTCTGCATGGCCCTGAGAGCAGTGCTGGGGTGGGTTGCAGATGGAGGTGGGGGGCCTAGCAGGAGAAGGAGAAACTGAGCCTGCAGAGCTGGAGGTGCCGCTCCCTGGTCTAGAAGGGTGACAGGTGTCACCCCAGGGCCTCAGAGACTTGCCTCCTCATGCTGAGACCCTGGGTCAGCTTCTGGAGGTATGTTCTTTCTAGGGCTTGTGGGTTTGCTTGAAAATGTTGGTGCATCTGAAACCTTGACATGGAAAGAATACACTGGAGGGGGACTTCCTCCTGAGAGACAAAATGAGGTCAGTCTGTGCAGTAGAGGGACATGTGTCATTGGGGCAAGTGAGTGTGAGCTCACAGACATGAGACCCACAGATGTCTGAAGCCTAAGTCCTACAGATAATACTGAATCCTACATACACTTTTCCCTTTCTTTACATGCCTATGATTATCCTTCTATAAAACCTCAAAGTCCTTGTCAGCACCTGAAGACAGCATAAGGGCAGGGTTTCCTTGTCTTCCTGGTGTTAGCTGCACTGGCCAAAGTTTCTTTCCTGCTTTGCATCATGACCTTTTCTGTTTGATATTGGGGCAAACACCTGACCAGACCTGTGGGATTCCCCAGAGTCAGGTCTCTGCATAAGACTTCCTAACAGTCAAAGTAGAACATGCTCACTAAGCACAAGGCACCCATTTTATTTCCACCGCACATTGCTGCCCTAGAGGATTGCCTTCCCTCCTCGCCCACGCTCTCTGCTGGGGATGGAACCTGAGCATCAGAGCCAACCCCAATTGCTTCCTTTCATCGCTCAGGCTGCCTCCTCAGAGCCACAGAGGCCAGGAGGTGATGAGAATTACTAAAATAGTTTTCAAATTGTTCTCATTTTTAGATATTGTGTATGGGTCATACATATGATGTCTTTAAATAGTGTTTCAGAAATGTGGAGACTGGGTCTTTCTAAGTTGTTTGAGGTCGCATCAGCTGGAAATATATATATATATAAAATCACATAGTTTTTTCTTTTTCTTTGAGGTACTGGTGAATAAACCCAGTGGGGCTTGACCTGGACCTCTGAGCTACATCCCAACTCTATTCCTTTTTATTTTAAGAGAAGGTCTCACTGACCTTGGGCTCCTCCAGCCTCAGCCTCCCTGAGAAGCTGTGCTTTGTTTTTGTGTTGAGGTTAAACCCAGGGCCTCCCCATGCTCAGAAAGCACTCTGTGGCTGAAGCCTAGCTCAGCGCCAGGTGTCACCTCTGTACCAGAGGCTAAGCCAAGGCTTCCCACCTGGATTAGTTCCCAGCACAGCCGGGAAGCGCCGCCTGAAAAGGGCTGGGGCCAAGAATCTGTCACTAACCCAATTTCAGCCAGTGATTGGATGATGTTAGCTGTCAGTCACGATGCAGAGGCGGGCCTGGAGGTCATCCATCAGGGTCGCTGGGGGGAACTGTCCAATCAGTGCGCAGAGGATGGGGAAGGGCGGGCTTCCGCAATCTCGCGGGCTTTTCTTCCTCCCCGACTGGGCTAGTCCTTCTCCAGTCCCAGAGTTCTCTGCTCCAGGGACCCGGGACTCTCGCAGCCTGTGTCCCCGGGGATCTCGGGTGCCCGGAGGTTCCTCGAGAGGACCCCGGGTCACCACAGAAAACAAAAATGGTGAGTTTGCGACCAGGGCTGAAAGTGCGCGGTCAGCACCTGCCTTGGGGCCCTGTGCGGGGGTGAGCTGCGGAGCGCAGTGGAGTCCCCGCTTGCGGGTGGCCCTGGGCCCTGTCCACTGGTCTCGCGGGGTGAGCTGGGTTTTGGATTTTTGAGGTCAGCTGCTGAGCGCCGCGGAGTCCCCGCTGGCGGGTGGCCCTGGACCCTGTCCCCTGGTTCCCTGGGTTTGGAAGGGCGGCTCAGGTCCCCGGAGTCCCCTTTGCCCCCTACTGGTGGCCCGACCCACTCTTCTCAACGTGGAGGAAGCAGGGCCACAAATGCACCCTCCTTCTCCCAGGGGAGCTCCTCCGGAGGCTGCTGTAGGTCCCCCGAATTGCAGGCGCCTCCTGCCTCTAAAACCCACCTTCCCTCCACCTCACAGCTCGGCCAGACGTTCGTTCCTCCCACTCGGTCCAAATGGACACCGTCCGCTAATTGTCACTTTTCATCTAGTGAAATATTGGAGAGATTAGTTCTTTTCTTTTAATTGGGGACCCAAACTCGGGGAGCTTTATCAGCCACATCCCCAGCCTCCCTTTTTATTTAATTTTGAGCTGTCATCCCAGTTGTTGTGGAAGCTGGCGTCCACCTTGTGATCATCCTCCTTCAACTCCCCAAGACCCCCTTCCCACTGTCCCTGGCAAGAATACCACTTTTGAAAGAAGTGGATTAAAAAAGTCTAGTTACATTTCCGCTGTTAAAAATCCTAATTTACAGCCAGGTGCAGTGGTGCACACCTGTGATCCTTGCAGCTCCAGAGGATGAGACAGGAAGATTGCAAATTTCAGGACAGCATTAGCAACTTAGCTGGGCCTTATGCAACTTGAGGAGACTGTGTCTCAAAATGCAATATAAAAATGGCTGGAAAGTGGCTCAGTGATAAAAATGACTCTGGGTTTATTTCCTGGTACCATAACAACAACAACAACAAAAAACTAATTTACCTTTTGCTACCCCTGTAGTTTTTCTTAAGTTCATCCTAAGTATGTATAGAAAGTTTGTGAGATTCAATTTTGTCTGAAATCCGGGTCCTAGATTCCAAATGCCACTTAGGATAGAGAGAAACTCTGTTTTGCATTGTTGCTGCAGAATATGAACCGATTTCTTCAAAAACAGTGATGTATAAATTTATGAATGTTATTTCTTGAAAACATCAGTTTCTGTCCTTTACAAGGTGGAGAATTTGACAGGGGATGACTGTTTGTTGCTGCTGTTGTCTGGACTTGACAAGTTCCTGTTAACTGTGTGGTTTTTTTGGTATCAGGAATGCAATCCAGAGGTGCTTAACCACTGAGCCACATTCCCAGCCCCTTTCAGATTATTTGTTTGAAGCCAGGGTCTTACCACATTGCCTAGGGCCTCTGACCCCTGCACATCTGGGGTTACAGGTGTACACCATTGCACCCATCTTCATTGTAAATTTTAAGGACGATTTTGGCAATACCTAAAATACCCAACTGTGATCATTTAACCACTGAATAATTTATCAGTGAAGTAGTAAATGACACCCATTTTCTGGGTAGGAGAGATACATGTGCCTAAATAAGGGTGCTGATCCCCTTCATGAGCACTCTCACCATGTCACCTGATTCCTGTTCACTGCCAACTGCCTCCTCCTAGGGCCACCCCTTTGGAAATTGGCCTTTTAGCTTATGAAACTGGAAGTATGATAAATGCGCTCTCTACTCACTCTGTTCTGTACAACATTTTGGCTGGTCTTAGATACAGTCTACCATTCCCATTTTTAGATGTAGTTTTTCTTAAGTTCACCCAAAAAACACAGGAAACCATGCCCTAAATTTCACAGATTTTACTGAAATGTTCAGTGTTTTTTTTCAGAGAGTGTAGATCATGGGAGCATTCAGTCTCCTTTGTGAGAAAGTGTGTTGTCTTTCTATTGATTTTGTTGTATTTTATGCCTCTCATTGTAGACCTTTTTTTATTATAATCATTTTTTATCACTCATTACACATATTTTAGTTAGTTTGTTATGTTTTGTGTGTGAACTGCTGGGGATTGAACTGAGGGCCACATTCATGCTTGGCAAATTCTCTACTACCAAGCTACTCTCCAGACCAAGAAAATTAATATTATGGACTGTTTTTTATTTATTTGCTTACTTACTGAGTACTGGAGATTGAAGCCATGAACTTGCTCATGCTTAGTTATCCTCCAAAAAAGAATTTCAACTTTGTGAACAGTATTTTAGAGGTGGGCAGGTGTTTTGCTGGGGGATAAACCACTGAGCATATCCTCAGCCCTTCTTCTTATTTATTTATTTTTATCTTTTATTTTATTATTATTTTTTTAATTTTGTATAGTTGTAGATGGACAGAATATCTTTATTTTGTTTATTTTTCTGTGGTGCTGAGGATCATACCCAGTGCCTCACACATGCTAGAAAATGCTCTGCCACTCGGCTACAGTCCCAGTCCCTTCTTTTTATTTTTGATGAAGACCAGTCTCACTAAATTTCTGAGTGTCTTGCTAAGTTGTTGAGACTGGCCTCAAACTTGCCATTTTTATGCCTTAACCTCCCTAGTTGCTGAAATTGCAGGTGCACATTGTTGCGGGGCAGGTCCCTCAGAAAACATATCAAGTCCCAGTTCTGTCCGAATTGAAGAGTCTTTATTTAGCTGGCCAGCCGGCGATGGCTCCCCACAGGACCCATAACTTTCTCTGCAAGGAACAGCTCCAAGCCTGAGCATTTTAAGATATTTAAAGGTAAAAACTCCATCTGGGTTGACGCAACTATAAGTAAGCAGGTGCAGAAGCTGAATTGGGCTGTTAATGAGACAATGCAATGGGTACATTGGTATTTCCCGCAGGACTTTGCAGGTTGGCAGAGCAGCAAGCCAGCAGAAGGGAAGTGGGTCAAAATGACCCTAGTTCAGTACAAGTTAGACAAAGGTTATTAACATCTAGACAATCAATCTCTGACAAGGTATGTTGGAATAACTTTCCGTTTGCAGCTAGCAGCTAGCAGCTATGAGCAGCTCTGAGTGCTTGAAGAATCTCCACTCATTCAGGCCTGATAGGAAGGCCTGCAGGATGGGATGCTCTGCTCTAGTGAGCCGTTAGTGAAACCACATCCTTAGCTTTGTGGTTAGCATTGCCAACCTGCCAGGCCAGGAAACTGATAGCCAGGAGCTTCGACATGGAACTTCTTAGAAACCCCCTTCCCTAGGGACAAAGACCCTTCCTGATGATAGCCATATTTAGAGCACCCTCCTAGTGTGGTTACATTAGGCATAAAATGATTGGCTTATGGATACTGTCTTGCTTGTGTATGATTGATGGGCACACCCACTCTACCCCCCCCCCCACCACGACTAAGGTAGCCGAGAAACTAATTTTCCACATCAGTAACCAGAATGACAGCAAAGGTCCATTGCCCAAGAAAAATCGAAACCAAAGAGAATAATTTCACATTATATAAGAATTGCTACTTTGTGTTGCCAAGTATGTTATGCTAGGTAACTATTGGGTACAGAGGAGGGGCTTTCCCATGGGAGAAGCATTTCTTACATGATATGGAGTTCAGGGTAAAATGGAGTCTGTTTGCTCATTGTCCATACAGCCTCGCCCATAATACCACCACTGCACCAGCACTTAGAATGCCTTTTAAAGACTTATCATCCCATTTCTCTCCAGATGGACACAGTATTGAAAATCAGTTTCCTTGCTTTTCTCTCGAGTTTTGAAATTTGAAGCTATGACTCCTCCTCTTTCCTTTATTTTTGCATTATTATGAAAAAGGTTTTCAGTATGTAATATTGTTTCTTGGGTATATATTTGTGAGACTCGATGGCAAGATATTTATCCACTTTTTTTATTAAATAAACTTTGTTTTCCAGAGCAATTTCAGGCTTACATAGTTTGTTAGTCAGTGTTCTCTAGAGGAACAGCATCAAGAGGAAGCATGATTATCAAAGGGGACTCATTAGATTGGCCTACTTGACCTGAAGCTGGATGTCCACAGTGGCCATCTGCAGCTGGAGAGCTTGAGAAGTAGTAGCTGCAGAGTCCAAGAGGCTGAAGCCTCAGAACAAGAGGGATCAATGGTGCTGCCCTAGTCCAGACCAAAGGTTCTGGAACCTCCCTGGAGAATCACAGGCAGCGTCCACTTTGGGAGAGTGAAGAAGGCAGACTCTGATATCCTCAGGCCATTGCAGCAGCCATTGGAGAAGAAAGGGGCTTACTCTGCTGCTGCTTCCTCCTTCTTCCAACTTTTGTTCCACCCAAGACACTGTCCTATTGGATGGGGCTGTCTAGCTGAAGGAGATTTCCCCACCTCAGTTTGCTATCTCACATGCCAATCATTCCTAGACACACCCAGAAGCCCCTTCTTATCAGTATATCTTAATCCAATCAAGCTGACAATTCAAATGAGCCATTCGCTACACATAGTATCAAACATCCCTATCTCCAGTTTATACTCTCCACTGTTTTCAACATCTTGAATTGGTGTAGGATATCAGTTACTGAACCAGTGTTGGACATTTGATGAAGAGAGTGGATGGAGGAACACATTATGATAAGCCAAAGTTCATCCTTTACCTTAGGGTTCCTTGTCTGTGTGATGTGATTGTGTGTGTCATGTAATTTATAAGATAATGTCGTACAGAAGAGTTTCACTGCTCTGGGAATCCTGTGTTCCCCCTCTTCATCACGCCTCCTCATTCCTCCCTCCCTCTCTGCTCCCTGAGTCCCTGGCACCCATCAGTTCTGCTAATGCATCTAAAATGTTGTCTTTTCCAGAATGTTCTTGACTTGGAATCTTACTGCACTTGGCATTTCAAACTGGCTTCTCTCACTTACCAGTCTGCCTTTAAGGGTGCTGTGTCTTTCCAGGCTGCAGAGCTCATTTACTGCATGACATTCTTTGGTGTGATTAAACCACAGTTTGTCCATTCAGTATTGAAAGCGACATCTTCCTTGTTTCTAGCTTTGGGCAGTTCTGGATATGGCTGCTATAGTCACAGCTGTGAGGTTTTCTGTGCACATAATTTTCATCTCATTTGGGTAGACACCTGGGAGTGTGGTGACTTAATTCTGGAGTGCACCATGTTTATTTGGTAAGAGCGTGACTGTCTTCCAGAGAGGCTGTTACCCTTCTGTTCACATGAGCAAGGGAAGAGTTCTTGCCGATTCATGTTTTCTCTGTCTTTCAGTGCTTTCAATGTTTGGCATTTGGCCACTCCAGTGGGTATCTGGTGGCACCTTATTGTTTAATTTAAAGTTTCCTAATTAAGTGCTGGTGAATATCTTCTCACACCTGTGTTAACAGTCTCTATTTCTTGGATAAGTGTCTTTCCAGGTTTTTTTGCCCACTTCCAACTTAGTTGCTTGCTTTCTTACTGAGTGTTCTTCCTGTATGTTGTATACCAACCCAGTGTCACTATGTATCGTGACAACATTTTGTCCAGTTCTCCAGCATGTCTTCTCATTCTCTCAAGTGCATCTTTTGAAAAACACAAACTTCATTTGATCAAGTTCAATTTACAAGTTTGTCACTCACAGATCATGTGTCTGATGTTGCATATGAAGCTGTCATGCCAGCCCAGATTTCTCTGTAAGTACTTCTTTGTCATTTTAGTGAAGTTCTGAAGTTTGCATTTTGTACTATGATGTATAGGCAATTTTTTTGGTGCTGACAAGTGAACCCAGGGCCTGCTAAGTGCCAGGCAGGTGCTGTGCTAGAGCTGCAGCCCCAGCACTGTGTCCTACCTTGAGTCTGAGGCTCCACTGGGAGCTGATTCTGTGACATTTGTGAAGTGAATATGTTTTCTTTTTTTGCATATTAATGTCCAGGTGCCTTGGCAACTTTTTCCAGGACAGTATATTTTCCATTGATTTTTCTTTGCTCCTTTTTTTTTAAAAAATCAGTGGAATATATTTATACTGTGCCAAATACCACAGTCTTGATGATTGTAGATTTTTAGTAGTTCCTAACCTCAGGTGGTGTCCATCCTGAGAATTTAGTGTTCATTACTGTGTTGGTTGTTCTTGATCTTTTACTGAAAACATAACTTAAAGTAATTTTTACTGGGATCATATTGAATCCATAACTGAAATTGGTAAGAATTAATAATGACCCTGAGGCTTCTCATCTGTGAACATGAAATATCTGCATGTATTTGCCTTGTCTTTTACACTCTTATTAGAAGTTTGCAGTTTTTTTTATAGATTCTTATCAGATTTGTATATGAGTATTTCTCTTTTATTGGTGCTGTATAAGAGGTGTTTGTTTTTGGTGTTGGGTATTGAACTCAGGGCTGCTCTACCATTGAGCTACATTCTCAATTCTATTATTATTATTATTATTATTATTATTATTATTATTATTATTATTATTATTTTAAACACAGACTTGCTAAATTGCACAGTCTGGACTCAAAGTGGTGACCATCCTGGTCAGCCCCCTGAGTGTTAGTGGTCAGCCCCCTGAGTGTTAGAGACCATGTGCATTGCCTCCATGCCCAGCTTGCTGATGTCAATCATATAATAATTGTCCTCTTATTTAGCATGACAACACTAATATCATCTTGTTCCTTTTCATGATTCTTCATGATTCCACATAGAGAAGAGGATCATGCTGTCTCTCTATAAAGACATTGATGTTTTTCTGAGCTTGAGTGTGTTTTTCCATTGTTCTTAACTTTTTTCTTTAACTATTGATGTAGTCATGATATTTATTATTTAGCTTTGTGTTGTGATGGATAATGTTAAATGATTTTTCAGTTTTGAATCAGCCTCGCAGAGTTGTAATAATTCCCTCTTGGTTGTGGTATATGATTTTATTTTTGGTCTCAATTCAGTAATGTTTGATGAGGAATTTTGCATTGATGATCATGAGAGTCATACATAATATCCTTTTTTATTTAATACTTTTCTTTATCTATTTAATTTTGATAATATGTTAACTTAAGTCTCAAAAGAATTAGGAGGTTTAACTTGCCTTGTGTGTTGTAGGAAAAAAAGTAGAAAATTGGTGGCAGTTCTTATGTGTCTCATGGAAGCCTGTTTGAGATGTCAGAGCCTTGCCTTGCCTTTTTGGGTAGTAATTAGTTATTGAGTCTGTTTTTTCGGTAACCATGGGCTCATCTCTTTTGTGTATTTACCCTGTGTGTAAGTTGTAGGAGATTGTCTCTCTCAGAGAAATGGTCCAATATCTCTAAGTTGTCTAATTTGTGTCAAGCACATATTCATGAAAATCTTTAATCTCAATGCATTTGTCATGATGATACTTTTAATTCTCTTAGTTTATCAGTTCTGTTGCTCTTTGCTTTAAAATTATTGTATATTTTATTCTTTTATTTTATTTATTTTGTTTGCATGGTGGTGCGGATTGAACCCAGTTTCTCCCAAGCACTAGGCAGGCACTCTTGCACTGAGCCACAAGCCCAATCCCTGTCCTCTGTATTCTTCGCCTTATGTCAGTTTATCAGTGATGCTGATGTTCATGAACAGCTTGATTTTGCAGACTGCAGATTTCCTGATTGTGGTTTCATCAACACCCTCTCTGTTACCTTCTGTGCTTGATTTAGGTTTACCTGCTCTTTTTTCTCTGGTCTCCTGAAGTGGAAGTTTCAAATGTGCTTTCGATGACTTAGGTACCAATGAGGCATCCCCTGTGCTGTTCTCTACAGATTTCCTATGGTGGACTTTTACATTTCATTTCCTTTAGAATGGTCACCTTTTCTCTCGAGTCACCTCTTTCTCTCTTTTTTTTTTTTTTTTTTTTTTTAAAGAGAGAGTGAGAGAGGAGAGAGAGAATTTTTTTTTAATATTTATTTTTTAGTTCTCGGCAAACACAACATCTTTGTTGGTATGTGGTGCTGAGGATTGAACCCCGGTCGCACGCATGCCAGGCGAGCGCGCTACCGCTTGAGCCACATCCCCAGCCCCTCACCTCTTTCTCTTGATCTGTTTAGAGCCCTGTGCATCACCTCCATTTGTCTAAAGGCTTTCTGGATGCTTCTTATCTGATTTCTGCTTTACCCTCCCTGTTCTTTGAGCATACATGGGATTTCTTTGGGGTTGCATGCTTGTAGAGGTGTGGTTTATGGCTCAGGATGTGCTTTGTCCTGGGGGTGTTGCTGTGACCCTGAGAACTCTGTGTGCTTCCCCTTTGGCTGAAGTCCAGTGCAGTCCTCCTGTCTGCCTTTCTGATCCAACAGAGTTAGGCTGATGTCTCCAGTGTAAGTGTGCATTCTTCATTGTCCTGGACAGTTCTCTGGCTCTACCCAGTGTATTTTTCACTTTGTTTCAGTTGCATGCACATTAAAATTTAAGAGCGTTATTTTACAGTTTAGACCAGAAACAGAACAGACGTGTAATCCCATGTTATGGGCAGAAGGATTCCAAGTACAAAGACAGCCTCAGTATATGTTAGAGACACCCTGAACAAATTAGATCCTATCTCAAAACAAAAGTAAATAAATAAAATTTAAAAGGGTGGGGATGTGGCTTAGTGGTTAAGCACCTCTGTGTTCCATTCCTGGTATTAAAAAAAAAGAAGAAATGAAAAGAAAAAAGAAGGAAAGAAGGAAAAAACGGAAAGAAGAAAGAAACGAAGGAAGAAAATTTAACCTAGGGATTCTGAAGTCTGATCTTGCTCAGGGTTGGTCAATCTCAAGTCATGTATTTTCCTTTGCTGAGCCATGGCTTCCTGTTTTTCAGTATTCTTTGTGCATTTTGTTGTTGAAAAGTGGATGGAAATGTGTTCTCCCCTTTCTCCTATGGTGCTCTTCCTGTTTCTTGAAGGCTTCATGCATTTGCTTAGAAACTGCTTGGTCTGTGGTGTGTGTGGTGAGTTGGCTTGTGTTCAGTCCATTTCTAGACTCCCCTGAGTGCCAGTGTGGTGGGACAGAAGGGAAGCAACAGACAAGACTCTGTCTTAAAACATCAAATGTGAGGGATGGGGATATAGCTCAGTTGTTAGAGTGCTTGCCCTGCATGCACAAGGCCCTGGGGTCGATCCCCAGCACCAAAAAAAAAAAAAAAAAAAAAAAAAAGAATGTGAGAGGGATGTGGCTGCATGATTTTTATCCCCTGGACTGGGTTTGATTTCTGCTATGTTTTTAATCTGCCCCATCATAAATAAATAAATAAATAAAACCATGTTTCCTTTAAGTTTCTGAAAAGTGTTTTAGTCTTTCGCATTTCAATGTGTAATAAATGGACTTTTGTCTTCAGAATGCAGGGATAGAGTACCTTTTGCCACGTAGATTCCAGTTGGCGTGCGCCATCACTGTGATCTGTCTCTAGGCACCTTCTCTCACTCATCATCTTTCCATGCATGGAGGCCGGCTCACTCAAGGCTTTCTCTTGGGCTCTTATTAACCTCTGCTGATACTGTGCTGCTCAGAATGCCATCTGCCTTAAGTCCTTGAGTTGGTGCTGTGGCAGTAGCAGGGGCACTGTCTAGCAGGTGAGCTCTTTGGCTGTTCCACACCGTGCAGAGATCACAGCCTGCTTAGAGACACGCGTGGAGTGGCCCGTTTCACTCACAGCGTGGGATACTTCAGGATTCTGGGTTGCAAACCTGCTGCTTTACCACACCCTAGAAGTGCTTGTGCTTGACGTCTCTTTCCACCAGCTGCGTTACAGGCACCAGGAATCTCTTTCACAACAGACCACCATTGCACCTGTAGCCCATTCTTGATCAAAGTGTCCTTGAGCAGATAGAACATGGGTGTGTGTCTCATAGTTGTACATCATCTGAGTGAGACATCTGCTGTTCAGAGGAATTTGACAATCATTGGACATTCATTGTTGACATGAGGTTTGCAAGAGTACTTTCTGCTGTCTGTTAAGAAGGCTGTTTTTCAGACTTATAGAGCTTTGTAAGGCCGTTGTTTTTGACAAGGTGACATCTTGGGCACATTGAGTTCTTTCTGAGACACATGCCATCTTTCCACACACTCCATTCTGCTTTGACATGAACCACCGGATGTTCTCAAATTGTCATGTTTGTTAATCATGTTGCTTGGGGCTGGGGTTGTGGCTCACTTGTAGATTGCTTGCCTAGCATTTGTGAGGCACTGAGTTTGGTTCACAGCATTATATTAAAATAAAATAAATAAAGGTGTTAATCATTGTGTTTGATTACTAGTTGGCTTAGTTTTCTTCTGGAGTAAATCACCTGCAAACTTCTATTTGTTCTTGTTATAATCAACCAAATTGAGCTCAATCCCCAGTGAACACGTTGTGACCAACTGTGTGAAATGTTGTCTAAATATTGTCTGTGAGGGAAGATCCTTAGTGTCCCATGCCCAGAGGTTGTGGGTGGGGCCTAATTCTAGGCATTTATTTAAGGAGGGAACAATAAACTTTCAGAAGGAAATGGGAGAACAGTAATTTCCATGTTGTTGACATTAACTCTGGAGGCCCAGTGAGCCACTATGGTTGGCAGAATCTGTCAGAAATGCTGTTTTGTGATTCCAGCAATTTTCTACTCAGTCAGCTTTCTTTTCTAAGTTTAAGTAATATTGGGAGTGTTAATATAAGCTGTCTACTGCACAGGATAATGTTAGGACCTGTAATAGTTAAAGCCAACAGAGAATTTAGGAGTGACCTGGAAGGCTTTCTTACTTCCTATGAACACACCAAAGGAAGGGTGTCCAACATTCTACTGTTTGCCTTTTGAGTGGCCAATTCTACTGCTGGAATGGCCATGAACAATCAAGTGCAGTAAGGATTTCATGGACCAAATTGTGGAGTGAATTAGGAGGCCAGGGAATCATGTGAACACCATGCATGTTGAGTGTAGATTTCTCATGCTGTCAATCTCTCCTGGCCTCCTCTATACATTTGTGGGATATTTTAGATCTCAGTGACCTTTGAGGATGTGGCTGTGAACTTCACCCAGGAGGAGTGGGCTTTGCTGGATCCTTCCCAGAAGAAACTTTACAGAGAAGTGATGCTGGAAGTCCTCAAAAACCTGGCTTCTATAGGTAATAATGATGTTTTTAAAATTAATCAAATCGAGAACTCATGTTTATTTTGGTCATTTATGTAGAAGGTGAAAAGGGAATCAGTTGTTGAATTATTGCAGCATAAATGGCACCTAGGATTTGGAAAAGCGTTTCTAGCTCCTAAAAATTTATAAAGATCATTCTGGTTTTGCATTTTAGGAAACAAATGGGAAGACAAGACCATTGAAGATCAGATTGAACATTCTTGGAGCATTCTAAGGTAATTGTACTCACAAGAGGAATCCTGGAGGGAATCTGAGAATGTCATATAATATTTAAAACCAACCAACCAGAGAAATATGCACAATTTGAAATGTATTTATTCTTACAAGATTTTTTTTACAGGAAATATATACTTAACTGTAACAGATATTCAGTGTTTTCAAAGTTCTTGACATTCAAAAAGTACTATGAAATTGCATGTGTGAATATCACTATTTGCATGATAGCCATAGGGAAGCTGTGTTGTAAAGGATTGTTTCCTTTCAATCTCTTGATTTTCAGGCAATTTGAACAAGTCAGAAAACTTATCCTTTACCTGTTGTTCATAGTAACATAAGCTTATGACCTTTAAATAAATAGAACAATGTGAATGAATCAAGCGTTGATAATGTGCTGGTCATTCTTCAAAGAAGCCATGGGGTAAACTTCAGAGGCCAAGAAGATAGTGTGGGGAAACTTTCAATGAGATTCCAGTTCTTAACTGGACAAAGACAAATTTTAATACAGTAAATACATGTAAGTGTGTTATGTGTGCAAAAGACTACATGTCCTTCATTTTGTCATAGGCACGTCACATGTCACTCTGAACATGAACGCTACAAGCATGAAGAATGTGAAGAGAAGCCATGTGAATTGAAACAATACAGGAAATCTCTGGTTTCTCTCAAAAGTGTTCACACACAAATGTTAACACAAACTGGAGATGGACCCTATGAAAGTACAGTATGTGGGAAAGTCATCAGTTGTTCCAATGACATTCAAAGGCATGAAGATTCTCATACTGGGTGGCAACCTGATGAATGTCAACAATGTGATGAAGCCTCATCTTCTCCCACAGATGATCAAAGACACACAAGAACACATAGGGGAGGTAAAGCTTTTCAGTGTGAGGTATGTGGGAAAGCCTTTCATTCCCCCACTTTATTTAGAAAACATGAAAGAACTCATTCTGGAGAGAAACTCTGTGAATGTAAAGAAGGTGGTCGAACCTGTACTTCACTCACAAGTCTTCAATGTCACAGGATCACACACACTGAAAATGCACCTTTTAAATGTGAGGTATGTGGGAAAGACTGTGCTTACCCCAGTTTATTTAGAATACATCAGAGAACACATGCTGGGGAGAAGCCCTATGAATGTAAGCAGTGTGGCAAAGCTTTCGCTAAGCCCTCTGCCCTTCTGTCACATGAACGAACTCATACTGGAGAGAAACCTTATGAATGTCAACAATGTGAAAAGGCCTTTTCTACATCCTCTTATGTTCAGATACATAAACGAATTCATACTGGAGAAAAGCCCTATGAATGTAAACAGTGTGGAAAAGCCTTTGTTACATCCTCTCAGCTCCATGTACACAAAAGAACACACACTGGAGAGAAGCCGTATGAATGTCAACAATGTGGAAAGGCCTTTGCTAGGTCCTGTCACCTTCAGATCCATGAAAGAACACATACTGGAGAGAAATTCTATGAATGTCAACAATGTGGAAAAGCCTTTGCTACATCCACTGAGCTTCACATACATGGGAGAACACATACTGGAGAGAAGCCCTATGAATGTAAGCAGTGTGGGAAAGCCTTTGCTAGATCCAGTAACCTTCAGATTCATGGAAGAACACATACTGGAGAGAAGCCCTATGAATGTCAACAATGTGGAAAAGCCTTTGCTACATTCTCTTCTGTTCAGGTACATGAACGGTTTCATACTGGAGAGAAGCCATATCAATGTAAGCAGTGTAGAAAAGCTTTTGCTACATCTAGTGAGCTTCACATACATAGAAGAACACATACTGGAGAGAAGCCCTATGAGTGTAAGCAGTGTGGCAAAGCCTTTGCTAGATCCAGTCACCTTCATAGACATGGAAGAACACATACTGGGGAGAAGCCCTATGAATGTCAACAGTGTGGCAAAGCCTTTGCTAGATCCAGTCACCTTCAAAGACATGGAAGAACACATACTGGAGAGAAGCCCTATGAATGTCAACAATGTGATAAAGCCTTTGCTAGATCCACTTACCTTCGGAGACATGAACAAACTCACACTGCAGAGAAATCACACTCATGAATGCAACTGGCTTAGTCTTCTGTTGTTACTATCTCACTCATAAACATGCAGGAAGCTTACCGGAGAAATATCCTTTGAGTGTGAAATGTGGTAAATCACTATTCCTCCTCACCTTCAAATAGAAGAAAAGGCTCATATATATACATATATTGTACTGGGGATTTAGTCTGGTGGCGCTCACCACTGAGCAACATTCCCAATTCTTTTTATTTTCTATTTAGAGACAGTGACTTGCTGGGACCCCAGAATCATCTTAACATACACTTGTTTGTTCATATGTATGCAGTAACAGTGGGGTGACACATGGCAATAGAGTAGTCATAGGCTATGGAGGCCAGGAGTAAGCCGTCAGAACTTGCCATGGTCATAAAAAAGAAGACTTGCTCACCAAAGTTCAGTCTGGAGATGCTTTTTTTGGCCAGAGAGAAAGTTGAGGGCCACCTTGAGAACAGTGACATCGGGTCCCTAAGGGAGAGCGCTGAGGAGAATGTACATGGGGTGAGGAGCTGGGGATCCAAGAAGATGAGGCCAGTCATTCCCGAGTTCCCCAAATGGGCAGGGACAGACACAAAGATGAGCAGGAGCAGCAGAAGTAGGCTGTTTTCTGGAAACAACCTCAAGCAAATAAAATCATTTGAAGTTTGGATTCATTTCTCTGTGAAAACCTACTACTTCAAATTCCTTGAAAGAAAAAATTGAGCATTCAACCTGGAATGAAATGCTAAAGGAAAACAAGAAGAAATTGCCTTTATTAGTACTTGTTCAGAATTGTTTTTGCCTCAGCCTGTACCTTTTCTTGAGTTGACATCGAGACATCAGTTGAATGTTCCTGCCCGAGTTCTGTCTGGTGACTATCTCGGCACATCACACACACACACACACACAATCTTGGAATACAGAGTCAAGCACAACACCCAGCAAACATGATGCCGCCGCTGGAGGCTGCCTTCCTGGAGACTCCTGGCAGGAGCATGTCTGAGAACTCTGCACCAGTCTCAGCACCTCAGGAAGCCAGGGTTCTGTTTTCGCAGACCCATTGAGCACTCATGTTCACCACAGTCATAGCCTGGGTGGCTCAGAAGCTCCTTGGGTGCCTGAGTCTGCATTGGTGACCTTGCCTTCTCCCCATCACTAGTTCCTTCTGTTCTCTTCCCACCAGCAGAACTGTAGCTGATGAGGCCAGGGTCTTCTCCCAGGGGCTGTGCTGCTCACCTTCTAAACACAAGCTTCTCTGCAGTTCCTATAACTGGGTCACCCTGCAAACATGGTTCTTGTCCTGTGAAGGTATAGTGTGTCCTATGAAATCCACCCTAATTATAATATATATATTTGGATATTGTCTCCTCCCTAAAAAAGTTTAAGTTCTATAATCTCAAATACATAATTTTTTATACCGATTTGTCTTTCTTTGTGTAAGCAAATACACATGAGAAAAATGACATTAAAATAATGTGCAAGTCTTTTTCTATTTTCCACAGTAGCAAGCATAACTCATGTGAGGATGGGATTACAATATGGGTTTTGATGATGGAAACACACACTCAGGTGCTTTTTCTGTGATTATATTGGAATCTTTGAGATGCCATCAGAGTAGGTATTGAGCCTGTTTGCCTCCTTCACATTTCCAATAATTTATTAACTGTTTGGTAAATTTTTTGCTCTTTGTCCAATAAAACATTCAATAGTTTTCTGAACTATGCCTGCCTTCCAAAAGACGACACTGAGTTTTGTATCTGAACACAGATCAAGGCATGTAGACCATAGAGAACATGTCCACTTCCTCTCCCTGAGCTGCAGTCTATTCTTCATACACAACAGGCACCAGGATGAATCTGGAGCTCAGCACTTCAAGTTGGAAGGAATGGGAGCTGTGCTGGTGCCTGTGTTCAGTGCAGGCAACTGAACTAAAGTCAGTCGAGTGAACTTGGGGTGACACAAAATAACACACAGACATTTTTATAAGCTTCACGATGGCTTCCCCAGCTCTCAGCCTCAGGCTCTCACCAAAGGGGCAAGAAAAATCATGAGAGACTGACAGAGAGAGTGCACGTTCTGAAGTGGCCTTTTATTGGGGAACACTGTTTCTTAGAACATTCTATCTGAAAAAGGGCAAAAGGAATAGGATTACAAAGGAACAGGTGAGTGTAACTTATTCCCAGGGGGCAACGCCTCCTCTTGGAGCCACGCCTTATTATTCCAGTGCAGGTAAAGCCCAAGCTACTGGGGAACACAATAATTGTTCAGAACCTCTTTCTTCGGGACTCAAAGGCATGTTCATTCAGTGTGGTTCCACACACATCCCCACTTCTTTCTTTGAAAAAGTAAGTGATGAGTTCCTCTCTCCAGTTCCTGAATTCTTGCTTGGAAGACACAAAATCCTATGATTACAATACAAGAGAGAATTAACAGCAAAGAGAACAGTCCAATAATATACTATGCATAATATTTTAGAATGTTTCCAGGGTAAAAACCCATTTAATTCTGGAAATATTTGATTGGCTAAAGAGGTAGGATCTGATAAATCAACCTTACATTTTTTTATATCTTGCATATGATAATGTAATTCCAAAAGATTCGAGCTGTTGCTATTCTTTGCCCAAATACCCAATAAATGATTTTTAACCTTTTTCCAATTCCATTTGGAAGCAATGTATTTGGCAGTATTAACATACACATATTTATAATCAGTGTGACATTTGAGCCTTTTCTAGAACTTTAAAGCTGAATGCTCATTACCAGTATTTATGGCAGTACCTTCTAAGGCATTTAACTTAGTTTCAATCTTTTCATCAACAATTATCTGATTATGAAGACCTCTGGAAGTGTTCTGAGCCAAATTATTCAGAAAATTTGCAGGCTGGACATTTTGAGATATGACCACCAAAGCTGTGACCAAGGAAGCAATAAATGAAACTAAGGCAGCCACTTCAAGTATGAAGAGTCCAAGAGCTTGCTTAGGTCTAGTCAGCTGGCCATGTATTTGTTGTAAGAGTTGAAAACCAGCATCAGCATACCATGGCTCTGAAATATTAGCTGGAAATAAGACAAAAGAGGGCTGGTGAAGTATCATTCTTCCCTTCGCTCGACTATACCATGTTATACAATTAGTTAAATTGCATCTATTATAGGCTACAAGATATTAATCATCTTTCTTTTACCTTTCAGATCTCCAGTAATTAAAATGTAAGAATATTGAACATAGACTCTCAGGCCATCCAAGAATTTCTTTAAAATTCTGCCTACAAAGTCAGGTAAAGGCTTGTCAGTAAAATATAAAAATTCGGAGGCAGCAATCAAACACCAAACATTTTTCTGAGTGCCACTTTGGCTAAAGGTCAAGATGTTCCTAAGTAATCGTCCAGGGGTCATGGCAATACCCTTGCATAATTGAATCTTGTCAATCCTAGGAGACCAGTCTAAAATATACTCACTAGCTCTAGACACCCTAAACTGTACTGGCAAGGTATTTATACAATCCATCCACTTAGCAAAAGTGCCAATTTCTATTGTAGAATGGTTAGGACATTAAGTGGAAGTTCTGTTGAAATTACTTGCTTGTTACAAGGAAGTCCCATTTTAATAACTGTTCTAATATATGACTTTGAGTCCCCAAGACCAATATGATTAGCTGGTCTAGGCCCCCAAACTGCTGTCTTTTCCTCAAAGAACACTTTCAGTCAGCCAGCATGTTTATTGAGGGAGACCAGCACATAGGTACCTGAGCACTAAAGCCTGAATAATTAAGTCCAGTCAAATGGATGGAGTAACATTGGTGTCTGTCAATCCTCTCATCATATATGAGTCATTAGCAAATACTGAGATGGATTCTGCAGTCCACACTGCTGGGTGTCCTAAAGGTAGACCTGGAAAATGAGTCCAATAAGCTTCTTCCTGTGTCCCACTCACCTGGCAGCTCAACAGAACTAGCATTGCTACTAGCATCACAGCTGGAGGCTGAGTTGGTCTTGCTGCTGAATCATTGGCTCAGCCCGAAGAATCAGATTCCTCAACTGCTTCCATGAGGGTAGCTTCACCATTGGGTCTCTCTGGGCCATCTTCCCCCCCCCCCCTTCCTTTGAAGGTTCCTCTTCTTGCTGGGAGTCAGGGCTGACATCTCTGGATCAGTCCTCAGTTGTTTGAACCTTGGCTCTATTTCTTCCATGTCTGATGGTGCATTCAGGTATCCAAAGAGGACAAAATGCACCTTCTGGGAAAAATACAAACATGACCTCTACTCCACATTATCACTAGATCTGGGCCTTTCCATTCACTTGTTTTTAAATCTTTCCACCAAACTTGACCTAAAGGACCTGTTGCTGTGGAAGACGTATCACTCAGCTACAGGGCGACCTTCTGAGTCACATGTATGGAAAATTAAAAAGAAACATGGCATGATTAAGGATATTTGGGGGAGTTCTACTTCCCCCTTCCTGTTTTTGTAATTGTAGCTTACTAGAAAAATGAGCTCATTCTACAATAGCTTGACCCTGAGGGTTGTAAGAAATACCTGTTTTATGGTCGATATGAAACTATCGGCAAAACTGCAGAAAAAGAGCTAGTATAAGCTGGTGCATTATCAGTTTTAATCTGCAAAGGGCATTGGAATATGGCAGCGGGAGCTAGGCAGTGAGAAATAATATGTTGAGTATTTTCTTTCATACAGGCTGTGTCAGAGACAAATCTAGAATAAGTGTCTACAATTACATGTACATCAAAGTGTTTGCCAAATTGAGAAATGTGAGTTACATCCATTTGACATAACTGACGTCGTCGGAACCCATGGGGATTTACCCCAGATGGTAAAAATGGGAAGTGTATAACACATTGGGGGCATTGACATACAACTTGATAGCTTGCTCTCTAGTAATATTAAAATTTTTATGCAAACTAGAAGCATTTTGATGATGCAAAGAATGTAAAAATTATGCACAGTCATACAAAGACATTTGCTGACAGAGACCAACGGGTTTATCAGTCTTATCATTACCTGATTTTAAAGGCCCTGGGAGATTACTGGTAGGCCATATATGGCCTACAAAACACGAATGTTGATGCCTTTGGGTTATCTTCTGCAAGGTATGAAACAAATTGATAACTCTTGCAATGGTGTATACCCAATAATTGAAGATTCATTTTTTTTAGTAACTCCAATTGTATGTAAATTATTAGAATAAATATTAATTGGCTCATTTGCAAAATGACTTAAAGCACAAATGAGAGCTTGAAGTTCTTCTTGTTGTGCAGAAGTACATGAGGTTTGTATCATGTATGAGAATCACTATAAATACCTACTTTACTTGAGCTTGATCTGTCAGTGAACACTGATAGTACCCAAACTATTTGTTGAGCATGCACAATTTTTGGAAAATTAAATGTAGTTACTAAAACAAATGGAAAAATTTTATCATGAGGATAATGACTTTCTATGTGACCAGGAAAATTAGCAAAAGCTACTTGCCAAGTATTAGAAGTTTGGAAAAGCCAGTCACTGTATGGAGTAGAATATGGGATGATAATAGCATAAGGTTCTGATCCAACCAGCTGTAAAACTCACATTCTGCCTTTAATAACCCACTGAGCAAGAAAAGTCAGGAAAAGGAGTTGAATTTTGAGGAGAATGAGCTAAGTGGGCCATTCAAGGACTCCCAGTGGATCCATATTGCTCCTGTAGGTGCGTGAGCAGTGGGACGTATTAATAAACATATAGGCTCCTATGGGTTCTTTCTGGTAAGCTGAGCATTTATTTCTTAATATTTATTTTTCAGTTCTTGGCAGACACAACATCTTTTTGTTGGTATGTGGTGGTGAGGATTGAACCCGGGCAGCACTCACACCAGGCGAGCGCGCTACCGCTTGAGCCATATCCCAGTCCATGCTGAGCATTTTAAATAGCAAGTTCGATCTTCTTTAAGGCCATTCTCTTTTCTGGAGTCATATGAAGTGGAGAAGTCAGAGAGGGTCCTCTGTAAGATCTGAAACAAAGTACTCGAGTTTGCAAAAGTTAGTTTTAAAGATGGTCTTAGCCAATTAATATCACCTAATAATTTTTGAAAATCATTAAGCATTTTTTGAAGCTTATATATTAGTTTTGAGGACAAATTGTGCATCCTACTATTATACTACCTAATTCCAAAAAGTAGATGTCTTTTTGCACCTTTTCAGGCACCGAGCCCAAACCCAGGGCAGTAAGTAAATTATGTAATTGAACAAAGAATTTTAAAAGTACATCTGGACTAGCACGAGGTAAAAGTATATTTATGGATGCATAAAATGAATAATATATGCATCAGGAAATTTCTCCCTCACAGTCATGGTAAACTGTGCCACAGAATTCTGACAAAGAGTTGAAGTATTACACTTATCCTGAGGTAACACCTTCCAGCAATATCTCTTAAGTGGTTCTTTAAAACGTAATGTTGTGGGGCTGGGGATGTGGCTCAAGGGGTAGTGCGCTCGCCTGGCATGCGTGTGGCCCAGGTTTGATCCTCAGCACCACATACCAACAAAGATGTTGTGTCCGCCAAGAACTAAAAAAAATAAAGATTAAAATTCTCCAAAAAAAATAAAATAAAATGTATTGTTGGAACATTAAAAGCAATTTTTTTTACAGTCATCTGGGTGCAAATGTATAGTGAAAAAAAAAATAGTCTTTCAGATCTATCACCATTGAATAATGGTCTGAAGGAAGCCCTGGGTGGAAAGCTCCCATGGGCTCAATAACATAATTAATGCCCTGAGATCTTGCACCAATCTCCATTTACCAGACTTTTTCTTAATTACAAAAATTGGTATATTCCAGGGACTAAGAGTAGGTTCTATATGGCCAACCTAATGTTCCTAAACCAATATATTGGCTATTTAATTTTTTTCCCATTAATGGCCACTTACACGCCTAAATTGGCACTTTTGCTAGTTTTGGGGCTAGAAAGAAAGTCCGTTCTGCTGCCAGAAATTTTCACTGTGTGAATTAACTAATCACTGGGAAGACTGGGTTATAGGTGAGTACCCTTCATTTAAATTCCCTTAAAAACTAAATTTTTGACTAAGTCCTTGAGTCGACAGAATGGAGTTTGGAGTCATTAATAACAAACCCAGGCTGCTTAGAATATCTGGACAACATAAATTTATTGGCAAAGTGTCTAGGACCCAAGGCTTAATGTTTCCAGAATTACCATCTTTATCCTCCCACCGAAGAGATACTGAGCACTCTGTGCAGGTTTGGAAAATTAGCCAATCCCTCCTAAGCTAGCAGGTGCAGTGTGTAAAGGCCACTTCTTTGTCTAGTCCCTGCTAGAAATATCTGCCTTATCTGCTCCCAAGCCAAGCACAGCTCTGAAATCTTCATGTTGATTTTAAGATCCAATAGAGGGCGCTCCTGGCTAACCAACTGAGCCCATTATGCCCATTCAGGGGACCCATAAGTTGGGGTTTTACTCTGGTCATTTGTGGAGGGACAAGGCAAGAATATTGATTGTGCTAACACATCTCCTGGGAAAAGCTGAACAGCACAATTTGTTTGAATTGTAATCTTCAACTCTCCTTCAAATTTGTATCCAAAATGCCTGGCAATACTTGAATTGCTCTCTGAGTTCAATGGCTTCGTCCCAACACTAGACCTATGGTATTTGGCAGTAGCGATCCATGAACCCCAGTAGGAACAAGCTGTGGGCCCATTTCAGGAGTTCAAATTAGTCCCAAGGCTGGTCAGTGTCCCAAGCTCCAGGACGCTGAGGCAAAAACATCCCAGAAGGATAATAATGTGGGGCGGGGTTGGGCTGGTGAGGACAGAAGTGAAGCTGCAAATGGCGGCTGGCCACTTCACCATGCATGCTGGCGCCTCCCCACGTCATGTGGTCACTCTCCAATGGTGGTGGCATGAACCAGCTGTATCCCCCCAGGCTATTCTGCAGTCCCTAGCCATGTGTCCAGTTGTTCCACAGTCAAAACACTGCCTCTGTGAATGGCATCTCCTGGGTGGAGGCTGCAAAACTTGCATTAAAACATCAGCGATGGGCTGGGGATGTGGCTCAAGCGGTAGCGCACTCGCCTGGCATGCAAGGGCGCTGGGTTCAATCCTCAGCACCACATAAAATAAAGATGTTGTGTCCACCAAAAACTGAAAAATAAATATATATATATATATATGTATATATATATATATATATATATACATATATATATATATATATATATATACATATACATATATATAAAAAGAAACATCAATGACGGTCAAACATTCTAACTGCACCATATCCACATCAGAGCAAAGGCGAATAAATTCAGAAACACTTCCTTTTTTTCTATGGGGTTGAATGATTTCATGGCAAACTTCATTGAGATTTTCAAAAGGTAACCATTTGACCAAAGACTCAGAAGCATTTGAGTCACCAATGGTCCGATTCGCTGCCTGGTAAAGACTTGCCACAAATTCTGAGAATTTTTCTTCTGGTCACTGCTGAATCTGAGTAAAATCTAAAAATTTATTCACCTTTATTTAATAGTTCTCTCCAGGCTCTCGTGGCACACATACTAAATGGATCATTAATCCATAGATCATATTTTAACTGTTGTTCTAAATCTGCAGATGCCTGTGATTCTTCTCCCCTTGTTCAGTACAAAAATCTGTCCTGTTCGATCTCCAAAATAAAACATCACCTCCAGATACACAAGGATTTGGCTAGCTAATCCAGTCATGGGGTGGTAATGGCCCACTACAGATTTATTTGTAATGCCAGATTCGTGGGACCCCAATAGACCTCCAGGAGCTGAATCTGGTGCAATCACACAAGAGTCTTTATTGCAAGCTTGAGCCTGGACTCATAACCATTTCCTATACAGTGGTCCCAGGGAGTGATCACCGGCCATTTGTCTGGTGAGATTTTATAGGTTTTGGGGGGATACTCTGTCACAACTTCCACAGCGAATCATTCCACACCACGGGAAAAGCAAACAACAACTCTAAAACATGATGAGCACATTCACTGGCGGGAACAAGTTGGGTAGGGGGGATTGGTTAGTGCAAGAGGGGGATTCATTTAAACTGATTGGTTTAGGCCATGAGGGGTGTACATGCTGAACTACATGGTTTCCCAACATGTTATCAACCACCATAAACTACTTGGGGGTCATCTGGCATCCCAGGTATTTTTCCTGTCTCATGCTGATTGGTGGTTGCTAGGGGGTTGCTATGGGTCCCCACCTAGCCTGACTGAGTCAGGGATGCCTGGGCAGATCTCTCCTGTTATTTATAGACAAACAACTCAGCAGGGTGGGTATGTGCTTAGGAGTGCTCTGTGGGATTTTCCAAGGACAAGGGTCACGCCCCCTTCCTTCCTTCCAGGCCTTGAGGTAGAAGCTGCTGTTATTTATTTTTTTAAAATGGGGTCACATTAGTTTCTCAGAGGCAGAAGCTGTTTTCAAAAAAGGAGTCACATCAGTGTCTCAGATTCAATCAAGCTTTGAACAAAAGTTGAATTGGGACCATAAGTGCAACAAGCATTTTTCAGCCCCTTTCATGCTTTTAAAAGGAACCACAGCGTGAATTCCAACACGTGGGTTTTGCTCTCTACCTGCTCAAAAACTGGAAAAAGCTGGAAACCTGTAATGTCTTCCCCTTCCCCCAACCAGAGGCCACAGTGAGCCACGTTGGGGAGGCAGCGCCTGGTCCTCCCGCAGGGGAGCAGCCATATCCAAATGGGGGAAGCAGGGCTGCGCAAGTGCAGATGACCCAAACCCGCTTCCAGCTCACTTTCCGCATCGGACTGGGGATCCCCCAGCTCCCTCTGCTCTGCCGGGATCTGCTGTAATTGTGAAGCCAGATTTAAAGTTAGGTAGTCAGTGTAGTTAGATAAATCGGGTCTAACACCGAGTGAAATCTAAAATGGAGGCCATGCTGAGAATGATTCCGGGGAAACCCAGGACAACTCATGAAATGTTAATGAAGTCCCCGAAAGGCCCTAGGCCAAAGTCCACCCTATAACAGCCCCCAACAGATTTGGAGATAGCCCATCCCAAAGAAGTGATAATGAAGTCCTTCCTGCCCAGATTACTTGTTTGGCCCACCTGTGTCCCAACCCTTCCCCCTTCATCAGCAAAACTATAAAAAGGGGAGACAACCGCACTTCCACGGATTCCACCTCTTGGGTCCCCTTCTTCCTCCGGGAGAAGTCTTTTCTGCTGTCCTTTAATAAACTTCTAATTTCTCCTCTGACCTTGCCTCGGCGTGCTTCTTTGGTGTTATTCTTCAACATCGGGGAAGCAAGGACTCGTCACTGGTCAACAGCGGTATCAATTGGAGGAGTCTCAGGTCCCTCGCAGGCTTTCTGACTGAGGTTCGGGAGCCACAGACTGGGCGGGACTTGACTCCACCCTAGTCCAGTTACAGGCAGGAAATTCATCTTGGAGCCGGGCAAGTCTGTCTGTCTTGCCTTGCTCAGGGGTCCTATTCGCGCATTCTGCAGCCCTTCCAACAATTTCTCCGAGGATCCCTGGTCCCCCTCTTGGTCAGCAGAAGGACACATTGCTAAGGCAGTCCAGACGTTCTGAATGTTCTCTGTCGTACTTCTGGGGAGTTTAGCAGACAGACAACCTTTAAACAGCTCTCTACCTAGCCTCTCCCAAGTACGCAAATTTATGGATTCTTCCTCACAAAACCAGGGACAAGCATCCTTGACTATTTTTTTAGAAATTGAGCGAGCTGAGCTCTTTTGATCTGTTTTGCATTATGGTTGATTAAAGTCTCCAGGCTCATTAAGTCCACTTCTCTGAGAGGATGAGTTGCCCCTGTTCTTCTTGGCGTCCCTCCCTCTCCGTCTGCAATCTGTTTTCCTTCCCAGCCCAATCAAAGTCACTCAGAATTTGCTAAGTGCGCTTAACCAAAGTCAGCCCACCAAATGCACAAGGAGTGCCCCTCCTCCGGTGCCAATCTGCTGCCCCCGTTCAGCAGGGAAAGTGAAATAAACTCACTCGTGTGAATTTGGGGTGATGCAAAATGCCACATAGACATGGAATAGCTTTTTATAAGCTTCTGAATGGCTTTCCCTGACACACGGGGGAGAAAAAGTCACCAGAGGCTGAAGCGGGGAGGAGAAGGAGAGAATATTGGGGCATGCTGTTTCTTAGAACATTCTATCCCAAAAAAAGGGCAAAAAAACCAAAGTAGGATTATAAAGGAACAGGTGAGTGTAACTCAACCCCAGGGGGCAATGTCTTATTATCAGAGTGAAGGTAAAATCTAAATTACTGGGAAATGCAACTCTGCCAGCATGTGAACTCCAGGTTCACCAGCCCCTGGACTTTAGGCAGCCTAGGGTGGGGTGCAATTTAGTGGGACCACCCAGGTTGGCCAGGACCAGGCAGGTAACAAATGTGATTTGCTTTACTCTAAGTATTCCAGCGCTGGGACCATCAGGGAAATTGGGACTCTGGGAAACCCCCTTCAAACTCTGATTTTTGTCATCAAGTGTGAAGGACTTCAGACAGGGCGCTCAGAGTACGAGGCATGATTTTTAATTTTTTTTTATAAAGTAATGTGGCCTTTTTTATTATTTTATTTATTTATATGTGGTACTGAGAATCGAACTCAGTGCTTCACACATGCTAGGCAAGTGCTCTGCCACTGAGCCACAGCCCTGGCCCGAGGCATGATTTTTATTAGAAGAGATGGGAAAGAAAAAAGGGACAGTCTTAAGGGAGAGAGAGGGTCCTCCCAGAAATGACAGGCAAGCCCCTCCTGGTCTCCAGTTTTATTGGGGTCCCAGGGAAGTTTTCAGAGAGTACCACCCAGGTTCCCCCTCCGACTTAGGTCTGACAGCGTAGGAAGTGCATGGACCTCCTCCAAGACATGGGTGGTACATTCTCAGGACATAGAGTCCCTGAATTTGCCTCCAATTCATACCTCCTTAATTGATTTTTTGCAATTTGTTTTTTTTTTAAAGAGAGAGTGAGTGAGAGAGAGAGAGAGAGAATTTTTAATATTTTATTTTATTTTATTTTTTTAGTTTTCGGCGGACACAACATCTTTGTTGGTATGTGGTGCTGAGGATCGAACCCGGGCCGCACGCATGCCAGGCGAGCGCGCTACTGCTTGAGCCACATCCCCAGCCCAATTTTTTGCAATTTGAATAGCCCTCAGGGAGCTCCCTTTTTGTCCTGGGGACATAGAGGAGAACATAATTACAGACAACTCTTGGACACTAGCAATAAGCATCAGGTCTGCCATTTTAATTGGACATGCATTTTTATCTAGGGATTCCCAGATTTCCAATTAAGAGTCTTTCATCTGCAGACCCTGAGGCTGTGCTGCTAAGCCTCCCTTAAGAACTTGTGCCACCCCAGCCCATGACATAACCCCTAAGCATGCTGGCTATAAAGCTCTTGCAGGCTATAAAGCTGCCCTGTGAGTGCCCACAGGCTGCTGCTCTCCTTGGAAGGAACGCCTTGTCACTTTGCTTCATGGTCTGGCAATAAATCTCTCCAGTGGGATTCAGGTCCTTGGACTTTGTGAGAATGTTCTTTCACTAGTAGGGACAGAGGGATGCCAAGATGTAAGGCCAAGGCAGGTAGCAGTGAAGCCAGAATTAGGCAGGCATCAGGGTAGATAGGTAAATTGAGTCAGGTGGCATCAAGGAGGCCGATTTGAGTGTGTTCAGAAAGTTGGAGGCTGTTTCCTGAGGGATGGAAATGCCTTCAGAGCCCTTCCCCCACCCTATCAAGATAACACAGGAAGGAGAGATGAGGGCGAGAGAGCAGGAGCACAAAGCAAGCCTAAGCCCTTCAAAACAGCGGAACACCCTCCTTCTTGGGACACCAGGATACCGGCTCTGGCCCCCTTCGCCCTCCTGGTGATACCGCCGTTTCCTGAGATGAGTTCTGCTTCCTCCTGTGTCCAAGTATAACATCAGAGAAGCTCGCCAAGGCAAGCAGGTAAAGCAGGGTTTATTTGAAAAGGGGGAACATTTGGGGAGGGAGAAGGGGCCCTAACTGCTGCCTGGGAATCCCGACAAGCAGGAGCTCTGCCTTCTTTTAGAGGTCTCAGGCCTGCTCTGTCCCCCTGCTCTCCCAGCTCTCTCTCTCTCCTTCTTTTGTGCATGACTAGGCCCAGGAGACGCTCCCTGGGGTGGCCGAGATGGGGGGAGCAGATGAACAGGGAAGGGCAGGAGAGAGCTGCCCTGGACACATTAATTAGCAACCTTACAGCTCCCTGCAGGGAGGGGCAATTCCTGGGGCAGGTTACCTTCCCAACAGGTGGGAGCAGGGGCAGGTTATCTTGGTGAGGGTGGAGGAAGGGCTCTCTCCAACTTCCCAGACTCACTCCAATTGGCCTCCTTGATCCGACCTGACTCGATCTCCCTGTCTATACCAACTTCTCTTTCTGGCTTCACTGGGAGCAGTCTGCGTTCCTTACTGGGGAGACTACCTAATGGATGTCACCTCCAGAAACCATTGTCCTCAGGGCCACTGAGGCCCTCTAGAGTCAAGTAGGGAAAGGAAAACTCAAGGGTCCCCTTTCTCTTTCTCTCCCAGTGTCTCTGCTGCTGCATGGCACAGGAGAGACACTCACACTCACCAGCCTCAGGCTGAGCCTATTCTGGAGACAAGAGAGACAAATGGCCATCAGAAATTCCAGAGCAGAGTTCTTTGCTGGAGGTAGGCCACCTCTACCACGCGGCCTGCGCAATGGTTTCATGAATGAGGCTTTAGGCATAAAGTTAGTTAGAAGCGATCAAAATAAAACACACAGACTCAGTTACCTTATTTCTATTGCTAGGTCCCAGAGGGCTCCCCTCTCTGGTTCCCTCCTCTAACCGCCCAGCAGGGCAGCAAGGATTACTCTGGGCTAGCAGGAGACAGAGAGAGCGAACACGCGGGGAGTAGCCTTTTATTGGGGAACAAGAGATTCAGGGGGGAATTCCATCCAATGAAGGTTAAGGGGGGGCTGCACTCCAAGGTCAGGGTCAGTGATTGTGTCCCCAGGGTCAGTGGTCAGGCACACCCCCACACGGATGGGCTCTCTCATCAGGAAAGGGCCGGGAAAGCTTCGTCACAGCCAAAGCGCCTCAGACCCTTAACGGGAGCCACCCAATCACGTGTCAGAATGGCTCCCCACAAACTATTAGATACAGACATTTAAGATAGAAAAAGGTACAAGAGAGAAGTTTAAAGTCAAATATTGGATAAAATAAAAGAACAATGAGATTATTAGTAATTTTTTTCAAAAAGCCCATCAACTTTAATTTCTGGTGGTGCAGAAATTAGAAGTCTCAGATGAGGGTGTTAAAATTTAAACTAGAAGGTAATTGGTTTAAAACCACATCAAAAAAATTAAAAGGACTAAAGTAATTCTAAAAACTAAGGCAGATGCTTTTGAAAGACTTAAATTTAAAAGGATCTTTAAGGGGTATATATCCCCCAAAAATAAACTTAAAATAACCCTTTTTACTCTAAACTTTTTAAATTTAGATTCATCAGGACTTAATGCTGCGGAAAGGCATATGTATCCAAAAAATGTACATAAGCCTCAGGTGCTTTGGAAAGATATTCTAACAGGACAATGGAAAGGTCCTGACCCAGTGATTGTCTGGAGTCGGGGTTGTGTTTGTGTGTTTTTCCACAGGGAGAACAGCAGCCGATTTGGATTCCAGAGAGATTAACTAAAGCAATTTCTACAGAAAAAGAAGATGATTTGACTCAAATCCATAACAGCTGATATCCAGAGCTCCAGCTTGGCTATTCTTACATCTGCAACAGTGATTAACCAGGGTCCTTTTTTCAATATCTATTTTATTATTGCATTTTTCCCACATCATAAAGTTCTATTTTATTTTTTGAGCTCATACAGACCTAGGTTAATGTTTTTCTGATCAGTTTTATTTTTTGACTGTGGAGTTTTTAAACATTGCAATGGAGATTTCACCTAGGTAAAGCTACAAGGCCTTTATTGTCTTATGTGTTGTATGTTATGTGTGCACACTTCTGTTTTGTGTTGTATGTCTGTATGTGTGTATGTCCATATTTCATATATGAGGAGCGCCAATGAAAAAATGGATCTGAATTTTTTTTATTCACGTGATTTAAATGGTTTAATTTAATTTAGGTAAACAGCTGTTAAGGATTGTTTTTAAAGGTGGTTAACATATCTGTTTACTTACTAATTTAAATTAGGTAAACAGCTGTTAATGATTGTTTTTAATGGTGGTTAACAGATCTTTTGTTTACTAATTTAAATTAGGTAAACAGCTGTTAAAGATTGTTTTTAAAGGTGGTTAACAGATCTGTTTAACTTTCACCTTTCCTTTTCATCATATTTAATAATTCTGTTCAGGATAATGTCTCTTTAGCATCATTGCCAGAATTCCCATCTCCATCCCAGTGCTGGTGAAGACTAAGATAAAGCCAAACTACAGCTTCTATGATAGCTATCACAGTAAACTGTATAAACTGTTGCATCAATGAATATAACTCAACAAGTAATGCTCAATCAAGGACTCGATTTACTTTGGGAAGAAATGGACATATTGATAGACTCCTCCGATTTGAACTGCCTGCAGAACTTGCCTGGACTATATATCAGTTGCATGCATTGTGAAATATCATCTGATACAGCGAATTGTGGTACTGCTGGCATATCTTTGCTGATGGTGCCACCAGTGATGCAATTTCCTTGCCAGCGCACCCCATGTTAATTGTGGTAATGCTGGCATATCTTTGCTGATGGTGTCACCAGTGATGCAATTTTTCCATAGAAGCTGTCAATTGGCTTGGTGTCATGGCATTTCTGTATCCTCTTCCCTTCTACTAGTGATGGTCTAAAATTTGGGGGCCAACAGCGGTGAGGCAAGAACCCTTTATTGGGGAACAAGAGATTCAGGGAAGAATTCCATCCAATGAAGGTTGGGGGGGGCTGCACTCCAAGGTCAGGGTCAGTGATTGGGTCCCCGGGGTCAGTGGTCACGCACACCCCCACACGGATGGGCTCTCTCATCAGGAAAGGGCCGGGAAAGCTTGTACAGAGCCAAAGCACCTCAGGCCCTTAACGGGAGTCACCCAATCACGTGTCAGAATGGCTTCCCACAGCCACCCATCTTCCTGCTTCTACAACCAGCAAACTACAGCTTCCTTGGCAACATGACCTGCCACCAAGAATGGTGAGCAAGGTGTGTACTTGACCTTTCTTTTGATACATCACTTATTATTCTGAGGATTAGCATGGCAACAAACAGCCTTCCTTGAATGATCCAAAGTGATGCAAAATAAAGCTTTGTTTATTTATTTTTATTTGCTCTTATATTTTTCAATTAAAAAAAAAATGAAGAGATCGTGACAAGTCCATCCAAGTGTGAGATCTCAGCTGCTTGGCACAGAAGAGCTGAAAACAGTCACCCAGGAGTGTGTTCCCTATGTGATCTTCTAATGCCAGATTCTTGGGACCCCAATAGGCCTCCAGGAGTTGAATCTGATGCAATCACAAAAGAGTCTTTATTGCAAGCTCGAGCCTGGACTCACAACCATTTCCAAGGCAGCAGTCCTGGGGAAAGAGTCCTGGTCCTTTGTCCAGTGAGATTTTATAGGTTTTGGGGGGATACTGTATGCCTCACAACATCACACAGCAAATCATTCCACACCACGGGAAAGTCAAACAACAACTCTTAACACTGATTAGCATATTCACTGGCAGGGGTGAATTGGGTAGGGGTGATTGGTTAGTAAAAGAGGGGGATTCCTTTGAACTGACTGGATTAAGCCACGAGGGGTGTGCATGCTAAATTACATGGTTTCCCAACATGTTATCAACCACCATAAACTACTGGGGGGTCAGCTGGCATCCCAGGTATTTTCCCTGTCTCATGCTCATTGGGGGTTACTAGGGGGTTGCTATGGGTCCCGCCTAGCCTGACTGAGTCAGGGACACCTGGCGCCTTAGACCTCTCCTGTTATTTGTAGATAAACAACTCAGCAGGGTGGGGTATGTGCCTAGGAGTGCTCTGTGGGTCTTTCCAAGGACCAGGGTCACACCCCCTTCCTTAGGACAGGCTTTGCTCTGAGGTAGAGGCTGGTTTCTCAAAAGTGGAGTCACATCAGTTTCTCAGGGTCTTTCTGTCACCTACCAGTAACAGGGTTGTCTGCAGTCTTGGAGAGTAGAACACAATGAAAGCAGTGTTCAGGAGGAAGATAGGCTTGTAGGCAGCCCTTATTATGATCAGCTTCCAGACAGCATTCAGTGCATGCACCCCATTGATACCATTGACTCTGACCACCAGGAGAGCACTGTATATTCTCTGAGATCCCTAGCAAATTTCAGGTGGTTTTCCACGAGCACCCCAGAGTGGCCTTTACTGTCCCCAACAGTTCAGAAACCAAATAAACATCTAACTGCCAGTGGTACAATCATAAACACGCTGAAAGTGTTGAGTGACTTCTGCCTTACAGAGTAAGGCTGCCTTCCCCATGATGTCTATTTCAGGAAGAGGTCCTCAGGAAATGGATGTTTGCAAGTGGGGATTGATTTCCTGATCCATTCAGACGAATGCACAGTGATTATGTAGTTGCATGTGGAAAGCAAGCAGTCTTCTTCCACAATCAGAAAAGATGAATGTCGGGGCTGGGGCTGAGGCTCAGTGGCAGAGTGCTCGCCTAGCATGTGTGAGGCACTGGGTTCGATCCTCAGCATTACACAAAAATTAATAAATAAAATAAACGTATTGTGTCCACCTACAACTAAAAAAATACTAAAAAAAAAAAAAAAAAGATGAATGTCCCTTGTAATTTGGTGAAGGGGTTGGAGGAGATATTTTCTCCACATGGGGAAGGTGGACAAGACAAGACTCAGGTGCTGCCTGCCCCTGCATGGGATCCCAGCAGGAGTCCCACTTCCCAGCAGGGTGACAGAGAATATTCCCTGGAATTCAGCATTGGAAAGTAAAATAATCACAGACATTCATGAGTTTAGAACATAGAACAACATTTAACACATCTTGGCACCTGCAAACTTGTGGAAAAGGGGGAGGTGGAGCCCAACCTACTTGAGACTGGTGGCAAGCTGGTGATGGAAACACTGAGCCTCAGGCTGAGGATTCCTAGGACTGAGGACACCCTTGGTTGGTGGCAGCCAGGCAGGCATGTGGGAAGAGGACAGAAAGTAGTCAGACCCCTGCATCTGGATACCAGGCCTGACCCTGAATAATGCACATCGAGGTGGAATTGAGGCCTGCACAGAGGTTGGGGTGGTCTCGATAACGTCTTTGCTTAGCATCTGGAGGACCATCTTAAGTGACAGCCTCCATTTTAAGGAAAGAGTTTCTCTTTCCCATCCGAGGGCCTTTCTGAGAAAGGCTCACCAGTCCCTCATACCACCCCCACCCCTGACCACCCTCAGTGGGGCTGCCCAGCTCTGATTTCTCAGCCTCCCCCATAAAAGTCTCAGAACTCAAGCCTGTTTGGCCTCCCTCTCCTACAGAAAGATGGCCCTTTATGGATCAGCTCTGACAAACACACTCTCCTGTGAATCTCTGCCTGGGCTCCGTCTTCCATTTCTCGCTTACTCCTTTCCTGGTTCTTGGCTTTCCCTTCATTTTCATGCCAAAACCTGGGATCAGGTTCCCCGGGTGTACCCACTCCAGCCTTCGAGGGTCACTGAGCATCCCTGGGCCCCGACCTGGATTCCATCATGGGACCAGGTCCTCCATTCTGCCAAGCGCCCTCCTCACACCCACCATTGGACATTCCAGGTAAGACCCCTGTCTCCAGTGGAACTCAATGATTTGGGGTCCTGGGAAGGGAACATCCGGCACTCCCAGAGTTCCCATGTGGTCGTGGTACCCCAGACTCAGCTTTCACAGAGCCAGCTGGTCCCTACTGTCGACCTAGAGGTGGTTCTTTATTTGGGTCCTGGGTTTTGAGACAAATCACCAAGGGTGATTGGGAGTTGTTCTTGGCGAGACCTCTTGACCTTGGGTTCATCTTTACAGGCTTCTGTCCCTTCTAATCCAGGCTGGGTGCCCAAGTGCCTCTATAGGGGCTGCAGACCTGCTCCTCATCCATTCCCTCCGATAGCCCCCCCAGGCTGCCCCCTGGCTAACCTAGGGTCTCTGTCTCTCACCCTGGACCTCAACACCCCAAACCTTCTCCACTTGTGCAATCAGATCTGGCTCTAAATGGCTGCTTAATGGCACTCAAGATCCCTATATTATCATGGATCTTTTCAACTATTTCGAGCATTTGAAAAATGAAAAGATAGGGCTGGGGATGTGGCTCAAGCGGTAGCGCGCTCAACTGGCATGCGTGCGGCCCGGGTTCGATTCTCAGCACCACATGCCAACAAAGATGTTGTGTCCGCCGATAACCCGAGAACTAAAAAATAAATATTAAAAATTCTCTCTCTCTCACTCTCTTAAAAAAAAAGAAAAAAGAAAAGATATATTATACATTCAGGTCTTCTCCTCTCTATGTTCTAAGCCCTCTCTCTGCAACTCCTGCTCTCCCGCACAAGTCCTCTTAGCTCGCACCTCCCCTGCGCCTGCTTCCAAGGGGCAGAAGACCTACCCAGGACTCCTTCTCCTTCAACCCAGTAGATGAGCCATGCCACAACTCTCTTTCTAATGAAGCTGCCACAGCAACTGGCCCTGCTGTCCTTTTCTCCTACTGCCATGTGCTCACAGGGCTGCCACTGCCCAACCCACAACTCTGCATCCTCTACACGAGGTGGCTGCGGTAGACAGTATAATTGGGGCTCATGCGCCTTTCTCTTTGTGAGACCTTGCACAGATAGAAAAGCAGCTTGGGTCCTATATTTCAAGCAGCTTGGGTGGTACATATCAAAGAGTTTCGATATCTGACTCGGTCATATAATTTGCCCTTCCACGATGTCCATATGACCTTGTCAACACCCTCCTGTCTGGGGAGCATGGGGGAGTTTGAGAGCAAGTTAGGAATTATGCTGATCAGGTACATCAGACCTCCCCTGCCCACCTGATTGGCACTGAAGCAGTCCCTGATCAGGACACCAATTGGGATTATAATTTGTCTGGAGGAGTGACTAACAGAAACCAATTCATTACGTGCCTCATGGCAGGACTTAGAAAGGCAGCCCATAGGCTATCAATTATGAAAGGCTCCAGGAAGTCCTCCAAGACAGGAATGAAAACCCTTCGCATTTTCAGATGCCCTGACCAAGGCTTTACTACAACACACTAACCTAGACCTGGAGACTCCAGGTGGGAGACCACTACTAATGACTACTTTTTCTCCCAGAGTTTCCCTGATATTGAGGCCAAACTAAGGTGCCTCAAGAGGGGGCCCCTAAGTCCCCAAGCTGAGGTTGTGAGAGTGGCCTTTAAGGTGTGTAATGGGAGAGGGGAGAAGGTCCGAAAGCCAAAATACCAGATGCTCGCTCAAGCCATGCATCCTGCCTCAGCCCCTGTCCCTGGTTCCACTGGCCCTGGGAAGGGTCCCCCAGGGCAGACTGAACCCTGCTTTAAATGTGGTCAGATGCGTCACTGGGCCTTGCAAGCCTCCAGACCCTTGTTCTAAATGCCATCAGATGGGACACTGGGCCATTGACAGTCCCCGAGCTCACAGCAGCTCACAGCCATCTGGCCCTTCTCGTTCCCCTTTCCAACTCTTAGGACTGGCTGCAGGTGACTGACGAGGCCCGGCTCCCCATCCCCCAACCACTACCATCGCTCCCTGGGAACCCAGGGTAACTGTGTATTTCAGGTGGCCTGTCTCCTTCCCCCTAGACACAGGGGCCACATATTCAGTCCTCAAGGAGTTCTGGGAGGTAGAGGTAAACCTACCAACCCTTACAGACACCCAGCCTTGTTTGCACTTTTGACTCTCTAATTTTTACCTACTCCTTTTGGCCACAGTGCCCTGTTCCCCTTATGGGAAGGGACATCCTCACAAAGTTGGGGGCCTGGCTTTCCTTCTCCCCTCTTGTACGCATCCACCTGACTGGCCTGCCTTTCCCCTGATCCTCACCCTGACCTTAGGGCCATCCCCCTTCCACCTGCCAGTGCCTTCCCATTAGCCCTTTTCAGGTGGCCCCTGCTGTCTGGGATGTTTCAAGTCCTGCCATGGCCTCACTCCACCAGTACCCTTTCACATCCATCTGCCATTTTCTGGCCCAATCACAATACTCGCTCTCCCTACAGAAACTCCTCCTGGGCCTGTCATTCAGGATCTTTTGTGAAAGGGACTCCTAGACCTGCTCATGCCCCTTGCTGTCCTTTCTCTGTGTAGAGCAGCCTGATTTCTGCTTTCCCAGGATGTGTGTGATTCGTCCTGCGCCACCTTGATTTCATTGGTATCCGTGGCCAGGCGCTCCCGTGGATCTTGCTGTCCCCTCTGGTTTTGAACTGCTTCAGAGCCATGGCCTGAGGGCCCAGGATAATCACCACACACCATCCTGCATTTCCAAGCACTCTTCTCCGTGTGCACCAGCCTCATTGGGGTAGGTGACTCCTCCCTGCCCCTCCCCTCCTTCTCACAAGTCGGCTCCCTGGAGATAGCAGTGACAAATCTCTAGTTCACTAGAGTTAACTTAGATCTTGGCCCAGCACCAAGACTCCGACCTTCCCATCCCTACCCCTTGGCCACTCCCCCCCCCCTCCTGGCTCTTGGTTCTCAGCTCCTCAGCAGAGCCCGCGAAAGCCCTGGCCAGCCACCATGACTCTGGATGGCAAAGCCCGGGACTATGGAAGTAGCGGGTGACGACCCCCTTCTTCAGTCCCCAAAAGGCTTCAGCCCCAGGGCCAGTGAATCAGGTGGTGTTGACCCCCTTTGGCTCCTGTGTCCTCTACTCTGGCTTGGCCTAGTCCTGGGGACACCTGCCTCTAGCCACTCCAGCACTCCAGCTCACCATGGGGAAACTAAGGCCCACCTCCCATCTCCGCCCACCTGTCCTCCTTTTATGTAACACGAAGCTGGCCAGCATGTCTTTGAACACTTTCTTCCGGATTCGGCCTGGGCTGTTGCCTCCAGTGTGATAATGGTGCTGAATCTCCTTCCCAGGCTCGGCCTGTAGCTGAGGCCCTCCACAGCTCGGGCCTTCTCACGTCCCTTGTGGTGCTCAGCCCTCTGCCACGGTGGAACCACCAACAGGGCCCTGAGGGACACTCCACTAAACTATCCCTTGAATTACATTTAGAGTGGACAAACTCCTTCCCTTGGCTCTTCATGGTTACGGCCCTCCCAAAAAAGGCTCATCTCCCCTGAGTCTCCACTAACCCTTGCTCCTCTTTTCGGGAACCTTCTCTGGCAATACAGGGATGCTGTTCTGGCAAAGCCTAGCCCTGCCTCTTCCCCTTCTCCTGTGTCTCCTGGGGACACCTTTATTCCCTCCAACAGCTCCCCTCCCCCAATCCTATGCAAAATGGACTCGATCCTATCACCCTGTCGTCATTCTTCCACTCCTTCCACGGCCGTCTTGGTGGCAGGCCATATTGGGTTCATAAGTCCCATTGAAAACATTTTTCTCCACCCCTTTATACAGTGACCCCCACAGGCTCCTCTAGCTGCGTTTCTCCCAGGCCAGGACTCCTGATCTTCCTTCCATCTCTGAGCACCACAGGCACACTGCGGGACCCTGAGTGCCGTCCTTCCTTTTATCACTTTTCCTCCCCCCTCCTCCTGCGGGACAAACCATGCTAACCAGGCCATCCCCGTCCAAGGGGCCTTGATCTTCCTAAGGCCCAAAAGATGAACTTTGTCAGTATCTATGGGAGGAACGCTCGGGTTTTTTGAGTATTTATTGTTTGAGTTGCATTTGGAACCAATGCCTTTATTTTGTTTATTTTTCTGTGCTGCTGAGGATTGAAACCAGGTCCTGGAACGTGCTCGGTGAGCGCTCTCCGGCTCAGCCCCAGCCCCAGCCCCCCCCCCACCAGGAATGCAGTTTTATGTCAATCAATCCTCAATCCGGCACAGTAAAGGACAAGACAAAACAACTCCGACAGGACCTTGAACATCCCTCTGCTGAGGGATGGCAGCTAAGTCACCCCTTCTCCATGGGACACTTGTGTAAATGCTTGCTCCCTGGGTCATTAGATTAGCTCAAGACCAGATCCCCAAAATCTCCAACCAAACTCTAAAACAGCTTTTGTTACAGAAATACCAATCCCTCACCAGAAATTGGGGCACTGGGGACAGCATCCCACCATCACTCAACCACTGTCATGATTCCAATGACATCCTGGGCCCTAAAGAAGGATTCAAAGGCTGCTCCTTCCCAGCAGGGTGCAGTGACACAAGATTGACCTATGACCCTCGTCCCTAAGGGGCCCAATAAAAACGGGGGGTGGGGAGGGAGGATGTGAGGTCCTTGCTTAGCTTCTGGATGGCCATGTTAAGTGACAGTTTCTGAAAGTTCTGGGTTCCCACCCCAGGGTGTTTCTGAGAAAGGCTGGCCACTCCCTTGTACCAACCCAACCCTTCACCACCTGCGTCAGGACCTGCCAGCTCTAATCCCTGAGGCTCCCCAGAAAAAAGCCCCAACACAAAGCCTGTCCTGCCTGTCTGCCTCTGTGGACAGATGGGCTTTATTTATAAACTGTCATGTGTGCCTCTGCCTAGTCTCTGTCTTTCACTTCTCACTCCCATTTCCTGCTTTCTCACTTTCCTTTCACTCAGCCCTTTTTATTTATTTATTTATTTATTTATTTATTTATTTATTTATTTCTGGAGACAGGGCCTCATTAAGTTGCTTAGGTCCTCACTAAATTGCAGAGGCTGGCCTCTAACTTGTGATCCTCCTGCCTCAACCTCCTGAGTGGCTGGGATGACAGGTGTGAGCCATCACCCCTGGGTTCTGTTTCCCTTTTCAATTTTTTGGACACAATACCTTTGTTCCACTTATTTAATTCTATGTGGTGCCGAGGATCCAACCCAGAGCCTCCCACCTGCTGGGCGAGCACTCTGCCACTGAGCCCCAGCCCCAGCCCCAGACAGGTGGGTGTGTCAGAAGCTGGGCTCCTTTCCACCGGCTTCCAGGACTTTCTAAAGCTGCCATTGACAGAGCTGAGGTGCTTTTCTCCTCTTAATGTCTAGGACCCTCAGAAAAGGGCGAGAAGTTCTCAGTGCTGAACCTAGAGGCACTGGGATCTGTGTAGCGCCACTGAGGTCCCACAGGAGCCGGTCAGGACAAGACAGAGCAGTCAGGTGGGGTTTGCTGAGACAAGCCTGGCCCTGCAGAAAGGAGGGAAGGGAAGGGGCCCCCACCCCTGATAGGTTATCTTGTTGATATGTGGCCTAGTAGGAGAGATTTTCTCATGAGAACAGGGCACCCGCCCCTGTGAGCTGGTTGACACTGAGATGACAGGTGTGAGTGGTATTAAGGTGAAACTTACTGGCTTTATCTTAATACCATCAGAGCTGCAGCAACCACCTAAGAAATGTGCATGTTGAGATTGCTGAGCTCGGGTAACTGGTGGCTCCACCGTAGCCCTGGGGGGTTCCCAGGTTCCTGGAGAAAAGGGCGGGGATGACAGGGGCAGCGGGTGGGAAGGGGACTCTGTCCAGGAGGGGCTGCTACTTCTATGCTCCAAGCTCCACTGGAGAGCAGTGTCATGAGATGGGAGGAGGAGGGGAGGAAGGGGGAGGAGGGGGAGGGGGAGGAGAGGGGGAGGGAGGAGGGGAGGAGAGAGAGAAGGCAGAGCAGAGGAGGGGATGAGAGAGGGAGCAGGGGGAGGAGGGGGAGAAGGCAGAGGGGAGGAGGAGGAGCTGAGGAGGAGGAGAGGGGAGGGGAGGGAGAAAAAGAAAATGATTTTTTTTTCATATATTTGTTATTCGATTGTATTTTTTCTTCTGAGAAGTGTCTTCAGCTCCTTGGCCCATTTATTGATGGGGTTATTTGTTTTCTTGGTGTTAAATTTGTTGAGTTCTTAGTATATGCTGGAGCTGAGTGCAATGTCTGATGATGATGGGGGGGGGGTAAAGATCCGGATCCCATTCTGAGGGCTCTCTTTTCAGCTCATGGAGTCATTCTTTGCTGAGAAGAAGTTTTTCAGTTTGAACCCATCCCATTTATTGAGTCTTCATTTTATTTCTTGCGCTTTAGGAGTCTTGTTAAGGACGTTGGAGCCTGATCCGATATCATGAAAATTTGGACCCACTTTCTTCTTTCTTAGGTGTAGCATCTCTGAATCAATCAACAAATATATGAAAAAAATGTTCAACCTTTCTAGAAATTAGGGAAATGCAAATGAAATCTACACAGAGATTTCATCTCCCTCAGACAGAATGGAAATCATCAAGAATAGAAAGAATAATAAATCTTGGCATGGATGTGGGCAAAGGGTTCACTCACACATGGCTGGTGGGACTGAAAATTGGTGCAACCACTCTGGAAAGCAGGATGGAGATTCCTCAGAACACTTGGAACTGGGGCTGGGGATGTGGCTCAAGCGTTAGCGTGCCCGTCTAGCATGCGCGCGGCCCGGGTTCGATCCTCAGCACCACATACCAACAAAGATGTTGTGTCTGCCGAAAACTAAGAAATAAAATGTTAAAATTCATTTAAAAAAAAAAAAAAAGAACACTTGGAACAGAAAGACCATTTGACCCAGTTATCCCACTCCTCAGTTTATACAGGACTATTACTGTAGTGTGCTGATTTTAAGTTTGGGGGGTATAAACTATAAATTGAGCTACTATAAACATTGCCTCATCAATGTTTATAGTAGTTTAATTCACAATAGCCAAGTTATGGACTTAACCTAGGTAGCCTCCAACAGATGAATGGATAAAGAAAACGTGGTACATATACACAATGGAATGTTACTCTGCCATGAAGAAGAATGAAATTATGGCATTTGCAGGTAAATGGATGGAGTTGGAGAATATCATGCTAAGTGAAGTTAGCCAATTCCCCCCAATCCAAAGGCCAAATGTTTTCTCTGATGAGTGGATGCTGATCCAAAATGCGGGGGGTTGGGGTGATGGGCAGGATGGAGAAACCTGGGATGGGGCAAATGGTGGGTCTGGAGCATGGAGGTAAGAAAGATGGTGGAATGAGACGGACATCATGACCCTAGGTATATGTGTGAGGACACCAATGGTGCGACTCTTTGTGTACAATCAGAAAAATGAAAAACTGTGCTCCATACGTGTGCTGTGAATGGAAAGACGTTCTGCTGTCGTGTATAACTAATTAGAACAAAAAAATAAATTAGTTTTTTTTTTTTTTTAAGATGGAGGAGGAGAGGAACAGGGAGAGGAGGAGAATGAGGAAGAGGAGAAGAGGAGGAGGGGGGGAAGAAGAGGGGACAGACATGAAGGAAGAGATTGGGCAGGAAGAAGATGAGCCTGAAGTAGGAAAGGAGGAAGGGACCCAGGTTCTGTCTCAGGGCATTGAAACTGCAGAAGTAGCTGGAGCTCTGGACCCTGCCAGGCCCAGCAAGGAATCCAGCAGATTTGGGTGGGGCTCCAGGTGCCCCCAAGTCCATCCAGCCACACTCTTTCCTCCTCGATTTGCTCAGTTCCCAAAGAATGTTCTGCAGATCGTGTATTTATCACATAAATAATGTAGTATTTATTATCTCTATATACTTAATATATTAAGTATATCATGATTAGATGAATATTAAATATTAAATAAACCAATACGAATATTAAATATACAAATATGAATAGATAAATATATCTAATATACCTTGTACATTACATAAGGTATATAAAATCCATTTTACTATAACTACATATATGTTTATATAAAAATATGTGCCTATTTTAATTGCACTGCTGTGATGTGGGTGCCTGGCAAGCGTTTGACCGCTGAGCCTCATCCCCGACTGCTCCTGACTTTTTCTTATGTTTGAAGCAACATCTAGGGAGGAAATCATTAAATAATGATCAAAGGGAAGAAGTGAGGTGTGCAGCCATGCATGCCAGGAGGATCTTGGAGACCAGCCACCCACTGGCCTCTTCGGGAACAGCCAGCCAACGCCCCCCTGGGGGTTGAACCCGAGGCCGGGGCTGGAGACCTGTGTATTCTGGAGGCTCCTCTTGCAAGAAAGAACCGGAAACCTGCTGCACACGCGGGAGGGCGGGCAGCGCGCGGGGCCTGGCCGGGTCCGCGGGCTGCGCTGGGTGCGTGGCGCAGGGACAGCCTCCCAGGGGCGCGCGCAGCAGAGAGGACCTCGCAGCCGAGGCGACCCCCCGCAGCCGAGGTGCCGCAGGATCTGACGTCCCCCGAGCTGAGCTGGGCTCCCCCGAGACCCCTCTGCAGGTAAAGCCGTGTCCGCCGGGTCCCCGCCGCCGCAGACCGCCCTGCCCGGCAGCCTGTCCCTCTCCTGGCGACTTTGGCAACTCTTAGAAGTTTTTCTGTGCGACTGAAAAGAATCCGCGGGGACTTGGGGGCTCTTTATTTGGTGGTTTTGAAACTTCGTGTCCGTGGGGGCGGGGCAGGGGCGGCCAGGGGCAGGAGGGACCAGCCGTCTCTGAGGTCCCATCTCTGGGATGTCCACAGGCTGCCAGGACGTGGCCACCGAGCCCGGGCCTGGCGGGGACCCAGCCCTGGGGGAAGAGCGAGGGCGCAGTTGCATTGTGGCGCAGGACACTCAGTGAGCTGAGTGACAGGGAGGGCGCGGGCTGCTTCCCTGCGTCCCCCTGGGGCAGCGGTGAACGTGGTGGCCACCGGCCAGCGTGGAGGGGAGGGCTGCCTCCCAGGGGCTGAGATGCAAACGTGTCCCGGGCAGAAGCAGGCCTTTGAGCTCACAGAGTCAAGTGGCGTTATCTTGATCCACTCCCCAGCCCAGGCTGAGCTTTGTCTCCGGTCTCCAATGCAAGGAGCCGAGTAAATCCAACACAGCCACACTGTCCTCCAGAGGCGTGGGCAGAGGCCCTTGGTATATCTTCCTGCAAGAAAAAGAAAAAAAAAAAAAAAAGCACAAGTGTCTATTTGATAAAGAATAAAAACCGGGGCTGGGATTGTGGCTCAGTGGTAGAGCGCTTGCCTAGCATGCATGAGGCACTGGGTTCAATCCTCAGCACCACATAAAAATAAAATAAAGATATTGTGTACACCTAAAAACTAAAAAATAAATATTAAAAAAAAAAGAATAAAAACCGACTTTGTAACGCCTGTCACAGCCACTTGATATAAGAGAAGCTGCACGCAAAACGGGTAGGGATGTAGACTCACAGCTGGGCACTGGAAAGTGACAGTATCCAATAGGTGTCCCTCCGGGTCATAATAACATTCAAAAGTTCCATTTTTTAACCACGCCGTTTGTATTCTAACCAAGCATTCTTACAAAAGAATCCAAAGTTAAAAAAAAAAAATGCAAGTTTATGAAGTGAGAAAGTTACAGTGAACTCGGTTTAATGTATTATTGAAGAAAAAAATCATAAGTGTAGTCTAGTTTAAGGACATAGTGTTTTGGTGTTTTATTTATTTATTTATTTTTTAGTTCTCAGCGGACACAACATCTCTGTTGGTATGTGGTGCTGAGGATGGAACCCGGGCCGCACGCATGCCGGGCGAGCGCGCTACCGCTTGAGCCACATCCCCAGCCCTTTATTTATTTATTTATTTATTTATTTATTTTGCACCTAAAATATATATATATTTTTTTAAAAATCCACATTGTCTGCCTATGCTGGTGCAGAAAGGCCTCTTGTGATAGCAAAGGCAGTAGTTTGGAAACTTAAGCCTGCCTGGGTAAGGTGCCCATGCCTGTCATTCCAGCAGCTCAGAAGGCTGAGGCAGGAGGATTGTGATTGGAGACCAGCCTCAGCCAAAGCAAGGCCCTAAGCAGCTCAGTGAGACCTTGTCTCTAAATAAGATACAAAATAGGGCTGGGGATGGGGCTCAGGGGTCCAGTGCCCCTGAGTACCTCTAGTACCCAATGATGGCTTTGAGACTTTGAGGTCCCCATGGTGGGATATCAATGACAGCCTAGCTCTCTCTCGGTGCAGGTTCTGTCTCCACTGGACGTGGAAGACCAAGTGTGACGTGGCTGAGTCACAGCTCAAAGCATCTTATACACATTCTGCCTTCACTCTTGCTTCCTTGGGGAGGGGGGGGAAACACAGGGGTCCAACCATTTTGTGCTTGTTCTTGAACCTTCTGTGTTGACTCTACCTCCCTGCCCAGGCCCCTTCTCTGTCCCCAGTCAAATGCCCAGCGAGCAGGAAACTCAATATCACTCGGCAGACAATTCAGTCTACTAAGAAAGGTTAGCAGCTCTTCAAATCTCCACCGGCAAACCACACTCTCCGCAGCACCTCTGTCTCCAAAATTAAGCTCCTGCAAAGCCTGCAGCTCCTCCTCCCCGAATCCACAGGAGGAGCACACTCCAGGTGCAGGGGAAAGGAGCCAGGAACAGCCCCTGCCCCCCACCCCCCCCAGGCACAAACCATTCTGAGCCAGCAAGACTTCCAGAAGCTTCCAACGGCTGGGTGTTAGTTGTTCTCTTTGTGCTTAATTGTGCACTATGGTTTTTTCCCCTAAAAAGTCACAGTTTCCCAGGCATCGGCAGACTGCCAACCTGCATGAGAAAAACAAAACTGAGCCTATTACGATTCTCGATTCTCGGTGTGTCTGTTTCTCTCTGGTGCAGGGTTTTCAGTTGATTCCTGGGGGTGCAGCGCAGTGGCGAGTGCTTGCCTAGCATACAGGGGATCCTGGGTTCTGTCCCCAGCACTGCAAAAAAAAAAAATGCATTTCCTTAGTAACACAGAAATCAGTACACCATCAAGAATAACTATTGCATTTCTGGTGAAAATCTTCTGGTTAAGAGAAAAGACCCCAAACCTTATAACCTACCTACATTAACTTTCTTTCTTTTTTCTTTCTTTCTTTTCTTTTCTTTCTTTTTTTTTTTTTGGTGTAAGAATTAAACTCAGGGGCCCTCAACCACAGAACCCCAACCCCAGTCCCCTTTTGCATTTTATTTACAGATAGGGTCTCACTGAGTTGCTGAGCACCTCACTTTGGCAGAGGCTGGCTTTGAATTCATGATCCTCCTGCCTCAGCCTCCAGAGCTGCTGGGATGACAGGTGTGCACCACCGCACCCGGCTCATACCTGTGTTTTCTAAATAATAGATCCTAGGTGACACCTGGGACATTTTCTTCTACAGATAAAATATCATTGGAGGTGGTACAATTCAGTCTTTTTAAGACATTTTTTCCTTTATCAAAGTAGCTGAGGATGTTTTTTGTTGTTGTTGTTGTTGTTGTTGTTTTTTAAAGAGAGAGAGATGAGAGAGAGAGAGAGAGAGAGAGAGAGAGAGAGAGAGAGAGAATTTTTAATATTTATTTTTTAGTTATCAGCAGACACAACATCTTTGCTTGTATGTGGTGCTGAGGATCGAACCCAGGCCGCACGCATGCCAGGCGAGCGCACTACTGCTTGAGGCACATCCCCAGCCCAGGACTTTTTAATTTAGCCCTTTTACTACCAGAACTATTTCTATTTGTTTCATTTAACCTGTGAGGGGTTATCAGAGACATGTTCATTTCCTCTCCCTCCCTCCTTCTTTCATTAAATTTGTGTATTTAATAAAATGGTGGGGTGCACACCTGCAATCCCAGCAACTCTGGAGGCTGAGGCAGGAGGATCAAAGATTTGAGGCTGACCTCAGCAACTTGGTGAGGCCCAAAGCATCTCATCAAGACCTTGTCTCAAAATAAAAAATGAAAATGGCTGGGGATGTGCCTCAGTGGTTAAGCACCCCTGGATTTAATCCCCAGTACTATAAAGAAAATATACACATGCACTATACCAACACATTCCAACTGGAAATTTCCAACAGCAATTTTTGCGTGTGCAATAAATAGTGTGGCGATACTTATTTCACACTGCCATAATAATGCCTTTCTGTTGAAGATCTTGCTGTCCCGAAAAAAGACCCCAAATCTCACTCCTCACTCCCCCACAGATACATCTCCTCACAGCCTGCTTGGTTTTCTGGTGGTCTTGGCATCTAACCTAAAGCCACACACTGTGCGCTGCTTCTGGCTTCTTTAATAACTTCATGTATAATTAGCTTTCTTCTTTGTTACTAATGTCCATTGTCTTCTGCAGGAATCTGCTTTTGTCCCACACTAGTTGAGCATCCCTCATACCAACTTCAGCATGGGCAGGACTTCGGCCATAGGCAATTCCCCACCAGACCTCAAGGCAATGCAGACCCCAAATAGTGCAACACTTACCATGGGGCTGGGTACATGGCGTGCATGAGACAAATGATCTCATGTTTAGACTTGGGTCCCCAAGATGTCTTCAAATGCAAATACTCCAAAATTTAAAAAAAAAAATCTGCAATCTGAGCCAGTTCCGGTCCCAAGCCTTTTGGACAAAGGATGCTCACCCTGTAGCTCTTTGGCATTCAGGTGAGGGGAATTGAGAGAGTCCCTCAACCTGCTTCCTCTCCCCTCCCAGGTCTGTGGACCTGCTGGTGTGACCTTGGTGGATTCTCTCCTGGTTCATTTCTGAGCTCCGGGTCCCACCTTGCTCTGACTGGTCCCCACATTGCTGCAAACTTGATCTTTTTTTTAAAAAAGGGCATTTGTCCAGATCATGCCATTGCCCATGCAGAGGTAAACATCCAGATGTCACCCCGCTCAGCATGTCACCTCGCTCAGCACATCACCCTGCTTCCTCCCCATGTCCCAAAGCCCACAAGTCAACACCAAGCTCTTTCCCTGTGGCAGACACAGCCAGCTCTGCTGTCCCCGCCGCCTGTGAGACACCCAACACTCTGAGCTAATGGGTCCCTCGTGCGTCTGTGCACAATTTAAGAGAAATGGAGAGGAAGCTTCAGACAGGGAGACAGGACTTGGAAACAGAGCTCCTGGGTCAGGTGCTCTGGTCTGTCAGCTCAAGACCCCTTGGGGACAGTCAAAAACCCTCATCCCTGTGTGCTGGGAAATGTGTTGACAAAATGCACAGAGCCTGGTGACCAGAGAACATCTGGTCTCTGGCCAATGATTGCACCATGATCAGGAAGGAAAGCTCAGGATTTCAGAGCGTTGCACACCCAAGGGGCACACTGCCTTGTCAGGACCCACCAGGTTTGTGGGATACGTGTCCCTCTGCATTGCACAGATACTAGGTCTCATGAAAGCATAGTATGGCTCACAGGTGTAAGCACTCCTGTCCTGCAGCAGGCGGGCAGATAAGCAAATGGTGGTGCGTGCAGAGAACAGAAGAGTGAAGAGAACGGCAAACTCACTCTTCTAGTGCTGCCAGGGCTCAGTGAGCAAGCCCAGCTCTCTCTCTCTCTCTTGCTCAGCAAGGTTTTGCTAACAGGCGTGTCCATTCATTCTTGAATTTTCTACTCCCACATTCTCCCTACCGCAGGCAAATGGGCTGGTTGCAACAGAAACTATCTGCATTGCAAAGCCCCAAATGCTCCTTCTCTGGACCCACAAAGACACTTCTTGCTAATGAGGATCGAACCCAGGAGTGCTTCAACACTGAGCCACATCCTCAGCCCTTTTTATTTTACTTTTTAAATTTTCAGACAGGGTCTCGCTAACTTGCTTAGGATCTTACTAAGTGGCCGAGGCTGGCCTCTGACTTCATATCCTCCAGCCTCAGCCTCCTACGTTGCAGAGATGACAGCCATTCACCACCACGTTGGGCTTGTCCACCTTTTTGATAGAGCGTGCCAGTGTGTCTAGACCCCGTGCTGGAGCATCGCCTTATGAGAGTTTGCCATGGTTTTAAGGTTCTTCTGGAGCTGATATCGTGAGAGCCAAGCTTCTCCACGTAGCTCCATCCCGGCCTTTCACCTCTAGGAAGGATGAGCTTCCTGCTGCCCAGTTCTTCTCAACCCCTTCGTTTCTCTACAGGAAACACGACAGGAGCGAGACCATGCGGCGGATGGGATATTCATGGTAAGACAGGACGGTGTGGTCCCCGGGCCCCTGCCTGCGTTTCCTCCTGTGTCTCCCCAAATCCACAGATAAGCAAGGGGCCTCTGCTCAGTGAGGAACCCAGGAGACCTTGGAGCCCCGGGCATGGGGATCAGGATCAGTCTGAGGGCTCCAGGACCCCGCACCTTGGGAGAGTTCCAGTCAGTCTCAGGAGAGATCAGTCCCAAACCTGGTGGGAAGCGCCAAGGGCATCCGATGGCCAGGCGCCTGGCTCTCCGCAGCCCCTATGGCAAACCTCCTTGGAGACTCAGGGTGATCTCTGCTCTGCCACACTATGGAGGGGACCTGTGCTTTACTATCTCTCTGGACCAGGACCTCCATCACTTCCAAAGCCCACCTGCGCATCATAGTATCGTGGGATAAAAGATTCAGGGTTTTCCTCTTCTTCCTGGCTTCACGTTACCAGCTTCCTGATGTGATGCCAGATTCCTGGGACCCCAATAGACCTCCAGGAGCTGAATCCAATGCAATCACTTAAGAATCTTTACTGCAAGCTCCAGCCTGGACTCACAACCGTTCCTGATGCAGCGGTCCCAGGGAGTGAGTCCTGGTCCTTTGTCTAGTGAGATTTTATAGGTTTTGGGGGGATACTCTGTCACAACTTCCACAGCGAATCATTCCACACCACGGGAAAAGCAAACAACAACTCTAAAACATGATGAGCACATTCACTGGCGGGAACAAGTTGGGTAGGGGTGATTGGTTAGTGCAAGAGGGGGATTCATTTGAACTGATTGGTTTAGGCCATGAGGGGTGTACGTGCTGAACTACATGGTTTCCCAACATGTTATCAACCACCATAAACTACTGGGAGGTCATCTGGCATCCCAGGTATTTCCCTGTCTCATGCTGATTGGTGGTTGCTAGGGGGTTGCTATGGGTCCCCACATAGCCTGACTGAGTCAGGGACACCTGGCGCAGCAGATCTCTCCTGTTATTTGTAGACAAACAACTCAGCAGGGTGGGTATGTGCCTAGGAGTGCTCTGTGGGTTTGTCCAAGGACAAGGGTCATGCCCCCTTCCCTGGACAGGCCTTGAGGTAGAAGCTGGTTTCTCAAAAATGGAGTCACATCAGCTTCTCACTCCCCCCTTTGTCTGGAACCTTGCCTCAGTTGGGGGTCTATCTAGGGTCTCTATGGGCAGGCCGCACTTCTTCTTCTGGGTCTGGGGCTTGATAGTGGGTATACAGAACCATCATCTGAACTGTGTCTACCCTGTCCTCGATGAAAGCCACTAGCTAATTCACAAGTGGTCCTACTAAGGTTGACACGAGGGTAATTTTAGAGTAAACAGTAACCCTCAGGGGACAGTCTTCAACTTTCCAGACTCACTCAAAAATTGGCCTCCTGACTCGATTTACCTATCTACTCTGTCTATATATTTTCTGGCTTCACCGGGACTGGCCACTGCCCAGAGCTTGTGTCTACTCAGTGTTCCAACTTGTAGCAAGGTACCCCCAACACACAAGTCCAACACAGTTTTGCCATTTAAGAAAGAAGAACAAGAGTCAGGCACGGTGGCACACACCTGTCATCCCAGTGGCTGAGGAGGCTGAGGCAGGAGGATCTTGAGTTCAAAGCCAGCCTCAGACCAAGAGAGGCCCTAAGCAACTCAGTGAGACCCTGTTTCTAAATAAAATACAAAATAGGGTTGGGGATGGGACTCATTGGTTGAGGGACCCTGAGTTCAGTCCCTGGTAACACCCCCCCCCCCCCAGAGAGAGAGAGAGAGAGAGAGAGAGGGAGAGAGAGAGAGAGAAGGAAGAGGAAGAAAAGCCAGTTGGAGAAGGGGAGAGTGCAGTAGCTGTTCTTGGAAACAGATCCATACATTTTAAGGAAGCTTAAATAAGGCTTTTTAAGTTGCTATTGCCATAACCATTCAACATCACTCTAGAGCCTCCAAAATTACTTTGAAAGTCCAAATAAGACCATCAAGTGCATGAGCAATTTTAAATGAAAAAAAAAAAAAAAAATCAAAGGCCTGGGGCATAGGTTCAAAGCTAAACCCTAAGCCCATCAAACCCTTAAACACTGACGCCGTGTCCCCCTGCAAACGTCTGACTGATGGCGCGTACTACAGGATTGAGCATGCTTGTGTAGCCTGTGTTTCAGGAGCTGCCTGGCCGTGGCCCTGGGTCTGTGGCTGGGAGGGACGCCGTCCGCCTGCAGGGATGTGGCTGACTCGAGGCCCAACATCCTACTGATGATGGCGGATGACCTTGGCATTGGAGACCTCGGCTGCTATGGCAACAAGACCCTAAGGCAAGGAATGGGAAATGGGTTCTTGGGGACCAGAGGAAAGAGCAGGTCCTAGATCTGGTGATTCCTATAGGAATAGAGGGTCCTGCAGCCCCCGGATCTGGAGGCAGGATCATCCAAGAGCAGGTGACCGCTCCTCCTCAGGGTGGGCTCAGTTCTCCTGTTGCTTCCTAGTGGTGGAGGGCACCCCGGAGAGACAGAGCTGGCATTATAGCAATTACCCCCCACTCCGAGCATCCGTTAACCCACCCTGAGGGCACAACCCCCAGGACCCAGTCACTACCCAGAGGTCTCGCTCTCAAGTACCACGGATGTGGTTTTGGGGGTGATGTTTCCCACACAGGTAATTTGAGGATGCATTCAACCCTAGGAGTGGCCAATGGGGACATTCACAGAAGGCTGCACATGCAAACATAAATCCAGCTCCAATCCACCTAGCAAATGATCTACTCACTGGGATTGAAAATAGGATTCTTACCCACCCACTACAGATGGAGGGTGTCTTGGAAATCAGTTTTATTGCTTGTGAGCCCAAAGCCATGCTGAACTGCCCCTCACTCCCAGCCCCTCTTCCATCCAGCCAAGCCCACCCACTCAGGACTGATTTCCATTCTTCTAATGTCCCCTGAGACCCAGCATGGAGCTGAATCTGCGGGCCCTGCTGGGTGTGCCTGGTCTGGTACCCTCACGGGTGTCCGTGACCTTGGACCTGCCCATGCAGTCCCTGACCGCCCAGTGAGAAGCAGCCTCCCGCTTCTGAACTGCCCATCTGTCTGTCTCTCAGGACTAGCAGCGCCTGGTGGACATGGAGTCCACCATAATTCATCAAGATGCGGTTTCTTTGAAGGTCCTGAGGACATTTAAGGTTCTGGATCATTCTTGAGCACATCTTGATGCATTCACTGATGACCAGCAGCTTACCTTACGCTAATGAAAATCTAGGTTTCTTAGGAGAACACAGCAGAACACAGCACTATTATTTTTTCTCTCGGCAGGACTCCAAACATCGACCGGCTTGCAGAAGACGGGGTGGTCCTGACCCAGCACATCGCCGCGGCATCTGTGTGCACCCCGAGCAGGGCTGCTTTCCTGACGGGCAGATACCCCATTCGCTCAGGTTAGTCCTACTGTGAAACCCACCTGCGGAGGAACAGGAGCATGGCCACCCGCAGCCTTCTCTCATTGACACCCAGATGGGGAAAGATGGGTCCCAGCCCACAGAGTTCTGCCATGACACTGCAGCCAGCCCTGGTGCTCTAGCCCCTCGGGGAACAAGGTGACCCAGGCTGGGATTTAACTGTATGAACATAACATTTTCTGTAGCAGGCAAGGTAGCAAATATTTTCATTTTTGCAAGCCACACAGTCTTGGGTACAGCTGCTCAACGGCATTTTTGAAGTCCTCTATGGACAGTGCACTCAAAAATGGTTGTGGCCATGTCCTAATAAAACTTTATCCATATGTATTGCATTTTGTGCCCCAAAAGTTCATGTGTGAAGCAATGCAAGACAGTTCAGAGGTGACATGGTTAGAGGAGGAGAGGTGTGATCTGATCAGTGGATTAATCCACTTGGATGGACTCACTGGGTGGTGGCTGCAGCAGGTGGGGTGTGGCTGGAGGAGGGGGTCCCTGGGCTGTGCCTTTGGGGTCTCTGTCCTGTCCCTGGTGAGCAGAGCTCTCTCTGCCCCCTGGTGCCCTGTCCTGAGCTGCTCTCCTCCTCCAGGCCCTGCCGCCATTTTGTTCTGCCTCCCCTTGGGCCAGAGCCATGGAGTTGGCCACTAGGGACTGGACCTCGGACGCCACGAACCAAATTCAACTTTTCCTCCTCTAAATTTGTTCTTGTCAGGTCTTTTTTTTTTTTTTTCTCTCCCACAGTAGTGAAAAGAACCAACAGGTTATGAAACCTTCTCTACTTTTTCCCAATTATCTGCAAAGGCCCTGGATGAGTCAGCTTTGTGACAGAAATAAGCTCATTGAGATCCAGATGTCTCTGTTGGGCTCAAGGTGTGGAAGGGCCCTGCTCCTGGTCCTTGGCTCCTTGGCTGTGGTCCTGTGGTGAGAACATGGAGGATTCTTGAAGCAGAAGGAGGGGTGGAGCTCCACTCTCCCCTTCCAGGCCTCGCCTCCATGACCTCACTTCCACCCACTAGACCCCACCTCTTAAAGGCTCCCTAACATCCCAATAGACCATCAGCTGAGAACCAGGCCTTCCACACACAGCTTATTGGGGGGACGCACCCAATCCAAACCACAGCAGCACCAATCCATTTCTCACTGGCTGGGGGTACAAAAGTAGGCAGGAGGCCATTGGCTGAGCCTCCTATCACAGACGTCAGGTATACATTAGGCAAGGTGCAAAAAAAAAAAAAAAAAAAAAAAAAAAAAAGAACTAAACAAATATGTTTAATCAGAGCAAAAATATGAATGTGTTTCTGAAACTCATTCGTAAATTTTTGCCCTCTTAATGGGAAGAGAATGGTCTTTGTTTTCTGTGGTCCGTGGGGGGATGTCCTTTGGCAAGATATTTTTCTCTTTCCAAGGCAGGGATTTCTCAATCAGCTCAGGGGCCCTTCATGTCCTATAGATTATTTTGGGGCATGATATATATGTTATTGTTTAGCTTAAAATCTGCCATTTGCAAGGGAGTTGGGTAGGAAGTAGATCAAAAATTCAGAACTCTGTGTATTGTCCTCACCATTTCTCTGCTCTTGGACCCTGAGGCTGAAGAATCTGCCCCAGACTCCAGGGGAGATTCTCACCCAGGACTAGTTAAGGATTTCCCAGGAAAAAGAAGCAACTGGATCTTTCATCTGTATCATGTCCCCACTCGTCACCTGTCTCTGCATCCATCCGTCCATCTCTCTCTGGGCTGCAGTATTAAGCATACATTCAACATGTATCTTTATTTTTTGCATTCTGATGCTTTGATATCATGGCCCTTGCTGGCCCTCGGGGAGCTGACCCTCTGGGTGCTGGCTGGTTCCTAGAGATAACAGCAAATGTGCATGTGAGCTTGTTCTCCATGTGGAACTTTCAAATCCTCTGCCCATGTCCTCTGGGTGAATATCCCCTGCTCCCCTCACCCCAGGTTCTGCAACCAGGAAATTGGGGCAGTGAGCAGCCCCTGTAGCCCGGAGCAGACCAAAATTATTAACGCTGGCAGATTTGAAAACGTCTTGCTCTGCCTTGCTTATTTCTTTCCATTTAAAATAAAAATTTTAAAATGGAGGCATCTCCCTAAATTTCTTCCTCACTCCCTCTGCCTCCTGATCTACCCCAGTGCCTCCCTGATGGTACCCCATGGCCTGGCATACCCCCTCTTCTCACAAATGGTCACAAACTCTACTTTTCACTCATCCCCTGATCTGGTGGCCCTGCTACACCTAAATAGCAAGAAAACCTTCCTTTTCCTCTGCATAGCTGGGTAGGATGATGCACTCCTGAAATTCCAGCAATTCAGGAGGCTGAGGCAGGAGGACTGCAAATTTGAGGTCAGCCTCAGCAATTTAGCAAGATACTCAAAATAAAAAAAAGGTTAGGACTGTGGCTCATGGTAGAGCAACCGTGGGTGCAATACCCAGCACCTCCCACACATACACACCTGTGTTGAAGCCAAGAGCTCAATGGTTTGCCAGTATATTAGAACTATCCAGGAAATCTTCTTTTGTTTATTTACTTATTTTTGATACCAGGGATTGAACCCAGGGGCATTTAACCACTGAGCCGCATTCCCAGCCCTTTCTATTTTTTATTTTGAGACAGGGTCTTGCTAAGTTGCTTAGTTCACGCTAAGTGGCTGAGGCTGGCCTCCAACTTGCTATCCTCCTGCCTCAGCCTCCCAAGCCACTGAGATTACATGTGTGCACTACCATACTTGATGCAATGAATCTTTCAATCATTCCAAAATCCACACCAGGCCAACTCCCTATGCACTCTCTGGAGTGATAACCATCCATTAGCGTACCTAGAAGCTCTGCACATCATTTCACAGATAACTGTGAAAACTCTTTGGTGATAGCAAGAATTTGGAGAAATCAAAGTGCATTTTAAATTCTCATTCCTTTTCCATTAAATTCTTTTTTTTTTCCCCTTTAGTGACCTAACTTGCACAAGACCAGACACCTTCTCTCCAGCATTGACATTTCATTATGACCTTCCCTGCCAAATACGTGGTTCTGTGAGGCAGGTCTTTGCAGGAAGGAACTTTTCAATGTAATTTTCAATAATGGAGAGTTCTACAGAATATTCTCAATTTAAAAGAGTGAACATCATCATCGTCAGCTAAAAGCAAATACATAATAGTAACTTATTTCTTTTTGTTGGCTGCTCGAAGGCATGGTTTCCAGCAATGCCTTCCGTGTTCTCCAGTGGACAGCAGCATCCGGGGGCCTGCCCACCAATGAGATAACTTTTGCAAAAATATTGAGAGACCAAGGCTACGCCACTGGACTAATAGGTAGGTACCTTTCTTTCAACTCTGGAGCTCACTACTTTTCTTTTAAGGGTCTATTGAACTCCAAATATTTGAAAAGGCAACCAGTGAGGTCCCAGGTAATTTCCCAGATGACAGAAATGATGTGGTCTCCCAGGATGCACAGGGGCCACAAGTTATTCAACAAATGTCAACTGGTCAGGTGTGGTGGCACACACTTATAATCAGCAACTTGGGAGGCTGAGGCAGGAGGATTGCATATTGGAGGCCAGCCTCAGCAACTTAGCAAGACCCTGTCTCAAAAATTTTTTAAAAAATAATATATAAAGGGATGGGGAGGGTACACAGTGATAGAGCACCCCTGGGTTAAATCCCTGGTACAAAATTAAAAGTCAACACATTCAAAAATAATAGTCATATGGCCAGGCATGGTGGTAGTCCCAGCTACTCCAGAGGCAGAGGCAGGAGGATCATTTGAGGCCAAAAGTTGGAGGCCATCCTAGGGAACATACCGATACCCCCATCACACACACACAAAAATAAATATCAAAACAACATAAACTAGATGCTCATTGACCAAATGTTTGCATATAACTTACCTCGCTCTGTGCTTCCATAACAAACATGTGTTTTTCTATATGCCAAGAAACCACATTAGATATTGAACAAAAAGTAAGTAAGTGAAACTTCAAGACAACAGACAGGGAGAAGGGAAAGGGGACCACATGGCTATGATCCTCACTTGTAGGGATAACTTTTTTTTTTTTTTTTTGGTAGCAGGGATTGAACCCAGGGACACTCAACCACTGAGCCTCATCCCCAGCCCTATTTTGTATTTTATTTAGAGACAGGGTCTCGCTCAGTTGCTTACGGCCTCACTTTTGCTGAGGCTCGCTTTGAACTCACCATCCTCCTGCCTCAGCCTCCCAGGCTGCTAGGATTATAGGCATGCGCCACGGTGTCCAACTCCGTAGTAATATTTTTTATCAGCAATTATATCTGTTGATCATGGAGGACATGTCTAGCTGGTATGTGGGACAGAAAATCAATAGACCATTATGTCTTAAGGTAGACTGGTCTATGAATGCCTGGGAAATCTCATGGAGTTTCCGAATATCAAATATCCCATGGCACAAGAAAACACACAATGTGGTTTTTATCAATCCCCTCATGGTGGCGGCGTAGAAGACAAAAATCTTTCTTTACTGGAGTTGAAAGTTGAGCTCTGAAACAATGTCCCACTTTGAACTTGGCCTCTATTATGGGCCTCCCACTCCCAAAGCCCAGAACTCTTTGTTCTATGTTCATTCTGGAGATTGAGCTTTCAGAAACAGCCTGATCACTGTGAATACATCCTTCTTTTTTTTTTTTTTTTTTTTTTTTTTTAAGAGAGAGAGAGAATTTTTTTTAATATTTATTTTAGTTCTCGGCGGACACAACATCTTTGTTGGTATGTGGTGCTGAGGATCGAACCCGGGCCGCACGCATGCCAGGCGAGCGCGCTACCGCTTGAGCCACATCCCCAGCCACATCCTTCTTTTGTTATAGAGCACCGTGACCAGGTGAAGACTGAACAAGGTTCCCAAGGGTATCAGGAGCTAAATGCTACAGGAACCCCTAGATACCCAAATGTTTGGAGGTTCCACTCCTTTATATAGCATGGTACAGTGTTGGCATAGAACGTGGACACATCCCCCTGTAGACTTTAAATCACCTTCATAGGACTTAAAATACCCAAAACAATGTCGGTGCTGCCCGATTCGTTGCTACGCTCTATTGTTTGTTGAGTACCAAGGAAAACAATTTGCCTGTGCTCAAAGAAGATGCAAATTTCCCCCCTAACATTTTCTATCCGTGATTGACGGACAGCAGGAATGCCAATAGACAATCCAGGGCTGCCTGTGGGACCTTATGTGGAAACACAGCCTGTAGAGGATCTTGAGTGGATGGTCCAGATGTGACAGAGAACCATCCCCTGTTGGTTTAAGCAAGCAGATTGATGGCGATCTGTCACACCTCTCATGAGAAATTCATACTCAGGGGAATGCTTCCTCTCGGGGCCCTTGTTCCCACAAGGATAAGGTCAGGTGGTGTTGTCATTGATGTCACAGCCTACACTGCCCCAGCTCCTGGGAGAGAGCTCGAGTAGAGCGAGCATGCTGTCCTAGCCACCTTTCTGTGCAAAATATGCAGGAAACAACAATTTAAAGAAAGAAAGGTTTATGTGAGGCTCCTGGTGTCCGAGGTCCAGTCCCTGGTGGCCAACTCCATGGCTCTGGCCCAAGGGGAGCAGAACAAGATGGCGGCAGGGCCTGGAGGAGGAGAGCAGCTCAGGACAGGGCACCAGGGAGCAGAGAGAGCTCTGCTCACCAGGGACAGGACAGAGACCCCAAAGGCACAGCCCAGGGACCCCCTCCTCCAGCCACACCCCACCTGCTGCAGTCACCACCCAGTGAGTCCATCCAAGTGGATTAATCCACTATGAGTCTACACCCAGTGAGTCCATCCAAGTGGATTAATCCACTATTAGGTTGCACCAGGGAGCAGAGAGAGCTCTGCCCACCAGGGACAGGACAGAGACCCCAAAGACACAGCCCAGGGACCCCTCCTCCAGCCACACCCCACCTGCTGCAGTCACCACCCAGTGAGTCCATCCAAGTGGATTAATCCACTATGAGTCTACACCCAGTGAGTCCATCCAAGTGGATTAATCCACTTATTAGTCTCCACCCAGTGAGTCCATGCAAGTGGATTAATCCACTGAGCAGGTTACACCTCTCCTATCCCAATCATCTCACCTCTGAAGATTCTTGTAGTGTCTCACACATGAGCTTTTAGAAGAAGAGAAATCTACTTGGGGGCTCCTGGTGTCTGAGGTTCAGTCCACAGTGGCCAACTCCATGGCTCTGGCCCAAGGGGAGGCAGAACAAAATGGCGGCAGGGCCTGGAGGAGGAGAGGAGCTCAGGACAAGGCACCAGGGAGCAGAGAGGCAGAGAGAGAGAGAGAGAGAGAGAGAGAGAGAGAGAGAGAGAGAGAGAGGAGCCAAGGACAAGATAGAGTCCCCAAGGGCGTGTCTCCAGTGTCCTACTTCCTCCAACTATGCCCCACGTCTCCACGGCTCTGGGTTGGGGTGAGACAGAACATCATGGCCGAAGGGCATGGTATAGGAAAGCCGCTCAGTTCATGGCAGATGGAAAGCCAAGGGAAAGAAAGAAAGGGGCCAGGGACCTGGTGTGTGCTTCCAACCAACTTCCTCCAATCACCGTCTCCTAGAGCCCCCCTCCCAGGGTCTGTGTCACTGTCTTCTATCTTTCAATGGATGAATCCCTCCATGAGGCCAGAGCTGACCTAAACCAACTCTGTCCCTAAGCCTCACCTGTGACATTGTTGCATTGGGGTCTAAGGCTGCAGTGCAGGAAGATTTGGGGCGACACGGCAGACCCGAACCATAATATAGGTGATACCTACTGTTTGCATCTCCTGCCCCCAGGAAAATGGCACCTGGGACTGAACTGTGAGTCTTCCCGCGATCACTGCCACCACCCGCAGGCCCACGGGTTCGACAGCTTCCTTGGAATGCCCTTCAGCATGATGGCCGACTGCGCTGGGTGGGAGCTGTCGGAGAAGCGCGTGGGCCTGGAGCGCACCCTGGGCCTCTGGTGCCAGGTCCTGGCCGTGGCCTCGCTCACGCTCACGCTGGGCCGCCTCACCCAGCTGACCCGCTCCTGGGGGCCCGTCCTCGGGGCCGCCTTGGCTGCTGCTGTCCTCTTCACGGCCTCGCGCTTCGTGGGCCACCTGATCGTGCACGCAGACTGCTTCCTGATGAGGAACCACACTGTCACCCAGCAGCCCCTGGACTTTGACAGGGCCACGCCCCTCCTGCTGCAGGAAGCCTCCTCCTTCCTGCAAAGGTGAGCCCAGGGGGGCCGCGCCCTCCCAGCCCCTGGCCATGTGCAATGTCCAGCACCTTCTTCTGTCATGGGTGTCTGAGGCCTGGCCCATCCCAGGCTCAGAAAGACTTTTCTTGGCAACATGGGGCACGGGAGATGGCCTGCCAAGCTGCGTGCCTTGCACCATGTCCACAGAAACACGGTGGGCGTCCAGTTGGAATTTGTTGACTCAGGGCTCAGTTGACCCCACAGTCACCCAGGGACTCTGCGGTGGCATCGCCTGGTGCAGCTCGGGCCTGACACTTGAAATGAACTTGCAAATGAAACTGAGGGAGAAGGATGTGCTACCTTTAGGGCTAAGACTTCTCCTTCACGCGGAGACTCGAGCCGTGAACAGGACACCATGTGAGCCTCCCCAGGGCATCAGGAGGGCCTTGAAGGTCCCATCCAAACTCATAACCTAGCGTGCCCCATTTTTGCATTTTTCTTGGTTCTTTTTAGTAATACATAACATTAGGATTCACTCTGACTTAATTTAAAAAGCATGGAACATACCCTGTCCTAATCCAGTTCTCAGTCCCTCCTTTTACCTTATAACCTTTATTGCCTATTGACTTATCGTGATTTTTTTCTTTTAAATTAGCATCGAGTGGATGTGCATGATGGTGAGATCCACTGTGGTATGTTCGTGGATGTACACAATAAAATGAGGTTGGATTCATTCTAACCCCATCCTCCTCCCTCGACCTCAGGGCCCTTCCTCCACTCCATGAATCTCTCTTCTATTTTGATCATATTCCATCTTCTTTTCTTTTTCTTCCCCCTTATTTTTAATCTGGCTTCTGCATAGCACAGAAAACATTTGACCCTTGATTTTATAGGTCTGGCTGATTCACTTAGCCTGATGCTCTCCAGTTCCATCCATTTACCTGCAAAGTCATTCTTCTTCCTAGCTATGTAATACTCCACTGCATATATTCACCATATTTTCTTTCTCGATTCATCCATGGGTGGACACCTCAGTTGATTCAGTAGCTTGGGTTTTGTGAATTGGCCTGCCATAAACATGAATGCGGCATGCCTCATTTTTAAAGCATGTTTTTTCATGATTACTTCCTATCGTAAATATTCATTATATAGCTGATTTCGTATTAACCAAATTCTACCGTTAGCTTCTGTGCATGTACAAATATGTAACAACAAAACCCACCGTTATGTATAATTATAATGCATCAACAAAAAGGAGAAAGAACTCATGACCTGACAACATTTATAAAGAAAATTTCATGTATAAATAATATCGCTTCTTCTATAACCCATGTTTACAAGCAGAGGCAACTTCTAAATAACTTAACAAAATGCTTGTGCAGACAGATGGCAGTGTGACGTCCTTTATTCCTGGACTGTTAAGTATGTAGAGTTTGAAACTTACAGCATTCAGATGGAAAAGTGTGATGTGGACTTTCAAGTGTAGTTTAAAAGGGAAAATTATCACTAGATAGAGGTGTAAGTTTATTTTATTTTATTTTGTATTAGGGATTGAACCCAGAGGTCCTTTGCCACTGAGCCCCAGTCCCCCAGCTCTATTGATTGATTGATTGATTGATTATTTTGAGACAGGGTCTTGCTGAATTGCTCAGGGCCTCACTAAGTGGCTGAGGCTGTCCTCCATCTTGCAGTCCTCCTGCCTCAACCTCCCCAGTTATTGTGGTTACGGGCATGTGTCACCATGCCCTACCCTTTAAGATTCTTAAACATGAGATCCTCCTCCTGCCGAAGAGCAGTTTTGTGGGGACCAAAGCAAAGACAGGTGGCAGGTTAGACCCGTATTCAGGGTCCCCTGGCCTTCAGTATGGATTTTGTCACAATAACAAGGACAACTCTCCTCGCCTCTCATTCACTTTTAGGAATAAGCACAGGCCATTCCTCCTGTTTGTCTCCTTTCTGCACGTCCATGCTCCTCTGGTCACCACCAAAGGCTTCCGAGGGAGGAGTCGTCACGGGTTATATGGGGACAACGTGGAGGAGATGGATTGGCTGGTGGGTGAGTGTCCTCCCCCGGAGAAGACCCGGGGAGAGATGCCCACGGCCTGGTCCTGCATGTAGACCAACCCATGCCCCAGAGAGGCCCTGGGACCAATACCACTGGGAGACGGGATAATGCCCCAGATCACCAGTGCCCAGGCTGTCCCCGTCATGCCCCCGTGGGCTCCCGTTAGACACGGACACAGCACGCGGACTTGAGCAGCTTTTTCAAAAAATGCATGAGACCGCACACCCAGCAGCTGGCTCTGGGCGCGACTCTGTCGCCAGCAGCCCCAACGCTGTGCCCTCTGCAGGACACATTCTTGACACGTTAGACCAGGAAGGTCTGGCTGATCGGACCCTCGTCTACTTCACCGCGGACCACGGGGGATGCTTGGAGTCTCGCCTGGGAACCAACCAATATGGAGGCTGGAATGGAGTCTACAAGGGTGAGGCTCACAAAGGGCCCCAATCCGCTCTGGCCAATGGCCTCTCCCAACCCTGGCATTGAAAACGCACCACCTGCCCCCCGGACTTGAATTTCTTTCCAGCCCAAAACACCATAGAAACTCTAATTGCCATGCTCAGATTTTTTTTTTGATTTTTAAATTTTTTTTGCACACGTGGTTTTGGGGATATTGACAGAGCTCTGCAGCCATTAGCACTGTAGAATTTCAAAATATTTTCATTGTCTTAGGAAAAAAAAATCCCTGTGCTTTTATCAGTCATTCCTTGATCTGTGGGTGCCCTGCCTCCCCAACCACCAACTCCTCTTCTCTCCCTCCATCTCTTCCTGCTCCAGATAGAAGGTTCCCCGTGGTGTGGCCTTGGTGTCGGGCTTCTTTGATTGAAGAACCATGTTTTCAAAGTTGATCCTGTTGCACGATATGCCAGGGCTTGGTTCCTTTTTATAGAAATGATCTGCCCTCCAGTGGATGGTCCACACCACGGGTGCCAGGTTCAGATTTTAGGAGGGATGCATTCAAGGTGGTGGGCACCTGGCAGCCTCATTGTGTTCGATGCCAGGTGCCCACCACCTTGAATGCATCCCTCCTAAATGCATCCAGAAGAACACGGCCTTTGACTTTTCCCCTAGGAGCCTTAATATATTATTTAATAAAAGAGTTGTTTAGAGGAGGGTTTCCTGGAGGTTGGGACTTGTCAAGTACGAACCTAAGACGAAAGGGGGGCATGGGATCAAGCCAGGCTCCAAATCTGTTTCCATCTCTGCCGATGTTCCATCTGTGTCCCCTGGAGGGTCAGTGACGTGGCCCTTTCCAAACCCTTTGCTTCTGTCTTCCCCCTTCTGCCAATTTGAACGCACCTGAGCAGACAGAGGTAGCTCCCTCCTGCATCCACTCAGAGTCACCTGGGTCAACGCCTGCTGATCTCATACTACATCATTTTCTCTTCGCAGGAGGCAAAGGCATGGGCGGCTGGGAAGGGGGCATCCGTGTCCCCGGGATCTTCCGGTGGCCTGGTGTGCTGCCCGCCGGCCGTGTGATCCAGGAGCCCACCAGCCTGATGGACGTGTTCCCCACCGTGGTCCAGCTGGGGGGCGGCCAGGTGCCACAGGACAGGTAGAGAAGGGACCAAAGAAAGCAGTTCCACTTTGTGGACAGAAAATACGTGTGTGGGGAGATGTATTTGCAGATCTCAAGTTGCACATTCAATTGCATGAGATATTCCTGTGTGTGTGTGTGGAGGTATATATGTGTATTCACAGCTATATCTGAATATATGCACCTACCTCATGCAATTTAATCACGGTGTTATGTGCAATGCAGTATACATAGTCTAACTGATATACTCAGATTTATATACTCAAATATATACCCTATCATGCATTTGCATATCTCCCATGCACATCCAATTGCAAGAACTGTATAAGTATATACACGAATTTATACATATATCTCATGCAATTGAATCACATGGCCATGAATTTTAATATACTGCAGCAGAATCTAATTTATACACTAGAAACACCTAGCACATGTATTCATACAGCTCACATTTCAGATCCATTCATGATATATATGAAAACATGAATCAAAGCTGTACCTTTTAATTATGTTCAGACATTCTAATATATACACTAGAAATCTACTTCTAATATTTATTAGGAAACTGTGTGGACAACAATTTTAAAGGCTTCATGATGTTTTCTTTTAACAACCCCATTAGCCTTATTATTATTATTATTATTATTATTATTATTATTATTATTAAAGTACTGTCATTGCTGGGCACAGTGGTACATGCCTATAATCCCAGTGGCTCAGGAGGCTGAAGCAGGAGGATCACAAGCTGGAGGCCAGCCTCAGCAATTTAGCAAGGCTCTAGCAAATCAATGAGACCCTGCCTCCAAAATAAATAAATAAATAAATAAAAGGGCTGTGGTTGTGGCTACGTGGTTAAGCACCCTGTGTTCCATCCCTGGAGCCAAATTAAAAAAAAAAAAAAAGTAGAATTGCATCTGTCCTGAATAACTATTTAGACAGCATTCACACCGTATTCAGCATTCGGAGGCATTTGCATTTGATTTAAAGTATGTAGGAGCGTGGACATGGGTTATTAGCAAATACTACACCATTTAAATGAGTGTCGTAGGTGTCCTCCGATTGCAGGACTGGGATCCAGGAGGGTCCTGCGCTCGGTCCCCCCTGGAGGACAGTGATGGGCAGTGCACTATGCAAAGTTGTGACTGCCAGTCAGAAGAGGTAGACGCAGCCTTTGGTGGCACAAGCCTGCAGACAAGGTCCCTGGTACCCGAAGCCGACCTCCTCCCACACAGAACAGGGCGGGTGCGGTCGGATGAGCTGTATTTGCAGAGAGAAGAAGACAGGGCAGACAGATAAGGAGATGCCACTCCCTGTGACCATCCCTGAGAGCCAGGGCTGCCCGGCCTTGTTTAAGGACACCGCGGCATGTTCTACGGGGCTCAAGGTCGATGGCGTGTAAAATAGAGAGGCGTGTCCTCAGTGCTTGGCTTTGTTTTCCCCCTTCAAGGCAAGTTGGGAGACACCAAATCCAACCAGGTGAGCGGGTTACATTGTATCCAAAGATGCCACCCATCAAGACAAGCGAGCTGGTTACACTGTATCTAAAAGTGATGCCAATCAAACCAACAAGCTGGTTACATTGTATCCAAGGCGATGTCCCCAGGCTTCTGGGCCCCCCAGGTCCCCCAGCCCTTCCACACCTGCACAACTCTCCTTCCTCTCCTGGGATACGCTCAGCAGGGCCCCTTGGCGCCCCCTGGTGCTGAGTGTCATGTGCTCCCTGCAGAGTGATTGATGGCCGGGACCTGCTGCCCTTGCTCCTGGGGACCGCTCAGCACTCGGACCACGAGTTCCTGCTCCATTACTGCCAGAGGTTTCTGCACGCAGCCCGGTGGCAACAACGGGACCAGGACCGTGAGTACAACGAGGTCCCCTACAGACACAGACACCCAACACCCTGTGACGAGGCTTCTGGTGGCTCTAGACAGTGCATGATTGCTCCTGAGGTCACTTTTACTCAGTGACACTTGACCACATTTTCACCGTCCGCATGGCCATGTTCACCCTCTCTGCCTCACCCACTTGCCAGCAGCAGAACTGATTCTTCTTTTTTAAAATCCAGTGCTTGACCAGGTGCAGGGGTGCACCCCTATAATCCCAGCCACTCAGGAGGCTGAGGCAGGAGGACCGAAAGGTAAAGGCCAGCCTCAGCCTCTTAGTTAGAATCTGACTCAAAATTAAAAAAAAAAAAAAAATGAAAGGGCTAGGGATGTGGCTCAGTGGTAAGGCACCCCTGGGTTCAATTGCCAGGACTAAATAATAATAATAATAACAAGAACAACAACAACAACAATAATAGTAATAATATCAATCCAGGTCTCAGAATTTCATAATCAGGTAATTGTCCCATTTAGCGATACTTGTTTTCTGTCCCCCCCCCTTTGTCTTTTCCTCTCTATCCCTTTGCCTTCCTGTCTCTTTGCTACTGTGGATTTGCTTTCTGGACCATGATGCAGTCACGTCCGACTCTTTTGCATCAAGAAAGCAAGCAATTCAGTTAAAAAAGATATATATTGAAATAAAGCACATCATAAAACTGGATTTTTTTCAAATGTTCAATGAGGGGCAGTTGATATATTCAGTGTAGTACAACACCACCCCAATCTGGTTCCTGAACATTTTCCTCACCCTAAAGGGAGCCCTCCTACTTAGCATTTACTCCTCCTCCTCAGACTCCCCAGCCACTGGGCCCACTGAACCATTGTTTGTTTCTGTGGATTTGCTCATTTCTGCACATTTCATACAAAACGTCCTGCACAGGCTCTGCATCAGCCTTCTTTTCCTGAGCATAGTGTTTTCCAGGTTCACATATGGTATAGCCAATGTCAGAGGTTCCTTCTTTTTCAGGGCTGTGTAATATTCCACAGAGTGGCTGCATTAAATTATATCTATTCGGGTCTTTTTTTTTGGGAGAGAGGGGTAACTATGGATAGAGCCTTGGGGCATTCAACCCCTGGGCGATGTCTTCAGCTCTAGTTTGTATTTTATTTAGAGACAGGGTCTCACTTAGTTGCTTAGGGCTTCGCTTTGGCTGAGGCTGGCTTTGAACTCTCGATCCTTCTGCCTCAGCCTCCCGAGCCACCGGGATCACAGGCATGGGCTCCCTCACCTGGTGCTACTCACCTCTTGATGGACACGTGGGTGAGTCCTGCTGTTGTCCTGACGTCATCTCTCTGTGATTCTCGCCCCTCCACCAGGAGCAACCCTGTGGAAAGTGCACTTTATGACGCCGATCTTCCAGCCAGAGGGTGCTGGAGCCTGCTACGGGAAGGTGGTCTGCCCCTGCATTGGGGAAGGAGTGGTCCAGCACGACCCGCCTTTGCTCTTTGACCTCTCCAGAGACCCCTCTGAGTCTCATGTCCTCACGCCCGACTCCGAGCCCCGGTTCCACCAAGTGGTGGGCAGAGTCCGGCAGGCCGTGGAGGAGCATCAGCGGTCACTGGGCACTGTTCCCCAGCAGCTGGGCACCCTGAACAACCTGTGGCGGCCGTGGCTGCAGCCCTGCTGCGGCCCCTTCCCCCTGTGCTGGTGCGACACAGAGGACCAAGGGCAGTGACCATCTACGTGGAAAGAGCCGGAGCCTGGTCCAAACAGCTCCTCACGCTGACCTCAGGCATCCATTCCGTGGTCACCAGTGACTCCACACATCAACATGAAGTCACAATGCACAATCCACACTGAATGAAACGCACCCTCAGGGGCCACTCTGGGCTCCCAGCAAAGAGACCAGGACCTCCTGCAATTAGAGGCTGGGACAGAGGACCCTGGTCAAGCCTGGAGGAGGCCACTCTGCAAACAGAAGGTGCTTCCAAATCGCAGATTTGCAGGTGCGGAGGGGGGAAGTCCCAGGGGACAAACATGACTTGATAAGACATGCCAAGGGATCAAGTCTCAGCTTATGGCTTTCAGTAGCAATAAAGGCTCCACCTTCAGGACCCCGTCCCCTCCCAGAGGCTCTTACTTCCTAACAGCATCACCTGGGGGGGGAGTGTAAAGATTTCCACATAAGATTTTGGGGGGACACCCACACTCAGGTCTTCGCACTGGTCAGAGGACTGCTGGTCACTGTATTAGTCTCCCTGGGCTGCTGTAACAAGACACCCCAGCCCGGGGGATTAGAGACCACAGACCCTGACTGTTCATTGATGACCTCAGGCCACCACCCAAGCCAACTCCACCTCTGCCTGATGGCCAAACCCATTCCCAGCCCAGTGGATCTTGGGATAAGGAAAGAGATGGCAGCTGGCCATCGCTAGGAGCCTGCTTCTTTCTCACCACCCATGCTGTGTGGAACACAAAGCCAGCACATTGGGCCAGCTGTGTCCCTGTCACCAGCCCCCCTTGTCACCTCTGAGTTCTTCAGCATCCTCTGGGCTGGGTCACCTTCTTCAGACCCAGCCACACCCTTGACTCTGTTGACTTTGAGGCCCAAGTCCCCACAGAGGCTCCATGTTCTTAACCCATTAAGTGCCAAGTTCTCAATTCTGCAGATGTTTCAACAAAATTAATATTTAACTGTTATTATTTTATTTTGAGACAGACTCTAAGTTGTTTAGGGCCTTGCTAAGTTGCTGAGCCTGACTCCCATGTTGCAGTCTTCTTTCCTCAGCCTCCTGAGTCACTAGAATTATCGGTGTGCATTACTACACCTGACTTCAACATGATTATTGACATTGTGCATTAAAATAGGCTGGAAATCATAATGTAGAGCTTATGTTTTATTGCATTATGATTTAACTGTTATTAGATAACAATGTTCTCTGTTATATGCTGTTTTGAACTTGCTCACCTTCTCCTATCCAAGCAACCTCCCTCAAATACCTCTCCACAGGGAAGCAGCTCCCTCTGACCCCAGAGCATTTGTAACCCAGGATCATGCTCAGTACATTTGATAGTCTACCTAGCAGCACCCAACATACTTATTTTCTCAGATTCTATGACATCTCTGCTCCCAGGACCCAAGGGCTCCTCAATAAACATAGTCTCGTCTGCTGTGGTGGTGCACGCCTGTCATCCCAGCTGCTTGGGAGGCTGAGGCAGGAGGATCATGAGTGCAATGTCAGCCTCAGCCATGGTGAGGCCCTAAGAACTATGAGAAGCCCTGTCTGTAAATACAATAGAAAATACGACGGGGGTCGTGGCTCAGTGGTGGAATGCCCTGAGTTGGGTCTTCTGAGCAAGCATGAGAAGGCTGTGCTACAGCATCTTTACTAAAATTAGGCAAAATGTTTCAAAACCAAAAATTTCGTGACAGATAACAGCTGTGGGGGGTGGAAACATGAGGTTAAGGAGTTACTGAAAGCTCCATCCTTGTCCCCAGTGCCAATCCAATAATGAGGACACAGCTTTGGTGGGGGCAGAGTTTATTGCTTTGTTAGCAAAGGAGAGGCACAGGAGCTACTGTCCCAGAGGCCACGATTCTGCCCATCAGCAGGAACAGGGGGCTTTTTTTTTGTGGAGGGGTGGGGTGAAAAACAAACCTCTACCTAAGAGCAAAGCCTGTCCAAGGAAGGGACATGACCTTTGTCCTTGGAAAGACACACAGAGCACTCCTAGGCACATTCCCACCCTGCTGAGTTGTTTATCTACAAATAACAGGAGAGATCTGCTGCGCCAGGTGACCCTGACTCAGTCAGGCTAGGTGGGGATCCATAGTAACCCCCTAGCAGCCACCAATCAGCATGAGACAGGGAAATACCTGGGATTCCAGATGACCCTCCCAGTACTTTATGGTGTTGGGAAACCCCATAGTTCAGCAGGAACACCCCTCTTGGCTTAAACCAATCAGTTCAAAGGAATCCCCCTCTTGAGCTCACCAATCACCCCCACCCAACTTGTTCCCGCCAGTGAATGTGCTAATCATATTTTAGAGTTGTTATTTGATTTTCCCGTGGTGTGTGATGATTTGCTAAGAGATGCTGTGATGTATGTGAAGTCCCTGCCTTCCCCAAAGAGTGTATAAAACTGCTGCAAACCCTGGGCTCCGGGCCTCTCAGTATCACCAGTTGCTGTGTGCACGCAGAGGACCGAGCTAGCTCGCAATAAACATCTCTTTGCTGCTTACTTCGATCTTGGTCTCTGGTGGTCTTTTGGGGGTCCCGAATTTGAGCATAACACTGGGGAACCAGGGATTGAACTCAGGGCACTCAACCACTGAGCCCCATCCAGAGCCCTATTTTGTATTTTATTTAGAGACAGGGTCTCCCTGAGCTGCTCAGGGCCTCATCTTTAAATGGGCTGAACAGAGCTGCTGTGCTGGGAGTTCCCTGGAGGACGGAGCTCCCACAGCATGTGACATTGAAGGTACCCTGGGAGCAAGGGAGAGAAGTGCAATTCCTCCCCGAGACCCAGGGCATGGGGAGGCACTGCACCTGGCCTGGGGCTCAGGAGCAGAATGGGACCCGGGTGTGCCCAGGGCCTGGTGGAGAGGGTCTAGCACCCACGGGCATGGGTGAGGTACTGGGTTAGATTCCCAGGACCACATGTAAATAAATAAAGGTTCATTGACAACTAAAAAAAAAAAAAAAGTCTCACTTTTTTGCAGACAGTCTCACTTCCTGCAGGCCCAGCTGGATCTGGAATCCACAGCTAAGGCTGGTATGTTTAGTGTGTATGTAGGTGTAGGTATATAGATGGACAAATGGACAGACAGACACACTGATATGTTAATGAGTGGATGGATGGCTGAATGGGTTGGTAGATGAGGGCATGCATGCGTGGATGGATTTGGATGGATGGGTGGACAGATGGTTGGATGGGTGGATGGATGAGTCAATGGATAGGTGGATGGGTGGATGGAGGGGTGGATGGATAGATGAATCAATGGATGGGTGGGTGGGTGGATGGAGAAGTGGATGGTTCGATGGGTGGATGGGTAGATGGAAGGATAGATGGGTGGATGGATGGTTGGATGGATGGACATGTGGATGGATGAATGGGTTTATGGTTGGATGAAGGGGTGGATGGTTGGAAGGCTGAATGGATGGGTGATGGAGAGAAGGATGGGTGGATGGAAGATGAATTCGTGGATGGGTAAATGGGTGAATGGATGGGTGGAGGAATATATGGGTAGATGTGTGGTTGGATGGTGTCAGATCAGTCGGGGCAGGCAATGGCCAAAGGAGGCAGATTTAAAATGGCCGCTGAACAGGCTTTATTGAGATATCACTCCGGGGCGGAACTCAATCAGACCCACAGAGGGGACAGGAGAAGGGTCTGAGGAGACACCACGTGGAAGCTCGACCGGACTGGACTTTTATGGGGCTTACAGCAGGAAGGGAAGGGCTTGGGACAGGAAAAGGGTGTTTCTAGGGTCCCTTGTACCCTTGGAGTTGGTCAGGGGAGTTGGCTGAACTCCAGGATTGGCCAGGGGGTCCTGCTGATTGACAGGCGTTAGGAGATCTGGCTGATTGACAGGCATTTCCTCCTGCATCTGATTGATGTTCTTTTCCGGTGCGGGCTGCTTTGTTCTAAGTTGCCACTAAGTTGCCACCACCGACCTAACAGATGGCTGGAATGGTGTATGGCTGGATGGTTGGATGGATAGGTGGATGGGTAGATGGAGGGGAGGATGCATGAATGAAAGATGGATGGGTAGATGGGTGGATGGAGGGGTGGATAAGAGGATGGGTGTGTGGGTGAGTAGATGGTTGGATGGATGGATGAATGGGTGGATGGTGGATGGGTGGGTTGAGGGGTGGATGGGTGGATGAGTAGATGGTGGATGGACAGATTGGTGGATGTGTGAATGGAGAGGCAGATGAGTGGATAGGTGTGGATGGATGGGTGGATTGGTGGGTGGGTGGGTGAGTGGATGGGTGGATGGGCTGGTGGATAGGTGGATGAATGGATGGATGGGTGGATGGGTGAATGGATGGATAGATGGGTTGGTAATGGGTAGATGGGTGTGTAGATAGACCAATACATCATGCATGTGTGAGAAAATGGACAGATGGGTGGAAGGAGGGATGGCTGGTACATAGACAGATGGATAGATATATAGACAGATGCATGCTGATGGATTTGCGGTAAAATTCTTGTGACTTGCTAACCCTGAGAATAAAGGGCTTAAAACAGAGTACAATTTTACAAGGCTTTATGAAATCATGTACACAGTTTAGGCAAAATAAGAAAACTCCCCACACTTTCTAAGATCCTCTGGCCTCCATAAGCCCCCATTTTGGCCCTGGCTCCCCCACACCCCACTAAGACATGCTTTTTGCCCTAGTCCCTAGTCATACTGGGGATCAGGGTTTCTGTGAACTCGGGATATGTGAGTATCTTTTGGACTCACTGCTTTCAAATCCTTTGGGTCTGAACCCAGCAGTGGCATTGCTGAGTCATATTGTGATTCAGTCTAAAGCTTTTGAGGGGTCACCATATTGATCTGCCAAGGGATTCCAGGAGCCCCAGGATCTGAGAGAGGCAGGAGGAGCCTCCCTGGAGCCCGTGGAGGGAGCTGGACACCATTGTAAGAGGCAGGTCCTGTCCATACCTTGACCCCAGAACCTGTGAGTGGGACCTTGTATGGAAACAGGGTCACTGCAGAGGTCACTAGTGAAGGGTCTGAGATGGGCTCCTCCTGGGTCAGGTGGCCATCATGTAATGGTCTTGTCCTCCCAAGAGACAGAAGAGGGGACACAGACACAGAGGGAAGGCCATGTGGAGATGGAGGCAGAGACTAAAGTGATGGGGCCACCAGCCAAGGGTCATCTGGAGCCCAAGGAGCTGGGAGAGGCAGGAAGATACCTTCCTGGATCCTTGCAGCCCTGTGACCCCTGGTCTCAGCCCTCTGCCCTCCAGGGATGGGGGAGGGGGTGGTGGTCATGGATTGCTTTTGATTGAAGTCTCTTTGTTTAAGTCTCTTATTACAGCAGCCCCAGGAAAACGCTCACAAACTCAGCCCCGCCTCAAGTTGTTTGAGAGGGCTAAGACCCTATTTTTACTCTTGGAAAAGAATCATGTTTGGTGCCGAGTTCTGGAGCACTCAGAAATTTCATTTGCACTGGTCGATTTTAAGTGAATCATTCCACGAAACTGCACACACACAGCACCACCCCACCACCCAAACCACACTGTTCCCCAGTGTATGGTTCCCATAGCAACCAACATCCCTGATGCCCAGATCATCTGCCAAGAGCAGAGGGCTTGGAGTGTTGGAAAAACTTTCAGTTCTCAACTACTAGCTACGAGCAGCTCAGAGTGCTAGGAAAGTCTACGATCGATCGATCGATTGATCGTACAGGCCTGACAGGATCACCTATAGGACGGGGCACTCTGCTCTAGCGCGTGTGAATCCACATCCTCAGCACTTGTGGTCAGCGTTGTCAAGCTACCAGGCTACCAGGTCAGGAAAACAAGAGTCAAATGTTTCAGGGCATGTAACGCCCCAAGTCATAGCCCCCCTCCCTTAGGGACAAAGACCCTTCCAGACTGCCTTCCCTCACGGCAGCAATATTTAGTGCTTCCTCATAGTGCGGTTACATTAGTCAGAAGATGACTGGTTTATAGATGTTAAGGAGTTTATGTGTGACTGGCAGGCACACCCCACTAGAACCCTGTGACAATTGTGTGCATTCCAAAAATAAACCGAGCTACTGGAGGGTGGCCTGAGGTGGGTCTCCAGCCAGTTCTCTCACCACTTCCCGGAGTCTGTGTGTTGAGTCCGTGTCTCTCCCCCCTGTGAAAAGGTAGCCGAGTGACCATCGACCACGAAGGGACATAGGAACACATACGTTGGAGGTGTTCGGTGATTTTGGCTCACAGGTCTGCAGAGGCATACAAAGAGAAGAGGAGAAGCAGCCTGGAGTCCCTGCAGGGAAAAACGAAAGGCCGAAAATAAATGGATTTGGCGTGCAAAGTAGAAGCTGCAGAGCAGTTTCCTAAAGTAAGGTGTGAACAGGACGCACATCTAGACGGCAGAGGTCTGGGGAGGGCTTGATCCTGGCATCCAGCCAGTGGAAAGCAAGGAGGCTACCCAACTCCTGTGATGCCTACTGAGCCCTGAGAGAATTATCCAGCTGTGGGAAGCCTCTGGTTTTGCCCGGGGTCCAACAGCCCACAGGGAACCAGGGAGGAGTAGCCGTTACTGCCACACAATCAAGATGAACTGTGAGAGGCCCATTTCCTCTTTGCACCCAAATTGGAGATTCCCAGCAACCAACCAGATCCTGAGCCCTCGAAATAAGAAAGTTCCCTCCACTTCAACCCCATGAAAACAGCGCAGAGGTCCCCTCCTTATCCTCGCAGGACACATTGCTAAACTCTCAGAGGAGGTAGAAAGTTCAGCTAGTACCTAACTCTATATAGACTATACTTTTCCAGTATATATAGATGCTTGTCATAACGTATGATTCAAATCATAATAAAACACAACATTTATTACAATATGCTGTGACAAATGCCGGACTTACAAGTTCTTCACTTCTGTTTTTTTTTTTTTTTTTTTTTTTTTCCATTTATTTTTGGACATCGGGGAACTGAATCCTGGGAGATTTCTGACCACTGAGTGTATTTGTCACTACAGGCCTCACCAAAAACACCCCGGTGACCCTTCGGTCTCTTTAAGTTTGTTTTGTCGCCAGACCTGTCTGCGCTCCTCCCTTGTTAAGGTCTTTTGAGCTCAACTCTCAGTAAAGCGCAGGCGAACTTGGCGAGAGTTGGGGTTCAGAGCCCTGGGCCTGCCGTTTGGGGTCCTCAGTGGGTCAGGATGGTTGGCAGGAGCCTTGGGCCACAGTGAGCGAAGCCAAGGCTGCGCTAAGGGGCAGGCAGGGCACTGGGAGGACGGGACCGCAGGGACACTAGGATTTTAAACCACAGATGGGGGATTCACAGCAACCCCAGAGACCAGGGCAGCCGGCAGAGAAGAGAGTCCCCCCCCCCACCAGCCTCTCAACAGGGGGCCAGGCGTCCCACCGCCCCAGCGGCTACCAGGAGGGTACCAGAGCGGGTCCTGCGCTCCACCCGCCCCAGGACCGGAGGGACTGGCTGTCCCAGACGCGCTGGGGGTGGGGCAAATGGGGAGGGCGGACGTCACTCTGTGTGTGTGTGGGGGGGAACCAAGCCCTGGGGGGGAGGGTAGCCAGAAGGAAGGGGCGGGGGCTGCCGTAGATCGTGTGGGCGGGGAGAGGAGACGCGGCGCCGTGGGGTTGGGGGACCTGTGGCTCGTCTCACTGCTGGAGGGACGGGGGCGCCCTGGGCGACTTGGAGGACTCGCGTGACCTAGCCATGGTGGGGGGCGGGGATGGGGGAAAGTCAAGGGTCCGAAGTCCCTGTTTTTTAGTAGAGGGTCCAGAGGGGGCGAGGGGTGTCGGCGGGCACAGCTACCCTGGGGCGGGATGGGGGACTTAGGGACCTCAGAGCAGGACGGGGCGTGGCCTAGAGTGAGGGGCAGTAGAAATGCTGGGGCCGGGATGCCGCAGTCTTGGCTGGGCACAGAATCACGAGCCAATCAAGCAGGAACAAAACTTTATTTTGAAAAAGCCGCTAACACTCTCAGCGCCAGCAAGTCAAAAACCGGTCCTCCCACGAGGGTGTCCGACCGGAACCGCGCGCCCACCGGAACCCCCCCGTCTCCTCCCACCTCCTCCGGAATTCCCTCCTACTATCCTTCCCCAACCAATGGGAACTCTCCAGCAGTCCCGTAAAGTCCCGTAACTTGAGTCCGGTAGCAGGCCAAGGTGAACAGCGGGAGTCCAGTTTGCATATGAATGTAAATTTTAACATAATCATCTCAGTGGCTAGCTGGCGTCACTTTACAACCAAAGGTGCCATACATCGTATATATGCTTGTGGCTCCTAGCATCTGCCCCCTTCTGTTTAATTAAGCAACAAGCAATGTGGCTAGGGACCGTGCCTGGTAGGTTGTCCAATTTAACATATGGTTCTTACCCGTCATGGGAGAACTGACCTTTAGGCGTCAGCTTCCTGTCTTAGGTTGAATCCACTGTAATCAGAGCAACCCGTCGCTGACTACCGGTCCAGCATTCAGCCATGCTTGTGGATAGGCCTATGCACCAGTGGGGGGGTGAGGTTCTTGCCTCACCTCTGTTGGCCCCCAAATTTAGACCATCACTAGTAGAAGGGAGGAGGATACAGAAATGCCACGACACCAAGCCAATTGACGGCTCCTTTGGAAAAATTGCGTCACTGGTGACACCATCAGCAAAGATATGCCAGTATTACCACAATAAACATGGGGTGAGCTGGCAAGGAAATTGCATCACTGGTGACACCATCAGCAAAAATATGCCAGCAGTACCACAATTCGGTGCACCAGATGATATTTCACAATGTATGCAACTGATATATAGTCCAGGCAAGTTCTGCAAGCAGTTCAAATTGGAGGAGTCTATCAATATGTCCATATCCTCCCAAAGTAAATCAAGTCCTTGATAGCATTACTTGTTGAGTTATATTCATTGATGCATCAGTTTATACAGTTTACTGTGATAGCTATCATAGAAGCTGTAGTTTGGTTTTATCTCAGTCTTCACTGGAATTGGGATGGAGATGGAAATTCTGGCAATGATGGTAAAGAGACATTATCCTGAACAGAATTATTAAATATAATAAAAAGAAAAGGTGAAAGTAAACAAACAGATCTGTTAAACTCCTTTAAAAACAATCCTTAACAGCCGTTTACCAAATTTAAATTAGTAAACAAACAGATCTGTTAACCATCTTTAACAACAATCATAAACAGCTGTTCACCTAATTTAAATTAAACCATATAAATCACGTGAATAAAGAAAAAATTCGGATCCATTTTTTCATGAGCGCTCCTCATATAAGAAATATGGACATACACACATACAGACATACAACACAAAACAGAAGTGTGCACACAACATACAACACATAAGACAATAGTAAATAAAGGCCTTGTAACTATACTTAGGTGAAATCTCCATTGCAATGTTTAAAAACTCCACAGTCAAAAAAAATAAATAAATAAATAAATAAATAAATAAATAAATAAAAAATAAAACACAGTCAAAAAATAAAACTGATCAGAAAAACATTAACCTAGGTTTGTATGAGCTCAAAAATAAAATAGAACTTTATGATGTGGAAAAATGCAATAATAAAATAGATACTGAAAAAAAAAACCTTGGTTAATCACTGTCGCAGATGTAAGAATAGCCAAGCTGGAGCTCTGGATGTCAGCTGTTATGGATTTGAGTCAAATCATCTTCTTTTTCTGTAGAAATTGTTTTAGTTAATCTCTCTGGAATCCAAATCGGTTGCTGTTCATCCTGTGGGAAAACACAGACAGCGCCCCGATTCCAGACTATCACTGGATCCGGGCCTTTCCATTGTCCTGTTAGAATATCTTTCCAAAGTACCTTAGGCTTATGTACATTTTTGGGGTACAAATGTCTTTCCGCAGCACTAAGTCCCGATGAATCTAAATTTAAAAAGTTTAGAGTAAAAAGGGTTATTTTAAGTTTATCTTTGGGGGATATATACCCCTTTCCAATTCCCTCCTTTTGTTTTAATAAGTACATTTTAATAGTTTGATGAGCTCTTTCAACTATGCCTTGTCCTTGTGGATTGTATGGAATTCCTGTTATGTGAGTAATACCAAATGATGAGCAAAATTGTTTAAAAGAGGAGGAAGTATAACCAGGACCGTTGTCCGTTTTTAACTGTTTTGGAACGCCCACAGTGGCAAAATTTTGTAAGCAATGAGCTATAACATCTTTAGTTTTTTCTCCGGCATGAAGGGAGCCCATCAAAAATCCGGAAGAGGTATCAACTGTAACATGTAAATATTTTAATTTTCCAAATTCTGGCAAGTGTGTGACGTCCATCTGCCAAATATGGTTAGGTATTAGTCCTCTAGGATTGACTCCAAGATTAACTTGTGGTAAAAATGTCACACAATTTTGACATTGTTTTATTATATGTCTGGCCTGTTCTTTAGTTATTTTAAAACGCTTTTGTAAAGTATTAGCATTGACATGGAACCTTTTATGAAAATTTATAGCTTCTTCTATTGTGGAGAAAATATGTATGTCATGTGTAGATTTATCTGCTAGTTCATTGCCCATACTAAGGGCTCCAGGCAATCCTGTATGTGCCCTGATATGACCTATGAAGAATGGATCTTTTCGGTCCCAGATTAGACTTTGTATAGCGGAAAACAAAGAGAAAACAGTAGAGGAAGGGGAAATCCTACCAGCATCTTCAAGGGAATTAATAGCATTAACTACATACTGACTATCAGAAAATAAATTAAATACAGAATCTTTAAACATCATAAAAGCTTGTAATACTGCATTAAGCTCTACCTTTTGAGCTGATTGTTTGGGTACTAAAAATGTAAAAGTTTGATCAGGAGTAACTACTGCTGCTGTACCATTGTTTGACCCATCAGTGAATATATTTGGAGCATTTATGATAGGGGTTTTTCTTGTCATTTTTGGAAAAACTACAGGATGCTTAGACCAAAAAGACAACAAAGGATTAGATGGTAAGTGATTATCAAATGAAACACTAGTTTTACACAGGATTATTGCCCAAGTATTTAACTCATTAGCTAACTCATCAATTTGATCCATAGTATATGGAGTAATAATTTTATTGGGAGAAATCCCAAACACTCCCTTAGCTGCTTTTATTCCTTTGAGTATTAATTGTCCTACAGCCTCAGGATATCTAGTAAGAATAGTGTTAGGGGAATAAGATAAATGTATCCACAATAATGGACCTTCTTGCCAAAATACTCCTGTAGGAATATTTTTTGTTGGTAGTACAATAAATAATAAAGGCAAACTTATATCAATTCTATCCAAATGCATATTTTCCATATATGTTTCAATGATTTTTAATACTTTTCTTGCTTCAGGCGTTAACATGCGGGGTGAATTTGGATCTGATGGACCTTTTAGAATATCAAATAAAGGTCCTAACTCTCCTGTTGGTATGCCTAGATAAGGCCTTATCCAATTTATGTCTCCCAATAACTTTTGAAAGTCATTAAGTGATTTGAGTTGATCTACTCGTATTTGAATTTTTGGTGGACGGACCATGGTTGAGGATAATAGAACTCCTAAATAATTAATTGGAAGATTTAATTGTACTTTATCTATTGCTATCTCTAGATTATAATTTTTCAATAAATTTGTAAGTGTGGCATAACATTCTAGTAATGTGTTTTTATCTTTATGTGCCAGTAACACATCATCCATATAGTGAAATATTTGTAGTTCAGGATTTTGGTTTCTAAGTGGCTGGATTGCTTTATTAACATAAATTTGACACATAGTTGGGCTGTTAGCCATCCCTTGAGGGAGTACTTTCCATTCATATCTCTGATCAGGACCTTCATGATTCAGTGCAGGGATAGTAAATGCAAAATGTGGACTATCCTCGGGATGAATTGGAATTGAAAAGAAACAATCTTTAATATCTATAACTAAAACATGCCAGGTTTTTGGTAAAGCAGACAATTGAGGAATCCCTGATTGAGCAGGTCCCATAATAACCATCTCATTATTAATGGCTCTTAAATCTTGTAATAATCTCCATTTACCAGATTTCTTTTTAATGACAAAAATGGGAGTATTATAGGGGGATACGGAAGGTTGTATATGTCCTTCCGCTAACTGTTGTCTGACCAAGTCATGGGCTACTTGTATCTTTTCTTTAGTCAAGGGCCACTGAGGAACCCACACTGGTCTTTCTGATTTCCAAGTAATTTTGATTGTCTCAGTGGCCCTTTCTGAAAACCCAATTCATGTCTATTTATTTCTTGATCTATTTGAATAGGTGCTGTCATACCTTGTTCTTGTTCTCTTAATCTTTTTTCTTTCCTAAAGCCTTGTTTAGCCCTAGTAGTGGGCGCGTTAGGATTGATGTTATTTGTTAATGTCAATCCTAATTGATCTAGGACATCTCGTCCCCATAAATTTACAGGAAGATGATCCAATACATAGGGCTGTATAGTTCCTTCACATCCTTCAGGATCCCTCCAATCTAATACCATAGCACTTCTATGGGGATTTGTTGCCACTCCTAGGCCTCGAAGCGTTTGAGTGGCTTGTTGTAATGGCCAATGTTTTGGCCATTCTTGACGAGATATGATGCTGAGGTCAGCTCCTGTGTCCAGCAGCCCATTAAAGTCATGTCCTTGAATTTTTAATTTTAGCATTGGGCGAGAATCTAAATTTAAAGACAGCATAGCCCAATCTACACCTGTGGAGCCTAATCCCTTGGAACCTCTTTCTACATTACAACTGGAAAATTTATCATGCAGGCTGGGTATTATTAATAACTGTGCTATTCTATCTCCTGGTGAAATTACTGATATACCTCTTGGAGAACTAGCTATAATTTTTATTTCACCTTCATAATCGGGATCAATTACCCCAGGACTTATCATAAGTCCTTTTAGTGTAGAAGAACTGCGTCCCAATAATAAGCCTACTGTTCCCTGGGGAAGAGGTCCTTTTACTCCTGTGGGAATGATTTGAATTCCCATCTCTGGGGTTAGTACTGCTCTGGCAGAGGCGCAGATGTCCAGCCCTGCGCTCCCTCTAGTTTGTCTGATGAGGGATTTAATGGATAATGCGTCCTGGGCACTACCTTGATGGGGCTGTTGGGTTCCTCCATTGCCCCATATATTTGTGGTTTGGGGCCCCGGGGCATTGGGCCCTCTAGTCCGTTTTTTGGCAATGGAGCTTGATACCTTTCTCCACGATATCGTGGGTAAACACTTGGTCCTTGTCCGTTTTTTGATAACGGAATACCCTCTATGGTGGTTTGAGAACGGCATTCATTAGCCCAATGTCTCCCTCTACGGCATCGTGGGCAAATACCTGGTATTCTATTCCTTTGATATCCAGCTTTGTTAAACCCTCCTCTTATGGGGCAACTCCTTTTAAAATGTCCTGTTTGATTACAATTATAGCATGTTCTTGGCCTGGCATCTAAAGCCTGTTGTACTGCTGCTAAGACTTGCCCCTGTTCATTAATGTCTCTACATAATTTAATATATGTGTTTAAATCCTCATGTCTCCATGGTCTAATGACCTCTCTGCAGCAACGATTTGCTTGGTCATAAGCCAGTTGTTTTATAAATGGCATTACCTGTTCTGTATTTCCAAATATCCTAGAGGCTGACTGAATAAGTCTATCTACAAATTCAGCATAAGGTTCATTAGTTCCTTGTATTACCTTAGATAATTGACCTTGTAAGTCTCCATGCCCCTGTAAAGTTTTCCATGCCCTAACTGCATCTACAGCAATTTGTGCGTACACACCAGGGTCATATTCAATTTGTTGTCTTTGACCCTCATAAGGTCCCTTCCCCAAAAGCATGTCCATATTTCTTTGAGGGTACCCAGCTTCTGCATTTCGCCTAGCTGTCTCCATGCAAAATTCCTCATTGGCAACCTTCCATAACAAATATTGTCCTCCGTTTAGCACAGATCGACACATGTTAGCCCAATCTGCTGGTGTCATGTCCAAGTTGGTAACAGATTCAACCATGCTTATTGTGAAGGGAGCTTGCGGCCCATAGGTCGTTACAGCCTCCTTTAATTGCTTTATTGTTTTGAAATCTAAAGCACGGTGAATTCGTTGCCCTCCTGCCTGCTCAAGTACAGGGCATGCTAATCTTTGGGGTCCTGCCTCAGAATTCCGTCCATCAACTACGGGAGTTGAGGGCCGCTCAGCGGTAGATGGAGCTGTTGGCTGAGTTACGCCCTCTGGTGATAGAACGGAGTTAGTAGCAACCTCCTGTTGTAATTCTCCACCTGATGGCTGCTTGTCCTCTAAGCTTGCTTTCTTTAAATTCTCCTCTGTCTGACTAGCTTGAGAGACCTTCTCTTTTGCTTGACCTAGCGTTTTTTCTACCATAGTCTGGACCTCTAACAATTTACTTAACAGTTTTTCGGTTTGTTTTTTATTGGATTCTAATCTACTATAACCTAACCCAATAAGGTAGGATAAAACAAAGCCGAAGCAGAATGAAACAAAGACGGAGCAGACAATGGTTGTATCAATTTTCTCTTTCTCAGGGCTGAATAACTTCAAACCTTGAGCCAACCATTTTTTCCAGTTCGCCTGAGAAAATTCTAGGGCTAGGGAGCTCGAAATGAAAACAAAATAAATCAAAACAAGAACACATTGTTTTCTGAGAAGGTCATCCATCCTGTCGCCTTCCCTCAGGGGCGAGCAATTTACTCACCTCTAAGCTTCAGGCGTTCCCCGCACGGGCCGCCAAATGCCGCAGTCTTGGCTGGGCACAGAATCACGAGCCAATCAAGCAGGAACAAAACTTTATTTTGAAAAAGCCGCTAACACTCTCAGCGCCAGCAAGTCAAAAACCGGTCCTCCCACGAGGGTGTCCGACCGGAACCGCGCGCCCACCGGAACCCCCCCGTCTCCTCCCACCTCCTCCGGAATTCCCTCCTACTATCCTTCCCCAACCAATGGGAACTCTCCAGCAGTCCCGTAAAGTCCCGTAACTTGAGTCCGGTAGCAGGCCAAGGTGAACAGCGGGAGTCCAGTTTGCATATGAATGTAAATTTTAACATAATCATCTCAGTGGCTAGCTGGCGTCACTTTACAACCAAAGGTGCCATACATCGTATATATGCTTGTGGCTCCTAGCACCGGGACAGGGGCGGGCCTTTGGTTTGGGCTCCGCGGAGCTGCCCCAGGTGGACTGATGCGCCCAGGAGAGAACTGGGGAGTGACTTAGGAGGGAAAGGGGCGGCGCCGGTGTCCAGTGGCGGCCCTAGAGTTGGAGGGACCATCAGTGCTGGGGGGAGGGGAGAGAGGCCCTGGAGCGGGACAGCAGTGGCTTAGACTGTTCCTGGGGACTCCCCAGCAGCATCAGGGAGGGGGCGCGGGGCGTGCGGGGGTGGGGGTGGGGGGCTCCAGGTGGGCCCCGGGTGGGGACCAGGTGCTTTTCAGGTCGTGAGCTGACGAGAGGGCCATATGGGGAGGAGACTGGACAGGAGTCTCAGCGGTGACGGCCATGTTGGGGGAGGGGCAAGATTGTGTTTTACTGAATGTGTGTGACAGGCTGTGGCTGGGGAGGGAACCCAAGCCCGTGGCGGGGGAGACGGACCCGGACTGGACATAGAGGGCTTTGGTTTCGTAGGGGAGACGCGGGCATCGGGCTGCGTGTCTTCAAAAGTGCGTGCGTGGGAGGGGGGCGTCGACCCTGGAGCGGCCCCGCGGGCGTCGCAGGCGCAGTTTCCGCGGCTCGATCCGGGCCCCCCCCTCCTGCTCCGCCTGTGCCCCCTTCTCCCTGCTCGGCCCCCCTCCACCTCCCTCTGCGCCCCACCCCAGCCCTGCGCAGAGAAGGCGTCCGGGGCTGGGTTTCGGGGACCCGCTGTCTCTCGGGGCACCTCTGCTTCCTTCCCTCGCCGGGCCTGAGTGGGACCGAGTCCTGGGGTCCGCGAACCTGGCGGTGTCCGAAGCGCGTCCCTTGGCCCTGCGTGCGCCCCTCTGCGGGAATCCCAAGGCTGCGCGCTGGCGCGGCTGCAGGACCTTGACCCCAGACCTGGGCGCTCGACGATCCCACCTGCGCCGGCGTGGCGTCTCCTCCCATCGGGTGGGCCTTGGGTGTGGGCAGCTGGAAACAGGTTTTCCCGGGTCCCGGCTGCCCGGCGAGGCTGGGGCTTCGGGAGCTGTTTAACTCGAGTGGGGCCCGAGCAAGGTGCAGCCAGGGAGGCGCAGGGGACTCTATTTCTGCATCCCACCCAGGGTCTTGGACATCCCCAACGCGATCATAGAATTGGTGCGAGTTCAGCTCCATCAGGCTCCGCGTGTGGAACCTGTAGGGTGCTGGACTGGAGCTGCGTGGTTGCGCACAGGGCCTGGGGTGACCGCGTGCTAAGATAAAGGGACCCTGGGGCGTGGAAAGCAGAACCTGCATGATGGCCTTGGCCCTGGTTCTTCCATAGAGGCAGATAATCTTTGTTTTCACTGTTCCGAGCCAGTTCCGTATTTTTACCAAACCAAACCGGAGCCTCCCAAAGGTCAGGGCTGCCCTAAACCCTTGGGGATGGGGCATTTGTTGAAAATACACCCAGGAATCTCACCCCTCTCAACTCAGAGTTGGAATCCCCAGAGGTGGTGCTGGGATTGGAGAAACATTCTTTGTTTTTTTTTAAATTTGCAAATTTAAATTATTTGCTTTTCCATATGTGCTCGGATTTACAGATGGGGTCATATCCAGAAACCCCAAATACAGTACCTTGGGAATGTGTTTGCCAAATCTCACCTTCGAATATCCTAGATTAGCCGCTCAGTATGTTGTATGGATTGTTTCCTCATCCCAGGAAGACTAATACAGTGACCAGCAGTCCTCTGACCAGTGCGATGACCTCAGAGTGTCTGGAGCTGCCACACAGGAACTGAGCCATGAGAATGTGGAGAGTGGATGGACTGAACCGGGTTGCCCCTCTGTCTGGGCCGGTGATGTAGGTGGCCTTTCCCTTGCTCTGCCTATGATGCCCGCACAGCACATGAGATGGGCGTGGCCTTTTAGCTGTCAGTCAATCTGCTGACAGTAGACATCAGGAAGCTAGACTCCACCCCCTGAAACCTGACTCCTTTGCACTTCTTGGGATAGAATATTCCGTGGAATCTCCCTTTGTGTGTCCCCTCTATCAGAATAACAAGTTCTACTGGCTGTCTCTCTTTCCACGGACCCCTAGGGTGGAGGGCCATTTCCAGAATTTGAAAAGGTACTTCTGTGAGCTCGTCTGCTGTCTTCACTATTTCATTAACTTATTGGAATAGTCAGGTTTGTGACCCCAGCATAAATTGCCAGCTAGGATAAATGGCGACTTGAATGTGGGTGACCCCAGGTTCCTGCGTGGAATCCAAATCCCAGGAGCTGGGGTTGGAGGTGAGACTCTGGGAGGGGCTGAGATCTTGAGGTGCAACCATAAATGGAAGGAGGGCCCTTATCAAAGAGACCCAGAGAGTTTGCTGCCCTTCCACATGTGAGGAACCAGGAGAAGGAGCCATCTGTGAGCAGGAAGCAGCCCTCAGAGACCCAGGGGGTCTGCCACACCTGGATCTCTGGCAGCAGTCTGCAGAGCTGAGAGCAGTCGGGGTCTGTGGTCTGTAGCCACCACCCCCCTTCCCCCTGGCTGGGGTGTTTTATTACAGCAGCCCAGGAAGACTAACACACTGACCACCAGCCCTCGGACCAGGCAAATGACCTGAGTGTGGGTGTCCCACACAGAAGTCTTATATGGAAATCTTTACCCCCCCCCTCAGGTGATGGTGTTAGAAATTAAGGGCTTTGGGGAGGAGAGGGGGTCCTGAGGGCGGAGCCTTCATTACTACCGAAAGCCATAAGCAGAGACTTGATCCCTTGGCACATGCCATGTCTTATTGAGTCAGGTTTGTCCCTTGGGGCTCCCCCCCCACCGCACCTGCAAATCTGGGCAACCTGGAAGCACCTTCTGTTTGCAGAGTGGCCTCCTCCAGGCTTGACCAGGGTCCTCTGTCTCAGCCTCTAATTGCAGGAGGTCCTGGGCTCTTTGCTGGGAGCCCAGAGTGGCCCATGAGGATTGTGCATAGTGACTTCATGTTGATGTGGGGAGTCACTGGTGACCACGGAATGGATGCCTGAGGTCAATGTGAGGAGCTGTTTGGACCAGGCTCCGGCTTTTCCCACGAAGATGATCACTGCCCTTGTTCATCCATGTCTCACCACCACAGGGGGAAAGGGCCACAGCAGGGCTGCAGTCATGGCCTCCAAAGGTTGCACAGAGTGCCCAGCTGCTGGGGAAGGGGCTCAGGGACCGCTGATGGAAGTTGCAAGTTGTAAGTTGAAGGGAGCGACAAGACCTTTCACAGTCAGCTGTACTACACGTGTCCGACGTGGATACCATTGAATTATGAAAAGTTCAAAGTACTGCTGTTTGGACTGTCTTACCCCAGGGCCTTGGGTCAGCCATCTCCAGTTGGCTCTGTGGGGCTCTCAGTGTGGCTGTCACTATCACACTGAGCAGGTGAATGGGTCTCCAAGCCAGGACTGAAAAACCAGCCTCAACCTCAGAGCAAAGCCTGTCCAAGGAAGGGGGTGTGACCCTTGTCCTTGAAAAGACCCACAGAGCACTCCTAGGCTCATACCCACCCTGCTGAGTTGTTTGTCTACAAGTAACAGGAGAGATCTGCTGCGCCAGGTGTCCCTGACTCATTCAGGCTAGGTGGGGACCCATAGCAGCCCCCTAGCAGCCACCAATCAGCATGAGACAGGGAAATACCTGGGATGCCAGATGACCCCCAAGTAGTTTATGGTGTTGGGAAACCATGTAGTTCAGCAGGAACACCCCTCTTGGCTTAAACCAATCAGTTCAAATGAATCCCCCTCTAGTTCTAGCCAATCACCCCTACCCAACTTGTTCCCACCAGTGAATGTGCTAATCATGTTTTAGAGTTGTTTTATGATTTTCCCTCAGTGTGTGATGATTTGCTAAGAGATGCTATGATGTATGTAAAGTCCCTGCCTTCCCCAAAGAGTGTATAAAACTGCTGCAAACCCTGGGCTAGGGGCCTCTCAGCATCACCAGTTGCTGTGTGTGCATGCAGAGGACCGAGCTAGCTCGCAATAAACACCTCTTTGCTGTTTACATCGATCTTGGTCTCTGGTGGTCTTTTGGGGGTCCTGAATTCAAGCATAACAGGACCATCAGGACAACACTCTTCTGCGGGTGGCTGTGCATGATAGCCATGCCTGGATCACACAATGAAGAGACCTCCTGCTCAAACTTCCAAGAAGTGGGGGACTTGCACAGCACACTGTAACTCCTCAGTCCAAATGTCTTCCTGCAATCTCTATATAAGAGGAATAAAAGGAAAGCCATCAAAACCACCCGAATTGTATGTTGGCACAGAAGCCATTTTACAAAAACCACAACGTCCACTTTGGAGATGACCCTGGAACTGAATGTGAGTCAGAAGACAAAGAGCACTGTGGGTGGCCTTGCAGAGTGGGCACCTTATAGCTGCCCTTTCAAAAGAAGGCCCAGCAGTGGGGAGGACTGGGGTGAGGTCTGCGACCTGTGCTGGACACCTCGGCTGCAGGGAAGAGTGAACACAAAGGCTTATATGTCAGGAATATGTGTTGATGGTGTAAATGTATGCTGCAAAGCATGAATAAATAACACTATGAAAAACTGACCAAAAGCCCCCCCCCCCAAAGAAACCCTAGACACAGAGAAAACCTAGCGTAGCCCACAAGCAAAAGTGACGGCATGTGACACCCTCTTCTGCGGGTGGGAAGTGATTGCTGTGGCAGAAGCTGACCTCACGCCCTAAGCATCTCCCCTCCTCCACGCCCTTCCACCAAGGTGATGCTCTGCCCCCAAAGACCCACCCAGGGCAGTGGCCTTGGCTGGCCAAGGACTAAGTCTCTGAAACCATGAGAACAAATTTACGTTTCCTTTCTCAGCGGTTCTCGCCACGTACCATCACCACAGCATCCAAAAGGGATCACAGTAGACTCAGGGCACCTCCAGAGTGGGGTGACAGGGATGTACCCAGAACACGGATGAGGGTGCTGCATGCTGCAGTGAGGGACGGTGGCTGTGTGAGGACCGCACAAGGGGAACAGCACTGGGCCCATGGGCTGTGCCAGAGGAGGCCTTGAGGAGCCACGGCCTTGGCCGACCCTTCCCACCTGGGTGCCTTGGAGAGAAAGAGGAATCAACCCAACCTTGAGGCTCACCACAGGGCACCCTGAATTGTGACTCTAGGAGACCAAAGCAGACCCCCAATATGCCCGCTGGTTCCAAGGTTGTTCTTTTGAGCAACTGTGGGCACAGTGGTGGCTCTGAAGACCCCGAGGGTGAGGGCATCTGTGCTAGTGAAGGAGTGTCAGGAAGAGGGCTGCTCCCGCCAGCTCGGACACCCCGAGACCTGTGTGCACAGCAAGGCCCCCTCCTCCCCCACCCATCTCCCTTCCCTCCTGTCATCCTCTCCACCATCCCTGACACCCCCTGGTTCCATTCTGTACTCCAGAGGCTCCGCAGTCTTCAGCAACCTGGTCCATTTCTGGGTCTCTACTTGAGGGAGACGCCCCTGCACATGCAAGGGACTGAGTAGCTTCTCTCCCTGAATCTCTCTTACTGCCAATTTAATCCCCAGCAACCTACAGGCCCTTAATGGGGGCAGTTTCCTTGCCAACGCGTCCTGAGACCTCTCTTTCACGTCTCTGCAGTCACTCTCTGCTCTCTGGGCTGTGCTCCTGTGCAGAGGCTTCATCCAGTTTCCTGAGTTTACAATCCTCTCCTTGATGCAGGGGGCCAGTTTTCAACACTTCGCAGTGAGCAGAGTGCCCCCTGCTGGCCTTCCTGCGTTATGACCGCTGGTTTTACAAGCCTCCTCCGTGGTGTTCAACCTTCAATCCCCACGTGCTTGTGATAGGTCGTCCTCATTTGGTGCACTCTTCCATGTCTGTGTCGCTGCGTCTGCTGCTGTGCATTGCTTCCAGGGAAAATGAGTTTTTGTGTTGAGATCCCTTTACTAGTTAGTGTACTTACTTTACCCAATGATCATTGTTAAAATTTTTCTGTAAATTATTTCTCCATAAACTTTAAAAATGTTAATAAATAATAAAGGGCCACTTTGAAGAGATACTGCCTTTTCCCTCCTTCTAGCTGTGTTATCATCGAATTTGGGACCCCCAAAAGACCACCGATGTAAGATTGATGTAAGCTGGAAAGAGGTGTTCATTGCAAGCTAGCTCGGTCCTCCACATACACACCTCAGCTGGTGACGCTGAGAGGTCCTGAGCCCAGGGTTAGCAGCAGTTCTATACACTCTATGGGGAAGGCAGAGACACCACTGCCTTCCCCATAGAGTGATTTATTTATGCCACGAGGGGAGTATGTGATGAACTACATGGTTTCCCAACATGTTATCAACCACCATAAACTACTGGGAGGGTCATCTGACATCCCAGGTATTTCCGAATGTCATGCTGATTGGTGGCGGCTAGGGGGTTGCTATGGCTCCCTACCTAGCCTGAATGAGTCAGGGACACCTGGCGCAGCAGATCTCTCCTGTTATTTGTAGATAAACAACTCAGCAGGGTGGGTATGAGCCTAGGAGTGCTCTGTGGGTCTTTCCAAGGACCAGGGTCACACCCCTTTCCTCGGACAGGATTTGCTCTGAGGTAGAGGCTGGTTTCTCAATAGTTAAACCAGAAAAAACAATAACCCTGCTCAGCCCGGCCCATAAAGCCTGCGTATGAAACCCCACTTGGGGCACATATGGCCTGTGGTGTTGATACCGCTGGTTACTGGGGAGTTCTGCCCCCTCACGTGTTGAAGTTTGAACATTAGAGAAGCGAGCCCAGGCAAGCACGCAAAGCAGGGTTCATTTTTAAAGAGGTAACATAGGCTTCTCCCCAGGAGGGAGAGGGGGGCATAGCTGGTATCCTGGTATCACCAGAAGCAAGGTGTTCAGCCTTTCTATGAGTCCTAGGCTTCCTGTGTTCTCCATGCCTTTCCCCTTATCTTTCTCCTTCCTGCCTTGGTGACTACCCCCAGGAATGCTTGGTGAGATGGCACAAAGGGGACAAACAAGGGGGATGAAGAGGGAAGGGCAGGATGCAGCAGCCATGGACACATTAACACCCTAAAACTGCCTGTAGGGAGGGGCAATCCTGGGACAGGCGACCTTAGCAACAGGAAGGAGCAAGGGCAGGTCCTTGATGAGGGTGGAGCAAGGGCTCTGAAGGAGTTAACATTTCTATCCCTCAGGGGACAGTCTGCAACTTGCCAGACTCTCTCAACATTGGCCTCCTAGATCAGACCTGACTCCATTTACCTGTCTGTACTGACTGCCTGTCTATTTCTGGCTTCAGTATCTGCCCCTTCCCAGAAAGTGAATTCAATTGTATTCTTTTCTCTTAACTTGGACTTGGTGAAGTCTTTCACGTCCTGCACACTGGCCCAAAGTCATTCTACCTAGGAATATCACCCATGGACAATGGCAAGGGCAGGGAGAGAATAACAAATACACAGTCACATTTTCACAAATGTGGAATAGTGGCCATATACCCTTGGAAGGCTGATGATTCAACCCCAGGTGCTTTTTTCCCCCCTCATGATAGGCCCAACCTGATCTTTTATTAAAATTGGGAGCCATCTCGCCACAAAGTCACGAAAAAGCTAATTTCGGCTTTACTATAAATTACTGCAAATTCTGAACCTGCTTGGAATGCCTGCCCGTGCCTTCAACTCACCCCTGCCTGGCTCTCTGACCAGATAGCAGCCCTCTCTGAAACTTTAGTGACACCTCATAAACCTTGGCCTTCCCTGGCCAGACAACGACCCTCTGTGAGGCTCTAATGGTCCTCATAAATTCTGATGTTGGGGCCAGCAAAAAATGTAAACCATTAGTGTGATGCTTGTCAGAGTTCTGTTATCTGTAACCCCCCTTTTGTGTAACTTTCTGGGCTATAAAGCTGGGCTGTAGGAAGGTGGGGTTGCTGTCTTGTTCCCGCCATTTTGGGAGGGAGAGGCAGCCTGGCGGGTCGAAATAATCAGCTTGCTTTAATTTGATTTTATTTGGAGTCAGTGGTCTTTTCTTGCGTCCTGGTCTAACACTCAGTGTTGGGCATTGAATCCATGGCAGGAGCATTGTAACCCTGAGGAACACTCCCAGCCCCTTTTTATTGTGGTACAAAGAAGGTGGGTGGGAGCATAAATGTAATGAATGTGAGAATGAAACTCTGATGACCCCAGCCTAATTCCATTTTAAGATTAGGAGCCATCTCATCATCAAGTCAGGAAAAGTTAATTTCTGTTTTACTATAAATTACTGCAATTTCTAAAATTGTTTGCAATCCCTGCCCGGGGCTTCTACTCACCTATGCCTGGCTTTCCCAGAGCAGATAACAATCTTCTCCAGAACCTTTGTGGTTCTTCATAAATCCTGCCTCCCCCTGACCAAATACCAACCCTCTGTGGAACCTCAGTGGCACATCATAAATTGTGAGGTTGGGATCTGAATTTATTCCCTACGTTGAAATGTTAAGCCATGATGATTATTAAGTTAGTATCTGTCTTTGTATTAGGCTTGTCCCATCCTGTGATCTGTAAGTTCTCAAGACATCCCATTTTACAACTTTTGTGCTATAAAATTGTGTTCCTAGAGAGCTGGGGTATCTTTAGCCCAGGGTTGGGGAGAGACAGACATGGCCAGCTCCTGGGAACACAAATATGTTTGCTTTAATTTCACACACAATTGGAGTCTGTGGTCTTTTTCTTGTGTTGTGGTTTTACAGTGCCAGGTCTCTAACAAGGCCATCTTTGGGTTTGACCAAGTGAGCATATTTCTCACACTTAATGACATATCTCTAGGCCAATACATTAAAAAACTGAAAAAAAATTATTGAATACATTCTTTCTTAGAAAACAACAACAACAACAACAAAGCTAGAACAGCATCTTGGAATGGTGGTGCACACCATGCCAGGAGGGTCAAAAATTCTAGGCCAGCCTCTGAAACATAGCCTCACCTCTCAAAAAAAAAAACCCCTCTCACCCCAACTTAAAAGGGGCAGGGCATGTAGCTCACCGTTACAGCACCACTGGGCTCAATGGCCACGTTAAAAAAATAACACCCTGAAGAGGAACACAGGGGAAAAAAGACATGAGAAAATAAAAGAGTGTAAAAGGGCAGACATCAATCAAACTACATCAACAGTGACATTATATGGCAATTGGCTGAACAATCCTCTCCTAAGGTAGAGATCAGCAGACAGAATGAAAACAAGGTCCAATTCTGTGCTATGTGCAGGGGTCACTGCTGGGATACAAATGGATAAAGAGTTTGAAAATAAGAGGATGTGAGTCCTACACCATGGAACAGACACCATGAGTGAGCTCTCCTGTACTACCTCCCCAACATCAGGCAAAATGTTTCAAAACTAAAATTTATTGAGAGATAACAGTCATGAGACATGGACACATGAGGTTAAGGTGTTCCTGAATGCTCCATCCTCTTTCCCAATGCCAATCCAATAATGAGGACACAGCTGTGAGTTTACAGGGAAAAAAAAAATCTTGTTTGCTAGCAAAGGAGCAGCACATGACTACTGTCCCAGAGGCTGGGATTCTGCCAATCAGAAGAAACTTTTGGCCTTTGTTATTGGGGAGATGGGGGTGCCAGAGATTGAACTCAGGTGCACTCAGTCAGTGAGCCACATCCCCAGCCTCATTTTGTATTTTATTTAGAGCCAGGGTCTCTCTGAGTTGCTTAGCATCTCAACATTGCTGGGGCTGGCTGTACACTCTTGATCCTCCTGCCTCAGCCTCCCTAGAGGCTGGGATTGAGGCATCACCACCACACCTGGCACAAAGCACAATATTTCATTAATGAGATGGAAAGTCGTTAGAGTGATGTCAATCAGAGTTTAGAATTTGGTTATTCTGGGTTTGTTTGGGTTTGCTGTTGCAGAAACCGAAAACACAGTTCAGGAGACACAAAAGCCTGTAGAGTCCACACAATGTTAGGTGATCCAACCTTGTGGCCTCCCTGGGACACAAAGGCAACCTGTCAGCTCCTTTCACATTCTTACCAATATGAACCATTCCAGGGTCAGCTGAAAATGCAGGCTGACTTTGGCATTGAAAGGGGACCTCATGTCTAACAGAAGAGTCATGTGCCACAAGGACAATGAGAGGGGAAGCAATGACAGAATGACAGACATGCCATTTTCCTCCCGTGTGAAGGCTGAGTTCTGGATGCTGCTCCTGGCAAGAGGAGGGACACACACAGGTCTTGAACTGGGGATCAGGTCCCAGGCCACGTGGGTTGCAGATGTGATCTGGGGTTCTGCACAGACCTCTCAAAGACCCATTTCCAGGACAGTGACAATCCTAGGTTTGTGTAAGTCCCTCATCCCCATGTTTCATCAGCCCTTGGGACCCAGAACAAGAAATATGGTGAGAAATGAACCCAACTCTGCCCCCGATTTCAGTTCTGGCTACTTGGGTGCATAGAGCCTTGAGCTCTGGGCATTTCAAAGAATCGAGTAGGAACATGAGACCCAGAGATGTGTCAAACAGCCCTGAGGGATGACCAGCTTTCCCATGGTCAGGACACCACAGAGGGCTTCAGGTTGAGGTGGGGCTGTCCTCTGGCAGCAAGGGCAGCTCAACAGCCAAGACACAAGGGTTTCCCTGGAGGGGGATTCGGAGTGGGGGAAGAGGACTGAGACTCTGCTGCCCACCCCAGTGCCAGCCCATCCATACTAGATGCCTGGCCAGAAAAGCACCCAGATGAATTCTCGCAGCCCCCTTTTTCTGGTTTTAAAGTGAAAATTAAAGATATTGGGTGTGAGAGTTCTGCCTTGTTCTGGGGAAAGCTCAGGCTACACGTGGGTCCCAGGAGTCATACAGCTGGACAGGGTTCCTGGCTCCATCCCTGCTCCCTGTGATGGGTGTGTCTCTCCAGAGGCCTGGTTTCCTTCTGGTGAAGGGGGTCAGAGGAGGAGGTGGCCACATACGTGTTGACATGCTGCTCTGGCTGAGGACACCAAAACTATGCTCTGCCCAGGGTTGTCTCCTACCTTGGCCTTCATCAGAGAGGCCTGGATGGCTTCAGTCTCAGGCCTCCTGGTTTCCCAAGTTAAATGATTTGTGGCCTCTTCCCCTTGCATGCTGGTGATGCTTGGGGCCTTCTTCCACATGACAGGGACACGTGGTCACTGTTGAATGATGACAGCTGGAGCACAATGAGTCACAGGGGTGAGGAGACTGGCCTATGGTTCTGAGGATGGCCCTGTGAACACCCAGCCTCCCTCGCAGACTCCTGGCCTGCAGGTCAAAGTCCTGTCAGTGGAAGAAGCTCCTCACACAAGGTCAGGTGCACCCTCTTCCTCAGCAGCAGGTGAAGCTGGGGCTTAAGGAGCTCCAATGAGTCCTTCCAGCTCTGATGAGATGGGAAAACTGGGATCCTCTTCTTGGGATCCCAAAAATGTTTTGAAAAGAGCACATGTCCCCATCCCTCATCCCTCACAGCCCTTTCCCAGATCCTCTCATTCTCATGAGCCAGGGAAACATTTAATTTTCATAACTAGTTGATGCTGTAGTTGGACATGATACTAAAATGTGTCTCTACAGTTTGGAGTTGTTCTGTAACCTCACTTGCAGTGGAAGCATAAATGAGAGTCAGACTCCATCCTTCCTCCTGCATTAAGAAATCCTGTAGGAGGAGTGGGAGGTGTGTGGGAAGGGCACCCCCTGCCTGGCTCCTGCCATGTTAAAACAAGGTATATGTAAACTAAAAATTCCTATAAAACCTGATGTGCTTCTCAGAATATTTAACTTTAATTTAATATTTTCTAATTCATTAAATATGGAAAAAATCATAGTTATATCTGGGCATCCGGCAATGTTTAAACACAGTCACTGATAATGACAGAGAAAAAATGAAATGCCAACTACAGAAACACAGATATTCTCTATTTCAACTTTTGCCTTGGGTAGATTACTGCTAATTTGATGACCGGGTCCCATCTGTAAGTATCCATACCCTATACCAAATATAATGAAAATAACTAATACCATCTAATCAACAACTAGTATATATTTTGGCCTCCTATTTGGCTAACATTTCCTGTTTTCTCTATTTCAATAGCATTCTAATGCAAATTGTCCTTATCACTAACAGGACCAAATACATTTTCAGACTATTCATCAGCTTTTTACAAATGACCTGAGCAGAGACTCACAGCTTCACGTTTTTGCGGGAGCACATCCTAAATTGCTGACTTCCACCTCCAAGTGTCCATGACACACTCCTTAAAGATAAGAAAGTCTGACACCTTTTAGGCTGCCCTGGACCATGTGGCAATGTGTTCTTCACTTATCAGTTTCACTTGAGCTCCCCAATGACATCATCTATAAATCAGAGACCTCCATATGGAATTCCTCCACCAAAACGCTGTGAAAACACAGGCACTTTTAGCACCATCAGAGACTCCTACACAACAGAAGCTTCCACAAACTCTCTATGATAAGCACATTATGGCCACTTGGGATGACTACCAATTACTGAGGGTTCCCAGAGCAGGAAGCTGCCCCTCATGGACCTTGCTACATTATTATTTTTTAAAACCATACACTTGGTCTTTATTAAATTGGCTAAATTTACAGAGTTCCTGAATTGGTAAACCATGCCTGAGAATTCAAAGAAGAAAAGAGTATAATGGACAAGCCCATCCACCTATCATACAGTGTATTAAATCTTGGTTCCTAATGTATTTTTCTTGGGGGTACTAGGAATTGTAGTCAGGGTTACTCAACCAATGAGGCACCTCCCAGCATTCTTTTTTATTTATTAATTGAGTTAGTTTTTTAGAGACAGGGTCTCACTGAGTTCTTCCCTCCTTGTCTTCCAGGGAGACCAGCTTACAAATCACAACCCTTGGGCTAAGGTTGTGGCTCAGTGGTTCAGCATGTGCCTAGCATGTGTGAGGCACTGGGTTTGATTCTCAGCACCATAAATAAATAAATAAACAAATAAATAAATAAATACCCACCAATAACTAAAAAGTACTTTTTTTAAAGAAATCACAATGCTACTGCCTCAGAATCTTGCTCAACTGGGATTTCAGGTGTATGCCACAGCACCTGGGGATTTACAAGAATTTTGAGGATTTCACAGTCTTTCATAAAATTTTAACAAGAGTGGAATTTAAGACTGCTGTAAATCTTTAAAATTTCTAGTACACTGTACCATTAAATAAACGTCTCAATATTCATCTCAGTTTGTTCCACATAAGCAACACACTACAAAAGTTTGTGAGAAAATGCATACATGAAGAAAAAATATGTGATTCAAGGTCTAAGAGGTTACTTGTTATCGAGTTTGGCCCCCAAATCATGTCTTCAATATGACAAAGAATATTTAAATTCTCACTTAATCATTGTACATTCTCCCTACTTGCTCAGCTACACACCCAAACCCATCAGAAGGTGGCCATCCACCTGCCAGCTCACATGCCAACACTATTGCCCAGAAGAGGTAGGCAGATCCTGTCAGGAGATTCTGTAGCCCTCCTAGGAGTCTGATTCCTGCACTGATGTACTCATCAAGACTGAACTCCTACAAAGAATACCCACACCCCAGGACAGTTGCATACACTCCAGTTCTTCACACTGTCCAGGAGCAAGCTTTTGGCAAATGGATTTATTAGAAAGAAGTCCAGAGTGTGTCAAGGGCTCACACACCACTATACAATATTTCTAGTGAATCAAAGATGTAAAACTAGGAAATTGCCACACTGTCTCATTAGGTAGAAAGAAAGTTTTCAGTAATCCCGGGGAGCATTCAAAACTATCTTTTAAAGATGAAGAGCTACTGGATGGCTTAGGCTGTATTTATTAAAAACAGAAGTGCCACAGCACGCTCTTTTGGCCTTTCTTTCCAAATGAACACTGAGACACAGCAAAAGTCTGGAACAGAGACAGCAGTGACAACCATCCCATCTTTGGCATGTTGGCTACCTTAATATTTGGACACAAGAATGTAAGGAACTCTGATCAATGATTGCACAAGATCCATGACACCTGAATAGGTTTTGGGTGAGCTTTTCCTCAGGATGCTTTGATCCCTTAGAATGGGTCATTGAATCCTTTAGCCTGAGCAGAATCAGCCCTCTCCACTTCATGTACTGCACAACATCACCTGATTGGAGGCTTTAGCTTCATTAGTGATTAGGGCACATGAGGCTAGACACCCAAGGAATGTTCCAGGAGCAGATTTGTTAGCTGGAGGGTTCCGAGGTATATCACGTAAAATTTTTTGGTTTACTGCTTGGAATTTCATTGATCTTTTTTTACACCCACTGGGACAGGGATACAGGTTTATATTTTCTGTGTGTGTATATGTAAGGATTTTTTTTAGTTCACAGAAAGTCCTTTGTGTACCAATTATAAGATTAGTAAGAGGTCTTCCAAGTTTTACCACTGAGATCTTTGCAAAATCCTTTCCTGACATTCTGTTGAAAGAAAATTATGGTGAAGGTCTCTCGAGAAGCTTATTTAAGATTCTTTGGGCTGGGGATGTGGCTCAAGCGGTAGCGCGCTCGCCTGGAATGCGTGCGGCCCGGGTTCGATCCTCAGCACCACATACAAACGAAGATGTTGTTTCCGCAAAAAACTAAAAAAATAAAAAAAATAAATAAGTGTTAAAATTTCTCTTTCTCTTTCTCTCTCCTCTTTAAAAAAAAAAGATTCTTTGGTGGAGAAGGTAGTGTCACTATATTAGGACATCAGACTGGGACACTATTCACCAAGCCTTTGGTCATGTAGTGTGTATTAAGAAGGTTTTCTTAACCTTAAACCTTAAACCATTACACAATTTTCCCAGGGCTACTGAGGAACTCTAACACGGAGAGAAATCAAGCCTGGGTTTTCTAGAATGTTCCACCTAAGTATTATTCATGGAGATAAAAGCTAAGCTGGATGTAGTTTTTTAGAAAATTCACTGGTATAAAAGACCTTTAAGAAGGAAGAGACCAGCTGCAAATATGGAGGAGACACCTGCAGAGCTGGATCTGCTGTTGTGGTCATCAGTGGGGTCAACACACACAGCACCAGCAAACTCATCACCTGAGCTACGGGAGTGCTCGGTGCTAGAATGCCTGCCTAGCATGCACAAGGCAGGATTGGGTGCCCAGACCTGGGAAAAGAAAAGAGAAAGCAACTCAAGTATAGGGCAAAATGTATTTTGAGAAAGTGCGTCTCCAACCAATATACCCAAATGACATTGTTTTATAATGCTCTTTAATGTGCCTACATACAACACAACACATGAGACTTAGAACAAGCACAAGTCACAGGAGTGGTGGTCCCAGAGTCATCAACAGCTCAATAAGCAATCAAGGAAAAGGAAGAGGCCAGCTGCAGGGTATACAGACACATCCATATGGTCCCAGCTCCCAACCTCACCCCATCTCAAAAAGTAACAATTAAAAGGACTGTGGAGAAACTCAGTGGTGGAGCACTCCTGGGTGAAATGTGAACAAAGAAAGGGAGGAAAGAAGTTCAGAAGAGACATTTCACCAATCTACCAAAGGCTGGAGTGGAGAGGCCTAAACTAACATACAGAATATGTAATAAAACATGAGACACAAAAGACTTAAAATACAGGAAAATGGAATCTAACAATAAGAGAGATTTAACCCAGAAAAACATGTTGCTTTCAAATCTTCATGCTGATGCAATGTTCCTCTCCACCCAGGGTGCCTTTTTGTCACCTCTGAATAGACAAAAAAAAAAAAAAAAAGAAAAAGAAAGAAACGAAATGAGGGCAAACACCGTTTTCACACACCTGCAGTGGTTTTCTCAAAAGAAATAAATAAAATGAAATAAAATAAAAATTTCCTCAAGTATGAACAAGTTCAAATGCATCTGAAACAAGCAAAGGTCTGACCACAATTCTATATACAGGGCTTTTCTCCAGTGTGATTTCTTAAATGCTGTTCAAAGGGACCTGGAAAGTTGAAAGTCTTACTAAAATTTTGAAAGAGAGAAAAAGAATATTTCCAGATGTGAATTCTTTATGTCTTTGAAGAAAACTCTGAAAGCTGAATACTGCCCCACATGGCTTGTCCTCAGCATTTTCTACAGTATGTGTCCTTTCATACAACTGAACAAAACTAGAACAGCTGAACCCTTTATATTTCTTACTTGCATAGGATTTATACTGTTTATTCCCAGTCCTTAGAAAAATACTGAGAAAAACTAGAAGATTTCCCACTTTTCTCACACTCACAGGGCTTCTCTCCATGAGTGTTTTCATATATGGGAAGGAAAACAGGACTGGGATGGGAAGTTAACATGATGTAGCAAATCCCCCACATTCAGTTGGTTTGTTTTTCAATGTGAGTGAAATGGCTTTGAAGGCAACAGGGAAAATGGAATGATTTGTGACATATTTCACGTTTAAAGAATTATTCAATCAGATGTGGTGGTGTATGCCTTTAATCCCTGAGACTTGAGAGGCTGATTCTGAAGGATCAATGTTGGAGGCTAGCCTCAGCACCTTAGGAAGACCTAAGAAATGCAGCAAGTCCCTGTCTCAAAATAAAAAGTAAGAAGGAACTGGAATGAAGCTCAGTGGTAGTGCATCACCAGACTAAATCCCCAGTCAGTCTCTCTCTCTCTCTCTCTCTCTCTCTTTTTCTCTTTCTCTCTCTCTCTCTCTCTCTCTCTCTCACACACACACACACACACACACACACACACACACACACACACATGTTTTAAGCAGTATGATGCCTTTCTTGTCTTTGAGGATGACCTGAAATGTTGACATACCATATTTCAAATGCAAAGGAATTTTCTCCAGTAAACTTCCTACATGTATATGAGTGAAACAGTAATAACAGAGAAGTTTAACCAATTGTTTTCATGCATACGATTTCTCTGCAGTATGTGTTCTCTCACGTGTGTGAAGCAGACAGGATGTGGCAAAGGCTTTTCCACATTGTTGACATTCATAGGGCTTTTCTTTGGTATGTATTCTTCCATGTTTGTGAAGCTGAGGGGATGTAGCAAAGCCTTTCCACACTGCTTACATTCATAGGGCTTCTCTCCAGTATGTGTTCTTCCATGAATATGAAGGTAACTGGAACTAGCAAAGGCTTAGCCACACTGTTTACATGCATAGGGCTTCTCTCCAGTATGAGTTCGTTCATGTGAGTGAAGGTGAGAGGACTGAGTGAAGGCTTTTCCACACTGTTTACATTCATTCATTCTTCCATGCATCCTTCCATGAATCTGAAGGTAACGATATGTAGAAAAGGCTTTGCCACACTGCTTACATTCATATGGCTTCTCTCCAGTATGAGTTCGTTCATGTATCTGAAGGAAGGAGGCAGTAGTGAAGGCTTTTCCACATTGTTGACATTCATAGGGCTTTTCTCTGGTATGTATTCTTCCATGTGTATGAAGCCGATGGGATGTAGCAAAGGTGTTGCCACACTGCTTACATTCATAGGGCTTCTCCCCAGTATGCATTTTCTGATGTATTCTAAGTAAACTCGGAGAAGCAAAGTCTTTCCCACATACCTTACATTTGAAAGGTGCATTCCCCATGTGTGTGATCCTATGCCTTTGAAGACTTGTGTGTGAAATAAAGGTATGACCACCTTGTTTACATTCATAAGGTTTCTCAGCAGAATGAGTTCTTTTTTGTCTTCTAAATAAAGAGGAGAAATGAAAGGCTTTCCCACATACCTCACATTAAAACGGTTTACCTCCACTCTGTGTTCTTGTGTATCTTTGAACACCTGGGAGGGAAGAAGAGGCTTCACCACATTGTTGACATTCATCTGGTTGCCACCCAGTATGAGTTTCTTCATGTCTTTGAATGTCACTGGAACTGATGACTTTCCCACATACTGTACTTTCATAAGGTCCATCTCCAGTTTCTAATAATATTTTTGTGTGAAAACTTTTGGGAGAAACTAGAGATTTCCTATATTGTTTAAATTCACTTGGGCTGGGGATGTGGCTCAAGCAGTAGCACGCTCGCCTGGCATGCGTGCGGCCCGGGTTCGATTCTCAGCACCACATACAAAGATGTTGTGTCCACCAAAATCTAAAGAATAAATACTAAAAAATTCTCTCTCTGTCTCCCTCTCTCTCTCTCTCTCACTCTCTCTTTAAAAAAATAAAAATAAAAAAATAAATTCACATGTGTTTTCTTCACATTCCTTATGCTTGTAGTATTTGTGTCCACAGCCAGATGTGATCTGCCTGAAGGAATGAAGGACATATGAAGTCTTTTCACACATAATGAAGTCACATGGATTTACTCTATTAAAGTTTTTCTTTGTTCGACTAGGAACTGAAACGATTTGAAGGTTTCCCCATATTATTCTGTGCCTTTGAAGTTTACAATATGATTTCTTTGAAGAAGTGACCAGCACATAATCAATGCCTGATTCATTCACAATGTTCTATTTATTTATAGGTCTTTACATTACTACCAACATCAGGTAAAGGCTAGGTTTTCTGACTTGTTCAAGTTGCCTAAAAATAAAGAGATTGAAAGGAAACAATCCTTTGCAACACAGCTTCTCTGTGGCTATTATCCAAATAGTGATATTCACATATGCAATTTCATTGTACTTTTTGCCTGTCAAATACTTTGAGAAGACTGAATATCTGCTATAGCTCAGTATATATTTTTGGTAAAAAATATTATAAGAATAAATATTTTTCATATTATGCATACTTCTTTGGTTGGTTTGCTTCAAAAATTATATGACAGTTCTCAGATTCCCTCACGAATTCCTCTTGTGAGTACAGTTACCTTACATTGCTCCCAGAGTTCTCAATATGGTCTTCAGTGATCTTGTCTTCCCACTTGTTTCCTAAAATGAGAGAATAGAACAATCTTTATGAGTATCTAGGAGCCATAAATGCTTTGCCAAATCCTAGGTGCATTTATACTGCAATAATTCACCAACTGATTCCCTTTCACCTTCTACATAAATGACCAAAATAAACATGAGTTCTCTATTTGATTAATTTTAAAAACATCAATATTACCTATAGAAGCCAGGTTTCTGAGAACCTCCAGCATCACATCTCTGTAAAGGTTCTTTTGGGAAGAATCCAGAAAAGCCCACTCCTCCTGGGTGAAGTTCACAGCCACATCCTCCAAGGCCACTGAGATCTAAAATATCCCACAAACGTATAGTGGAGGCCAGGAGAGATTGACAGCATGAGAAATCTATACTCAACATGCATGATGTTCACATGATTCCTTGGCCTCTTGATGAATTCCACGATTTGGTCCATCAAATTTTTACTGCACTCAATTTCTTACACCCACTCCAACACTAGAAATTGGCTCCTCAGAAGGCAAACATCAGTGATTTATAGTCTTTCTTTGGTGAGTTCACAGGAAGTAAGACAGGCTCCCAGATCACTAACAGATTTAAAAGTGTCATCGTCAACAGTACATTGGGACTTCAAGAGTATCATAAATGTGCCTGACACAAATTAGACAACTTGCAGAAACTGGACCATTTCTTTGAGAGAGACAATCTCCTACAACTTACACACTAGGGGAATACACAAAACAATGAGCCCATGGCTGCTAAAAAAAAAAAAAACAGACTCAATAACTAATTACTACCCAAAAAGGCAAGGCAAGGCTCTGACATCTCAAAAAGGCTTCCATGAGACACTTAAGAACTGCCACCAATTTTCTAATTTTTTTTTCCAGAACATAGAAGCTGAGTGAACACCTCCTAATTCTTTCTGAGGCATACGTTACCATATTATCCAATTTAAGTAGATAAAGAAAAGTATTAAATGAAAAAGAAAACTAAGAATGATGCTCATAATTATAAATGCAAAATTTAATCATAAATGCAAAAAACTGTACAATCCAGCCATCACACTCCAAATGTCTATGCAAATGATGTGAAAATTATGGGCACAGGAACACTCACTGCAGTGACTACAGCAGCCATATCCAGAACTGCCCAAAGCTAGATGCAAGGAAGATGCACCTTACAATAATGAATGGACAAGCTGCAGTTTAACCACATCAAAGAACATCACCCAGAAACTGACCTCTGCAGCCTGGAAAGGTACAGCACCCTTACAGGCAGACTGGTAAGTGAGAGAAGCCAGTTTCAAATGGCAAAGTGCAGTAAGATTCCAAGTCAAGAACATTCTGGAAAAGACAACATTATAGATGCACTAGAGAACTGATGGGTGCCAGGGACTTAGGGAACAGAGAGGGAGGAAGGAATGAGGAGGAGTGATGAACAGGTGGAAACCAGGATTCCCAGAGCAGTGAAACTCTTCTGTATGACATTATCTTGTAAACTACGTGACACACACTCACATCACACAGAGGAGGAACCGTAAGGTAAAGGATGAACTTTGGCTTATCATAACATGTTGCTTCATCCATTCCCTTATCAAATGTTCAACACTGGTTTAGGAACTAACAAACACCCTACACCAATGCAATATGTTGAAAACAGTGGAGAGTACCAGCTGGAGAGAAGGGGTATTTTTTTTTATTGTTGGTCATTCAAAACATTACATAGTTCTTAATATATCATATTTCACAGTTTGATTCAAGTGGGTTTTGAACTCCCATTTTTACCCCATATACAGATAGCTGTATCACATCAGTTACATTTCCATTGATTTACATATTGCCATTCTAGTGTCTGATGTATTCTGCTGTCTATCCTGTTCTCTACTATCCCCTTCCCCTCCCCTCCCCTCCCCTCCCCTTTTCTCTCTCTACCCCCTCTACTGTAAATCATTTGAGAAGGGGTATTTGATACTATGAGTAATGGCACATTTCATTGTCACCTTGATTGGATTAAAAAATACTGATGGTTAATGAACTTCTGGGTGTGTCCATGAGGATGTGTCTACAAATGATTGGCATGTGGAACAGTTAACCAAACTAAACTGGAGAACCTCTTTAAGGTCGCAGCACCATCTAATAGGATGGTGTCTTGGGTGGAACAAAAGTTGGAAGAGGAAGAAAGCAGCAGCAGAGCAAGCTCCTTTCTTCTCAATGGGTTCTTGATGGCTGCTGCAATGGCCTAAGGATATCAGACTCTGCCTTCTTCACTCTCCCAAAGTGGACTCTGCCAGTGATTCTCCAGGGAGTTTCCAGAACCTTTGGTCTGGACTAGGGCAGCACCATTGATCCCTCTTGTTCTGAAGCTTCAGCCTCTTGGCCTCTGCAGCTACTACTTCTCAAGCTCTCCAGCTGCAGATGGTCACTGTGGACATCCAGCTTCAGGTCAAGTAGGCCAATCTAATGAATCCCCTTTGATAATCATGCTTCCTCTTGATGCTGTTCCTCTAGAGAACACTAATAAACTATGTAAGCCTAAAATTGCTCATAAAAACAAAGTTTATCTAATAAAGAAGTAAATAAACTACCAAGCCATGAAGTTTTACAAATATATACATAAGAAACAATATTATATGCTAAATACCTTTTTCATAATAATGCAAAAATAAAGCAAAGAGGAAGACTCATAGTTACAAATTTAAAAAAGTATGAACAAATGCAGAGAAACTGATTTTGAATACTATTTTCATCTGGAAAGAGATTGGATGATAAGTCTTCAAAACTCATTCCAACTGCTGATGTAGAGGTGTGCACCTGTAATTTCAGCCACTAGGGAGGTCAAGGCAGGAAATGACAAAAGTTTGAGGCCAGTCTCAGCAACTTAGCAAGACACTCAGAAATTTAGTGAGACTGGTTTTCATCAAAAATATAAAGGGTGTCAGGGACTGTAACTAAGTGGCAAAGCACTTGCTAACATGTGTGAGGCACTGGGTATGATCCTCAGCACCACAGAAAAATAAATAAAATAAAGGTATTCTGTCCATCTACAACTATACAAAGTATAAATTAAAACAAAAAGAAAGAAAGAAAAATAAAAAAATAAGAAGAAGGGCTGAGGATGTGCTCAGTGGTCAAGTGCCTGTAGGTTTATTCCCCAGTAAAACTCCTACCCACCTCCAGAATGCTGCTAACAAATTGAAATTCATTTCTGGAGGAGAACTAAGCATAAGCAAGTCCATGGCATGAATCCCCAGCACTCAATAAGTAAGCAAATAAATAAACAACAGGCTACAATACTAATTCTCTTGGGCTGGAGAGTAGCTCGGTAGTAGAAAACTTGCCAAGCTTGTATGTGGCCCTCCCTCGGATCAATCTCCAGCAGGCCACACACACACACACACACAAAAAAAAAAAAAAAAAAAAAAAAAAAAAAAAAAAAAAAAACAAACAAAAACTAAAATACATGTAATGATTATAATACAAAAGGTACACAATTAGAGGCATAAAATACAACAAAATCAATGGAAAGACAACACACTTTCTCACAAAGAAGATTGAATATTCCCATGATCTACAATCTCTTAAAAAATACAAAGCATTTCAGTAAATTCTGTGAAATTTAGGGCATGATTTCCTGTATTTTGGAGGTAAACATAAGAAAAACTACATCTAAAAATAAAAATAGTTCTGTCTTAGCACCACGTACAAACAAAGATGTTGTGCCCACTGAAAACTGAAAAATAAATATTAAAACTCACTCTCTCTCTCTCTCTCTCTCTCTCTCTCTCTCTCTCTCTCTCTAAAAAAAAAATAGGAGGGTTGGGATTCTGGCTCAGCAGTAGAGTACTTATCTAGCACATGAGGGGCCCTAGGTTTGATCCTCAGCACCACATAAAAATAAATAAATAGGTATTTTGTCCAACTACAACAATAACAAAAAATACTTTTCAAAAAATGGGAAACAGTAGACTGTATCTAAGACCAGCCAAAATGTTGTACAGGACAGAGAGAGTAGAGAGAGCATTTATGTTGCTCCCAAATTTCATAAGGTAAAAGGCCAGCTCCCAAAGAGGTGGCCCTAGGAGGAGGCACTTAGGAGGGAACAGGAATCAGGTGACATAGTGGGAGTGCTCTTGAGGGGATCAGCACCCTTATTTAGACAGTTGTATCGCTCCTTTCCAGAAAACAAGTGTCATTTACTATTTCACTGATATTCAGTGATTAAATGATCATAATTTTGTATTTCAGGTATTGCCAAAATTGTCCTTAAAATTTACAATGAAGACAGGTGTGATGGTGCACAGCTATAACCCCAGCAGTTCAGGAATCTGAGAACCTAGGTGATGTAGCAAGACTCTGTACCAAAACAAAGAATCTAAAAGGGGCTGGTGGATAATCAAATGTGAGTCACAGATATCCATGACTCACCTACCATGATATGTCATAATTATTCTGATTTAAAATTTTGGAAAAAGAGAGGAAAAGAGATAATGAATGACACATAAATCGGATGTGTTTTCTTGTGTGTTAAAAAAGCCAACACAGCATTTGCTTTTTACCCATGTTCCAGTCTGCTAACATTCTAACACCTATCTTTAATGTTATATTAATAAAACAGAGTCTGCACCTCACATGGAAGTAGCCTTAACCATCATGAATTTGTTTCAATAATGGGAGGGACTTTTTTCTTATGTAAAAATGCATCAAATTGAGATCAATGGTCCACTTTCATTTTTATCCATTGAAGCAGCTGAAAGCACCTTTCCAGAAGCCCATGTCACAGGGTTTTCACTTGCTTTGCTTTTCTCAAATTCCCTCCAAATCATGCAGTCTCCATCCCAGCAGCACTTACAATATCAAGAAATATGCTCTCCAAGAAAAAGAAATCTTTCTTTCCCAAGTCCCTTTTCTCATTTGGTCAACTCACTTTTGGTTGAATGAAATTTGTGTTTACCTCAGACTACAAATAAAAACAAATTACAAATCACAGCCAGTCACAGATGACACAAACACAGTTCTCCCTGGGGGCATGTTCCAGGGAGCAGAATACATCCAGGGAGCCCTGGAGTCTTCCCGAGGGTGGGCCCAGGACAGGTCACTGAAGGTCATTGACCTGTCCTTAAATCATACTATCACAGCAGATCAGAACCCAGGTTCTCTGCTAGAGGCCCTCTGTTCTCCCTGCAGGGTACCCAGGGTAGGGGCAGAGTGTACCAGGGTTCCACAGGACAGGAGGAGATACCCACCCTGCGGCACACACCAGGTTGACCCTGGGGCCCAGTGTACCAAGACTCCACAGCAGGGGGAGTTGCCAAACCTGCGGTGTACACCATGGTGCCCCTGTGCAGAGGGGTCTGATGGGAGCCCATGAGGCTGAGAGGGAGTATGTTCCCTGGTGGCCACCAAGGCCATCAGGAAAGAGGAACATGAGTGTGGAGAACTGAGGGGACTCTGAGCTCAGGCAGTGCAGGGAACAAGGCGACAGTGAAGAGCAGATCCAGGAACAACTGGGGGGTTCCTGCTCAGGAAGTTCATCAGACCCAGCAGTAAATGGGCATCCATGCAAGTGCCTCCTGCTCCACAGTCATTAATAGACCCCAGGACCAGTGGTGTCCAGGCCTCCTGGGTAGAATGACCCCAGCAGAGCACAGCAAGAACTCCCAGAAGTTTATAGCAACAAGTAGGACCCCCTGCAGTACAGAGCAAGCACTGGCAAGCAGGACTCCTGGAGATTTATTGTCTGTAAGGTCAAGAGGTGTATTGCCTTCATGAAGGGTGACCACCTCCCGGGTGCTGCACCCACTGGATTTTGTCTGGGTCATAACTGCTGGGAAAGGAAGCTCTAAAGTGTCTAGGAACCTTGAAACCAGAGATGCTGAATCCCAATCAGAGACCCTGCTGTTATTGTTAAAAGAAAAATTCCTGGGTACCATGTGAAATCTTTTGCCAGTGGAGGCTCTATTAGTGATGTGGGGCAGAGGAGGCTGGACACCTGAGGAAGATTCAGGGAGCTGATTTATTAGCGGCAGGGTTCAGAGGGGTATCACCTAAAATTTTCTGGACCTTGATGTTGGAATTTCATTATCTTTACACCCAGTGTGAGGGGGTGGAGGTTTATTTTATTTTATTTTTGTAGTAGTCTACATAATTTTTTTTTGGTTGTTCAAAGAAAGTGAATTTTTAATCACTTTTGAGATTATTCAGAGATCTTCCAAGCTTTACCAAAACAGAAGTAACATCATCACATCTTCATTCTAACATATTTTGATATCTTTGCAAAACATATCCTGATATTTGTTTTAAAGAAAATTATGGTGAGGGTCTCTGGAGAAGCTTATTTAAGATTCTTAGGTGCAGAAGGGGGCACCAATACATTAGGACATCTGACTGGGTCCCTCATTTCCTAGTTTTGATCACAGGCTGTGTATGAAGAAGAGCATCACACGATGTACCCAGGGCTACAGAGGTACCATGAACACAGAAACAAAACCAGCCTGGGTTTTCTGGCATATTCCACCTAAGTATTAGTCATGGGGTGAAAAGCTAAGGTGGATGTCAGTGGTTAAAATTCCCTGCTATTAAAGTTGTTTAAGAAAGGGACCAGGTGAAAATATGGGGGAAAACCTGCAGAGCTGCATCTACCAAAGTGGTCCTCAGTGGGGTCCACACACACAGCAGCAGCAAACTCACCACCTGAACTAGGGGAGTGCTCAGTGCTAGGGCACCTGTCTAGCAGGCACAAGGCAAGATTGGGTCCCTGGCACCAGGGAAAGAGAAGAAATAGAAACCCACTCAATTAAGTACAGGGCAAAGTATATTTTGAGAAGATGCCTCTCCAAACAATACATACAAATTACAACTTTTATAATGCCCTTAAATATGCCTACATACAACACAACACATGAGACTCTGAAAGCTAGAAGATCCTGGAATAACATTTTTCAAACACTGAAAGAAAATGGGCTCCAACCAAGAATCGTGTATCCGGCGAAATTAAGCTTCAGGATGGAAGATGAAATTAAAACCTTTCATGATAAACAAAAGTTAAAAGAATTTGCAGCTAGAAAACCATCTCTTCAAAAAATCCTTGGCAAAACATTACAGGAAGAGGAAACTGAAAATAACATTGATAACCATCAGTGGGAGGTAGGACAGTAAAGGGGGGAAAGTAATCAAAGAGGAAAACTATCAGGTTTAGTATCATAAATAAACAAATATGACTGGAGGAACAAACCAAATCTCAATAATAACCCTAAATGTTAATGGCTTAAACTCACCAATTAAGAGACACAGGCTAGTCGAATGGATCGCAAAACAAGATCCAACAATATGTTGCCTACAGGAGACGCATTTGATAGGAAAAGATATACATAGACTGAAGGTGAAAGGCTGGGAAAAATCATTCCACTCATATGGACTGCGGAAACAAGCAGGAGTGTCCATACTCATATCAAACAAAATAGATTTCAAGCCAAAGTTAATCAAAAAGGATAAAGAGGGACACTGCATACTGCTCAAGGGAACCATACACCAACAAGACATAACAATCATAAATATATATGCCCCAAACAACGGTGCAGCTACGTTCATCAAGCAAACTCTTCTCAAGTACAAGAGTCTAATAGACCACCATACAATAATCATGGGAGACTTCAACACACCTCTCTCACCACTGGACAGATCTTCCAAACAAAAGTTAAACAAGGAAACTATAGAACTCAACAACACAATTAACAACCTAGACTTAATTGACATATATAGAATATACCACCCAACATCAAGTAGTTACACTTTTTTCTCAGCAGCACATGGATCCTTCACAAAAATAGATCATATATTATGTCACAGGGCAACTCTTAGACAATATAAAGGAGTAGAAATAATACCATGCATCTTATCTGATCATAATGGAATGAAACTGAAAATCAACGATAAAAGAAGGAAGGAAAAATCATGCATCACTTGAAGAATGAACAATAGGTTACTGAATGATCAATGGGTTATAGAAGACATTAAGGAGGAAATTAAAAACTTCTTAGAGTTAAATGAAACCACAGACACAACATATAGGAATATATGGGACACATTGAAAGCAGTTTTAAGAGGAAAATTCATTGCTTGGAGCGCATTCCTTAAAAAAAAAAAGAAAAAACCAACAAATAAACGATCTCATATATCATCTCAAAATCCTAGAAAAAGAAGAGCAAAACAACAGCAAAAGAAGTAGAAGGCAAGAAATAATTAAAATCAGAGCTGAAATTAATGAAATCGAAACAAAAGAAACAATTGAAAAAATTGACAAAACCAAAAGCTGGTTCTTTGAAAAAATAAATAAAATCGACAGACCCTCAGCCATGCTAACGAAGAGAAGAAGAGAGAGAACCCAAATTACTAGCATACGGGATGAAAAAGGCAATATCACAACAGACACTTCAGAAATATAGAAGATAATCAGAAAATATTTTGAATCCTTATACTCCAATAAAATAGAAGATAGTGAAGGTATCGATAAATTTCTTAAGTCATATGATCTGCCCAGATTGAGTCAGGAAGATATAGACAGCCTAAACAGACCAATAACAATAGAGGAAATAGAAGAAACCATCAAAAGACTACCAACTAAGAAAAGCCCAGGACCGGACGGGTATACAGCAGAGTTTTACAAAACCTTTAAAGAGGAACTAACACCAATACTTTTCAAGCTATTTCAGGAAATAGAAAAAGAGGGAGAACTTCCAAAGACATTCTACGAGGCCAACATCACCCTGATACCTAAACCAGACAGAGACACTTCAAAGAAAGAAAACTACAGACCAATATCTCTAATGAACCTAGATGCAAAAATCCTCAATAAAATTCTGGCGAATCGGATTCAAAATCGCATCAAAAAAATTATACACCATGATCAAGTAGGATTCATCCCTGGGATGCAAGGCTGGTTCAATATACAGAAATCAATAAATGTTATACACCACATCAATAGACTTAAAAATAAAAACCATATGATCATCTCGATAGATGCAGAAAAAGCATTCGACAAAGTACAGCATCCCTTTATGTTCAAAACTCTAGAAAAATTAGGGATAACAGGATCATACCTCAACATTGTTAAAGCAATCTATGATAAGCCACAGGCCAGCATCATTCTGAATGGAGAAAAATTGAAGGCATTCCCTCTAAGCTCTGGTACAAGACAGGGATGCCCTCTCTCACCACTTCTGTTCAACATAGTTCTCGAAACACTGGCCAGAGCAATTAGACAGACGAAAGAAATTAAAGGCATAAAAATAGGAAAAGAAGAACTTAAATTATCACTATTTGCAGACGATATGATTCTATACCTAACAGACCCAAAAGGGTCTACAAAGAAACTATTAGAGTTAATAAATGAATTCAGCAAAGTGGCAGGATATAAAATCAACACGCATAAATCAAATGCATTCCTGTATATCAGCGACAAATCCTCTGAAACGGAAATGAGGACAACTACTCCATTCACAATATCCCCCCAAAAAATAAAATACCTGGGAATCAACCTAACAAAAGAGGTGAAAGACCTATACAATGAAAACTACAGAACCGTAAAAAGAGACATAGAAGAAGACCTCAGAAGATGGAAAAATATACCCTGTTCATGGATAGGCAGAACTAACATCATCAAAATGGCGATATTACCAAAAGTTCTCTATAAGTTCAATGCTATTCCAATCAGAATCCCAACAGCATTTCTTGTAGAAATAGATAAAACAATCAGGAAATTCATATGGAATAATAAAAGACCCAGAATAGCAAAAACAATGCTAAGCAGGAAGTGTGAATCAGGTGGTATAGCGATACCAGACTTCAAACTATACTACAAAGCAATAGTCACAAAAACAGCATGGTACTGGTACCAAAACAGGCGAGTGGACCAATGGTACAGAATAGAAGACACAGTAACCAATCCACAAAACTACAACTATCTTATATTTGATAAAGGGGCTAAAAGCATGCAATGGAGGAAGGATAGCATCTTCAACAAATGGTGCTGGGAAAACTGGAAATCCATTTGCATCAAAATGAAACTGAATCCCTTTCTCTCGCCATGCACAAAAGTTAACTCAAAATGGATGAAGGAGCTCGATATTAAATCAGAGACACGGCGTCTGATAGAAGAGAAAGTCGGCTATGATCTACATACTGTGGGGTCAGGCTCCAAATTCCTCAGTAGGACACCCATAGCACAAGAGTTAACAACCAGAATCAACAAATGGGACTTACTCAAACTAAAAAGTTTTCTCTCAACAAAAGAAACAATAAGAGAGATAAACAGGGAGCCTACATCCTGGGAAAAAATCTTTACCCCACACACTTCAGATAGAGCCCTAATATCCAGAGTATACAAAGAACTCAAAAAATTAGATAATAAGATAACAAATAACCCAATCAACAAATGGGCCAAGGATCTGAACAGACACTTCTCAGAGGAGGACGTACAATCAATCAACAAGTACATGAAAAAATGCTCAACATCGCTAGCAGTCAGAGAAATGCAAATCAAAACCACCCTAAGATACCATCTCACTCCAGTAAGATTGGCAGCCATTAAGAAGTCCAACAACAACAAGTGCTGGCGAGGATGCGGGGAAATGGGTACACTTGTTCATTGTTGGTGGGACTGCAAAATGGTGCAGCCAATTTGGAAAGCAGTGTGGAGATTTCTTGGAAAGCTGGGAATGGAACCACCATTTGACCCAGCTATTCCCCTTCTCGGTCTATTCCCTAAAGACCTAACAAGAGCATGCTACAGGGACACTGCTACATTGATGTTCATAGCAGCACAATTCACGATAGCAAGATTGTGGAACCAACCTAGAAGCCCTTCAATAGATGAATGGATTAAAAAAATGTGGCATTTATACACAATGGAGTATTACTCTGCATTAAGAAATGACAAAATCATAGAATTTGGAGGGAAATGGATGGCATTAGAGCAGATTATGCTAAGTGAAGCTAGCCAATCCTTAAAAAACAAATGCCAAATGTCTTCTTTGATATAAGGGGAGTAACCAAGGACAGGGTAGAGACGATGAGCTTGAGAAGAAGATTAACATTAAACAGGGATGATAGGCGGGAGGGAAAGGGAGAGTTAAGGGAAATTGCATGGAATTGGAAGGTGAGCCTCAGGGCTATACACAATTACATATAAGAGGAAAGGAGGAGTAGGATAAAAATTATATAAGTGGAAGAAACGATTTATAGTAGAGGGGGTGGAAAGAGAGAAGGGGAGGGGAGGGGAGGGAAGTGGAGGGGAGGGGGGATAGTGGAGAATGGAATAGACAGCAGAATACATCAGTCACTAGAAAGGCAATTTATAAATAAATGGAAATGTAACTGATGTGACACAGCAATCTGTATACGGGGTAAAAATGGGAGCTCATAACCCACTTGAATCAATCTGTGAAATATGGTATATTAAGAACTATGTAATGTTTTGAACAACCAACAATAAAATAATATTAAAAAAAGGGCACATCTCTATGGTCCCAGCTGGTAGGAGGCTGAGGCAGGGTGACCACAAATTTGAGGCCAGCGTCACCCCATCTCAAAAAATAACAATAAAAGGGCTAGGAGGAAGCTCAGTGGTGGAGCACTCCTGGGTGAAATCTGAAGGAAACAAGGGAGGAAAGGAGGAAATAAGAGACATTTAGCCAATCTGTACAGAATGCTGGAGTGCACAGGCCTCAACTCACATACACAATGTGTAACCAAACTTTAAAAACACACAAAATAACTTGAGAATTCATGAAGTAATAATTTTTGAGAAAAAGTAGTGGGCTGTAATGTTGTAAGAAAAGTCAAAGAAATCAATAGTTGTATGACACAGTGAGGATGAAAGAACTGCACTAGGGAGGGTATGTAGAGAAAAGGGTGACTTGATCCTGTACATGCGTGTGCACGTGGGTGTGAGTGTGCATGTGTGGATGGCACAACTCACCTCTCCCAGGTGATTGCTTTTGTAGTTTAACTTGGTGCTCTAGAGAACACTCACATGAGCACCAGGCCACATTCCATACTCTCTGAGACTCTGAGAAGTTGATTAGCTGGTGTCTGGTGCACAGAGGGAAAAATAAAATTGTTTGTTAAAAAAAAAAATTCTGTAATACTCTTAGTGATTACTTGCATTTCATTTTATCATAAGATCTTAACAGAAATGAATAGTTTGATTCCTTAAATACTAAAGCAGTTCTCCCACCCTGTTTTCAACAGAAATTACCTAAAATAACCTTTTTTCAAGTGGACTTCAGTTTACTCCAATTGGAAATATAAAAATTTGGAGTATAAGGTGTGAATTAATGTTCTTGTGATGCTTAGAATCATTCTAGAATATTAGAGCTTGAAGGGCATTCGTATACATAAACACATTAAAAAGTAATTCTTGCGTCTGAATCAATTAGGACTTGGAAACTCTCAGAAAGAAGGCACATATTGATTTACATCAAAGTTTCAAGAAACATCCAGGAGCCAGGCATGATAGCACATCTGTAATCCCAGTGGCTATAGAATAAGAATCACTAGTTCAAACCCAGCCTCACCAACATACTGAGGCCCTTGGGAAGAATTTAAAAAGCACTTCAATAAAAACTTAATAAATAAAAAGGGGTAGGAATGGGATCAGGGCTTGGCCACTTTAGATATGATGATGGTGGTGGTGGTGGTGGTGATGATGATGATGATAATTACAATAGTAATGTTTATTTTCTCTTCTATGATCCCGGTAATTATATTTAAAGCCTCTCACAATTTTTATTTTGTCACAACATATATAAAAGTCATAAGTGGGCAAGATGAGAGAAAATGGACTCAAGGGAAGAAGAGAGATGAAAACTCTAAAAAAGAATTAAAATGCTGCAAATACAGGTTAATACATTTTAACTACAAATCTTTTGTACTATTGTATAGCATACTTCTACGTACAAAATCATACTACACACTAGATTTTGCACACACATACAAAGTAAATATAAGATTATGTTATCCTATCGGATAGTTGACTGCAAATGCAAAAAATACAGACAGAAAAATTAAATCTAAAAAGAAGAGATATTTAACTGGGAGAAACATGTTGCCTTCACATCTTCATGTTGACACAATTCCTACATCCAACCCAGGGTGCATTCTCATTACCTGTGAATAGAAAGAAATGAAGGCACAGACCCTTTTTACACGCCTACAATGGTTTCCTCAAAAAAAGAGGATTCTTGCTGAAGGGGTTGCATGACGGTAATTCCACTGGAAAAGCAGGCTGAGGCAGGGGATCACAAGTTCAAAGTCAACCTCAGCAACATAGTGAGGACCTAAGCAATTCAGTGAGACCATGTCTAAATATTTGAAAAAAAAATTAAAAAGAAGTAGGATATGCCTCAGTGGTTAAGTGTCTCTGGGTTAAATCCCTGGTACAAAAAAAAAAAAGTAAAAGAAATTAAAATAAAAAATTCTCAAGTCTATATAAGTCTAGATGGATTTGAAACAACTGAAGGTCTCACCACATTTTTATATACAAGGCTTTTCTCCAGAGTGAGTTCTTCCATGATGTTCAAAAAGAATATGGAAAAGTGAAAGTGTCACCACATTGTTTAAAGAACAGAAGGGTTTTCCCTCATGTGAATCCCTTTATGTCTTTGAAGGAAACCATGAAAGCTGCATACTGCCCCACATGGCTTTTCCACAGGATTTTCTACAGTATGAGTCCTTTCATACAACTGAACAAAATGGAAACACTTGAACACTTACTTGGATATGATTTATTCATTTTGGCATGAATCTTTCCAGAAGAGTCTTCCCAGACCTTATAAAAAACTGGGAAAATTAGAAGACTTCCCACATTAATCACATTCTCAGGGCTTCTCTCTGTGAGTATTTTCGTATAAAAGAAGGAAAGCGGGACTAGGATGGGAAGCTGACAGAATGTACCCAATCTTCCCCATGCTGAGGGTTGTTTTCCAGTGTGAGTGAAATGACTTTGAAGGCAACAAGGAAAATGGAATGATTTTCCGAATTTTTCACATTTAAAGCATTATTCAGTTAGACCTAGTAGTGTTTGCCTTTAATCCCAGAGACTCAGGGTCTGAGGCAGAAGGGTCACAATTGTGACGCCAAACTCAGCACCTAAGCAAGGCCCTAACGACCTCTGCAAGTCCCTGTCTCAAAACCAAAGGGAAAAAGGTTGTGGCTCTGCTGGGGTCCTGAAGGATGAGTGGTGTTCACAAAAAGATGAGACAGGAGTCATTCCGTTGGAGCAATCTCCAGAGAGAGAGCTAATGCAGCTTTCTCTGGGTGATCTTTTATTGCAATTTTTCTCATCACTGTAGATTCAGATACGCCATTGATTATACAATTTAATTTTCATTTTCCAGGATATGACCTTTAATTATTTAATTATTAAAAGTACAGAATCATTAATAAAATGCATCACTAATTTACATTTTTCAGATTTTCCCAAAATTTACTATTTTCTTATTAACTAATGCCAAACTACGTAACCAGACTCTAAGTCTCCTAACCTGTCATTAACCTTAAAATTTAAAGTACACCTTTACTTTATTTCTAATCTAAAATTCCCATCTAAAAACGCCCCCTTAAATCTTACACTTAAAATATCCTAAAGTTTATAAATCATTCTTAAAACATATCAGAAACCCATACAACTAAAAACTTAAGAATTTCTAAACCCCAAAATGTAAATAGGATAATATTTCTAACATTGTTGTAAAAATAAATCTTATAAAGCTACTTTAATTAATTCCTAAATGTATTCTCATAAAACTGGTTGAGCTGCTTTCTCAAAGAGTATCTTTGTTTCTCAGTCAAGGTGCACTAGTTCTCATATCTTTATAATTTTTCTCAATAGAAAATAAGTTGTAAACATCAGTCCACTTTCCACCAATATTAACTATATTCATCATAAAATCCTATGTAAAGTAAAAAAGGGTTTATAAAAAGAGAAGATTATATCTTTAAATGTTTTAACTTTCCTAAGTGTATAATATAACTTTCCTCAATCAAAAATGAGACTACACATGGTGGGCTTTGTAAAATAAGCATAATGATTAGGTTTTCTAAGAGGCTGGAAATATGAGCTTGGGTTCTAGTTGATATAATTGATGTGGTGCCTGAAATTCTTGTGACCTTTCAGAGGATGTTTGTTGTCCATTACCACATTTGTCCTCAGTGTACTCAGATAGAAGAACAGCCTTCAATGCATGAACTACCTGTTATGTTCTAGGCATCTGATATTTAATTTGTTTGGCATTTAACACACTCATGCCTCCTGTCAGAAACATAAGCATGAAAATGAAAAGTCCCAATTATATAAAAAAAGGGTCTCATGGTTTCGGATTCCCACCAACCAGCACGGCTTTACCAGCATTAATTGTCTCTATGACCCTGTCAAGACAGTGAGTGGGAAATCGCCTTCACCATGGCTCAGTAATAAATGACCACCAGACTAAATCCCCAGTACTATCTATAGATAGATTCAAACATGTGAGCACTTTCTTCTCTTTGAATTGGACAAGAAATATTGATTTACCATATTTCATATTCAAAGAATTTTTCTTTTTTTCTAAGAATTTTTCTACAGAAAACTTATTACATGTTAATGAGAGAAAGCTTATTAACAGAAGACTTTGCCAATTGTTTTCATGACTATGATTTCTCTCCACTATGGGTTGCTTCATGTAAGTGAAGCTGAGCAGATGTAACAAATGCTTTTCCACATTTTTTACAACCATAGAGCTTCTCTCCGATATGTGTTCTTCCATGTCTTTGAAGGTCACTGGAACTAGCAAAGGCTTTGCCACACTGCTTACATTCATAGGGTTTCTCTCCAGTATGTGTTCTTCCATGTCTGCGAAGGTGACTGGATGTAGCAAATGCTTTGCCACACTGCTTACATGCATAATGCTTTTCTCCAGTATGAATTTTTTTATGTAAATGAAGGCTAGAGGAACGAGCAAAGGCTTTGCCACACTGCTTACATGCATAAGGTTTCTCTGAAATATGAATTGCTTTATGTGAGTGAAGGCCAGAGAAATGAGTGAAGGCTTTTCCACACTGCTTACACTCATAGGGCTTCTCTCCACTATGCGTTCTTCCATGAATATGAAGGAAACGGGATCTAGCAAAGGCTTTCCCACACTGCTTACATTCATAGGGCTTTTCTCCAGTATGAGTTTTTTCATGTGAGTGAAGCTCACTGGATCTATCAAAGGCTTTGCCACACTGCTTACATTCATAGGGCTTCTCCCCAGTATGTGTTCTTTCATGTCTGCGAAGGTTACTGGACCTAGCAAACGCTTTGCCACACTGCTTACATGCATAATGCTTCTCTGAAGTATGAATTGTTTTATGTGAGTGAAGGCCAGAGAAACGAGTGAAGGCTTTTCCACACTGCTTACATTCAAAGGGCTTCTCTCCAGTATGTGTTCTTCCATGAATCTGAAGGGAAGTGGATGTAGCAAAGGCTTTGCCACACTGCATACATTCATAGGGCTTCTCTCCAGTATGAGATTTTTCATGTATGCGAAGGTAACTGGAACTAGCAAAGAAATTGCCACACTGCTTACATTCATAGGGCTTCTCTCCAGTATGAGATTTTTCATGTATGCGAAGGTAACTGGAACTAGCAAAGAAATTGCCACACTGCTTACATTCATAGGGCTTCTCTCCAGTATGAGATTTTTCATGTATGCGAAGGTAACTGGAACTAGCAAAGAAATTGCCACACTGCTTACATTCATAGGGCTTCTCTCCAGTATGCGTTCTTCCATGAATCTGAAGGGAACTGGAACTAGCAAAGGCTTTCCCACACTGCTTACATTCATAGGGCTTCTCCCCAGTATGTGTTCTTTCATGTCTGCGAAGGTTACTGGACCTAGCAAACGCTTTGCCACACTGCTTACATGCATAATGCTTCTCTGAAGTATGAATTGTTTTATGTGAGTGAAGGCCAGAGAAACAAGTGAAGGCTTTTCCACACTGCTTACATTCAATGGGCTTCTCTCCAGTATGTGTTCTTCCATGAATCTGAAGGGAAGTGGATGTAGCAAAGGCTTTGCCACACTGCATACATTCATAGGGCTTCTCTCCAGTATGAGATTTTTCATGTATGCGAAGGTAACTGGAACTAGCAAAGAAATTGCCACACTGCTTACATTCATAGGGCTTCTCTCCAGTATGCCTTCTTCCATGAATCTGAAGGGAAGTGGATCTATTAAAGGCTTTGCCACACTGCTTACATTCATAGGGCTTCTCCCCAGTATGTGTTCTTCCATGAATCTGAAGGGAAGTGGATCTAGAAAAGGCTTTGCCACACTGCTCACATTCATAGGGCTTCTCTCCAGTATGCGTTCTTCCATGAATCTGAAGGTGACTGGATCTAGCAAAGGCTTTCCCACACTGCTTACATTCATAGGGCTTCTCTCCAGTATGCCTTCTTCCATGAATCTGAAGGGAAGTGGATGTAGCAAAGGCTTTGCCACACTGCATACATTCATAGGGCTTCTCTCCAGTATGAGATTTTTCATGTATGCGAAGGTAACTGGAACTAGCAAAGAAATTGCCACACTGCTTACATTCATAGGGCTTCTCTCCAGTATGTGTTCTTCCATGAATCTGAAGGGAAGTGGATGTAGCAAAGGCTTTGCCACACTGCATACATTCATAGGGCTTCTCTCCAGTATGAGATTTTTCATGTATGCGAAGGTAACTGGAACTAGCAAAGAAATTGCCACACTGCTTACATTCATAGGGCTTCTCTCCAGTATGCCTTCTTCCATGAATCTGAAGGTGACTGGATCTAGCAAAGGCTTTCCCACACTGCTTACATTCATAGGGCTTCTCTCCAGTATGTATTCTCTGATGGATTCTAAGTAAACTGGGATAAGCAAAGTCTTTCCCACATACCTTACATTTGAAAGGAGCATTCCCCGTGTGTGTGATCCTGTGCCTTTGAGGACTTGTTTGTGAAATAAAGGTTTGACCACCTTGTTTACATTGATAGACTTTCTCACCAGAATGAATTCTTTCATGTCTTCTAAATAAAGAGGAGAAATGAAAGGCTTTCCCACACACCTCACATTGAAAAGGTTTACCTCCACTTTGTGTTCTCATGTGTCTTTGAACATCTGTGGGAGAAGATGAGGCTTCACCACATTGTTGATCTTCATAGGGTTGCCACCCAGTATGAGTATCTTCATGCCTTTGAATGTCACTGGAACAACTGGCGACTTTCCCACATACTGTACTTTCATAGAGTCCATCTCCAGTTTGTATTAACATTTGTGTGTGAACACTTTTGAGAGAATCCAGGGATTGCCTGTGCTGTTTAAATTCACATGTCTTCTCTTCACATTCCTCGTGCTTGTAGCATTTGTGTCCAGTGTGAGATGTGATCTGCCTGTGAAGGAATGAAGGGCATATGAAGTCTTTGGCACACATATAACAACCACATGAATTTACTCTATTAAAATTTTTCTTTGTCCAGTTAAGAACTGGAATTTCATTGAAACTTTTCCCACACTATCTTCTTGGCCGTTGAAGTTTACCACATGTCTTCTATGAAGAATGACCAGCACATTGTCAATGCTTGATTCATTCATGATTTTATACTTATTTATATGTTCTAGGCTTACATTACTACCAACATCAGGTAAAGGCTAGGTTTTCTGATGTGTTCAAATTGCCTGAAAATCAAGTGATTGAAAGGAAAAAATCCTTTGCAATGCAACCGCTCTATGGTGATTATTCAAATAGTGCTATTCACATGAAATTTCATATACTTTTGGCATGTCATGTACTTGGAAAAGACTGAATATCTTTTACAGTTAAGTATATATTTCTGGTAAAAAAATTTATAAGAATAAATATATTTCAAATTGTGCATACTTCTTGAGTTGGTCTGTTTTAAAAAATTATGTGACATTCTCAGATTCTCTCAAGAACTTCTCTTGTGGGTACAATTACCTTAGAATGATCTCAGAATTTTTGATCTCATCTTCAATGTTTTTTTCATTCAATTTGTTTTCTAAAATGAGAAACCAGAACAATCTTTATGAAGTTTTAGGAGACAGAAATGCTTTGCCAAATTGTAGGTGTCTTTTATGCTGCAATAATTCAACAATGTATTCCCTTTTCATGTTCTATATAAATGACCAAAATAAACATGAGTTCTCTATTTGATTAATTAAAAAAACATCATTATTACCTATAGAAGCCAGGTTTCTGAGGACTTCCAGCATCACATCTCTGTAAAGGTTCTTCTGGGAAGGATCCAGCAATGCCCACTCCTCCTGGGTGAAGTTCACAGCCACATCCTCAAAGGTCACTGAGATCTAAAATATCCCACAAATGTATAGTGGAGGCCAGGAGAGATTGAGAGCAGAAGAAATATGTACTCAACATACTTGATGTCCAGAGGACTCTATGAATTTCTGGTTTGGAAATTCCATGATTTGGTCCATCAAATCCTTCCTGCACTCAATTCCTCACACACATTTTAACACTAGAATTGGACCACTCAGAAGGAAAGCAACTAAGTGTTTACTTCATTCCCTTGGTGAGCTGACAGGAAGTAAGACAGAATCCTGGGTCACTTTGTTGGTTACACCTCTATTACATGTCCTAACAGCCTTCTCTGCAGTGGAAACCTAATATTAGCATCCCCAATAGTACTTACCCTTAGGAAAGAAAGCTGAGTATGAAATTGTTGCAATCATAGAACTCAGCAATTTAGAGAGATTCTGAAAACCACAGTGGGTCACTGTGCCTACACAGTTAATATAGACAACACGGCATTCACTGATCTCTTGATTCTTTCTGAAAGCCTATTGGTCCTTCTTTAAGGAAATGCCTAGAACAGTCCCCACCCATGACTTCTGAGCATGGATCACAAAGAAGATTCCCCTACAGACAGCATACAGACAAATTGACACTCGAGTTGCCACAATTTGTGAACTGGAGATTGCATTCATCTTGTGGGATTACACAAAGAGAACAATTATATATTTGCAGGTGCATTTCTCCATAACAAAATTAATAAAATAGAAAACACGCACAATGATTAATAAACACAAACATTTGATGAGTTCTCAAGGTTACTGTCAAAGCAGAATGAGGTAAGGGGAAAGATGGAACATGTTTTAGATAGAACTCAATGACCCAAAGATGTCACCTTGTCCAAACAACAACATTGCAAAGTTTTATAAGTCTCAAAACATTTTTCTTAATGAACAGCAGACACGAATATCTAAATCTCATAGCAACAGTGAATGTGCAAGGATTGTCAATAACCTACTGAAAAGCAATCACTTCACTACCATAAGGTCATGTTCCACATAGCCATGTTCCACTCAAGGACACTTTGGTCAAGAGTGGGCCACATGTGCACTGGTGTCTGTTGTGAAAGAATTTCCTCCTGCCTGTAATGATGGTGGTTCAAACAAACCTAAGGAAGAAGCATTTCCAGGGTGTGGTAAAGAAGCAGTGTTGCAACCCAGAATCCTCACCTATCTAACACAGTTTGGGTGTGAAACACGCCACTCCATGTACAATCATAACACTACTATGATGTCTGCTCCATGATGGAACAGCCAAAAAATCACCTACCAGAAAGTGCCCCTGCCACTGACATACAACCATTCTCAAGGAGTTAAAACATGTGACATCCTAAGCAGCACAGTATCAGCAGAGGTGAGCAAGAGACCATGAGGAAGGCTTCAGTGGGCTGGCCTTCACAGCATGGAAAGATGAGTGAGAGCAGGTGTCTTGGATACAGATCACAATGATAGTCCAGGCAAACTGGAATCTGGGCAGCCAAAGGCACTATCTCCTCAATTCCATAGTCAAAAATCCATTTATTACACATTCAAATGTGAAACACTAAAACACTTTTAATGAGCTTACAAGAAATTTTATTTTGGGGCTGGGGATATGGCTCAAGCGGTAGCACGCTCGCCTGGCATGCGTGCGGCCCGGGATCGATCCTCAGCACCACATACAAACAAAGATGTTGTGTCCGCCAAAAACTAAAAAATAAAAATATATTTTTTAAAAAAAGAAATTTTATTTTATTTATTTATTTGTGGTGAGAAACATTTAGAAAAAAAAAAAAGCAGGGATTCAACATAGGGCACTTAATGACTGAGCCACATCCCCAGCACATATGCCATTTTGACACAGTACTCAAAAACTTCCTCAGGGCCTTGTGAGAGGCTGAGGGTAACATTTAGATTTATAATTCTTCTGCCTCATCCTCCAAGGCTGCTAGGAATACAATCATGCACCATTGCACCTGTGGAAATGTAGTTTTGTAGAAGAACATGTTATACAATCCCCTAATGAATGGAAGAAAGAAAAAAATTCAACACTCAGAGCAAAATGACACAACAGGGAGCCTGGAATCATCTCAGTACAGCCATGAAATATAACAGAAGTGGAAACCAAGCCAAACCATCAGAACAACAATGTCATCATGCCCCAAAGCCCTGAAAGTTTCCCAACAGCTCCGTGAAGCAGTCATATGGAAGAGTGCAGTGCAGCAACCATGGTTTGACCTTCATGATCCCTTCATCCTGACCCTCTATGACTCCAGACTACACACAGCACATCTTCTTCGATTTTGGGCAATTCATACTAAAGTCACCATGGAAATATATATTTTTTAAATATTTTGTTTTTTAATTGTAATTGAACTCAATGCCTTTATTTATTCATTTATTTTTTAAAATGTGGAACTGAGGATTGAATGCATGGCCTCACATGTACTAGGTGAGTGTTCTACCACTGAGCCACAACCCCAGCTCAACCATGGAAATATATTAACGTCTAAAACCAACTCTCACTCTTCTACATCAGAAGTAATCACTATAAAAAATAGGCAGAAATTCCTCAAAAGGATTTAATTAAACAAACAGCATGCATCTACAGAGAAAGCAAACTATTGTCTACCCACTCAACCATCACCTAAAATTTCACCAAGAAAGCTTCAGAGAGTTTCTTTTAAAAATCAGGTTTTAAAAACACCCAGGTCTAGGAAGCTGAGGCAGGAGGTTCTCAAGTTCAATGCCAGCCTTAGCATCTTAGTTAGGCCCTAAGCAGGTTGGTAAATCCTGAATGAAAGTTAACAAAAATAAAAGTTAAGGGGGAAGGTGCTGGGGATTTTGTTCAGTGGTTAAGCCCCCCAGGATTTACTCCACAGTATGCTCCCCCAAATAAAAACACGATATACTGATGAAAGAAGGAAGTTCACACAGACAAGGAGGAAACATTAAAAAGAGGACCATGATCCACATGCTCAGCACTGGATGCTCTCCAGGTGGGAATCTGCAGAGCAAAGACATAGCAGAGTTTTAAATAGCACCACTGTGTGTTAAAGCACAGGCCCCAGCACAACTACTCACAAAAACCAGACAAGTGAGGTTTTGCTGTTTCTTCTGTTATTCTCTAGTTTCTGGTGTACGGAAAAATGAGGCCAAGGGACACTAAGATCTGGCATCAACACTTTATTAGTGGCACTACAGACCAGAAAAATAATTCCCAAAGTGTGAGCCCAGAGAACATCAGAGCTTTTACTTTTATACATAAACAAGCTTTGAGGACATCAAGAAAGAAAATTGGGGCAATATATTGGAGAGTGAATTTTTTATTTCTTATATGGGAACAAGCTTGCCAATGGCCTAAAGACTCATACACATTTGGGACTTTTACTATGCTCAACCTGAAGAGGGATTGTTCTTTCTCTGCTACTTTGTTGGCTGCATCTGCTACTGCATTATATGTACCTGCAGCTGTGGCCAGCCCTCATGGTGAAATGTCAGAGACCACAGCTGGTGGGTGTCAGTCTGCAAAACCACAGCCTGTCAGCTCTGAAACGGCTACAGTTTTCACTTTGTTGGATGATCTAGCATTCAGGGAAATTTTTTAAAGGAGCTGAATACAAAATAATTTGCTAAACATAGCTCAGACACCTAGTCTCTAGGCAAAGGCATGAAGCCTTCAACAAACAGAAACCACAGAATAGAAAAAAAGGAAGAAATACACTTTCTTTTTTTATTTTTTAGTTGTTGATGGAACCTTTTTCAGTTGTATGTGTGTTGAGAATCAAACCCAGTGCCTCATGCAGGCTAGGCAAGCACTCTACCACTGAGCCACAACCCCAGCCCCAAGAAACATATTTCATTCACTTAAAAAAATATACAAAGAATACTGAGGGGGGCTGGGGATGTGGCTCAAGCGGTAGCGCGCTTGCCTGGTATGCGTGCGGCCCGAGTTCGATCCTTAGCACCACATACACAGATGTTGTGTCCGCCCAAAACTAAAAAAAAAAATAAATAAATATTAAAAAAAACATAGAAAAAAAAAGAATACTGAGGAACAGCAAAACATAACTCATGAATGGAAAATAACAGACGTGAGATTGACCATGCCTGAGTAAGACAAGACTCCAGAATCCCTGGGATAAATTATTTTTCTATTCATTTATTCATTTATTCGTTTATATTTTGTACCAACGATTGAACCAAAGGGTGCATAAAAAATAAGCCACATTCACTGCCCTATTTTATTTTTAATTATTTCTATTTTAGAGAGAATTTCTCTAAGTCATTCAGAGCCTAACTTGATGAACCTTCCTTTGAAGTTGTGATCCTCCTGCCTATGAGTCCTGAACTGCTAAGATTAAAAGGATGGGGGGGGGCTGGGGATGTGGCTCAAGCGGTAGCGCGCTCGCCTGGCATGCGTGCGGCCCGGGTTCGATCCTCAACACCACATACAAACAAAGATGTTGTGTCCGCCGGAAAAATAAAAAATAAATATTAAAATTTCTCTCTTTCTCTCTCCTCTATCTCTCTCTCTCTCTTAAAAAAAAAAAAAAAAAAAAAAAAAAAAAAAGGATGTGGGGGCCCTAAGCCAAATTTTCAAGTAACTGTCTTGAATTGTTAGTAGGCATGCGCCTGAAAAAAAGTCAAAATACATCAGTCAGAGACATACAAAAGTCCCCAGGACAAGGAAGAAGAAACTGCTACATTGGGAGACCTCACCACAACACTGCTGGGTCTGTGATCATGTAGCAGAGCAACAGACCAGAGGGCTTCCCTGGCCATTAGACAAAGTGAAACACACAGCCTTCTCAGGATCACAGTACCACCACCCAGAACAGGCCACATTCTGAGCCATAAGCCTCACCTCAAGAAGTATGCAATGCCAGTGAAATCCCAAGTAGGCTCAAAGAACATGGGAGTTAAAGCAGAAATCAGATCAGAAGCAGCTGGAAAACCTCTAAGCAATGGGAGATGCAACACAGGGCTCTAAACAAACACAGGAGGAAGAGGTGACTTAAGGGAAAATGTGACCACGTTGAGAAAAATGATATATAAAAGTCCAACATGAAAAAACAGCACAGATGGTGCATTGGGGGTCTCTACAGCATCCAAAGCACATTCCAGAAAAGAAGAGATAAAAGCAATCATTGACCCTTGTACTTAAGGAAAGGAGAGGAAAAAGAGCAAGGTAAGTATAAATTAACCACAGGCAAGTAAGAGAAGGTGTTGGTGAAACCACAATCAAGAAATCAGCAGGGGCTGTTGCTGGGGCTAAGCTGTAGGTCTCTCTCCTTGCATGTGAGAGGTAGTGGGTTTCATTCTCAGCACCACATATAAATAAAGATCTACAAACAATTTTGAAAAATTAAGAAAGAACAATTATTAAAAAAAGAAATCAGCAGTCAGCAAAACCAAGTTCTGCAGGAACATCACCATCTCTGACAAGCTAATATGTGGCTAAAGAAACAGAGGACAGGAGTGAGGTTATGGCTCAGTGTAGAGAGCTTGCCTAGCGCCAGTGAGACACTGGGTTGAATCCATACCAGCACATCAAAGTAAATAAATAGAAGAAACGTATGAGAAATACAATAACTTTAAACAAATAAGAAACCCAAAGACACAGACACTACCCATTAGAGTTAAAATACCCACCATTACCATCCACGGGCTCTTCAACAATATCATAAACATGCACTTGACACAAATCTGATAACTTAGAGGAAGTGGCCCAATAATTTCAGAGAGACCATCTCCTACAACATACACAGGACAAATACACAAAACACATGAGCCTGTGCCTACTGAAGAAACTGACTCAATAACTAATTACCATCAAAAAAGTGAAATGTAGGACTTTTAGACATCCTACAGGCTGGCACCAGACACTCCAGAACTGCCACCAATTTTCTACATTTCTTTTGAGAATGCAGAAGCAGAGAAAACACCTTCTAATTCCTTTGGAGGCATATGTTACATTATTATCAAAATTAACTTGATAAAATGAGGCAGCTATGAATTACTCTCATGATCATAAATGCAAAATACCTCCACAAACATTACTTAACTGAATCTAGAAATTAATAAAAAGAATTGCATACCAAGTACAAGATGTTGAAAACACTGGAGACTATAAGCTAGAGAAGAGGTGTATGATACTATGGGTGATGATTCACTTGAATGTTCACTTTGATGGAATTAAGAGACACTAATGATTAATAGACTTCTGGGTACATCCATGAGGTTGTGTCTAGGAGTGATTGGCATGTGGGATAGCAAATAAGAAAACCTTCCTAAGTGTAGGTAATGTCATCCAAATAGGATGGTGGCTTGCATGGAATAAAAGTTGCAAGAACATGGTAGCAGCTGCAGATGCAAGCTGGATTCTACACAGATGGGTTTTCCACTGCTGCTGTGATTGCCTGAGGATATCAACTTTGCCTTCTTCACTCTTCCAAAGCTGATTCTGCCAGTGATTCTCCAGGGAGTTTCCAGAAGCATTAGATCTCAGACTAGGGTAGCACCATTGATCCCTCTTGTTCAGAGGCTTCAGCATCTTGGGCAGCACAGCTACTACTTCTCCAGCTCCCCAGCCAGCAGACTGCCACAGAGGACTCTCCAGCTTCTAGTCACCTATGACAATCTAACAAATCCCCTATTTGTATTCATTCTTCTTGTTTATTGTGTTCCAATGGAGAACCCTAACTACTGTACTATATAAGACTACAATTGCTCTGAAAAATAAATTCAATAAAAAATGAATCAACTACCACAACATGGAAGATTCACAAATATATATATATAGAAGAAACAATATTATATACTGAATACCTTTTTCATAATAATGCAAGAGTAAAGGAAAGAGTAAGAGTTATATATGCAAATTTCAAAACTATAAAGAAAAGCAAGGAAACTGATTTTCAATACTGTTTCCATTTTGAGAGAAATGGGTGACTTATCTTTAAAAGTCATTATAACTCCTGGTTTGGTGGAGTTCACTTACAATTTTTGCAACTAGAAAAGTCAGGGCAGGAAGATGACAAGACTGAAGCCAGCCTCAGCAATGGAGCAAAACAATCACAAACATAGTCAGACTTGGTCTTAATAAAAAATTACAATCAGGGGCTGGGGATGTGGCTCAAGCGGTAGCGCATTTGCCTGGCATTTGTGCGGCCCAGGTTCGATCCTCAGCACCACATACAAACAAAGATGTTGTTGTGTCTGCCAAAAACTAAAAAATAAATATTAACAATTCACTCTCTCTCACCTCTCTTTTTAAAAAAAAAATACAATCAGGAAAAGAGGCTCTCCCTGAGTGACAGAGCACATTCCGAGCGTGTTTGAGGCACTTGGTTTGAAACTTAGATTTACCAAAAAAAAAAAAAAAAAATTAACACAATTAAAGTATTTTGACCATCTCCAACTATAAATTAATTTAAAATAAATTAAAAAAATAAAAGTAAGAAATGCTGGAGATGTGCTCAGTGGTCAAGTGCCTCTGGGTTTAATCCCTAGGGAAACACACACCCACCATCAAAAAATGCTTTCAGCAATTTGAAAGTATTTTTTGAATGACAACAAGCAGGAGCAAGTTCCTGGCTTAAATCCCACCACTTAATACATAAGTAAATAAATCAATAATTGTCCACTTTCTTGGGCTGGGATATAGCTCAACAGTAGAGCATTTCCCAAGCATGCATGAGGCCCTGGGTTCAATCTGAACCAGGGCACAAACACACACACACACACACACACACACACACACACACACACACACACAAATATAACTGTACTAAACTTCATCTCATGAATGATGAAAAATGATTATAACAGGAAAGGTACAAAATGAGAGGCATAAAATACAATGAAATTAATAGAAAGATGATATAATTTCTTACCAAGGAGATTAAGGAGACTGAACTTCTCCATGATCTACACTCTCTGAAAACCCCTGAGCATTTTAGAAAATTCTGTGAAATCCAGGGCCAGGTGTGCTGTGCTTCTTGGTGAACTTAAAACCCTACTTCTAATAATGGAAATGAGACCATATTTAAGATCAGTCAAAATCTTGTAGTGATCATAGTGAGTGTAGACAGAGAGAATTCATGTAACTCCCAAATTTCATAAGCTAACAGTCCAATTCCCAAAGGGGTGGCCCAAGGATAAGACACATTTTTTTTTTCTTTTTGATACCTTGGATTGAACCCAGAGGCAGTTGACCACTGAACCACATCCCCAGTATTTGAAGTCTCACCAAGTTGCAAAGGGTCTCGCTAAGTTGTTAAAGCTGTCCTCAAACTATAAATCCTCTTGCCTCAGCCTCTGGATAAGCAAGGAGTACATCTGTGCACCAGTGCACCTTGCCATAAATTAGGATGTAAATGTAAGTAGAATGGAAATGTAAGTAGGCTTTCTTTTCCACTTCTTTTTTCCCTCTTTTATCATTTTCATCATATTTGGTTCTGAATAAATAAACTTGGGCCTCAGATAAGTGAGCAGATCATTTCACAGTGATAACCACAGATGGCTGGTGCTGAGGGAGCAAACATATCAGGCTCAAGAGGCAGGGAAGGTCCCCTGCCAGCTGGGACATCCTCACACCTGGGCATGCTCACTGAAATACTCCATGATCACTCTCCCATGAGACCTAGACCATGACTCCAGGCTATGAGGCTTTTCAGATTTTCACAGCTCTGCACTGGGGTGGCTGGTCCTTATGCGCTGGGAGTGTTTTTGCTCCTCCACACTGTGAGAGAATGCAAGGGTCAGGAATCACTGGTTATATGGCCTCTCACCACCAGCATCCACAGGCTGATTGTCCACCTGTCTCCAAGGAATGGGAACAGGGCTTGGGGAAAACAAGATCCCAAGAAGTTAGCGGTCTAGATGAGGCTTGTTCCGGGACATTCCTTAGACCCAAGACCTCAGCTGAGCCCCCAAGAGGCTGTACCTCACAACTTAGGCTGCCCTCTAAGAGGAGCTGACCCAGGGCATAAAATTCCTTGAACCATGCAGGGCACAGGACAGCTGTGGGCACATGGTGGCAACCCAGGAAAGGATAGTGGCTGAGAACATAGGACTCTCTGAGGTATCAAAAGAAAACCAGCCTGAGAAATCTGATGTGCTGTCTATACCCAAGAAAGATAAAGAGAGAAGCAGAGGATTTTCCCAGGTGTGAACTGAAGTTCTTTATGAACTTGCTCTATATCAATGAACCTTCAGACCACGTGACTTTGGGAAACTACACCACCATGAGGATAGTAAAACGGGGTCCTGGATGGATGGCAAAAATTCTCATCTGATGTCTTAAGCCCTTTATTTTTTTTAATATTTATTTATTCTTTTAGTTTTCAGCGAACACAACATCTTTGTTTGTATGTGGTGCTGAGGATCGAACCCGGGCCGCACGCATGCCAGGCGAGCGCGCTACCGCTTGAGCCACATCCCAAGCCCTCTAAAGCCCTTTAATAGCCAATTACCTTAATTTCTATATTAGTCCCAAATTCTCAAAACAAATGCAACCTTACCTGACATATCACCACCATCTTCCAAAGCTAACAATGTATTTAACAGACTACAGAAGAGACTCCCCAGCCCCCGTTTTTTTTTCTGTAGCCACTCATCTGATGATCCTACCAATGCAATTGGTTAATGTATTCATACCTAACTTTCTTTCACAAATGACCTTGTCAGCCAAGCACAGTGGGGCACAACTGTAACCCCAGCAGCTTGACTAGGTCAGGAGAACAGCTAAATTCAAAGCCAGCCTCAGCAACTTAGTGAGGCCCTAAGAAACTTAGTGACATCATGTCTGAAAATAAAATATAAAAGAGCTGCAGATCTGGCTCGGTGCTTAAGTACCCCTGGGGTCAATCCCTGGTATTTAAAAAAAATGTAATCTCTTCCTGGTTAAAACACATACATCATTCAGGATAAGTTGAATCCATATTCCTGAATATGGTCATTAGTATTTGGGTCAAAATAAACTATTTTCCTCAGGTATGGTGGCCAGTGCCTTTAATTCCATCACCTAGAGAAGCTGAGGCAGGAGGATCACAAGTTCCAGGCGAGGCTGGACAACATAGCCAGATCCACTTTGAAAACAAAATATAAAAGGGCTGGAGATGAAGGGCCTGAGAATAAATCAGACATTTTATCCTATTTGCATATGTGACTACATGACCAGTGTGAATGGACACTAGGTACAACCAGAAAAAGGAGAAGTTACACTCGATTTACGTATAATGTGTCAAAATGCATTTTACTGTCATGTATAAGTAATGGAAACAAAGTAAAATAAATAACTTCTTCCAAAAACAAACACACAAACAAACAACAAACAAAAAAGGGCTGTAAATGTAAACCAAGATTCAATATCCCTAGTACCAATAACCCACTGCCTTATTTCATTTAAAGTAGCTATTTTATGGGAACACAGCATGTGTCAAGTGACTATTCTTTTCCCTCAAGTATGATATTCAGAAACAGAAAACAAAAGTGTTATTCTTGCCAGGGACAGTGGCCCAGGCCTGTAATTCCAGGGACTCAGGAGATTGAGGCAAGAGGATCACAAGTTGGAGGGCTGGGCTGGGGATGTGGCTCAAGTGGTAGTGCACTCTCCTGGCATGCATGCGGCCTGGGTTGGATCCTCAGCACCACATACAAATAAAGATGTGTCTCCCCAAAACTAAAAAAAATAAATAAATATTAAAATTTCTTTCTCTCTCAAAAAAAAAAAAAAAGAAGAAGAAGAAGAAGAAGTAGTTGTAGGCCAGTGTCCCAAGCAACTGAGATACAATCTCATTTTTTTTTAACTGGGGGGGGGTATGCCTGAGGATTTCACTGATAAAGCTTCTCTAGTTCTGAACTGCAATACAAAAACAAAATTTGTTTGAAATATATCAGTAGAGAAAAAGTGAAAATTAATAGACTGTGTCCATTTGAAACACAGGAGGAAGACCAGATATTCATGACGGGAAGTGGAAAAGATGGGGCATTTTAGAACACAGGAGGCAGCTGCAATTTGAAAGACCTACAGCAGCTTTCAGAGGAACTAAACGGGGGAAGGAAAGTGGATTTGCGATCCTGCTTCCTACACATTTGGAAGAGTGGGGGCGGGCCACCAGCAGCAGGGAGGGGAGGGGAAGCTGGGGACAGGAGCCGCCCATTCAACAATGGAAGCCAAGGGACAGGGCCCAGGGCCACCTGCCAGCGGGAACTGGGCCTCATGCTCCGCAGCTGACCTCAGGGACTGGATACCCAGCCCAATCCTAGGGGCCAGAGAGCAGAAGCGCAGGGCCATGCGCCATGGAGGACTAGACTGCACCCTCTGCACCAACCTCGCACACCCAACATCCAGCTCACCCCGCGGGACCAGTGGACAGAGGCTTAGGGTCAGCCGCCAGCGAGGTGGCTTCAAGATTCTACCATCCAGCCCAACCCCCAGGAGCAGGGGACAGAGACCCAGGGCAACCTCCAGAGGTGACTCCGCCAGGCTCTGCAGCTCACCCCTTTGCGGGGCCCCAAGGCAGGTGCTGACCATGTCCCTTCAGTCCTCCTCACATACTCACCATTTTTTCTTTCTAGAGGACCCGGTGTTCTCTTGAGGACCTCAAGGCACCAGAGATAGAGGGAAGCACAGGCTGCTCAGAATCACCGAGGCCTTTTGGCAGAGCACATGGGGCCCGGAAAGGGAGGAGCAAAGTTGGTCCAGAAGAAAAGCCGCGAGATTTCCAAAGCCCGCCCTTTCTTCTCTGCTCCGGATCTGATTGGACAGTTCCAACCCAGCAACCCTAATGGGGCGCCTCCAATCAGGCCTCTGCATTGTGACTGACAGCTAAGGTTATCCAATCACTAACCAAAACTGGCTAGAGTGGCAGATCCTTGGCCCCAGCCCTTTTCAGGTGGAGCTTCTTTCCTGGGCTGGGAACTAATCCAGGTGGGAAGCCTTTGCTTGAACTTGGTACAAAGGGTAACATCTGGGATTGAGCTCTGGCTGAGGGAGAGTGCTTTCAGGCACGGGTGATGCCCTGGGTTTTAACCTCACCACAGAAGCAAACTACAATTAAAAAAAAAATACAAAAATTAGTTCCTTAAGGAGTCTAAGGCAGGAGGAGCCCAAGGTCAGGTGAAAATCAACAAAAGTTAATGCTGGTTACCATGAGGAGTCCTTGCTTTCCCAAATCCTGCAGTATAACACCACAGAAGCAGATGGAGAGTGGAAACTGGAAGGTTTAATAAGAGAAAGCACAAAAGACTCCCCCCACCCCAGGAAGAAGGGGACCCAAAAGGCAGAATCCCTGGAAGGGGGAGGGCTTCTCCCTCTTAAACCTAAGGTCTTCTTTTGTCCTCCAACATTCCTGTCCTTTGTTTCCCTTTATTGTGCACATGGTAGGGGATATGGGTGGCAAGGACAAAGGGTGGGAGACTGGTGGGGCAGGGAGCAGAAACCTGGGCAGGAACAGCCTAGGGTGGTTTGATGGGCATCTCCCTGTTTTACTGGGAGCTACTTCATTAACCCTTATTTAGGACCTGCCCAAGGCCATGACAACATGAACACTTCACTTCTCAGGTGTTTTTTTGGTTTCCCAGGATCAGATCAGATTGCATTTTTTTATTGGACCTGATATTAGACCCCACTTACCTAGCTACACACACTACAATATTTCAATCTGGCTTCACAAACAAGGAGAGCCTACCTTAAAATAAATTAAAAGGGTTGATGATCTAGCTCAGAGGTCGGGCCCCACAGGCAGTATTCAACAGAACCTCAAAGAAAAAGATACCTATATACATATATAGTATCAGCTGGTGTGACCTCAGGCAACTTAGCAAGAGATAGTCTCAAAATTTTTGAAACAATATTTAAAAATATCATATGTATCATACATATTTGATATGTGAAAATAAATACAGTTTGACAATTATTTTAATAATTCTCATCACCTCCAGACTACTTATCTTTTGAGGAATTAGATAGAGCTAAGAAAGGAAGCAATTGGTGTTGGTGATTTGGCTCAGTGTTCTCTCCCCAGCAGGATGGAGGGGAAGGAGGTGTGGGAGGCAATTCCCTAAGGCAGCAATGCGGGGTTGAAATAAAAGGAGCACCTTGTGCTTAATGTCCATGTTCTACATTCCACTATTAGGGAGTTGTTGGAAGCCATCGGACTCTGGTGACCCCACACAACAGGTCATCTCTTTACCCCAAATCCAAACACAAAAGGTCATGATGACAAGCAGGAAAGGAACTTTGATCAGTGAAGCTACACCAGGAAGACCAGGGCACCATGTCCTCCGCCCTCTCTTCAGGGCTGTCTAGGACTCTCAGGTTTTATAGAAAGGGCAATCAGTCATAGGCATGTGTGTAGAGGCCACACTGTATGTAGGTTTGGTGTCATTTGTGGCTTCAGACATCTGTGGGTCTCATAAAATATCTGTGAGCTTATGGTCACGTGCCCCCTTGACACACTTCACCCCATTGCACAGGCTGACCTGAATTGATCTCAGGAAGGGTCCCCTCCCTTGTGTTCTTTCCTTATCAGTGGTTCAGAGGCACCAACATTTTCGAGAAAAGCCACAAGCCACCTGCTCCTGCCTGGTAAGCACCATATCCCTAGCTGCTGACCCAGGGCTCTCAGCTTCCTGGGTTTCAACTGATAGTTAAACCAGGAAGAAACAATAACCCTGCTCAGCTCGGCCCATAAAGCCTGCGTATGAAACCCCACTTGGGGCACATATGGCCTGTGGTGTTGATACCGCTGGTTACTGGGGAGTTCTGCCCCCTCACGTGTTGAAGTTTGAACATTAGAGAAGCGAGCCCAGGCAAGCACGCAAAGCAGGGTTCATTTTTTATGAGGTAACATAGGCTTCTCCCCAGGAGGGAGAGGGGGCCATAGCTGGTATCCTGGTATTCCCAGAAGCAAGGTGTTCAGCCTTTCTATGAGTCCTAGCCTTCCTGTGTTTTCCATGCCTTTCCCCTTATCTTTCTCCTTCCTGCCTTGGTGACTACCCCCAGGAATGCTTGGTGAGATGGCACAAAGGTGACAAACAGGGGGGCTGAAGGGGGAAGGGCAGGATGCAGCAGCTAAGGACACATTAACACCCTAAAAGCTGCCCTTAGGGAGGGGCAATCCTGGGACAGGCTACCTTAGTAACAGGAAGAAGCAAGGGCAGGTCCTTGATGAGGGTAGAGCAAGGGCTCTGAAGGAATTCACATTTCTATCCCTCAGGGGACAGTCTCCAACTTGCCAGACTCTCTCAACATTGGCCTCCTAGATCAGACCTGACTCCATTTACCTGTCTGTACTGACTGCCTGTCTATTTCTGGCTTCAGTATCTGCCCCTTCCCAGAAAGTGAATACAACTTTATTTTTACTCTTAGCTTGAATTGGTGAAGTCTTTCACATCTTGTGCACTGGCCCAAATTCAGTCTACCTACCAACATTCCCAATGACCATGGGGAGGGGGCATTATATATAAACAGTCACGTTTCCTCAAGTGTGGAATAGTGGCCACATACCTGTCTAGGGCTGAGAACTCAACTCTAAGTTCTCCTCCTCCCATGCTGGGCATTGAATCCATGGCAGGGGTACAGAATCCCTGAGCTCCATCCCCAGCCCTTTTCCTATGTGGTACAAAGAAGTGGGTGGGAGCATAAATATAGTGGGTTTGAGAACATAACTCTGAAACCCTGCCTAATTCCTTCTTAAGATTGGGATCCATTGCATCCAAAACTCATGAAAACTAATTTTTGTTTTCGTATAAATTACTGCAATCTTTAAACTTGCTTGGAATGCCTGCCCATGCCTTGAACTCACCCATACTTGCCCCCCCCTGACCAGATAACAACCTCTCTGAAACTTCAGTGGTACCTCATACATTCTGATTTTGGGATCTGAATTTATTCCCTACCTTGAAATGTTAAGCCATGTAGTTCATTAACCTACTACCTGCCTTTGTATGATGCTTGTCCAAATCCTGGTATCTGTAAGTTCTCAAGACACCCCTCTTTGTAAACTTTTGTGCTATAAAAATGTGTTCCATGGGCTGGGGATGTGGCTCCAGCGGTAGTGCGCTCGCCTGGCATGCGTGTGGCCCAGATTCGATCCTCAGCACCAGATACCAAGAAAGATGTTGTGTCCACCGAGAACTAAAAAATAAGTATTAAAAAATTCAAAAAAAAATGTGTTCCAATGGCTGGGGATGTGGCTCATGCAGTACCTCGCTCACCTGGCGTGCCTGAGGCATGGGTACGATGCTCAGCACCACATACAAAAAAAAATGTTGTGTCTGCCCAAAATGAAAAATAAATATTAAAAAATTCTCTCTGTCTCTCTCACTCTCTCCCCCTCTCTCTAAAAAAAGAGTTGTTGTTTGATTTAAAACAAATGTGTTCTGAGAGTGCTGGAGTATCTTTAGCCTGGGGTTTGAGGACAAACAGACATGGCCAGCTCCTGGGTACATAAATAAAATTTTGATTTAGTTTGATTCAAAATTGGAGTCTGTGTTTGTTTCCTTGTGTTGTGGTTTAACAGCCAGGTCTCTAACAAGGCCATCTTTGGTTTTGGCCAAGGGAGCATATTTTTTACACATGATGACACATCTTTAAGCCAATACATTAAAAAACTGAAAAAAATCATTGAATAAATTATTTCTTAGAAAACAACAATAACAACGACAAAACTTGAGCAGTATCCTGGGATAGTGGTACAAACCATACCATGAGGGTCAAAAATTCTAGCCCAACCTCTGAAATGTAGCCTCACTCTCTCTCAAAATACAACTTAAAAGGGGCAGGGCATGTAGCTCAGTGTTACAGCAACCCTGGGCTTAATGGCCAGTTTAAGAACAACAACGTCCTGAAGAGGAATAGAGGGGAAAAAGACATAAGAAAATAGAAGAGTGTAAAAGGGCACACATCAATCGAACTACATCAACAGTGACATTATATGGCAATTGACTGAACAATCCTTTCCTAAGGTAGAGATCAGCAGACAGAATGAAAACAAGGTCCAATTCTCTGCTATGTGCAGGGGTCACTGCTGGGATACAAATGGATGAAGAGTTTGAAAATAAGAGTATGTGAGTCTACACCATGAAAGCAGACACCATGAGTCAGCTCTCCTGTAGTACCTTTCCAAAATCAGGCAAAATGTTTCAAAGCCACAATTAATTGAGACAGAACAGCTGTGAGACATTGACACATGATGTTAAGGTGTTTCTGAATGCTCCATCCTCTTTCCCAATGCCAATCCAATAAGGACACAGCTGTGAGATTACAGGAAAAAAATGGTTTGCTAGGAAAGGAGCAGCACAGTGACTACTGTCCAGAGACCAGGATTCTGCCAATCAGAAGAAAGAGTTGGCTTTTTTTGGGGAGGGAGATGGGGGTGTTCACAGAAAGTACTTTGTGTAACAATTGTAAGATTAGTCAGAGGTCTTCCAATCTTTACCACAAAAGCAGAAGTCTATATTATAACGCACATTGAGATCTTTGCAAAATCTGCTCCTGCCATTTTGTTGAAAGAAAATTATGGTGAAGGTCTCTCGAGAAGCTAATTTAAGATTCTTTTGTGGAGAAAGGAGTGCCACTATATTAGCACATCAGACTGGGACACTCCTTATCAAGCCTTTCATCATGTAGAGGGCATTAAGTAGGTTTTCTTAACCTTAAACCTAAAACCATCACACAATATTCCCAGGGCTACAGAGCTACTCTAAACACAGAGAGAAATCAAGCCTGAGTTTTCTAGAATATTCCACCTAAGTATTATTCATGGGGAGAAAAGCTAAGTTGGATGTAGTTTTTTTAAAAAAATTCACTGGTATAAAAGACCTTTAAGAAGCAAGAGACCATCTGCCATTGTGGAGGAAACACCTGCAGAGCTGCATCTCCTGATGTGGTCATCAGTGGGGTCCACACACACAGCACCAGCAAACTCATCGCCTGAGCTATGGGAGTGCTCAGTGCAAGAATGCCTGCATAGCATGCACAAGGCAGGATTGGGTCCCCTGAATTGGGGAAAGAAAAGAGAAAGCAACTCAAGCATAGGGCAAAACATATTTTGAGAAAGTGCCTCTCCAAATAATATACACAAATGACATTATGTTATAATGCTCTTTAATGTGCCTACATACAGCACAATACATGAGACTTAGAATAAGCACAAGTGACAAGAGTGGGGTCTCACAGTCATCTACAGCTCAATAAGCAATCAAGGAAAAGAAAGAGCCCAGCTTCAGGTTACACAGACACATCCCTATGGTCCCAGCTGCCAGCCCCACTCCATCTCAAAAAACAACAATTAAAAGGACTGTGGAGAAACTCAGTGGTGGAGCACTCCTGGGTGAAATGTGAACAAAGACAGAGAAAACAGAAGTTCAGAAGAGACATTTCACCAATCTGTACCAAAGGCTGGAGTGGAGAGGCCGAAACTAACATACAGAATATGTAATGAAACATTAGACACAAAAGATTTAAAACACAGGAAAATGGAATCTAAAAATAAGAGAGATATAACCGAGAAGAATAAAATGTTGTTTTAAAATCTTCATGCTGATGCAATGCTCCTCTCCAACCCAGGGTGCATTTTTGTTACCTCTGAATAGATAAAAAAAAGAAATGAAGGCACAAACCTTTTCACACACCTACAGTTTTTTTCTCAAAATGAATACATAAAATGAAATAAAATAAAAATATCCTCAAGTCTGAACAAGTTCAAATGGATCTGAAACAAGGAAAGGTCTCACCACATTTCTACATACAGGGCTTTTCTCCAGTGTGGTTTCTTAAATGCTGTTCTAAGGGACCTGGAAAGTTGAAAGTCTTACTACAATTTTGAAAGACAGAAAAAGGATCTTCCCAGATGTGAATTCTTTGTCTTTGAAGAAAACTCTGAAAGCTGAATACTGCCCCACATGGCTTATCCTCAGCATCTTCTACAGTATGAGTCCTTTCATACAACGGAACAAAACTAGAACAGGTCAACAACTTATATTTCTTTTTTGCATAGGATTTATTCTTTTTATTCCAAAAGAATCTTCTGAGGCCTTAGTAAAAGACTGAGAAAACTAGATTTCCCACATTTCTCACACTCACAGGGCTTCTCTCTGTGTTTTCATATATGAGAAGAAAAAGAGGCTAGATGAGAAGCTGACCGGATGTAGCTTTTCTCTGGTGTATTCTAGTATGTATTCCAGGGCTTTTCTCTGGTATGTATTCTTCCATGTTTATGAAGCTGATGGGATGGAGCAAAGGTGTTGCCACACTGCTTACATTCAGAGGGTTTGTTTTTCAATGTGAATGAAATGGCTTTGAAGGCAACAGGGAAAATGGAATGATTTGTGATAATTTTATACATTTAAAGAGTTACTCAGTTGGAAGTGGTGGTGTATGCCTTTAATTCCTGAGACTTGAGAGGCTGATTCTGAAGGATCAATGTTGGAGGCTAGCCTCAGCACCCTAGGAAGACCCTAAGAAATGCAGCAAGTCCCTATCTCAAAATAAAAAGTAACTGGAATGTAGCTAAGTGGTAGAGCACAACCAGACTAAATCCCCAGTGTCTGTCTCCCTCTCTCTCTCTCTCTCTCTCTCTCTCTCTCTCTCTCTCTCACACACACACACACACACACACATTTTCAGCAGTGTGAGTCCTTCCTTGTCTTTGAGGATGACATGAAATATTGATTTACCAGGTTTTACATTCAAAGGATTTTTCTCCAGTAACTTCCTACATGTATATGAGTGAAACAGTAATAACAGAAAAGTTTACCAATTGTTTTCATGCATACGATTTCTGTGCAGTATCTGTTCTTTCACGTGTGTGAAGCAGACAGGATGTGGCAAAAGCTTTTCCACATTGTTGTTATTCATAGCGCTTTTCTCTGGTATGTATTCTTTCATGTCTGTGAAGCGTAGGGAATGTAGCAAAGGCTTTGCCACACTGCTTACATTCATAGGGCTTCTCTCCAGTGTGCATTCTTCCATGAATCTGAAGAGAACTGGATGTAGAAAAGGCTTTGCCACACTGCTAACATGCATAGGGCTTCTGTCCAGTATGAGTTTTTTCATGTGTGTGAAGGTGACTGGATGAAGCAAAGGCTTTACCACACAGCTTACATGCATAGGGCTTCTCTCCAGTGTGCATTCTTCCATGAATCTGAAAGTAGCTGGACGTAGCAAAGGCTTTGCCACACTGCTTACATGCATAGGGCTTCGCTCCAGTATGAGTTTTTTCATGTGAGTGAAGGTTAGAGGACTGAGTGAAGGCTTTCCCACACTGCTTACATTCATAGGGCTTCTCTCCAGTATGAGTTCGTTCATGTATCTGAAGCCAAGAGGGAGTAGTGAAGACTTTTCCACATTGCTGGCATTCAGAGCATTTCTCTCTAGTATGTGTTCTTCCATGAATATGAAGGTTACTAGATGTAGAAAAGGCTTTTCCACACTGCTCACATTTATAGGGCTTCTCCCCAGTATGAGTTTTTTCATGTGACTGGAGGTAACTGAATGTAGCAAAGGCTTTGCCACACTGCTTACATGCATAGGGCTTCTCTCCAGTGTGCATTGTTCCATGAATCTGAAGGTAACTGGACGTAGAAAAGGATTTGCCACACTGCTTACATTCATAGGGCTTCTCTCCAGTGTGCATTCTTCCATGAATCTGAAGGTAACTGGATGTAGAAAAGGATTTGCCACACTGCTTACATTCATAGGGCTTCTCTCCAGTGTGCATTCTTCCATGAATCCGAAGGTAACTGGATGTGGCAAAGGCTTTGCCACACTGCTTACATTCATAGGGCTTCTCTCCAGTGTGCATTCTTCCATGAATCTGAAGGTAACTGGATGTAGAAAAGGATTTGCCACACTGCTTACATTCATGGGGCTTCTCTCCAGTGTGGATTCTTCCATGAATCTTAAGGTAACTGGATCTAGAAAAGGCTTTGCCACACTGCTTACAATCATAAGGCTTCTGTCCAGTATGAGTTTTTTCATGTGTGTGAAGGTGACTGGATCTAGCAAAGGCTTTGCCACACTGCTTACATGCATAGGGCTTCTCTCCAGTGTGCATTCTTCCATGAATTTGAAGGTAGCTGGATGTAGCAAAGGCTTTGCCACACTGCTTACATGCATAGGGCTTCGCTCCAGTATGAGTTTTTTCATGTGAGTGAAGGTTAGAGGACTGAGTGAAGGCTTTCCCACACTGCTTACATTCATAGGGCTTCTCTCCAGTATGAGTTTGTTCATGTTTCTGAAGGCAGGAGGCATTAGTAAAGGCTTTTCCACACTGTTGACATTCATAGGGCTTTTCTCTGGTATGTATTCTTAAATGTCTGTGAAGCTGAGGGGATGTAGCAAAGGCTTTGCCACACTGCTTACATTCATAGGGCTTCTCTCCAGTATGCATTCTCTGATGTATTCTAAGTAAACTGGGAAAAGCAAAGTCTTTCCCACATACCTTACATTTGAAACCTTCATTCCCCATGTGTGTGATCCTGTGCCTTTGAAGACTTGTGTATGAAATACAGGTCTGACCACCTCGTTTACATTCATACACTTTCTCTCCAGCATGAGTTCTTTCATGTCTTCTTAATACAGAGGAGAAACAAAAGGCTTTTCCACATACCTCACATTGAAAACGTTTACGTTCACTGTGTGTTCTCATGTGTCTTGGAACACCCGTGGGAGAAGACGAGGCTTCACCACATTGCTGATATTCATAGGGTTGCCACCCAGTATGAGTATCTTTATGCCTTTGAATGTCACTGGAATGATGGGTGACTTCCCCACGTACTGTACATTTAAAAGGTCCATCTCCAGTTTGTATTAACATTTGTGTGTGAACATTTTTGGGAGAAACCAGAGATTTCTTATATTGTTTAAATTCACATGGCTTCTCTTCACATTCCTCATGGTTGTAGTATTTGTGTCCAGAGTATGATGTGATCTGCCTATGAAGGAATGAAGGTCATATGAAGTCTTTTGCACACATAATCAAGTGACATGTATTTACTCTATTAAAATTTCTCTTTGTTCAATTAAGAATTGGAATCGATTTGAAGGTTTTCCCACACTATTTTGTGCCTTTGAGTTTACCATATGACTTCTTTAAAGAAGAAGTGACCAGCACATAATCAATGCTTGATTCATTCACAATTTTCTATTTATTGATAGACCTTTACATTACTACCAACATTAGGTAAAGGCTAGGTTTTCTGACTTGTTCAACTTGCCTAAAAATAAGGAGATTTAAAGCAAACAATCCTTTTCAACATAGCTTTTCTATGGCTATTATCCAAATAGTAATATCCACATATGCAATTTCATATACTTTTTGCATGTCAAATACTTTGAAAAGACAGAATATCTGTGACAGGTAAGTATATATTTCTGGTAAAAAGCATTATAAGAATAAATACTTCTCAAATTATGCATACTTCTTTCATTGGTTTCCTTTAAATATTACATGACTGTTCTCAGACCCCCTCATGGACTCCTCTTGTGAGGACAGCTACCTTACATTGCTCCCAGAGTTTTCAATATGAACTTCAGTGGTCTTGTCTTGCCAATTGTTTCCTAAAATGAGAGAACAGAACAATCTTTATGAATAATCAGGAGCTAACAATGCTTTGCCAAATGATACATGTTATTTATGCTGCAATAATTCACCAACTGATTCCCTTTTCACCTTCTACATAAATGACCAAAATAAACATGAGTTCTCTATTTGATTAACTTTAAAAACATCATTATTACCTATAGAAGACAGGTTTCTGAGGACTTCCAGCATCACATCTCTGTAAAGGTTCTTCTGAGAAGGATCCAGCAAAGCCCACTCCTCCTGGGTGAAGTTCACAGCCACATCCTCCAAGGTCACTGAGACCTAAAATATCCCACCAAATGTATAGTGGAGGCCAGGAGAGATTGACAGCATGAGAAATCTACACTCAACATGCATGGTGTTCACATGATTCCAGGAGGAACCCTAAGGTAAATGATGAACTTTGGCTTATCATAACATGTTGCTTCATCCATTCTCTTGGTCAAATGTTCAACACTGGTTTAGTAACTAACAAACACCCTACACCAATGCAATATTTTGAAACCAGTGGAGACTATCGGCTGGAGAGAAGGCGTATTCCATACTATGAGTAATGACACATTTAATTGTCACCCTGATTGGATTAAAAGATACTGATGATTAATGAGATTCTGTGTGTGTCCATTCTGCAGTGGCCTGAGGGTATCAGACACTCACTTGTTCACTCTCCCAAAGTGGACTCTGCCAGTGATTCTCCAGGGAGTTTCCAGAACCTTTGGTCTGGACTAGGGCAGCACCATTGATCCCTCTTGTTCTGAGGCTTCAGCCTCTTGGACTCTGCAGCAACTACTCTGAAAATTTCCCAGCTGCAGATGGCCACTGTGGACATCCAGCTTTGGGTCAAGTAGGCCAATCTAATAAGTCCCCTTTTATAATCAAACTTCCTCTTGATGCTGTTCCTCTAGAGAACACTGACTAATAAACTATGTAAGCCAAAAATTCCTATGAAAAACAAAGTCTAACTAATAAAGAAGTAAATAAACTACCAAGCCATGAAGTTTTACAAATATATACATAAGAAATAATAGTAATTGCTAAATACCATTTTTATAATAATGCAAGAATAAAGCAAAGAGTCATATGTACAAATTTCAAAACTATGGACAAAAGCAAAGAAACTGATTTTCAATACTATTTCCATCTGGAAATAAATTGGATGATAAGTCTTCAAAAGTCATTCCAGGGGCTGGGGTTGTGGCTCAGTGGTAGAGCACTTGACTCGCACGTGCAAGACCCTGGGTTCAATCCTCAGCACCACATAAAAATGAAGAACTAAGGGCTGGGGATGTGGCTCAAGCGGTAGCGCGCTCGCCTGGCATGGGTGCGGCCCGGGTTTGATCCTCAGCACCACATATCAACAAAGATGTTGTGTCCGCCAAAAACCAAAAAATAAACAAATAAATAAATATTTTTTAAAAAATGAATAAGTAAAATAAAGGTATTGTGTCCAACTACAAATAAAAAATAAGTTAAAAAAAATGTCATTCCAACTGCTGGTGTGGTAGTGTGCACCTGTAATTTCAGCCACTAGGGAGGTCAAGGCAGAGAAATGGCAAGTTGGAGGCCAGTCTCAGCAACTTAGCAAGATACTCAGAAATTTAATGAGACTTGTCTTCATCAAAAATTAAAAGGGAGTCTGGGATTGTAGCTGAGTGGCAGAGCACTTGCTACCATGTTTGAGGTACTGGATATGTTCCTCAGCACCACAGAAAAACTAAACAAACAAAATGAATGTATTTTGTTTGTCTACAACTATATAAAATATAAAAAAAATAAAAGAAAAAGAAATAATAAATACATAAAAATGGGCTGAGAATGTGCTCAGTGGTCAAGTGCCTGTAGGTTTATTCCCCACTAAAACACCAGAACTCTGCTCACAAATTGAAATTCATTTCTGGAGGAGAACTAAGCATGAACAAGTCCATGGCATCAACCCCAGCACTCAATAAGTAAGCAAATAAATAAACAACAGTGTACAATACTAATTCTCTTGGACTGGAGAGTAGCTCTGTAGTAGAAAACTTCCCAAGCATGTATGTGGCCCTCAGATCAATCTCCAGCAGTCCACACACACACACACACAAACACAGAAAAAAAACACCTAAAATACACATAATAAGAGGTAAAAATGACTATAATACAAAAGGTACACAATTAGAGGCATAAATTACAACAAAATCAATGGAAAGACAACAAACATTCTGACAAAGGAGATTGCATGTTTCCATAATCTACACTCTCTAAAAACACACTGAGCATTTCAGTAAATTCTGTAAAATTTAGGGCATGGTTTACTGTATTTGGGGAGTAAATATAAGAAAAACTACATCTAGAAATGGAAATAGGAGGGTTGGGATTCTGGCTCAGCAGTAGAGTGCTTACCTAGCACATGAAAGGCCCTAGGTTTGATATTCAGCACCATATAAAAACAAATAAATAGGTATTGTGTCCAACTATAGCAACAACAAAATATACTTTTCAAAAAATTGAAAATAGTAGACTGTGTCTAAGACCAGCCAAAATGTTGTACAGGACAGAGAGAGTAGAGAGAGCATTCATGTTGCTCCCAAATTTCATAAGCTAAAAGGCCTGCTCCCAAAGAGGTGGCCCTAGGAGGAGGCACTTAGGAGGGAACAGGAATCAGGTGACATAGTGGGAGTGCTCTTAAAGGGATCAGCACCCTTATTTAGACAGTTGTATCACTCCTTTCCAGAAAACAAGTGTCATTTACTATTTCACTGATATTCAGTGATTAAATGATCATAATTTTGTATTTCAGGTATTGCCAAAATTGTCCTTAAAATTTACAATGAAGATGGGTGTGATGGTGCACACCTGTAACCCAGCGGTTCAGGAGTCTGAGGCCCTTGGCTATGTAGCAAGACTCTCAAAACAAAGAATCTAAAAGGGGCTGGTGTTTAAGCACCTCTGGGCTCCATTCCTGATACCAAAAAACCACACAGTTGACATGAACCTGTCAAGTCCAGACAACAAGGGTGAAAAACTGGCATCCTTTGTCAAATTCATCACCTTGTGAAGGAAAGATACTAGTTTTTATGAAATCGCATTCATAAATTTATCCACCACTATTTTTCAGCAATAATGCAAGACAATGTTTCTCTGAATCTTATGTGGCATTTTGGAATCTAGGGTTGGATTTCAATTTGAAAGACAAGATTGAATCTTACAAACTTTCTATGCACACTCAGGAATAGCAAAAGATAAATTAGGTAACTAGGAGTTTTCTTTTTTTTTTTTTTTTCTTTTTGTGATTTGGTTCCCTGAGATTAAACCCAGAGATATATTTTACTACTAAGCCACATCCCCAGTCATTTTTATATTTTATTTTGAAATGCAGTCTCACCAGGTTGCATAAAGCCCAGCTAAGTTGCTAAGGCTGTCCTCAAATTTGCAACACTCCTGTCTCAGCCCCCGGAGCAGGAAGGATCACAGGTGTGCCCCACTGTACCTGGCTGTATGTTGTGGATTTTAACAATGGAAATATAACTAGACTTTAAAATCCACTTCTTTCTTGCCTCCTTAATAATAGTCCATCCCATTTGGCTCTGAATAAATAAACCTGGCCCTCAGATAAGTGAGCACATAATTTCAAAGTGATACACAGAAAGCTTTGGTGCTGAGGGAGGACACATGTGTCAGGCTCAAGGGGCAGGGAAGGTCCCTGACAACTGGGACATGCCCCCTCCTGGTCTTGCTCCCTGAAAGCCTCTAGGATCACCCTCCCAGAGACCTGGACCATGACTCCAGTCTATGAGGCTTTTCAGTTTTGCACAGCTCTGCACTGGGGTGGGTGGTCCTTATGCTCTGGGAGAGGCTTTGCTCTTTTACACTGTGAGAGACTGAAAGGGCAGGAGTCACTGCTGACCTGGCCCCTCAGCACCAGCATCCACAGGCTGACTGTCCAACTTTCTCCAAGGAATGGGAACAGGGCTTGGGGAAAACAAGGCCCCAAGTAGTTAGTTGTCTAGATGAAGCTTGTTTCAGGAGATTCCTTAGCCCCAAGACCTCAGCTGATCCCCCAGAAGGCTTTACCTCACAACTTTGGCTGTCCTCTAGGAGGAGCTGACTTGGGCTGGGGATGTGGCTCAAGTGGTAGCATGCTTGCCTGGAATGCATGCAGCCCGGGTTCGAGCCTCAGCACCATATACAAACAAAGATGTTGTGTCTGATGAAAGCTAAAAAATAAATATTAAAAAATTCTCTCTCTCTTAAAAAAAAAAAAAAGAGGAGCTGACCTAGGGCCTAAAATTATTTGTACCATGCAGGGCACAGGACAGCTGTGGGCACACGGTGGCAGCCCCAAGAAAGGATAGTGACTGGGAACATAGGACTCGCTGACGTGCCCAAAAAAACCTTGCTGAGAAAATCAGATTTGGTGTCTAAACTTAAGAAAGATAAAAAAGAACCCAGAATTTTTGCAGGAGTTAATTGAAGTTCTCTATGAACTTGCTCTATATCAAAGAACCTTCAAACCACCTGACTTTGGGGAACTAGACCACCATGAGGTATAAGACAGGGTTCTGTATGGTTGGCAACAATTATCTTGGGCTCTCTAAGGGTCTTTCAAACTCAATTACCTTAATTTCTGTATTAGTCCAAAATTCTCCAAACAAATGAACTTCTCAGAATATATTACCAACCTTACCCAACATATAACCACCATCTTCCAAAGCTAACACTGTAATAACGGACCTACAAAAGAAATTTCCCCTTTTTTACTGTAGCCACCCATCTGATGATCCTACCAATGCACTTGATTAATGTATTCATGCATAACTATCTTTTAAAAATGTTCTTGTCAGCCATGCACAGTGGGGCACAACTGTCATCCCAGCAGCTTGAGAGACTGGGTTAGGAGGACAGCTAAATTCAAACCCAGCCTCAGCAACTTAGTGAAGCCCTAAGGAATGCAGTGAGATCATGTCTCAAAATAAAACATAAAATGGGTTGTGGATCTGGCTCAATGATTAAGTACTTCTACGTTCAATCCCTGTTATTAAAAAATGTACTTTCTTCCAGAATGGGACACATACATCATTCAGGATAAGTTGAATCCACGTTCCTGAGGATGGTCATTAATATTTGGGTCAAAATAAACTATTTTCCTCAGGTATGGTGCCAGCGTCTTTAATTCCAACAGCTTGAGAAGCTGTGGCAGGAGGATCAGAAGTTCCAGGCGAGCCTAGACAACAAAGCCAGATCCTGTCTGAAAATAAAATTTGAAAGGGCTGGAGATGAAGGACAAGAGAATAAATCAGACATTATTATCCTATTTGACCACATGACCCATGTGAATAGACATTAGGGACAACCAGAAAAAGGGAAAGTTACACTCTATTTATGTATGATGTGTCAAAATGCATTTTGCTCTCATGTAGAAGTAATAAAAGGCAAGTAAAAGAAATAACTCCTGCCAAAAACAAACAAACAAAAAAGGGCTGAGGATGTAGCTTAGGATTCAATATCCCTAGTACCAATAATCCACTGCATTATTTCACTTAGAGCAGCTATCTTACCAGAACACAAGATGTGCCAAGTGACTATTCTTTCCCCTTAAGTATGATATTCAGAAACAGAAAAAAAAGTGTTATGCTTGCCAGAGATTGGGGCACATGCCTGTAATCCTAGAGACTCAGGAGGCTGAGGCAGGGTGATCATAAGTTGGAGGACAGTGTCCAAAACAGGTGGTATACATCTCTTGTTTTAAAAAAAAGGGGGTTGGAGGGGTTTCCTGAGGATTTTACTGATAAAGCTTCTCTAGTTTTGATCCCCAATATAAAAAGAAAATATTCCTTGCAATACTTCACTAGAGGAAAAGTGAAATTTAATAGACTGTGTTCATTTAAAACACAGGAAGAAGAACAGACATTTGAGAGAGATGGGGTGGAGAGGAAGATGGCATTTTAGAACGCAGCAGGCAACTGCAAATGAAGGACCTACAGCAGCCTTCAGAGACTCTGAACAGGGAAAAGGAAAGTGGTTTGGGATCCTGCTTCCCACACGTTTGGAAGAGTGGGGGCGGGCCACCAGCGGGGAGGGGAGGGGAAGCCAGGGACCTGAGCAGCCCATTCAACAATGGAAGTTACAGGACACAGCCCAGGGCCACCTGCCAGCGAGAATTGGGCCTCATGCTCTGAGCTGACCTCAGGAACCAGGCCACCCCTCAGGCCCAGGGAGCAGAAGCCCAGGGCCAAACACCATGAGGACTAGGGTGCACTCTCTGAACCAACTCCCAGCTCACCCCGCGGAAGGAGTGGACAGGCTTAGCGTCAGCCGCCAGGAGGTGACTTCAAGGTTCTACAATCCAGCGCAACCCCCAGGACCAGGGGACAGAGACCCAGGGCAACCTCCAGAGGCGACTCCTCCATGCTCTGCAGCTCACCCGTCTGCGGGGTCCCAAGGCAGGTGAAACTTCAGTCCTGGTCACAAACTCACCATTTTTGTCTTCCTTGGGGACTTGGTGTTCTCGAGGAACCTCCAGGAACCAGAGATCTGGGGACACAGGCGAATCAGAATAACCTAAGCCTTCTCAGTAGAGCACGTGGGGCCCGGAAGGGAAGGAGCGGAATTGGTGAGAAAGAAAAAGCCCGCCAGATTGCAAAAGCCCGCCCTTCTGCTCTGTTCAGAAATCGGATTGGACAGTTCCACCCCAGAAACCCTAATGGGCCGCCTCCAGGAACTCCTGTGCCTTATGACAGACAGCTAATGGTATCCAATCACTTCCTAAAATTCACTAGAGTGACAGATATTTGGTCCCAGCCCTTTTAAGGTGGAGTGTCTTTGCTGGGCTGGAAAAAAATCCCAGTTAGAAGCCTTTGCTTGGAACTTGGTAAGGATGGGATTGCGCTATGGCTCTGGGAGACTGCTTTCCCAGGACGCGTGATGCCCTGGGTGTGAACTCCACCACAGAAACAAAGAGCAATTAAAAAAAAGTTACTTAAGGAGGTTGAGGCAGGAGGAGCCCAAGGTTCAGGTCAGGATCTACAGTGTTACCCGTGTTTACTGTGACGGGTCCTCGCTTCCGCAAATGCTGAAGTCTAACACAGAGAAGCACGTGGAGAGTGCAAAATGGAAGGCTTAATTAAGGGAGAGCAGAAAAGATTCACCCCCACGCCCCAGGAAGAACGGGACTGGAAAGGAGAAATCCCTGGAAAAGCGAGGTCTTCTCCATTTTATAACTAAGGTCGTCTTTTGTCCTCCCACATTCCTGTCCTTTATTTCTCTTTATTGTGCATGTGATGGGGGCTGCAGGTGGAAGAACAAAGGGTGGGAAACTGGTGGACTGATGGGGCAGGGAGCAGAAAACAGGGCAGGAACAGCCTAGGTGGTTTGAATAGCATCTCCCTGTTTTACTGTGAGCTACTTCATTAACCCTTATTTAGGACCTGCCCAGGGTCATGGGACATTAATATTTCAATTTCTCGGGTGTTTTTCTGGTTTTCCCAGGCTCACATTATACTCCATTTTCTTTTTGGATCCCGTTACACCCCATTAACCTGGCTACATAAACTCTCCTCTTTATATTTGGCTTCACAAACAGGAAAATCCTATCTGAAAATAAAATAAAAGGGTTGGAATTCTAGCTCAGAGGTCGAGCCCCACAGGGAATATACCACAGAACCTCAAAGAAAAAGATACCTATATACATATATAGTATCACCTGGTGCGACCTCAGACAACTTAGCAAGACAGTCACAAAATTTTTGAAACAATATTTAAAGATGTCACATATATCACACATGTGTGATATTTAAAAATAAAACAAGTTTGACAATTATTTCAGTAATCCTCATCACCTTCTGCCCCCTGATCTTTTGAGGAGATAGCCTGAGCTAAGAAAGAAAGCAATTGGTGTTTGTGATTTGGCTCAATGTTCTCTCCCCAGTAGAACACGGGGAAATGGGGAAGCGGAGACAATCCTCTAAGGCAGCAATGTGCACTGGAAATAAAATGGCTGCTTTGTACTTAATGTCCATGTTCTACATTCCACTATCAGGGGAGTTCTAGCAAGTGACCTGACTCTGGAAATCCCACACATCAGGTCATCTGTTTACCCCAAAACCAAACAGAAAAGGTTATGATTAAAAGAAGGAAAGGAACTTTGATCAGTGAAGCTACACCAGGAAGACCAGGGAAGCATGTCCTTAGCCCTCTCTTCAGGGCTGTCTAGGACTCTCAGGTTTTATAGAAAGGGTAATCAGTCATAGGCATGTGTGTAGAGGGCCAACTGTATGTACGTTTGTTGTCATCTGTGACTTTAGGCATCTGTGGGTCTCATAAAATGTCTGTGACCTCATGGTCACGTGCCCCCGTGACACACTTCACCCCATTGCATGTTATGCTCAAATTCAGGACCCCCAAAAGACCACAAGAGGCCAAGATCCCTGTAAGCAACAAAGAGGTATTTATTGCAGGGTAGCTCAGTACTCCTTGTGCACTCAGCAGCTGGTGAATTTGAGAGGACCAGAACCCAGGTTTTGCAGCACTTTTATACACTCTTTGGGGAAGGCAGGGACTTCACATGCATCATAGCATCTTTTAGCAAATCATCACACACCACGGGAAAATTATAAAACAACTCTAAAACATGATTCGTGCATTCACTGGTGGGAACAATTGGGTAGGGGTGATTGGCTAGTACAAGAGGGGGACTCCTTTGAACTGATTGGTTTAAGCCAAGAAGGGTGTTTCTGCTGAACTCTGGGGTTTCCCAAAAGGTTATCAACCTCCATAAACTACTGGGAGGGTCATCTGGCATCCCAGGTACTTTCCCTGTCTCATGCTGATAGGTGGCTGCTAGGAGGTTGCTATGGGTAGCCACCTAGCCTGACTAACTCAGGGACACCTAGCAAAGTAGATCTCTCCTGTTATTTATAGAAAACAACTCAATAGGCTGGGTAAGTGCCTAGGAGTGCTCTGTAGGTATTTCTAAGGACAAGGGTCACACCCCCTTCCTTGGACAGACTTTGATCTGAGGTAGAGGCTGGTTTTTCATACACAGGCTGACCTGAATTGATCTCAGGAAGGGTCGCCTCCCTTGTGTTCTTTCCTTATCAGTGGTTCAGAGGCACCAACATTTTCAAGAAAAGCCACAAGCCACCTGCTCCTGCCTGGTAAGCACCATATCCCTAGCTGCTGACCCAGGGCTCTCAGCTTCCTGGGTTTCAACTGATAGTTAAACCAGAAAGAAACAATAACCCTGCTCAGCCCGGCCCATAAAGCCTGCGTATGAAACCCCACTTGGGGCACATGTGGCCTGTGGTGTTGATACCGCTGGTTACTGGGGAGGAGTTCTGACCCCTCACATGTTGAAGTTTGAACATTAGAGAAGCGAGCCCAGGCAAGCACACAAAGCAGGGTTTATTTTTAAAGGAATAACATAGACTTTTCCCCAGGAGGGAGGGGGGCATAGCTGGTATCCTGGAATCACCAGAAGCAAGGTGTTCAGCCTTTTTATGAGTCCTAGGCTTCCTTTGTTCTCCATTCCTTTCCCCCTTATCTTTCTCCTTCCTCCTTTGGTGACTAGGCCCAGGAATGCTTAGTGAGATTGCACAAAGGTTGACAAACAGGGGGGGGGGCTGAAGGGAGAAGGGCAGGATGTAGCAGCCAAGGACACATTAACAACCTAATAGCTCTCTATAAGGAGGGGCAATTCCTGGGACAGGCGACCTTAGCAACAGGAAGGAGCAAGGGCAGGTCCTTGATGAGGGTAGAGCAAGGGCTCTGAAGGAATTCACATTTCTATCCCTCAGGGGACAGTGTGCAACTTGCCAGACTCACTCAACATTGGCCTCCTTGATCAGACCTGACTCCATTTACCTGTCTGTACTGACTGCCTGTCTATTTCTGGCTTCAGTATCTGCCCCTTCCCAGAAAGTAAATACAACATTATTTTTACTCTTAACTTCGACTTGGTGAAGTCTTTCACGTCCTGCACACTGGCCCAAAGTCATTCTACCTAGGAATATCACCCATGGACAATGGCAAGGGCAGAGAGAGAATAACAAATACACAGTCACATTTTCACAAATGTGGAATAGTGGCCATATACCCTTGGAAGGCTGAGGATTCAACCCCAGGTGCTTTTTTCCCCCCTCATGATAGGCCCAACCTGATCTTTTATTAAAATTGGGAGCCATCTCACCACAAAGTCACGAAAAAGCTAATTTCTGCTTTACTATAAATTACTGCAAATTCTGAACCTGCTTGGAATGCCTGCCCGTGCCTTCAACTCACCCCTGCCTGGCTCTCTGACCAGATAGCAGCCCTCTCTGAAACTTTAGTGACACCTCATAAACCTTGGCCTTCCCTGGCCAGACAACGACCCTCTGTGAGGCTCTAATGGTCCTCATAAATTCTGATGTTGGGGCCAGCAAAAAATGTAAACCATTACTGTGATGCTTGTCAGAGTTCTGTTATCTGTAACCCCCCTTTTGTGTAACTTTCTGGGCTATAAAGTTGGGCTGTAGGAAGGTGGGGTTGCTGTCTTGTTCCCGCCATTTTGGGAGGGGGAGGCAGCCTGGCCAGTCGAAATAATCAGCTTGCTTTAATTTGATTTTATTTGGAGTCAGTGGTCTTTTCTTGTGTCCTGGTCTAACACTCAGTGTTGGGCATTGAATCCATGGCAGGAGCATAGTAACCCTGAGGAACACTCCCAGCCCCCTTTTATTGTGGTACAAAGAAGGTGGGTGGGAGCATAAATGTAATGAATTTGAGAATGAAACTCTGATGACCCCAGCCTAATTCCATTTTAAAATTAGGAGCCATCTCATCATCAACTCAGGAAAAGTTAATTTCTGTTTTACTATAAATTATTGCAACTTCTAAACTTGTTTGGAATCCCTGCCCAGGGCTTCTACTCACCTATGCCTGGCTTTCCTTAACCAGATAACTATCCTCTCTAGAACCTTTGTGGTTCTTCATAAAGCCTGCCTCCCACTGACCAAATACCAACCCTCTGTAGAACCTCAGTGCCACCTCATAAATTCTGAGGTTGGGATCTGAATTTATTCCCTACCTTGAAATGTTAAGCCATGATGATTATTAAGTTAGTATCTGTCTTTGTATTAGGCTTGTCCAATCCTGTGATCTGTAAGTTCTCAAGACATCCCATTTTACATTTGTGCTATAAAATTGTGTTCCTAGAGAGCTGGGGTATCTTTAGCCCGGGGTTGGGGAGAGACAGACATGGCCAGCTCCTGGGAACATAAATATAAGTTTGCTTTAATTTCACACACAATTGGAGTCTGTGGTCTTTTCCTTGTGTTGTGGTTTTGCAGTGCCAGGTCTCTAACAAGGCCATCTTTGGGTTTGACCAAGGGAGCATATTTCTCACACTTAATGACATATCTCTAGGCCAATACATTAAAAAACTGAAAAAAAAATTATTGAATACATTCTTTCTTAGAAAACAGAAACAACAACAAAACTAGAAGAGCATCTTGGAATGGTGGTGCACACCATGCCAGGAGGGTCAAAAATCCTAGGCCAGCCTCTGAAACATAGCCACACCTCTCAAAAAAAACCCCTCTCACCCCAACTTAAAAGGGGCAGGGCATGTAGCTCACCGTTACAGCACCACTGGGCTCAATGGCCACGTTAAAAAAATAACACCCTGAAGAGGAACACAGGGGAAAAATGACATAAGAAAAGAGAAGAGTGTAAAAGGGCAGACATCAATCAAACTACATCAACAGTGACATTATATGGCAATTGAGTGAACAATCCTATCCTAAGGTAGAGATCAGCAGACAGAATGAAAACAAGCTCCAATTCTGTGCTATGTGCAGGGGTCACTGCTGGGATACAAATGGATAAAGAGTTTGAAAATAAGAGGATGTGAGTCCTACACCATGGAACAGACACCATGAGTGAGCTCTCCTGTACTACCTCCCCAACATCAGGCAAAATGTTTCAAAACTAAAATTTATTGGGAGATAACAGTCATGAGACATGGACACATGAGGTTAAGGTGTTCCTGAATGCTCCATCCTCTTTCCCAATGCCAATCCAATAATGAGGACACAGCTGTGAGTTTACAGGGAAAAAAAAACTTGTTTGCTAGCAAAGGAGCAGCACATGACTAATGTCCCAGAGGCTGGGATTCTGCCAATCAGAAGAAACAGTTGGCCTTTCTTATTGGGGAGATGGGGGTGCCAGGGATTGAACTCAGGTGCACTCAGTCAGTGAGCCACATCCTCAGCCTCATTTTGTATTTTATTTAGAGCCAGGGTCTCTCTGAGTTTCTTAGCATCTCGACTTTGCTGGGGCTGGCTGTACACTCTTGATCCTCCTGCCTCAGCCTCCCTAGAGGCTGGGATTGAGGCATCACCACCACACCTGGCACAAAGCACAATATTTCATTAATGAGATGGAAAGTCGTTAGAGTGATGTCAATCAGAGTTTAGAATTTGGTTATTCTGGGTTTGTTTGGGTTTGCTGTTGCAGAAACCAAAAACACAGTTCAGGAGACACAAAAGCCTGTAGAGTCCACATAATGCTAGGTGATCCAACCTTGTGGCCTCCCTGGGATATAAAGGCAACCTGTCAGCTTTTTTCACATTCTTACCAATATGAACCATTCCAGGGTCAGCTGAAAATGCAAGCTGACTTTGGCACCTGAAAGAGGACCTCATGTCTAACAGAAGAGTCATGTGCCACGAGGACAATGAGAGGGGAAACAATGACAGAATGACAGACATGCCATTTTCCTCCCATGTGAAGGCTGAGTTCTGGATGCTGCTCCTGGCAAGAGGAGGGACACACACAGGTCTTGAACTGGGGATCAGGTCCCAGGCCACGTGGGTTGCAGATGTGATCTGGGGTTCTGCACAGACCTCTAAAAGACCCATTTCCGGGACAGTGAAAATCCCAGGCTTGCGTAAGTCCCTCATCCCCATGTTTCATCAGCCCTTGGGACCCAGAACAAGAAATATGGTGAGAAATGAACCCAACTCTGCCCCCGTTTTCAGTTCTGGCTACTTGGGTGCATGGAGCCTTGAGCTCTGGGCATTTCAAAGAATCGAGTAGGAACATGAGACCCAGAGATGTGTCAAACAGCCCTGAGGGATGACCAGCTTTCCCATGGTCAGGACAGCCACAAAGGACATGGGGTTGAGGTGGGGCTGTCCTCTGGCAGCAAGGGCAGCTCAACAGCCAAGACACAAGGGTTTCCCTGGAGGGGGATTTGGAGTGGGGGGAGAGGACTGATTCTGCTGCCCACCCCAGTGCCAGCCCATCCATACTAGATGCCTGGCCAGAAAAACACCCGATGAATCTGCTCAGCCCCCTTTTTCTTGTTTTAAAGGGAAAATTAAAGATACTGGGTGTGGGAGTTCTGCCTTGTTCTGGGGAAAGCTCAGGCTACACGTGGGTCCCAGGAGTCATACAGCTGGACAGGGTTCCTGGCTCCATCCCTGCTCCCTGTGATGGGTGTGTCTCTCCAGAGGCCTGGTTTCCTTCTGGTGAAGGGGGTCAGAGGAGGAGGTGGCCACACATGTGTTGACATGCTGCTCTGGCTGAGGACACCAAATCTATGCTCTGCCCAGGGTTGTCTCCTACCTTGGCCTTCGTCAGAGAGGCCTGGATGGCTTCAGTCTCAGGCCTCCTGGTTTCCAAGTTAAATGATTTGTGGCCTCTTCCCCTTGCATGTTGGTGATGCTTGGGACCTTCTTCCACATGACAGGGACACGTGGTCACTGTTGAATGATGACAGCTGGAGCACAATGAGGTGTGAGGGTGAGGAGACTGGCCCATGGTTCTGAGGATGGCCCTGTGAACACCCAGCCTCCCTTGCAGTCTCCTGGCCTGCAGGTCAAAGCCCTGTCAGTGGAAGAAGCTCCTCACACAAGGTCAGATGCACCCTCTTCCTCAGCAGCAGGTGAAGCTGGGGCCTAAGGAGCTCCAATGAGTCCCTCCAGGTCTGATGAGATGGGAACCTGGCAGCCTCTTCCTGGGATCTCAAAAATGTTTTGAAAAGAGCACATGTCCCCATCCCTCATCCCTGACAGCCCTTTCCCAGATCCTCTCATTCTCATGAGCCAGGGAAACCTTTAATTTTCATAACTAGTTGATGCTGTAATTAAACATGATAAAAAGTGTGTCTCCACAGCTTTGGCGTTGTTATGTAACCTCACTTTAATCCTTTACCTGAGAAGAAACAGCCCTCTCCACAGCATGTACTGCAGAATGTCACCTCATGGGAGACTACAGCTGCATCAATGATGTAGGGCACATGAAGCCAGACACCCAAGGATATTCCAGGATTAGATTTATTAGCTGCAGGGTTCTGAGGTGTATCACCTAAAATTTTTTGGTTCACTGCCTGTAATTTCATTGATCTTCATTTACACCCAATGGGACAGGGATAGAGGTTTATATTTTCTGTGTGTGTATACATGAAGAATTTTTTTTTTTTAGTTCACAGAAAGTGCTTTGTGTACCAATTGTAAGATTAGTCAGAGGTCTTACAAGCTTTACCACAAAAGCAGAAGTCTGTGTTATAACCCACATTGAGATCTTTACAAAATCTTTTCCTGACATTCTGTTGAATGAAAATTATGCTGAAGGTCTCTGGAGTACCTAATTTAAGATTCTTTGGTGGAGAAAGGAGTGCCACTATATTAGCACATCAGACTGGGACACTCCTTACCAAGTCTTTGGACATGTAGAGTGCATTAAGTAGGTTTTCTTAACCTTAAACCATCACACAATTTCCCCAGGGCTACTGAGCTACTCTAAACACAGAGAGAAATCAAGCCTGAGTTTCCTAGAATATTCCACCTAAATAGTATTCATGGGGAGAAAAACTAAGTTGGATGTAGTTTTTCTTTTTTTTTTTGAGAGAGAGAGTGAGAGAGAGAGAGGGACAGAGAGAGAGAGAATTTTAATTTTTATTTATTTTTTCTTAGTTCTTGGTGGACACAACATCTTTGTTGGTATGTGGTGCTGAGGATCGAACCCGGGCCGCAGGCACGCCAGGCGAGCACGCTACCGCTTGAGCCACATCCCCAGACCCTGGATGTAGTTTTTCTAAAAAAAAATTCACTGGTATAAAAGGCCTTTAAGAAGGAAGAGACAAGCTGCAATTGTGGAGGAAACACCTGCAGAGGGCTAGGGATGTGGCTCAAGAGGTAGCGCACCAGCCTGGCATGCGTGCGACCCGGGTTCAATCCTCAGCACCACATACAAACAAAGATGTTGTGTTTACTGAAAACTAAAAAACAAATATTAAAAAATTCTCTCTATTCTCTCTCTCTCTCTCTTAAAATGAAAAGAATTTCTCTCTCACTTAAAAAAAAAAGAAAAGAAACAGATGCAGAGCTGCATCTGCTGATGTGGTCATCAGTGGAGTCCACACACAGCACCAGCAAACTCATTACCTGAGCTACGGGAATGTTCGGTGCAAGAATGCCTGCCTAGAATGCACAAGGCAGGATTGGGTCCCCAGAACTGGGGAAGAAAAGAGAAAGCAACTCAAGCATAGGGCAAAACATATTTTGAGAAAGTGTCTCTCAAATAATATACACAAATGACATTATGTTCTAATGCTCTTTAATGTGCCTACATACAGCAGAATACATGAGACTTAGAACAAGCACAAGTGGCAAGAGTGGGGTCCCAGTGTCATCAAGAGATTAATAAGCAATCAAGGACAAGAAAGAGGCCAGGTGCAGAATACACAGACACATCCCTAAGGTAGCAGCGGCCAGAATCACCCCATCTCAAAAAATGACTATTAAAAAGATTGTGGAGAAACTCAGTGGTGGAGCACTCCTGGGTGAAATGTGACAAAGAAAGAAAGGAAAGAAATTCAGAAGAGACATTTCACCAATCTTTACCAAAGGCTGGAGTGGAGAGGCCTAATCTAACATACAGAATATGTAATGAAACATTAGACACAAAAGACTTAAAATACAGGAAAATGGAATCGAAAAATAAGAGAGATTTAACCGAGAAGAAAAATATTTTGTTTTAAAACCTTCATGCTGATGCAATGCTCCCCTCCAACCCAGGGTGCATTTTTGTTACTTCTGAATAGATAAAAAAAGAAATGAAGGCACAAACCTTTTCACACACCTACAGTTTTTTTCTCAAAATAAATAAATAAAATGAAATAAAATAAAAATATCCTCAATTCTGAGCAAGTTCAAATGGATCTGAAACAAGAAAAGGTCTCACCACATTTCTACATACAGGGCTTTTCTCCAGTGTGGTTTCTTAAATGCTGTTCAAAGGGACCTGGAAAGTTGAAAGTCTTACTACAATTTTGAAAGACAGAAAAAGGATCTTCCCAGATGTGAATTCTTTATGTCTTTGAAGAAAACTCTGAAAGCTGAATACTGCCCCACATGGCTTACCCTCAGCATTTTCTACAGTATGAGTCCTTTCATACAACGGAACAAAACTAGAACAGCTCAACAACTTATATTTCTTTTTTTCATAGGATTTACTCTTTTTATTCCAAAAGAATCTTCTGAGTCCTCAGTAAAAGACTGAGAAAACTAGATTTCCCACATTTCTCACACTCACAGGGCTTCTTCCTGTGTTTTCATATATGAGAAGAAAAACAGGGCTGGAGGGGAAGCTGACAGGATGTAGCTTTTCTCTGGTGTATTCTGGTATGTATTCTCGTATGTATTCCAGGGCTTTTCTCTGGTATGTATTCTTCCATGTTTATGAAGCTGATGGGATGTAGCAAAGGTGTTGCCACACTGCTTACATTCAGAGGGTTTGTTTTCCAATGTGAATGAAATGGCTTTGAAGGCAATAGGGAAAAATGGAATGATTTGTGATAATTTTATACATTTAAAGAGTTACTCAGTTGGAAGTGGTGGTGTATGCCTTTATTTCCTGAGTCTTGAGAGGCTGATTCTGAAGGAACAATGTTGGAGGCTAGCCTCAGCAACTTAGGAAGACCCTAAGAAATGCAGCAAGTCCCTGTTTCAAAATAAAAAGTAACTGGAATGCAGCTAAGTGGTAGAGAACAACCAGACTAAATCCCCAGTGTCTGTCTCTCTCTCTCTCTCTCTCTCTCTCTCTCTCTCTCTCTCTCTCTCTCTCTCTCACACACACACACACACACACACACACACACACACACACACACACATTTTCAGCAGTGTGAGTCCTTCCTTGTCTTTGAGGATGACATGAAATATTGATTTACCAGGTTTTACATTCAAAGGATTTTTCTCCAGTAACTTCCTACATGTATATGAGTGAAACAGTAATAACAGAAAAGTTTACCAATTGTTTTCATACATACTATTTCTCTGCAGTATCTGTTCTTTCACGTGTGTGAAGCAGACAGGATGTGGCAAAAGCTTTTCCACATTGTTGTTATTCATAGCGATTTTCTATGGTATGTGTTCTTCCATGTCTGTGAAGGTTACCGGATGTAGCAAAGGCTTTGCCACACTGCTTACAATCATAGGGCTTCTCTCCAGTATGAGTTTTTTCATGTGAGTGAAGGTTAGAGGACTGAGTGAAGGCTTTGCCACACTGCTTACATTCATAGGGCTTCTCTCCAGTATGAGTTCGTTCATGTATCTTAAGGCAGGAGGCATTAGTAAAGGGTTTTCCACACTGTTGACATTCATAGGGCTTTTTTCTGGTATGTGTTCTTCCATGTATATGAAGCTGATGAGATGTAGCAAAGGCTTTGCCACACTGCTTACATTCATAGGGCTTCTCTCCAGTATGCATTCTCTGATGTATTCTAAGTAAACTGGGATAAGCAAAGTCTTTCCCACATACCTTACATTTGAAACCTTCATTCCCCATGTATGCGTTCCTGTGCCTCTGAAGACTTGTGTATGAAATACAGGTCTGACCACCTCGTTTACGTTCATACACTTTCTCTCCAGCATGAGTGTTTTCATGTCTTCTTAATACAGAGGAGAAACAAAAGGCTTTCCCACATACCTCACATTGAAAACGTTTATGTTCACTGTGTGTTCTCATGTATCTTGGAACACCCGTGGGAGAAGACGAGGCTTCACCACATTGCTGATATTCATAGGGTTGCCACCCAGTATGAGTATCATCATGCCTTTGAATGTCACTGGAATGACTGATGACTTCCCCACGTACTGTACATGCATAAGGTCCATCTCCAGTTTGTATTAACATTTGTGTGTGAACATTTTTGGAAGAAACCCGAAATTTCTTATATTGTTTAAATTCACATGGCTTCTCTTCACATTCCTCATGGTTGTAGTATTTGTGTCCAGAGCATGATGTGATCTGCCTATGAAGGAATGAAGGATATATGAAGTCTTTTGCACCCATAATGAAGGCACATGGATTTAATCTATTAAAATTTTTCTCTGTTCAATTAAGAATTGGAATTGATTTGAAGGTTTCCCAAAACGCTTCTGTGCCTTGGAAGTTTACCATGGCTTCTTTGAAGAAGTGACCAGCACATAATCAATGCTTGATTCATTCACAATTTTCTATTTATTGATAGACCTTTACATTACTACCAACATCAGGTAAAGGCTAAGTTTTCTGACTTGTTCAACTTGCCTAAAATAAGAAGATTGAAAGCAAACAATCCTTTTCAACACAGCTTCTCTATGGCTATTATCCAAATAGTGATATTCACATATGCAATTTCATAGTACTTTTTGCATGTCAAATACTTTGAAAAGACAGAATATCTGTTACAGCTAAGTATATATTTCTGGTAAAAAGCATTATAAGAATAAATACTTCTCAATTAATACATACTTCTTTCATTGGTTTCCTTTAAATATTACATGACAGTTCTCAGACCCCCTCATGGACTCCTCTTGTGAGGACAGCTACCTTACATTGCTCCCAGAGTTTTCAGTATGAACTTCAGTGGTCTTGTCTTGCCACTTGTTTCCTAAAATGAGAGAACAGAACAATCTTTATGAATATTTGGGAGCTAACAATGCTTTGCCAAATGATACATGTTATTTATGCTGCAATAATTCACCAACTGATTCCCTTTTCACCTTCTACATAAATGACCAAAATAAACATGAGTTCTCTATTTGATTAACTTTAAAAACATCATTATTACCTATAGAAGACAGGTTTCTGAGGACTTCCAGCATCACATCTCTGTAAAGGTTCTTCTGAGAAGGATCCAGCAAAGCCCACTCCTCCTGGCTGAAGTTCACAGCCACATCCTCCAAGGTCACTGAGATCTAAAATATCCCACCAAATGTATAGTGGAGGCCAGGAGAGATTGACAGCATGAGAAATCTATACTCAACATGCATGGTGTTCACATGATTCCAGGAGGAACCCTAAGGTAAAGGATGAACTTTGGCTTATCATAACATGTTGCTTCATCCATTCTCTTGGTCAAATGTTCAACACTGGTTTAGTAACTAACAAACACCCTACACCAATGCAATATTTTGAAAATAGTGGAGACTATTGGCTGGAGAGAAGGGGTATTCCATACTATGAGTAATGACACATTTAATTGTCACCCTGATTGGATTAAAAGATACTGATGATTAATGAGATTCTGTGTGTGTCCATTCTGCAGTGGCCTGAGGGTATCAGACATTCACTTGTTCACTCTCCCAAAGTGGACTCTGCCAGTGATTCTCCAGGGAGTTTCCAGAACCTTTGGTCTGGACTAGGGCAGCACCATTGATCCCTCTTGTTCTGACCCTTCAGCCTCTTGGACTCTGCAGCAACTACTCTGAAAATTTTCCAGCTGCAGATGGCCACTGTGGACATCCAGCTTTGGGTCAAGTGCGCCAATCTAATAAGTCCCCTTTTATAATCAAACTTCCTCTTGATGCTGTTCCTCTAGAGAACACTGACTAGTAAACTATGTAAGCAAAAAATTCCTCTGAAAAACAAAGTCTAACTAATAAAGAAGTAAATAAACTACCAAGCCATGAAGTTTTACAAATATATAAGAAATAATAGTAAATGCTAAATACCATTTGGTCCATCAAATCTTTACTGCACTCAATTTCTTACACCCACTCCAACACTAGAAATTGGCTCCTCAGAAGGCAAACATCAGTGATTTATAGTCTTTCTTTGGTGAGTTCACAGGAAGTAAGACAGGCTCCCAGATCACTAACAGATTTAAAAGTGTCATCGTCAACAGTACATTGAGACTTCAAGAGTATCATAAACGTGCCTGACACAAATTAGACAACTTGCAGAAACTGGACCATTTCTTTGAGAGAGACAATCTCCTACAACTTACACACTAGGGGAATACACAAAACAATGAGCCCATGGCTGCTAAAAAAAAAAAAAAAAAAAAAAAAAACAGACTCAGTAACTAATTACTACCCAAAAAGGCAAGGCAAGGCTCTGACATCTCAAAAAGGCTTCCATGAGACACTTAAGAACTGCCACCAATTTTCTACTTTTTTTTCCAGAACATAGAAGCTGAGTGAACACCTCCTAATTCTTTCTGAGGCATACGTTACCATATTACCCAAATTAAGTAGATAAAGAAAAGTATTAAATAAAAAAGAAAACTAAGAATGATGCTCATAATTATAAATGCAAAATTTAATCATAAATGCAAAAAACTGTACAATCAAGCCGTCACACTCCAAATGTCTATGCAAATGATGTGAAAATTATGGGCACAGGAACACTCACTGCTGTGACTACAGCAGCCATATCCAAAACTGCCCAAAGCTAGATGCAAGGAAGATGCACCTTACAATAATGAATGGACAAGCTGCAGTTTAACCACATCAAAGAACATCACCCAGAAAATGACCTCTGCAGCCTGGAAAGGTACAGCACCCTTACAGGCAGACTGGTAAGTGAGAGAAGCCAGTTTCAAATGGAAAAGTGCAGTAAGATTCCAAGTCAAGAACATTCTGGAAAAGACAACATTACAGATGCACTAGAGAACTGATGGGTGCCAGGGACTTAGGGAACTGAGAGGGAGGAAGGAATGAGGAGGAGTGATGAACAGGTGGAACACAGGATTCCCAGAGCAGTAAAACTCTTCTGTATGACATTATCTTGTAAACTACGTGACACACACAATCACATCACACAGACGAGGAACCCTAAGGTAAAGGATAAACATTGGCTTATCATAATGTGTTGCTTCATCCATTCTCTTTATCAAATGTTCAACCCTGGTTTAGTAACTAACAAACACCCTACACCAATGCAATATGTTGAAAACAGTGGAGAGTACCAGCTGGAGAGAAGGGGTACTTTTTTTTTTTATTGTTGGTCGTTCAAAACATTACATAGTTCTTTATATATCATATTTCACAGTTTGATTCAAGTGGGTTATGAACTCCCATTTTTACCCTGTATAGAGATTGCTGTATCACATCAGTTACACTTCCATTGATTTACATATTGCCATTCTAGTGTCTGATGTATTCTGCTGTCTATCCTATTCTCTACTATCCCCCTTCCCCTCCTCTCCCCTCCCCTTTTCTCTCTCTACCACCTCTACTATAAATCATTTGAGAAGGGGTATTTTATACTATGAGTAATGGCACATTTCATTGTCACCTTGATTGGATTAAAAGATACTGATGGTTAATGAACTTCTGGGTGTGTCCATGAGGATGTGTCTACAAATGATTGGCATGTGGAACAGTGAACCAAACCAAACTGGAGAACCTCCTTAGGTATACGCAGCACCATCTAATAGGACGGTGTCTTGGGTGGAACAAAAGTTGGAAGAGGAAGGAAACAGCAGCAGAGCAAGCTCCTTTCTTCTCAATGGGTTCTTGATGGCTGCTACAATGGCCTGAGGATATCAGACTCTGCCTTCTTCACTCTCCCAAGGTGGACTCTGCCAGTGATTCTCCAGGGAGTTTCCAGAAACTTTGGTCTGGACTAGGGCAGCACCATTGATCCTTCTTGTTCTGAAGCTTCAGCCTCTTAGACACTGCAGCTACTACTTCTCAAGCTCTCCAGCTGCAGATGGTCACTGTGGACATCCAGCGTCAGGTCAAGTAGGCCAATCTAATGAATCCCCTTTGATAATCATGCTTCCTCTTGATGCTGTTCCTCTAGAGAACACTAATAAACTATGTAAGCCTAAAATTGCTCATAGAAACAAAGTTTATCTAATAAAGAAGTAAATAAACTACCAAGCCATGACGTTTTACAAATATATACATAAGAAACAATATTATATGCTAAGTACCTTTTTCATAATAATGTAAAAATAAAGCAAAGAGGAAGACTCATAGTTACAAATTTAAAAAGTATGAACAAATGCAGAGAAACTGATTTTGAATACTATTTTCATCTGGAAAGAAATTGGATGATAAGTCTTCAAAACTCATTCCAACTGCTGATGTAGAGGTGTGCACCTGTAATTTCAGCCACTAGGGAGGTCAAGGCAGGAAATGACAAAAGTTTGAGGCCAGTCTCAGCAACTTAGCAAGACACTCAGAAATTTAGTGAGACTGGTTTTCATCAAAAATAAAAAGGGGGTCAGGGACTGTATCTAAGTGGCAAAGCACTTGCTAACGTGTGTGAGGAACTGGGTATGATCCTCAGCACCACAGAAAAATAAATAAAATAAAGGTATTCTGTCCATCTACAACTATACAAAGTATATATTAAAAAAAAAGGAAAGAAAGAAAAATAAATAAATAAGAAGAAGGGCTGAGGATGTGCTCAGTGGTCAAGTGCCTGTAGGTTTATTCCACAGTAAAACTCCTACCCACCTCCAGAACGCTGCTCACAAATTGAAATTCATTTCTGGAGGAGAACTAAGCATGAGCAAGTCCATGACATCAATCCCCAGCCCTCAATAAGTGAGCAAATAAATAAACAACAGTCTACAATACTAATTCTCTTGGGCTGGAGAGTAGCTCGGTAGTAGAAAACTTGCCAAGCTTGTATGTGGCCCTCCCTCGGATCAATCTCCAGCAGGCCACACACACACACACTCACACACACACCAAAACAAACAAACAAAACTAAAATACATGTAATTATTATAATACAAAAGGTACACAATTAGAGGCATAAAATAAAACAAAATCAATGGAAAGACAACACACTTTCTCACAAAGAAGATTGAATATTCCCATGATCTATAATCTCTTAAAAAATACAAAGCATTTCAGTAAATTCTGTGAAATTTAGGGCATGATTTCCTGTATTTTGGAGGTAAACATAAGAAAAGCTACATCTAAAAATAAAAATAGTAGGGTTGGGGCCTCGGAATGTGGCTCAAGTGGTAGCCGGCTCACCTGGCATGGGTGCGGCCCGTGTTCTATCTTATAGCACCACGTACAAACAAAGATGTTGTGCCCGCTGAAAACTGAAAAATAAATATTAAAAACAAATTCATTCTCTCTCTCTCTCTCTCTCTTTATAAAAAAAAATAGGAGGGTTGGGATTCTGGCTCAGCAGTAGAGTGCTTATCTAGCACATGAGAGGCCCTAGGTTTGATCCTCAGCACCACATAAAAATAAATAAATAGGTATTCTGTCCAACTACAACAATAACAAAAAATACTTTTCAAAAAATGGGAAATACTAGACTGTATCTAAGACCAGCCAAAATGTTGTACAGGACAGAGAGAGTAGAGAGAGCATTTATGTTGCTCCCAAATTTCATAAGGTAAAAGGCCAGCTCCCAAAGAGGTGGCTCTAGGAGGAGGCACTTAGGAGGGAACAGGAATCAGGTGACATAGTGGGAGTGCTCTTGAGGGGATCAGCACCCTTATTTAGACAGTTGTATCGCTCCTTTCCAGAAAACAAGTGTCATTTACTATTTCACTGATATTCAGTGATTAAATGATCATAATTTTGTATTTCAGGTATTGCCAAAATTGTCCTTAAAATTTACAATGAAGACAGGTGTGATGGTGCACAGCTATAACCCCAGCAGTTCAGGAGTCTGAGGCCCTAGGTGATGTAGCAAGACTCTGTACCAAAACAAAGAATCTAAAAGGGGCTGGTGGATAATCAAATGTGAGTCACAGGTATCCATGACTCACCTACCATGATATGTCATAATTATTCTGATTTAAAATTTTGGAAAAAGAGAGGAAAGAGAGATAATGAATGACACATAAATCGGATGTGTTTTATTGTGTGTTAAAAAAGCCAACACAGCATTTGATTTTTACCCGTGTTCCAGTCTGCTAACATTATAACACCTATCTTTAATGTTATATTAATAAAACAGAGTCTGCACCTCACATGGAAGTAGCCTTAACCATCATGAATTTGTTTCAATAATGGGAGGGACATTTTTCTTATGTAAAAATACATCAAATTGAGATCAATGGTCCACTTTCATTTTTATCCATTGAAGCAGTTGAAAGCACCTTTCCAGAAGCCCATGTCACAGGGTTTTCACTTGCTTTGCTTTGCTCAAATTCCCTCCAAATCATGCAGTCTCCATCCCAGCAGCACTTACAATATCAAGAAATATGCTCTCCAAGAAAAAGAAATCTTTCTTTCCCAAGTCCCTTTTCTCATTTGGTCAACTCACTTTTGGTTGAATGAAATTTGTGTTTACCTCAGACTACAAATAAAAACAAATTACAAATCACAGCCAGTCACAGATGACACAAACACAGTTCTCCCTGGGGGCATGTTCCAGGGAGCAGAATACATCCGGGGAGCCCTGCAGTCTTCCCTAGGGTGGGCCCAGGATAGGTCAATGAAGGTCATTGACCTGTCCTTAAATCACACTATCACAGCAGATCAGAACCCAGGTTCTCTGCTAGAGGCCCTCTGTTCTCCCTGCAGGGTACCCAGGGTAGGGGCAGAGTGTACCAGGGTTCCACAGGACAGGAGGAGATACCCACCCTGTGGCACACACCAGGTTGACCCTGGGGCCCAGTGTACCAAGACTCCACAGCAGGGGGAGTTGCCAAACCTGCGGTGTACACCATGGTGCCCCTGTGCAGAGGGGTCTGATGGGAGCCCATGAGGCTGAGAGGGAGTATGTTCCCTGGTGGCCACCAAGGCCATCAGGAAAGAGGAACATGAGTGTGGAGAACTGAGGGGACTCTGAGCTCAGGCAGTGCAGGGAAGAAGGCGACAGTGAAGAGCAGATCCAGGAACAACTGGGGGGTTCCTGCTCAGGAAGTTCATCAGACCCAGCAGTAAATGGGCATCCATGCAAGTGCCTCCTGCTCCACAGTCATTAATAGACCCCAGGACCAGTGGTGTCCAGGCCTCCTGGGTAGAATGACCCCAGCAGAGCACAGCAAGAACTCCCAGAAGTTTATAGCAACAAGTAGGACCCCCTGCAGTACAGAGCAAGCACTGGCAAGCAGGACTCCTGGAGATTTATTGTCTGTAAGGTCAAGAGGTGTATTGCCTTCATGAAGGGTGACCACCTCCTGGTTGCTGCACCCACTGTGGATTTTGTCTGGGTCACGACTGCTGGGAAAGGAAGCTCTAAAGTGTCTAGGAACCTTGAAACCAGAGATGCTGAATCCCAATCAGAGACCCTGCTGTTATTGTTGAAAGAAAAATTCCTGGGTACCATGTGAAATCTTTTGCAAGTGGAGGCTCTATTAGTGATGCGGGGCAGAGGAGGCTGGATACCTGAGGAAGATTCAGGGAGCTGATTTATTAGCGGCAGGGTTCAGAAGGGTATCACCTAAAATTTTCTGGACTTTGATGTTGGAATTTCATTATCTTTACACCCAGTGGGAGGGGGTGGAGGTTTATTTTATTTTTGTAGTAGTCTACATAAATTTTTTTGGTTGTTCAAAGAAAGTGAATTTTTAATCACTTTTGAGATAATTCAGAGATCTTCCAAGCTTTACCAAAACAGAAGTAACATCATCACATCTTCATTCTAACATATTTTAATATTTTTGCAAAACATATCCTGATATTTGTTTTAAAGAAAATTATGGTGAGGGTCTCTGGAGAAGCTTATTTAAGATTCTTAGGTGCAGAAGGGGGCACCAATACATTAGGACATCCGACTGGGTCCCTCATTTCCTAGTTTTGATCACAGGCTGTGTATGAAGAAGAGCATCACACGATGTACCCAGGGCTACTGAGGTACCATGAACACAGAAACAAAACCAGCCTGGGTTTTCTGGCATATTCCACCTAAGTATTAGTCATGGGGTGAAAAGCTAAGGTGGATGTCAGTGGTTAAAATTCCCTGCTATTAAAGTTGTTTAAGAAAGGGACCAGGTGAAAATATGGGGGAAAACCTGCAGAGCTGCATCTACCAAAGTGGTCCTCAGTGGGGTCCACACGCACAGCAGCAGCAAACTCACCACCTGAGCTAGGGGAGGGCTCAGTGCTAGAGCACCTGTCTAGCAGGCACAAGGCAAGATTGGGTCCCTGGCACCAGGGAAAGAGAAGAAATAGAAAGGAACTCAATTGTGTACAGGGCAAAGTATATTTTGAGAAGATGCCTCTCCAAACAATACATACAAATTACAACTTTTATAATGCCTTTTAATGTGCCTACATACAACACAACACATGAGACTTAGAACAAACACGAGTGACACAGTGGTGGTCCCAGAGTCATCAACAGGCCGATAAGGCACCAAGGAAAAGGAAGAGGCCATTTGCAGGACACAAAAGGGCACATCTCTATGGTCCCAGCTGGTAGGAGGCTGAGGCAGGGTGACCACAAGTTTGAGGCCAGCGTCACCCCATCTCAAAAAATAACAATAAAAGGGCTAGGGGAAGCTCAGTGGTGGAGCACTCCTGGGTGAAATCTGAAGGAAACAAGGGAGGAAAGGAGGAAATAAGAGATATTTAGCCAATCTGTACAGAATGCTGGAGTGCACAGGCCTCAACTCACATACACAATGTGTAACCAAACTTTAAAAACACACAAAATAACTTGAGAATTCATGAAGTAATAATTTTTGAGAAAAAGTAGTGGGCTGTAATGTTGTAAGAAAAGTCAAAGAAATCAATAGTTGCATGACACAGTGAGGATGAAAGAACTGCACTAGGGAGGGTATGTAGAGAAAAGGGTGACTTGATCCTGTACATGCGTGTGCACGTGGGTGTGAGTGTGCATGTGTGGACGGCACAACTCACCTCTCCCAGGTGATTGCTTTTGTAGTTTAACTTGGTGCTCTAGAGAACACTCACATGAGCACCAGGCCACGTTCCATACTCTCTGAGACTCTGAGAAGTTGATTAGCTGGTGTCTGGTGCACAGAGGGAAAAATAAAATTGTTTTTTAAAAATAAATCTGTAATACTCTTAGTGATTACTTGCATTTCATTTTATCATAAGATCTTAACAGAAATGAATAGTTTGATTCCTTAAATACTAAAGCAGTTCTCCCACCCTGTTTTCAACAGAAATTACCTAAAATAACCTTTTTTTCAAGTGGACTTCAGTTTACTCCAACTGGAAATATAAAAATTTGGAGTATAAGGTGTGAATTAATGTTCTTGTGATGCTCAGAATCATTCTAGAATCTTAGAGCTTGAAGGGCATTCGTATACATAAACACATTAAAAAGTAATTCTTGCCTCTGAATCAATTAGGACTTGGAAACTCTCAGAAAGAAGGCACATATTGATTTACATCAAAGTTTCAAGAAACATCCAGGAGCCAGGCATGATAGCGCATCTGTAATCCCAGTGGCTATAGAATAAGAATCACTAGTTCAAACCCAGCCTCACCAACATACTGAGGCCCTTGGGAAGAATTTAAAAAGCACTTCAATAAAAACTTAATAAATAAATAAAAAGGGGTAGGAATGGGATCAGGGCTTGGCCACTTTAGATATGAGGATGGTGGTGGTGGTGATGATGATGATGATAATTACAATAGTAATGTTTATTTTCTCCTCTATGACCCTGGTAATTATATTTAAAACCTCTCACAGTTTTTATTTTGTCACAACATATATAAAAGTCATAAAAGTGGGCAAGATGAGAGAAAATGGACTCAAGGGAAGAAGAGAGATGAAAACTCTAAAACAGAATTAAAATGCTGCAAATACAGGTTAATACATTTTAAGTACAAATCTTTTGTACTATTGTATAGCATACTTCTACATACAAAATCATACTACACACTAGATTTTGCACACACATACAAAGTAAATATAAGATTATGTTATCATATTGGATAGTTGACTGCAAATGCAAAAAATACAGACAGAAAAATTAAATCTAAAAAGAAGAGATATTTAACTGGGAGAAACATGTTGCCTTCACATCTTCATGTTGACACAATTCCTACATCCAACCCAGGGTGCATTCTCATTACCTGTGAATAGAAAGAAATGAAGGCACACACCCTTTTTACACGCCTACACTGGTTTTCTCAAAAAAAGAGGATTCTTGCTGAAGGGGTTGCATGACTGTAATTCCACTGAAAAAGCAGGCTGAGGCAGGGGATCACAAGTCCAAAGTCAACCTCAGCAACATAGTGAGGACCTAAGCAATTCAGTGAGACCATGTCTAAATATTTGAAAAAAAAATTTAAAAAAAGTAGGATATGCCTCAGTGGTTAAGTGTCTCTGGGTTATATCCCTGGTACCAAAAAAAAAAAAAAAAAAGTAAAAGAAATTAAAATAAAAAATTCTCAAGTCTATATAAGTCTAGATGGATTTGAAACAACTGAAGGTCTCACCACATTTTTATATACAAGGCTTTTCCCCAGAGTGAGTTCTTCCATGATGTTCAAAAAGAACATGGAAAAGTGAAAGTGTAACCACATTGTTTAAAGAACAGAAGGGTTTTCCTGATGTGAATCCCTTTATGTCTTTGAAGGAAACCATGAAAGCTGCATACTGCCCCACATGGCTTTTCCACAGGATTTTCCACAGTATGAGTCCTTTCATACAAGTGAACAAAACGGAAACACTTGAACACTTACTTGCATATGATTTATTCATTTTGGCATGAATCTTTCAAGAAGAGTCTTCTCAGACCTTATAAAAAACTGGGAAAATTAGAAGACTTCCCACATTAATCACATTCTCAGGGCTTCTCTCTGTGAGTATTTTCGTATAAAAGAAGGAAAGCGGGACTAGGATGGGAAGCTGACAGAATGTACCCAATCTTCCCCGTGCTGAGGGTTGTTTTCCAGTGTGAGTGAAATGACTTTGAAGGCAACAAGGAAAATGGAATGATTTTCCGAATTTTTCACATTTAAAGCATTATTCAGTTAGACCTAGTAGTGTTTGCCTTTAATCCCAGAGACTCAGGGTCTGAGGCAGAAGGATCACAATTGTGATGCCAAACTCAGCACCTAAGCAAGGCCCTAAGGACCTCTGCAAGTCCCTGTCTCAAAACAAAAGGGAAAAAGGTTGTGGCTCTGCTGGGGTCCTGAAGGATGAGTGGTGTTGACAAAAAGATGAGACAGGAGTCATTCCATTGGAGCAATCTCCAGAGAGAGAGCTAATGCAGCTTTCTCTGGGTGATCTTTTATTGCAATTTTTCTCATCACTGGAGATTCAGATATGCCATTGATTATACAATTGAATTTCGGGGCTGGGGATGTGGCTCAAGCGGTAGCGTGCTCGCCTGGCATGCGTGCGGCCCGGTTCGATCCTCAGCACCACATACCAACAAAGATGTTGTGTCCGCCAAAAACTAAAAAATAAATATTAAAAATTCTCTCTCTCTCTCCTCTCTCACTCTCTCTTAAAAAAAAAAAAAAAAAAACAAAGGCATACTAAGCATTATACATAAGAAAATTGAAGAAAATACCTGAGCAGAAAACTAGTATTTCAAATAATTAAAAAAAAAAAACAATTGAATTTCCATTTTTCCAGGATATGACCTTTAATTATTTAATTATTAAAAGTACAGAATCATTAATAAAATGCATCACTAATTTACATTTTTTAGATTTTCCCAAAATTTACTATTTTCTTATTAACTAATGCCAAACTACGTAACCAGATTCTAAGTCTCCTAACCTGTCATTAAACTTAAAATTTAAAGTACACCTTTACTTTATTTCTAATCTAAAATTCCCATCTAAAAACGCCCCCTTAAATCTTATACTTAAAATATCCTAAAGTTTATAAATCATTCTTCAAACATATCAGAAACCCATACAACTAAAAACTTAAGAATTTCTAAACCCCAAAATGTAAATAGGATAATATTTCTAACATTGTTGTAAAAATATATCTTATAAAGCTACTTAAATTAATTCCTAAATTTATTCTCATAAAACTGGTTGAGCTGCTTTCTCAAAGACTTTCTTTGTTTCTCAGTCAAGGGGCACTAGTTCTCATATCTTTATAATTTTTCTCAATATAAAATAAGTTGTGGGGCTGGGGATGTGGCTCAAGCGGTAGCATGCTCGCGGTCCGGGTTCGATCCTCAGCACCACATACAAACAAAGATGTTGTACCCGCTGATAACTAAACAATAAATATTAAAATTCTCTCTCTCTCTAGCTCTCTCTTTAAAAAAATTAAAATAAATAAGTTGTAAACATCAGTCCACTTCCCGCCAATATTAACTATATTCATCATAAAACCCTATGTAAAGTAAAAAAGGGCTTATAAAAAGAGAAGATTATATCTTTAAATGTTTTAACTTTCCTAAGTGTATAATATAACTTTCCTCAATCAAAAATGAGACTACACATGGTGGGCTTTGTAAAATAAGCATAATGATTAGGTTTTCTAAGAGGCTGGAAATATGAGCTTGGGTTTTAGTTGATATAATCAATGCGGTGCCCTTTCAGAGGATGTTTGTTGTCCATTATCAGATTTGTCCTCAGTGTACTGAGATAGAAGAACAGCCTTCTACTTTGTCCTTGATATGCTGAGGGGAAGAAGAACAGCCTTCAATGCATGAACTACCTGTTATGGTCTAGCCATCTGATATTTAATTTGTTTGGCATTTAACACACTCATGCCTCCTGTCAGAAACATAAGCACGAAAATGAAAAGTCCCAATTATTTAATAAAAGGGTCTCATGGTTTCAGATTCCCACCAACCAGTGTGGCTTTGCCAGCATTAATTGTCACTGTGACCCTGTCAAGACAGTGAGTGGGAAATCGCCTTCACTATGGCTCAGTAATAAATGACCAGCAGACTAAATCCCCAGTACTATCTATAGGTAGATTCAAACATGTGAGCACTTTCTTCTCTTTGAATTGGACAAGAAATATTGATTTACCATATTTCACATTCAATGAATTTTTCTTTTTTTTTTTCTAAGAATTTTTCTACAGAAAACTTCTTACATGTTAATGAGTGAAAGCTTATTAACAGAAGACTTTGCCAATTGTTTTCATGACTATGATTTCTCTGCACTATGGGTTGCTTCATGTAAGTGAAGCTGAGCAGATGTAACAAATGCTTTTCCACATATTTTACAACCATAGAGCTTCTCTCCGATATGTGTTCTTCCATGTCTTTGAAGGTCACTGGAACTAGCAAAGGCTTGGCCACACTGCTTACACTCATAGGGCTTCTCTCCAGTATGCATTCTTCGATGAACCTGAAGGTAATTGGATGTAGAAAAGGCTTTGCCACACTGCTCACACTCATAGGGCTTTTTGCCAGTATGAGTTTGTTCATGTGAGTGAAGGCTATTGGATCTAGCAAAGGCTTTGCCACACTGCTTACATTCATAGGGCTTCTCCCCAGTATGTGTTCTTCTATGTCTGTGAAGGCTACTGGATGTAGCAAATGCTTTGCCACACTGCTTACATGCATAATGCTTTTCTCCAGTATGAATTTTTTTATGTAAATGAAGGCCAGATGAACGAGCGAAGGCTTTGCCACACTGCTTACATGCATAAGGCTTCTCTGAAGTATGAATTGTTTTATGTGAGTGAAGGCCAGAGAAACGAGTGAAGGCTTTTCCACACTGCTTACACTCATAGGGCTTCTCTCCAGTATGCGATCTTCTATGAATCTGAAGGAAACGGGATCTAGCAAAGGCTTTCCCACACTGCTTACATTCATAGGGCTTTTCTCCAGTATGAGTTTTTTCATGTGAGTGAAGCTCACTGGATCTAGTAAAGGCTTTGCCACAGGGCTTACATTCATAGGGCTTCTCCCCAGTATGTGTTCTTTCATGTCTGCGAAGGCTATTGGACCTAGCAAAGGCTTTTCCACACTGCTTACAAGCATAAGGCTTCTCTCCAGTATGAATTTTTTTATGTGAGTGAAGGCCAGAGAAACTACTGAAGGCTTTTCCACACTGCTTACATTCAAAGGGCTTCTCTCCTGTATGTGTTCTTCCATGAATGTGAAGGGAAGTGGATGTAGCAAAGGCTTTGCCACACTGCATACATTCATAGGGCTTCTCCCCACTATGAGTCCGCTCATGTGTCTGAAGGTAGGAAGAAGTACTGAAGGCTTTCCCACATTGTTGACATTCATACGGCTTCTCCCCAGTATGAGTTTTTTCATGTCTGTTAAGTATAGAGGACTGAGTGAAGGCTTTGCCACACTGCTTACATTCATAGGGCTTCTCTCCAGTATGTTTTTTTTCATGTATGGAAAGGTAACTGGAACTAGAAAAGAAATTGCCACACTGCTTACATTCATAGGGCTTCTCTCCAGTATGCGTTCTTCTATGAATCTGAAGATAACTGGATGTAGCAAAGGCTTTGCCACACTGCTTACATTCATAGGGCTTCTCTCCAGTATGCGTTCTTCTATGAATCTGAAGATAACTGGATGTAGTAAAGGCTTTGCCACACTGCTTACATTCATAGGGCTTTTCTCCAGTATGGGTTATTTCATGTGAATGAAGGTGACTGGATGTAGCAAAGGCTTTTCCACACTGATTACACTCATAGGGCTTCTCCGCAGTATGTGTTCTTTCATGTATTTGAAGGTCACTGGAGCTAGCAAAGGCTTTCCCACACTGCTTACAATCATGAGGCTTCTCTCCAGTATGTGTTCTCTGATGGATTCTAAGTAAACTAGGATAAGCAAAGTCTTTCCCACATACCTTACATTTGAAACGTGCATTCCCCATGTGTGTGATCCTGTGCCTTTGAGGACTTGTGTGTGAAATAAAGGTTTGACCACCTTGTTTACATTGATAGAGTTTCTTTCCAGAATGAATTCTTTCATGTCTTCTAAATAAAGAGGAGAAACGAAAGGCTTTCCCACATACCTCACATTGAAAAGGTTTACCTCCACTTTGTGTTCTCATGTGTCTTTGAACACCTGTGGGAGAAGATGAGGCTTCACCACATTGTTGATATTCATAGGGTTGCCACCCAGTATGAGTATCTTCATGCCTTTGAATGTCACTGGAACAACTGGGGACGTTCCCACATACTGTACTTTCATAGAGTCCATCTCCAGTTTGTATTAACATTTGTGTGTGAACACTTTTGAGAGAAACCAGGGATTGCCTGTGCTGTTTAAATTCACATGTCTTCTCTTCACATTCCTCGTGCTTGTAGCTTTTGTGTTCAGGGTGAGATGTGATCTGCCTGTGAAGGAATGAAGGGCATATGAAGTCTTTGGCACACATATAACAACCACATGGATTTACTCTATTAATTTTTTTTTTTTTGTCCAGTTAAGAACTGCAATCTCATTGAAAGTTTCCCCACACTATCTTCTTGGCTATTGAAGTTTACCACATGGCTTCTTTGAAGAATGACCAGCACATTATCAATGCTTGATTCATTCATGATTTTATATTTATTCATGGGTCCTAGGCTTACATTACTACCAACATCAGGTAAAGGCTAGGTTTTCTGATTTGTTCAAATTGCCTGAAACTCAAGATATTGAAAGGAAACATTCCTTTGCAATGCAGCTTCCCTATGCTAATTATCTAAATAGTGATATTCACATGCAATTTTATAAACTTTTGGCATGCCAAGTACTTGGAAAAGACTGAATATCTGTTAAAGTTAAGTATATATTTCTAGTAAAAAAAAAAAAAACTCTTATAAGAATAAATACATTTCAAATTGTGCATACTTCTTGGGTTGGTCTGTTTTAAAAATTATATGACATTCTCACATTCCCTCAAGAACTCCTCTTGTGAGCACAATTACCTTAGAATGATCTCGGAATTTTTGATCTCATCTTCAATGTTTTTTTCATGCCATTTGTTTTCTAAAATGAGAAACCAGAACAATATTTATGAATTTTTAGGAGACAGAAATGCTTTGCCAAACTTGTAGGTGCCTTTTATGCTGCAATAATTCTACAATGGATTCCCTTCTCATGTTCTGTACAAATGACCAAAATAAACATGAGTTCTCTATTTGATTTAAAAAAAAAATCATTATTACCTATAAAAGCCAGGTTTCTGAAGACTTCCAGCATCACATCTCTGTAAAGGTTCCTCTGGGAAGGATCCAGCAATGCCCATTCCTCCTGGGTGAAGTTCACAGCCACATCCTCAAAGGTCACTGAGATCTAAAATATTCCACAAATGTTTACTGGAGGTCAGGAGAGAATGACAGCAGAAGAAATATGTACTCAAAATGCTTGGTGTCCACAGGATTCTCTGAAATTCTGATTAATTCCATGATTTGGTCCATCAAATCTTTCCTGCAGTCAATTTCTTACACCCATTCCAACACTAGAAATTGGCTCCTCAGAAGCCAAGCATCATAGTGATTTATACCCTTCCTTTGGTGAGTTCACAGGAAGTAAGACAGACTCCCAGATCACTCCTAACTTCTCTATTGGTTTCACCTCTATTACATGTTCTAGAATCGTCCTGTGTGGTACAGACCTAATATAAGCACTTCTGATAGTAGTGATCTTTAGAAAAGAAAGGTGTTGAGTAGGAAATTGCAGGAATCATGAAACTAAGCATTTGAGAGACATTCTGGTGGCTCCGTGTACCTACAAGAATAATATAGATAACATGGAATTTACTGATGTCTTGTTTCCTCTGAAAGTCTATTGTTCCATACTTAAAGAAATGCCTAGAACCAGCCACCACCCACACTCTCTGGGCATGGGGTCACTAAGGAGATTCCTTCACAGACAACATTTTGACAACTTTTCACACAAGTTGTCACAATGTGTTAACTGGAGATTGAGCTCATCCTGTGTGATTACACTAAGAACAACTAGAAGTTTACAGGTGCTTTACTCAAGAACAAATTAGTCAACTAGCTTACTATTAAATGACCAAAACATGAGTTCTCTATTTGATTAGTTTATTTATTAATAAACACAATAATTTTATAATTTCCTGTAGTTACTGTAAAACCAGATCGAGTAAGTGAAAGATGGCACGTCTTAGAAATAACTCGATGACCCAAAAATGTCACCTTGTCCAAATGACAGTCTTACAAAGTTTTATAACTCTCAAAAGAATCTTCTTAATAAACAGCAGGCACTATTTTTCTAAGTCTCATAGCAACAATGAATGTCCAATGACTCTCAAACTCTTCTTAACAGCAGCTGGTTCACTACCATAATGTACAGTCATGAGACACATACCAATGCTCTGTTTGAGGACATTTTGATCAATGTTGGGCCACATGTGCAATGGTTGTCTGTTGTGAAGGACATTCATCCTGGGTGTAGGAATGGTGCTGCAAACACACCTAAGGCAGAAGCTCTTCCAGAGTGTGGTAAAGCAACAAGTTTCTAGCCCAGAATCCTGAACTATGCCACACAGTCTGGGTGTGTAAAGGCCACCATTCACATCTGTAAGCATGCTATGATGTCTGCACCGTGATGGAACAGGCAAAAAGAAAATGTCCCTGCCACTGACACAGAACCATACTCAGGGACTGAAAACATACAGAACCACTCCAAACAATCAAGAATGCACAATTACACCCAGAGACAGCAGCCTACCTCTGTGATGACAATGATGGAGACAGGAGGGCTTCATGGGCTTCAACCAAAGGGGAAGGACACTGAGGTCTCAGGGTCACATCAACACTTCACATGAAGTAAGCCACACCCCTACAAGTGCTACACTACAAGTGAAATCCCATGTATGCTCAAAGAACATGGGAGCTAAAGCAGAAATCAGATCAGAAGCAGCTGAAGAGCCTCCAGGGAAGGGGACCTGAAACACAGGACTCTAAACAAATACAGGACAAAGAGGTGACTCAAGAGAAAAGGTGACCATTTTTGTTGTTGTTGTTTTTATCATTATTATTTAGTTTTTGGCGGACACAAGATCTTTGTTTGTACGTGGTGCTGAGGATTGAACCCAGGCCGCACACATGCCAGGTGAGCATGCTACCGCTTAAGCCACATCCCCAGCACCAAGGTGAACATTTTTAAGGAATACAATGTAAAAGTCCATCATGGGAAATTCATAGAGAGCACCAGATATGGTGCTGTATTGGTATCTAAGTGATCAAACACACATTTCTGAAAAGGAGCTAAAAGCAATCATTGAAACTGCTGCTTCAAGAAACCAGAGAAAGAAGAGCAAGGAAACCTAAATTAACCACAGGAAGGTAACAGAGAAGGTGTTGATGAAACTGCAACCAGGAAATCCACAGTCTGCAAAATCAAGTTCTTCATGAACATTAGCATAGCTGATAAACTGACATAAGGCTAAGAATACAGAGGACAGGGACTGGGGTTGTTACTCAGTGGAAGAGTGTTTGCCTAGTGCTTGGGAGAAAGTGGGTTCAATCCTCACTGACACATAAATAGAAAGAAATAAAAGTATAAAATATACAAAAAATTAAAGAAAAAAGCAAAGAGGACTGAAAACCTACTAACAGATTTGAAAGTGTCATCATCAACAATGCATTGGAATTGAAGATTATCATAAACGTGCTTGACACAAATTAGAAACTTGCAGAAACTGAACCATTTCTTTGAGAGAGACAATCTCCTACAACTTACACACAAGGGGAATACACAAAACAAATGAGCCCATGGCTGCTGAAAAAAACAGACTCAATAACTAATTACTACCCAAAAAGGCAAGGAAAGGCTCTGACATCTCAAACAGGCTTCCATGAGACACTTAAGAACTGCCACCAATTTTCTAATTTTTTTATTTCCAGAACATAGAAGCTGAGTTAACACCTCCTATTTCTTTCTGAGGCATAAGTTACCATATTATCCAAATTAAGTAGATAAAGAAAAGTATTAAATAGAAAAGAAAACTATGAATGATGCTCATAATCATAAATGCAAAATTTAATCACAAATGCAAAAAACTGGGCTGGGGATGTGGCTCAAGTGGTAGCACGCTCGCCTGGCATGCATGCGGCCCGGGTTCGATCCTCAGCACCACATACAAACAAAGATGCTGTGTCTGCCAAAAACTAAAAAATAAATATTAAAAATTCTCTCTGTTTCTCTGTCTCTCTCTCTCACCTCTCTAAATAAATAAATAAATGCAAAAAACTGTACAATCAAGCCATCACACTCCAGGTGTCTATGCAAATGATGTGAAAATTATGGGCACAGAAGCCCACACTTCAGTGACTACAGCAGCCATATCCAGAACTGCCCAAAGCTAGACGCAAGGAAGATGCACCTTTCAATAATGGAGAAGCTGCAGTTTAACCACATCAAAGAACATCACCCAGAAAATGACCTCTGCAGCCTAGAAAGATACAGCACACTTAAAGGCAGACTGGTAAGTGAGAGAAGTCAGTTTGAAATGGCCAAGTACAGTAAGATTCCAAGTCAAGAACATTCTGGAAAAGACAACATTATACATGCAGTAGCAGAACTGATGGGTGCCAGGGACTCAGGGAGCAGAGAGGGAGGGAGCAATGAGGAGGAGTGATGAACAGGGGGAACACAGGATTCCCAGAGCAGTGAAACTCTTCTGTATGACATTATCTTTTAAATTACATGACACACAATCACATCACACAGACAAGGAACCCTAAGGTAAAGGATGAACTTTGGCTTATCATAACATGTTGCTTCATCCATTCTCTTTATCAAATGTTCAACCCTGGTTTAGTAACTAACAAACAACCTACACCAATGCAATATGTTGAAAACAGTGGAGAGTACCAGCTGGAGAGAAGGGGTGAGTAATGGCACATTTAATTGTCATCTTGATTGGATTAAAAGATAACGATGATTAATCAGCTTCTGGGAGTGTCCATCAGGATGTGTCTAAACATGATTGGCATGTGGAACAGTGAACCAAACTGAAGAACCTCCTTAAGGTAGGCACCACCATCCAATAGGACCCTGTCTTGGGTGGAACAAAAGTTGGAAGAAGAAGGAAGCAGCAGCAGAGCAAGCTCCTTTCTTCTCAATGGGTTCTTCTTCTTCTTCTTTTTTTAATATTTATTTATTTTAGTTTTCAGTGGACACAACATCTTTGTTTGTATGTGGTGCTGAGGATCGAACCCAGGCCGGACGCATGCCATGGGAGCACGCTACCACTTGAGCCACATCCCCAACCCCCTAAATGGGTTCTTGATGGCTGCTGCAATGGCCTGAGGATATCAGGCTCTGTCTTCTTCACTCTCCCAAAGTGGACTCTTACAGTGATTCTCCAGGGAGTTTCCAGAACCTTTGGTCTGGACTACAGCAGCACCATTGATCCCTCTTGTTCTGAGGCCTCAGCCTCTTCGACTCTGTAGCTATTGCTTCTCAAGCTCTCCAGCTGCAGATGGCCACTGTGGACATCCAGCTTCGGGTCAAGTAGGCCAATCTAATAAGTCCCCTTTTATAATCACACTTCCTCTTGATACTGTTCCTCTAGAGAACACTGACTAATAAACTATGTAAGCCTAAAATTGCTCATAAAAACAAAGTTTATCTAATAAATAAACTACCAAGCCATGGAGTTTTACAAATATATACTTAAGAAACAATATTATATGCTAAGTACCTTTTTCATAATGATGCAAAAATAAAGCAAAGAGGAAGAGTCATAGTTACAAATTTATGAGCAAAAGCATGGAAACTGATTGTGAATACTATTTTCATCTGGAAAAATTTGGATTATAATTCTTCAAAACTCATTCCAACTGCTGGTGTAGAGGTGTGCATCTGTAATTTCAGCCACTAGGGAGGTCAAGGCAGAGAAATGGCAAAAGTTTGAGGTCAGTCTCAGCAACTTAGCAAGACACTCAGAAATTTAGTGAGACTGGTTTTCATCAAAAATAAAAAGGGGGTCGGGCACTGTATCTAAGTGGCAGAGCACTTGCTAACGTGTGAGGCACTGGGTATGATCCTCAGCACCACAGAAAAATAAGCAAAAAAAAAAAAATGTATTCTGTCTATCTCCATCTATACAAAATATAAAAAAAAGAAAAGTAAAAGAAATAATAAATAAATAAGAAGAAGGGCTGAGAATTTGCTCAGTGGTCAAGTGCCTGTAGGTTTACTCCCCTGTAAATCACTTGCCCACCGCCAGAACGCTGCTCACTAATACAAATTCATTTCTGGAGGATAACTAAGCATGAACAAGTCCATGGCATCAATCCCCAGCACTCAATAAGTAAGCAAATAAATAAACAACAGTCTACAATACTAATTCTCTTGGGCTGGAGAGTAGCTCGGTAGTAGAAAACGTGCCAAGCATGTATGTGGCCCTCCCTTGGATAAATCTCAAGCAGGCGAAACACACACACACACTGAAATACAAGTAATGAGAGATAAAAATGATTATAATACAAAAGGTACACAATTAGAGGCATAAAACACAACAAAATCAATGGAAAGACAACACACTTTCTCACAAAGAAGATTGAATATTCCCATGATCTACACTCTCTTAAAAAACACAGAGCATTTCAGTAAATTCTGTGAAATTTAGGGCATGATTTCCTGTTATTTTGGAGGTAAACATAAGAAAAACTACATCTAAAAAATAATAGACTGTATCTAAGACCAGCCAAAATGTTGTACAGGACAGAGAGAATGGAGAAAGAGCATTTATGTTGCTCCCAAATTTCATAAGGTAAAAGGCCAGCTCCCAAAGAGGTGGCCCTAGGATGATGCATTTAGGAGGGAACAGGAATCAGGTGACATAGTGGGAGTGCTCTTGAGGGGATCAGCACCCTTATTTAGACACATGTATCTCCCCTTTCCAGAAAATGAGTGTCATTTACTAATTCACTGATATTCAGTGATTAAATGATCATACTTGGATATTTCAGGTATTGCCAAAATTGTCCTTAAAATTTACAATGAAGACAGGTGTGATGGTGCACAGCTGTAACCCCAGCGGCTCAGGAGTCTGAGGCCCTCGGCTATGTAACAAGACTCTGTACCAAAACAAAGAATTGAAAAGGGGCTGGTGGATAAGCAACTCTGGGTTCCATGCCTGATACCAAAAAAACACAGTTAACATGAACCTGCCAAGTCCAGACAACAACAGTGAAAAAACTGTCATCCCTTTGTCATCACCTTCTGAAGGACAGATACTAGTTTTCATGAAATCACATTCATAAAGTTATCCACCACTATTTTTGTAGAATTGGACTCAAATTCTGCAGCAATAATGCAAGACAGAGTTTCTCTGTATCTTACGTGGCATTTTGGAATCTAGGGTTGGATTTCAATTTGAAATCACTGAAAAGACAAGATTGAATCTAACAAACTTTCTGTACATACTCAGGGGTAGCAAAAGGTAAATTAGGTAATTAGATGTTTTCATTTTCATTCCTTTTTTTTTCTTTTGATACCCCCGAGATGAAAACCAGAGACATTTTACTACTGATCCACATCCCCAGTCATTTTTATATTTTATTTTGAGATGCAGTCTCACCAGGTTGCATAAGGCCTGGATAAGTTGCTAAGGCTGCCCTCAAATTTACAACACTCCTGATTAGCCTCTGGAGCAGGAAGGATCACAGGTGTGCACCACTGCAACTGGCTGTAAGTTGGGATTTGTAACAATGGAAATGTAACTAGACTTTTTAAAATCCACTTCTTTCTTATCTCTTTAATAATAGTCTATCCCATTTGGCTCTGAATAAATAAACCTGGGCCTCAGATAAGTGAATACAACATTTCAAAGTGATACACAGAGAACTTTGGTGCTGAGGGAGCACACATGTGTCAGGCTCAAGGGGCAGAAAAGGTCCCTGACACCTGGGACCTGCTCCCTCCAGGATCACTCTCCCATGAACCTGGACCATGACTCCAGTCTATGAGACTTTCAGATTTACACAGCTCTGCACTGGGGTGGGTGGTCCTTATGCTCTGGGAGAGGTTGCGCCCCTTCACACTGTGTGACTGAAAGGGCAGGAGTCACTGGTGACCTGGACCCTCAGCACCAGCATCCACAGGCTGACTGTCCACCTGTCTTCAAGGAATGGGAACAGGGCTTCGGAAAAACAAGGTCCCAAGGACGTAGCTGTCTAGATGAGGCCTGTTCCAGGAGATTCCTCAACCCAGAGGCCCCAGCAGCTTCCCTGAGAGGCTGCACCCCACACCTCAGGCTGTCCTCTAGGAGGAGCTGACCCAGGGCCTGAAGTTCTGTTCACCCTGCAGGGACCAGGGCAGCTGTGGGCACTTTGTGGAAGCTCCAGCAGAGGACAGTGGCTGAGGATATGGGACCCTGTGAGGTGTTTAAAGGGAACCTCTTCCCAAGACATCTGACATGGTGTCTACACCTAAGGAAGATAAAAGGAGAAGCTGTAAACTCACATTCTCTATACAGTTGCATCTACATCAAAGAACCTTCAAAGTACTTGACTTTGGCCAACCAGACCACCATGAGGGTGGAAAGGCAGGGTTCTGTATGGAGAGCAATAATTATCTTGGGCGATCTTAAGTCCTTTCATAGCCAATTATCTTGATTTCTGTATCAGACCACAATTCTTGAAACTTCTCAGAATATATCACTAACCTTACCAGATGCCTAGTCTCCAAAACCTACCAAAGCTCGGAATGCAATAACAGACATAGAGAAGAAATTTTCTCTATTTTATTTTCTGTACCCCATCAATCTGATGTTCCCACCAAAGCAATTGGTTAATGTAGTGATACACAAGTTCCTTTTATAGAAGTTCATGTAGGCCAGGCACAGTGGCACACAACTGTAATACCAGCAGCTTGAGAGGCTAAGGTAGGAGGATTGCTATATTTAAAGCCAGCCTCAGCAACTTAGTGAGACCATAAGGAACTTAGTGAGATCACATCTGAAAATACAATGTAAAAAGGGATGGCGATGTGGCTCAGTGTTTAAGTGGCCCTGGGTTCAATCCCTGGTAGAAGAAAGAAAGAAAGAAAAGAAAGAAGAAAGAAAGAAAGAAAGAAAGAAAGAAAGAAAGAAAGAAAGAAAGAAAGAAAGAAAGAAAAGAAAAGAAAGAAAGAAAGAAAGAAAGAAAGAAAGAAAGAAAGAAAAGAAAGAAAGAAAGAAAGAAAGAAAGAAAGAAAGAAAGAAAGAAAGAAAGAAAAGAGGGACACATACATCATTCAGGTAACTTGAATCCATGTTCCTTAGTATGGTCGTTAATATTTCAGTTTAAATGAACTATTTTCTGTAGCTGGGGTTGTCAATGCCTTTAATCCCAACAGCTTGGGAAGCTGAGGCAGGAGGATCACAACTTTCAGGCCAGGCTGGGCAACATAGCCAGATCCTTTCTGAAAATCATATAGAAAAGAGCTGGGGATGAAGGACAGCAAATGAATCAGACATTATTATAGTGGCATCCCCTTTTTTCACAGCAAATGTTAACTGGGTTTCTCCAGAAATCTTCACCATGGCTAATTTTAGAACTCTCCACAAAAGAGTGACCACAAAAAAGTTCAGTGTAGACAAACTTCCTATTTTTGTGTTGCCCTATTTTACTGGGCCTCTAGTATGAAAGAAATTAGCACTCCAAGTGCTGGACTCAAACTTCCCTTACTAGTTTTACACACTTGTATCCAGTATAGTAGTTCATAGAAATGTGAAAACAAGGCCTCTGGCCTTGAGCTGGGCTTCACAGAGAAGTCACCAACTGGGCTCCATGGAAACAGCTGGTGGGGGAGGAAAGAAAGGGGAGAAGAAACTCTCCCTTTCTCAGGTGCTGTCCTTGAAGGGTTAACTTGCCCAGAACAGAGAAAGAAAAAGATGCTTTTATGTGTGTGATGTGACAACTTGACTATGGCGACTCCATTTTGTGAACTCAGCTATGACACTCAAAAAGGTCATGACTGGGGCAGTATGCATTCTTTTGTTCATGAAAATCCCCCAAGAACACAGAAACCTATGGTACCAACTGGGGACTAACTGACTACAACTTTCCAGCTTGCTGGCATTGCCTGAACCCCAAACGTCCCATTTGTGGTTTTTGTGCTTAAATATGGAGCCAAATGAAGGCAGTGGCACCACTCTGACCATCTCATTGTTTTGAGAGCAGAGTGTCTGCCACTGGCCAGCAATAAAGGCTTAACTGGAAAGAGACTGTGTTGTCTGAGAGTTATTTGTGGGTGTCAGTATTACAATGTGAACTTCTGAGTCCCTCCCCTTACATGCTGGGTATAAGATTCTGAAACCACCTGAACTTGGGGTTCAGGGGATGGATTGATTGATTACAGCAAAAGCAGTGCCCTCTGAGACTGGCTGAAGCCAGATTAAACTGTTTCTGGCTATCTTCAGTGTCTTGCCTCCTTTGTCCCTACATCATTATTACCCTGTGTGCTTACGGGACTACACGACTGGGGTGACTCTACATCATGGACTATCAGAAAAGGGAGCAGTTATACTCTATTGATGGAGCCCAGGATTCCATATCCCTGGGATCTATAAACAACGACTTTATTCCTTTTAAAGCAGTTATTTTGAGCAAACACAACGAAGTGTTAAGTGATTATTCTTTCTCCTCAAGTATAATATTCACAAATGGAAAACAAATGCTTTCAAAAGTGTCCTTCTTGCCAGGGACAGTGGCACAGGCCTGTCATTCCAGATATGTGGGAGGCTGAATCAGGAAGATCAAAAGTTATGGCTGGGGAGGGAGGGAGGAAAAAAGAGAAGGAGGGAGGGAGGAAAGGAAGGAGGGAGGGAGGAAAGGAAGGAGGGAGGGAGGGAGGAAAGGAAGAAAGGAGGGAGGGAGGGAGGGAGGAAGGAAGGAAGGAAGGAGGGAGGGAGGGAGGGAGGAAGGAAGGAAGGAGGGAGGGAGGAAGGAAGGAGGGAGGGAGGGAGGAAGGAGGGAGGGAGGAAGGAGAGAGGGAGGAAGGAAGGGAAGGAAGGGAGGGAAGGAAGGAGGGAGGGAGGAAAGGAAGGAGGGAGGAAGGGAGGGGGGAAAGGAAGATTCTTTTCAATATTTCAATAGATGGGAAGGTGGGTTTTAGAGGCAGGAGGCGCCTGCAATTTGGGGGACCTACAGCAGCCTCCGGAGGAGCTCCCCTGGGAGTAGGAGGGTGCATTTGTGGCCCTGCTTCCTCCACGTTGGGAAGCGTGGGTCGGGCCACCAGTAGGGAGCAAAGGGGACACCAGGGACCTGAGCCGCCCTTCCAAACCCAGGGAACCAGGGGACAGGGCCCAGGGCCACCCGAGAGCGTGGACTCCTCCACCCTCCGCAGCTCACCCCCGCGCCGGGCCCCAAGGCAGGTGCTGACCCTGCACCTCCAGCCCTGGTCGCAAACTCACCATTTTTGGCTTCCGTGGTGCCCAGCGTCCTCTGGAGGAACCTCCGGGCACCCGAGATCCCCGGGGACACCAGCAGCGGCAGAATCACCTGGGTTACCGGAGCAGAGAACTCGACTGGAGAAGGACTAGCCCAGTCCGTAAGGAAGAACAGCCAGCGAGATTGCGGAAGCCCGCCCTCCCTCTTCCTCTGCGCACTGATTGGACAGTTGCTCCAGCTTCCCGGATGGATGGGCTCCAGGCCCGCCTCTGCATCGTGACTGACAGCTAAGATCATCCAATCATGGGCTGAAATTGGGTAGAGTGACAGATACTTGGCCCCAGCCCTTTTCAGGCGGAGCTTCCCGGCTGTGCTGGGAACTAATCCAGGTGGGAAGCCTTGGCTTAGCCTCTGGTACAGAGGTGACACCTGGCGCTGAGCTAGGCCTGAATTGACCTCTCATTAAGGGCCCCCCTCCCTTGTGTTCTTTCCTTATCAGTGGTTCAGAGGCACCAACATTTTCAAGAAAAGCCACAAGCCACCTGCTCCTGCCTGGTAAGCACCATATCCCTAGATGCTGACCCAGGGCTCTCAGCTTCCTGGGTTTCAACTGATAGTTAAACCAGAAAGAAACAATAACCCTGCTCAGCCCGGCCCATAAAGCCTGCGTATGAAACCCCACTTGGGGCACATATGGCCTGTGGTGTTGATACCGCTGGTTACTGGGGAGGAGTTCTGCCCCCTCACATGTTGAAGTTTGAACATTAGAGAAGCGAGCCCAGGCAAGCACGCAAAGCAGGGTTTATTGAAAAATGAGGAACATGGACTTCTCCCCAGGATGTAGAAGGGAGCCATCCTGGTATCCTGATATTCCCAGAAGCAAGGTGTTCAACCTTTTTTTTTTTTTTTTTGTGAGTCCTAGTCTTCCTTTGTTCTCCATGCCTTTCCCCTTATCTTTCTCCTTCCTGCCTTGGTGACTAGGCCCAGAAATGCTTGGTGAGATGGCACAAAGGTGACAAACAGGGGGGCTGAAGGGGGAAGGGCAGGATGGAGCAGCCAAGGACACATTAACAACCTTATACCTCTCTGTAGGGAGGGGCAATTCCTGGGACAGGCGACCTTAGCAACAGGAAGGAGCAAGGGCAGGTTCTTGATAAGGGTGAAGGAAGGGCTGCTCTGAAGGAATTAATATTTCTGTCCCTCAGGGGACAGTCTCCAACTTGCCAGACTCACTCAAAATTGACTCCATTTTCCTGTCTATACTGACTGCCTGTCTCATTCTGGCTTCAGTATCTACCCCTGAAAAACCCGCCTCTACGTAAGAGCAAAGCCTGTCCAAGGAAGGGACAGAGCACTACTAAGCACATTCCCACCCTGCTAAGTTGTTTATGTACAAATAACAGGAGAGATCTGCTGTGCCAGGTGTCCCTGACTCAGTCAGGCTAGGTGGGGACCCATAGCAGCCCCCTAGCAGCCACCAATCAGCATGAGACAGGGAAATACCTGGGATTCCAGATGACCCTCCCAGTAGTTTATGGTGGTTGATAACATATTGGGAAACCATGTAGTTCAGCACGTATACCCCTCTTGGCTTAAACCAATCAGTTCAAATGAATACCCCTTTTGTACTGACCAATCACCCCTACCCCACTTGTTCCCGCCAGTGAATGTGCTAATCATGTTTTAGAGTTGTTATTTGATTTTCCTGCGGTGTGTGATGATTTGCTAAGAGATGCTATGATGTATGTGAAGTCCCTGCCCTCTCCAAAGAATGTATAAAACTGCTGCAAACCCTGGGCTCCGGGCCTCTCAGAGTCACCAGTTGCTGTGTGTGTGTGTGTGCGGAGGAATGAGCTAGCTCGCAATAAACACCTCTTTGCTGCTTACATGGATCTTGGGTCTCTGGTGGTCTTTTGGGGGTCCCAAATTCGAGCATAACACCCCTTCCTGGAAAGTAAATACAATTGTATTCTTTACTCTTAACTTGGACTTGGTTAAGTCTTTCACATCCTGCACAGTAACCCAAAGTCATTCAACCTACCAATATTACCCATAAACATAAACAATGGGCGGGGGGGGGAGGTCATAAGTATAAATTTCAAAACTATGGAAGGAAACTGATTTTTTTTTTTAGAGAGAGAGAGAGACAGAGAGAGAGAGAGAGAAACAGAGATAGAGAGAGAATTTTTTATTTAATATTTATATTTTAGTTTTCGGCAGACACAACATCGTTGTTTGTATATGGTGCTGAGGATCGAACCCGGGCTGCAACCATACCAGGAGAGCGTGCTACCGCTTGAGCCACATCCCCAGCCCCAGGAAACTGATTTTCAATACTATTTTTATCTGGAAATAAATTGGATGATAAGTCTTAAAAGTCATTCCAGGGGCTGGGGTTGTGGCTCAGCACTAGAGCACTCAACTCGCACTTTCAAGATCCTGGGTTCAATCCTCAGCATCACATAAAAATGAATAACTAAAATAAAGGTATTGTGTCCAACTACAAATAAAAAATAAATATTTTTTTAAAAAGTCATTCCAACTGCTGGTGGGATGGTGTGCACCTGTAATTTCAGCCACTAGGGAGGTCAAGGCAGGGAAATGGCAAGTTGGAGGCCAGTCTCAGCAATGTAGCAAGATACTCAGAAATATAGTGAGACTGGTCTTCATCAAAAATTAAAAGGGGGTCTGGGATTGTAGTTGAGTGGCAGAGCACTTGCTAGCATGTTTGAGGTACTCAGCACCACAGAAAAATAAGCAAAAAAAAATGTATTCTGTCTATCTCCATCTATACAAAATATAAAAAAAAGAAAAGAAAAAGAAATAATAAATAAATAAGAAGAAGGGCTGAGAATTTGCTCAGTGGTCAAGTGCCTGTAGGTTTACTCCCCTGTAAAACACTTGCCCACCGCCAGAACGCTGCTCACTAATAGAAATTCATTTCTGGAGGATAACTAAGCATGAACAAGTCCATGGCATCAATCCCCAGCACTCAATAAGTAAGCAAATAAATAAACAACAGTCTACAATACTAATTCTCTTGGACTGGAGAGTAGCTCGCTAGTAGAAAACTTGCCAAGCATGTATGTGGCCCTCCCTCGGATGAATCTCCAGTAGTCCACACACACACACACACACACAAAAAAAAAAAAAAAAAATGTAACGAGAAATAAAAATTATTATAATACAAAAGGTACACAATTAGAGGCATAAAATACAACAAAATCAATGGAAAGACAACACACTTTCTCACAAAGGGGATTGAATGTTCCCATGATCGACACTCTCTGAAAAAGCACTGAGAATTTCAGAAAATTCTGTGAAATTTAGGGCATAGTTTACTGTGTTTTGGGGGTAAACTTAAGAAAAACTACATCTAAAAATGGAAATAGCAGGGTTGGGATTCTGGCTCAGCAGTAGATTGCTTGCCTAGCACATGAGAGGCCCTAGGATTGATCCTCAGCACCACATAAAAATAAATAAATAGGTATTGTGTTTTACTATAGCAACAACAAAAAATACTTTTCAAAATATTGCAAATAGTAGACTGTATCTAAGATCAGCCAAAATGTTGTACAGGACAGAGTAGAGAGAGCATGTTGCACCCAAATTTCATAAGCTAAAAGGCCAGCTCCCAAAGAGGTGGCCCAAGAGGATGCAATTAGGAGGGAACAGGAATCAGGTGACATAGTGGGAGTGCTCTTGAGGGGATCAGCACCCTTATTTAGACACATGTATTTCTCCTTTCCAGAAAACAAGTGTCATTTACTATTTCACTGAAATTCAGTGATTAAATGATCATAATTGGGTATTTCAGATATTGCCAAAATTGTCCTTAAAATTTACAATGAAGACGGGAGTGATGGTGCACATCTGTAACCCAGTGGTTCAGGAGTCTGAGGCCCCTGGCTATGTATTAAGACTCTGTCTCAAAACAAAGAATCTAAAAGGGGCTGTTGGTTAAGCACCTCTGGGCTCTATTCCTGATACCAAAAAAGCACACAGTTAACATGAACCAGCCAAGTCCAGACAACAACAGTGAGAAACTGTCATCCTTTGTCAAATTCATCACATTCTGAAGGACAGATACTAGTTTTCATTAAATCACATTCATAAATTTATCCACCACTATTTTTATAGAATTCTACTCAAATTCTGCAGCAATAATTGAAGACAGAGTTTCTCTGTATCTTACGTGGCATTTTGGAATCTAGGGTTGGAGTTCAATTTGAAATCCCTGAAAAGACAAGATTGAATCTTACATAATTTCTATACATACTCAGGGGTAGCAAAAGGTAAATTAGTTAATTAGGACTTTTCTTTCTTTTTTTTGGGGGGGGTTGGTACCCCAAGATTAAACCCAGAGACACTTTACTACTAAGCCACATCCCCAGTCATCCAGTCATTTTTATATTTTATTTTGAGATGCAGTCTCACCAGGTTGCATAAGGCCTGGATAAGTTGCTAAGGCTGTCCTCAAATTTGCAACACTCCTGTCTCAGCCCCTGGAGCAGGAAGAATCACAGGTGAGCACCACTGTACCTGGCTGTAAGTTGGGATTTGTAACAATGGAAATGTAACTAGACTTTTTAAAATCCACTTCTTTCTTGCCTGTTTAATAACAGTCCATCCGATGTGGAATAAATAAACCTGGGCCTCAGATAAGTGAGCACATCATTTCAAAGTGATACACAGAAAGCTTTGGTGCTGAGGGAGCACACATGTGTCAGGCACAAGGGGCAGAAAAGGTCCCGAACAGCAGAAACATACTCCCTCCTGGTCTTGCTCACTGAAAGCCTCCAGGATCACCCTCCAAGAGACCTGGACCATGACTCCACTCTAAGAGGCTTTTCAGGTTTGCACAGCTCTGCACTGGGGTGGGTGGTCCTTATGCTCTGGGAGAGGTTGCGCTCCTTCACACTGTGAGAGACTGAAAGGGCAGGAACCACTGGTGACCTGGCCCCTCAGCACCAGCATCCACAGGCTGACTGGCCACCTGTATCCAGGGAATGGGAACAGGGCTTTGGGTAAACAAGGTCCCAAGGAAGTAGCTGTCTAGATGAGGCCTGTTCCAGGAGATTCCTCAGCCTAGAGCCCCCAGCAGCTTCCCTGAGAGGCTGCACCCTACACCTCAGGCTGTCCTCTAGGAGGAGCTGACCCAGGGCCTGAAGTTCTGTTCACCCTGCAGGGACCAGGGCAGCTGTGGCCACCTTGTGGCAGCTCCAGCAGAGGACAGTGGCTGAGGACATGGGACCCTGTGAGGTGTTCAAAGAGAACCTCTGCCCAAGAAATCTGATGTCTACACCTAAGGAAGATAAAAGGAGAAGCACAAGGTTTTTTCAGCTGTGAACTCACGTTCTCTATACATTGCATCTACATCAAAGAACCTTCAGAGTACTTGACTTGGCTAACCAGACCACCATGAGGGTAGAAAGGCCGGGTTCTGTATGGAGAACAAAAATTATCTTGGGGTATCTTAAGCCCCTCAATAGCCAATCATCTTAATTTCTGTAACAGACCACAATATCAAAATTTCTCAGAATATATCACTAACCTTACCAGATGGCTCCAAAATCTACCAAAGCTCAGAATGCAATAACAGACATACAGAAGAAATTTTCTTTATTTTTGTCTGTACCCCAACAATCTGATGTTCCTATGAATGCAATTGGTTAATGCAGTGATACACAATTTATTTTATAAAAGTTCATGTAGGCCAGACACAGTGGCACACAACTGTAATCCCAGCAGCTTGAGAGGCTAAGGTAGGAGGATTGCTAAATTCAAAGCCAGCCTCAGCAACTTAGTGAGACCAAAACAAAATTAGTGAGATCATATGTGAAAACACAATATAAAAAGGGCTGGGGATGTAGCTCAGTGTTTAAGTGTCCGTGCATTCAATTCCTGATATATTAAAAAAAAAAAGAAAGAAGAAAATAAAAAAGAAAGAATGAAAGAATGAGAGAATGAAAGAAAGAAAGAAAGAAAGTAAGAAAGAAAGAAAAAAATTATGTAATCATGTAATCTCTTCCAGGGAGGGACACACAAATCATTCAGGGTAACTTGAATCCATGTTCTTTAATATAGTCATTAATATTTGGGTTAAAATGAACTATTTTCTGTAGCTGGGGTTGTCAATGCCTTTAATCCAAACAGCTTTGGAAGCTGAGGCAGGAGGATCACAACTTTCAGGCCAGGCTGGGAAAAATACCCAGATTTTTTCTGAAAATCATATTGAAAAGAGCTGGGGATGAAGGACGAAGGACAGTAAACGAATCAGACATTATTATAGTGGCATCCCCTTTTTTCACAGCAAATGTTAACTGGGTTTCTCCAGAAATCTTCACCATGGCTAATTTTAGGACTGTCAACAAAAGAGTGTCCACACAAAAGTTCAGTGTAGACAAACTTCCTATTTTTGTGTTGCCCTATTTTACTGGGCCACTAGTCTGAGAGAAATTAGCACTCCAAGTGCTGGACTCAAACTTCCCTTACTAGTTTTACACACTTGTATCCAGTATAGTAGTTCATAGAAATGTGAAAACAAGGCCTCTGGCCTTGAGCTGGGCTTCACAGAGAAGTCACCAACTGGGCTCCATGGAAACAGCTGGTGGGGGAGGAGAGAAACGGGAGAAGAAGCTCTCCCCTTCTCAGGTGCTGTCCTTGAAGGGTTAACTTGCCCAGAACAGAGAAAGAAAAAGATGCTTTTATGTGTGTGATGTCACAACTTGACTATGTTGACTCCATTTTGTGAACTTAGCCATGACACTCAAAAAGGTCATGACTGGGGCAGTATGCATTCTTTTGTTCATGAAAATCCCCCAAGAACACAGAATGATCTATGGTGCCAAATGGAGACTGACTGACTGCAACTTTCAGCCTTGCTTGCATTGCCTGAACCCCAAACGTCCCTTTTGTGGTTTTTGTGCTTAAATATGGAGCCAACTGAAGGCAGAGGCACCACTCTGACCATCTCATTGTTTCGAGAGCAGAGTGTCTGCCACTGGCCAGCAATAAAGGCTTAACTGGAAAGAGACTGTGTTGTCTGAGAGTTATTTGAGGGTGTCAGTATTACAATGTGAACTTCTGAGTCCCTCCCCTTACATGCTGGGTATAAGATTCTGAAACCACCTGAACTTGGGGTTCAGGGGATGGATTGATTGATTACAGCAAAAGCAGTGCCCTCTGAGACTGGCTGAAGCCAGATTAAACTGTTTCTGGCTATCTTCAGTGCCTTGCCTCCTTTGTCCCTACATCATTATTACCCTGTGTGCTTACGGGACTACACGACTGGGGTGACTCTACATCATGGACTATCAGAAAAGGGAGCAGTTATACTCTATTGATGGAGCCCAGGATTCCATATCCCTGGGATCTATAAACAACGACTTTATTCATTTTAAAGCAGTTATTTTGACCAAACACAAGGAAGTGGTAAGTGATTATTCTTTCCCCTCAAGTATAATATTCACAAATGGAAAACACATGCTTTCAAAAGTGTCCTTCTTGCCAGGGACAGTGGCACAGGCCTGTAATCCCAGACACAGGGGAGGCTCAAGTAGGAGGATCGCAAGTTATGGCTGCGGAGGGAGGGAGGAAGATTCTTTCCAATATTTCACTAGATGAAAAGTGACAATTAGCGGACGGTGTCCATTTGGACCGAGTGGGAAGAACGAACGTCTGGCGGAGCTGTGAGGTGGAGGGAAGGTGGGTTTAGAAGGCAGGAGGCGCCTGCAATTTGGGGGACCTACAGCAGCCTCCGGAGGAGCTCCCCTGGGAGAAGGAGGGTGCATTTGTGGCCCTGCTTCCTCCACGTTGGGAAGAGTGTTCGGGCCACCAGTAGGGAGCAAAGGGGACACCAGGGACCTGAGCCGCCCTTCCAAACGCAGGAAACCAGGGGACAGGGCCCAGGGCCACTCCCCAGCGGGGACTCTACTCGATCAGCCCCTCACCTGCGTGCAAGCCCCAAGGAAGCACCTTCAGCCCTGGTCGCAAACTCATGATTTTTGGCTTCCTTGGTGACCCCGGGTCCTATGAGGAACCTCCAGTCACCCGAGATTGCGGGGTTCACAGGGAGCGAGAGTCACCTGGGGTACCTGAGGAGAGAACCCAGGTGCCAGAGAAGGAGTAGCCCAGTCGCTGAGGAAGAAAAGCCGCGAGATTGCGGAAGCCCGCCCTCCCCCTTCCTCTGCGCACTGATTGGACCGTTCCTCCCAGCGTCCTAAATAGAAGACCTCCAGGCCCGCCTCTGCATCGTGACTGACAGCTAACGTCGTCCAATCACTGGCTGAAATTGGGTTAGTGACAGATTCCTGGCTCCAGCCCTTTTCAGGCGGAGCTTCCCCGCTGTGCTGGGAACTAATCCAGGTGGGAAGCCTTGGCTTAGCCTCTGGTACAGAGGTGACACCTGGCGCTGAGCTAGGCTTCAGCCACAGAGTGCTTTCTGAGCATGGCGAGGCCCTGGGTTTAACCTCAACACAAAAACAAAGCACAGCTTCTCAGGGAGGCTGGGACTGCAGGAGCCCAAGGTCAGTGAGACCTTCTCTTAAAATAAAATGAAAAGGGTGGGATGTAGCCCTATAGAAGAATTTAAAAAACACTTCAATCAAAATTTTAAAAATAAATAAATAAAAATGGGTCCGGATGGGATCAGGGGTTATGCACTTTAGATATGATGATGATGGTGGTGGTAGTGGTGGTGACGATGATGATGGTGATGTTGGTGATGATGATAATTAAAATATTAATGTTTATTTTCTCTTGCCCTCAATTCTATGACCCTGATAATTATATTGAAAACCTCTCACAATTTTGATTTTGTCAAAACATATATAAAAGTCATAAAAATGGACAATAAAAGAGAAAATGAACTCAAGGGAAGAAGAGAGATGAAAACTCTAAAAAAAATTAAAATGCTGCAAATACAGGTTAATACATTTTAAATACAAAGCTTGTGTACTATTCTATATCATACTTCTTTGTACAAAATCATACTACACACTAGATTTTGCCAACTAATACACAGTAAATATAGGATTATGTCATCATATGGGAGAGTTGACAACAGATGCAAAAAATATATAGAAAAAAATTAAATCTAACAGGAAGAGATATTTAACCAGGAGAAACATGTTGCTTTCACATCTTCATGGTGACAAAATTCCTACATCCACTCCATGGTACCTCTGAATAGACAAAAAATAAATGAAGTCACACACCCTTTTTACTCTCCTGCAGTGGTTTTCTGAAAATAAAGAAGTTTCTTGCTGAAGGGGTTGCATAACTGTAATTTCACTGGAAACGCAGGCTGAGTCAGGGGATTACAAGTTCAACATCAACCTCAGCAACATAGTGAGGACCTAAGCAATTCAGTGAGACCATGGCTAAATATTTGAAAAAAAAAAATAAATCTAAATGGATCTGAAACAACTGAAAGTCTCACCACATTTTTATATACTAGGCTTTTCTCCAGAGTGAGTTCTTCAATGATGTTCAAAAAGAACATGGAAAAGTGAAGTGTCATCACATTGTTGAAAGAACAAAAGGGTTTTCCCTGATGTGAATCCCTTTATGTCTTTGAAGGAAACCATGAAAGTTGCATACTGCCCCACATGGCTTTTCCACAGGATTTTCTACAGTATGAGTCCTTTCATACAACTGAACAAAATGGAAACACTTGAACACTTACTTGCACATGATTTATTCATTTTGGCATGAATCTTTCCAGAAGAGTCTTCCCAGACCTTATAAAAAACTGGGAAAATTAGAAGACTTCCCACATTAATCACATTCTCAGGGCTTCTCTCTGTATTTTCATATATGAGAAGGAAAGCAGGGCTGGGATGGGAAGCTGACAAAATGTATGCAATCTTCCTCATTCTGAGGGTTTGTTTTCCAGTGTGAGTGAAATGACTTTGAAGGCAACAGGAAAAATGGAATGATTTTCCAATCTTCACATTTAAAGGTTTATTCAGTTGGATCTAGTAGTGTTTGCCTTTAATCCCAGAGACTCGGGGTCTGAGGCAGAAGGATCACAAATGTGAAGCCAAACTCAGCACCTAAGCAAGGCCCTAAGGAACTCTGCAAGTCCCTGTCTCAAAATAAAAAGGAAAAATGTTGTGGCTCAGTGATAGATGACCACCAGACTAAGTCCCCAGTACTATAGATAGATAGATAGATAGATAGATTTGGACATGTGAGCACATTTTTCACGTTGACAAGAAATATTGATTTCCCACATTTCACATTCAAATAATTTTGCTACAGAAGACGTACTACATGTTAATGAGTGAAAGCTTATTAACAGAAGACTTTGCCAATTGTTTTCATGAGTACGATTTCTCTGCACTATGGGTTGCTTCATGTAAGTGAAGCTGAGCAGATGTAACAAAGGCTTTTTCACATTGTTTACAACCATAGAGCTTCTCTCCGATATGTGTTCTTCCATGTCTTTGAAGGTCACTGGAACTAGCAAAGGCTTTGAAACACCGCTTACACTCATAGGGCTTCTCCCCAGTATGTGTTATTCTATGTCTGTAAAGGCTACTGTGTGCAGCAAAGGCTTTGCCACACTGCTGACATGCATAAGGCTTCTCTCCAGTATGAATTCTTTTATGTAAGTGAAGCTCAGAGGAACGAGCGAAGGCTTTGCCACACTGCTTACATGCGTAAGGCTTCTCTGCAGTATGAATTGTTTTATGTGAGTAAAGGCCAGAGAATTGAATGAAGGCTTTTCCACACTGCTTACATTCATAGGGCTTCTCCCCAGTATGTGTTCTTCTATGTGTCTGAAGGCTAATGGACCTAGCAAAGGCTTTGTCACACTGCTTACATGGATAAGGCTTCTCTGCACTATGAACTATTTTATGTGAGTGAAGGCCAGAGGAATTAGTGAAGGCTTTTCCACACTGCTTACACTCATAGGGCTTCTCTCCAGTATGCGTTCTTCCATGAATCTGAAGGGAAGTTGATGTAGCAAAGGCTTTGCCACACTGCCTACATTCATAAGGCTTCTCTCCAGTATGTGTTCTTCCATGAATCTGAAGGTAACTGGATGTAGAAAAGACTTTGCCACACTGCTTACATTCATAGGGCTTTTCTCCATTGTGAGTTTTTTCATGTGAGTAAAGGTTACTGGATGTAGCAAAGGCTTTGCCACACTGCTTACACTCATAGGGTTTCTCTCCAGTATGTGTTCTTCCATGTCTCTGAAGTTCACTGGAACATGAAAAAACTTTTCCACACTGTTTACATTTATAGGACTTCTCTCCAGGATGTGTTCTTCTATGTCTTTGAAGGTCAGTAGAACTAGCAAAGGCTTTGCCACAGTGCTTACATTCATAGGGCTTCTCTCCAGTATGTGTTCTTCCATGTATTTGAAGGTAACTGGATGTAGAAAAGGCTTTTCCACACTGCTTACATTCATAGGGCTTCTCTCCAGTATGTGTTCTCTGATGTATTCTAAATAAACTGGGGTAAGCAAAGTCTTTCCCACATACCTTACATTTGAAACGTGCATTCCCTGTGTGTGTGATCTTGTGCCTTTGAAGACTTATGTGTGAAACAAAGGTTTCACGATCTTGTTTAAATTCATAGAATTTCTCTCCATAATGAGTTCTTTCATGTCTTCTAAATAAAGAAGGAAAATGAAAGGCTTTCCCACATATGTCACATTGAAAAGGTTTACCTACATTGTGTGTTCTCATGTGTCTTTGAACACTTGTGGAAGATGAGGCTTCACCACATTGTTGATATTCATAGGGTTGCCACCCAGTATGAGTATCTTCATGTCTTTGAATGCCACTAGAACGACTGAAGACTTTCCCACGTACTGTACTTTCGTAAGGTCCCTCTCCAGTTTGTATTAACATCTGTGTGTGAACATTTTTTAGAAAAGCCAGGGATTGCCTATAGTGTTTAAATTCACATGGCTTCTCTTCATATTCCTCGTGGTTGTAGCATTTGTGTCCAGAGTGAGATGTGATGTGCCTATGAAGTAATGAAGGGCATATGAAGTCTTTGGCACACATATAACAACCACATGGATTTACTCTATTTAAATTTTTCTTTGTCCAGGTAAGAACTGGAATCTCATTGAAACTTTCCCCACACTATCTTCTTGGCTGTTCAAGTTTACCACATGGCTTCTTTGAAGAATGACCAGCACATTATCAATGCTTGATTCATTCATGATTTTATATTTATTTATAGGTCCTAGGCTTACAATACTACCAACATCAGGTAAAGGCTAGGTTTTCTGATGTGTTCAAATAGCCTCAAAATCAAGAGATTTAAAGGAAACAATCCTTTGCAATGCAGCTTCCCTATGGTGATTATCCAAATAGTGATATTCACATGCAATTTCATAGTACTTATGGCATGCCAAGTACTTGAAAAGACTGAATATCTGTTACAGCTAAGTATATATTTCTGGGAAAAATCTTATAAGAATAAATAATTCTCAAATTGTGCATACTTCTTGGGTTGGTCTGTATTAAAAATTATATGACATTCTCAGATTCCCTCAAGAATTTCTCTTGTGAGCACAATTACCTTAGAATGCTCTCAAAATTTTTGATCTCATCTTCAATGTTCTTTTCATTCCATTTGTTTCCTAAAATGAGAAACCAGAACAATCTTTATGAATTTTTAGGAGACAGAATGGTTTGTCAAATCGTAGGTGCCTTTTACGCTGCAATAATTCAATAACTGATAACCTTTTTATGTTCTATATAAATGACCAAAATAAACATGAGTTCTTTAGTAGATTAATTAAAAAACATCATTATTACCTATAAAAGCCAGGTTTCTGAGGACTTCCAGCATCACATCTCTGTAAAGGTTCTTCTGGGAAGGATCCAGCAATGCCCACTCCTCCTGGGTGAAGTTCACAGCCACATCCTCAAAGGTCACTGAGATCTAAAATATCCCACAAATGATAACTGGAGGTCAGGAGAGATTGACAGCATGAGAAATATGTACTCAACATGCTTGATGTCTACAGGATTCTGTGAATTTTTGTTTAATTCCATGGTTTGGTCCATCAAATCCTTCCTGCACTCAATTCCTCACAAACATTTCAACACTAGAATTGAGCCACTCAGAAGGCAAGCAACTAAGTGTTTTCCTCCCTTCCATTGGTGAGTTCACAGGAAGTAAGGCAGTATCATGAGTCACTTTGTTGGTTACACCTCTATTACATGTCCTAACAGCCTTCTCTGCAGTGGAGAGCTAATATTAGCATCCCCAATAGTACTTACCCTTAGGAAAGAAAGCTGACTGAGTATGAAATTGTTGCAATCACAGAACTCAGCAATTGAGAGAGACTCTGCCAACCACAGTGGGTCACTGTGCCTGCACTCTTAATATACACAACACTGCATTCACTGATCTTTTGATTCTTTCTGAAAGTCTATTGTTCTTTCTTTAAGGAAATGCCTAGAACATGACCTCTGAGCATGGATCACAAAGAAGATTCCCCTAGAGATAGCATATAGACAAATTGACACTCGGGTTGCCACAATTTGTGAACTGGGGATTGTGTTATCTTGTGGGATTACACGAAGAGAACAACTAGATATTTGCAGGTGCATTTCTCCTTAACAAAATTAATAAAATAGAAAACATGTGAGGCAAGCAAAGCTGGAGATGAAACCAGAGGCCGAACTCGGGATCTGACAAGATGGCCGGGCTGCCCCGCAGGATCATCAAGGAAACCCAGAGTTTGCTGGCAGAACCAGTTCCTGACATTAAAGCAGAACCTGATGAGAGCAATGCCCATTATTTTCATGTGGTCATTGCTGGCCCCCAGGATTCCCCCTTTGAGGGAGGGACTTTTAAACTTGAACTATTCCTTCCAGAAGAATACCAATGGCAGCACCTAAAGTACGTTTCATGACCAAAATTTATCATCCTAATGTAGACAAGTTGGGAATAATATGTTTAGATACATTGAAAGATAAGTGGTCCCCAGCACTGCAGATCTGCACAGTTCTGCTATGGATCCAGGCTTTGTTAAGTGCTCCTAATCCAGATGATCCATTAGCAAATGATGTAGTGGAGCAGTGGAAGACCAACGAAGCCCAAGCCATAGAAACAGCTAGAGCATGGACTAGGCTTTATGCCATGAATAATATTTAAATCGATCTGATCATCAAGTGTGCATCACTTCTCCTGTTCTGCCAAGATTTCTTCCTTTTTTGTTTGCATTTAATGGACACAGTCTTAATAGAAACATTACAGAATAAAAGCCCAGACATCTTCAGTCCTTTGGTGATTAAATGCACATTAGCAAATCTATGTCTTGTCCTGTTTTACTGTTGTAAAGCATGAGCCGAGGCTAGAAATATCATCTGGATTGTTGCAAAACGGTTAAAAGCAGTGGCTCTCTGCTTTTATTCATTTCCCCCATCATGGTTTAAGTAGAAAGCACTATGAATGAAGGCAGTTCTCAGGGTTAGCTGCCAGGGGTATGGGTGTGTTTATTTTTTATTTGATTTTTTTGAGGGGAAAGGTAGTTTCATTTTAATTTTATGGACTCCTTTCACTCCCCTTTATGGTGAGCTAATTGCATTGGTTAAAAGCAGCTAACCAGTTCTTTAGAATATGCTCTCTAACTAAGTATAACTTTATTTAGACTCTGTAGATGGACAAGCTTGATTGTTTGAATCAAAATGGGAACATTAAACAAACATCACAGCCCTCACTAATAACATTGTGACTTTGCTGTCAGGTGTAGATTTCTCCCCTTCAAAAAAAGAAAAAAAAAAAAGAAAGAAAGAAAAAACTTGTGACCATTTTGTATGGCTTGTCTGGAATTCTGTAAATCTTATGGTTTTTTTTAATATTTATTTTTTAGTTATTGGTGGACACAACATCTTTCTTTTGTATGTGGTGCTGGGGATCGAACCCGGGACGCACGCATGCCAGGTCAGCGCGCTACCACTTGAGCCACATCCCCAACCAAATCTTATGTTTTAGTAAAATATTTTTTGTTATTCGACTTTGCCTTTGTACAGTTTATTTTACTGTGTTCATTTCATTTTCCCAATGTGACAATCGTATTTAAAAATTAAAAAACTCTGATGAAACATGCTGTTTTGGTCTTCATCATCTGACAAATTGAATGGCAAGAGATATTGCCAGTTTCTTTTCACTGATGCAAACTTATATTAAGAATTACTGAATGGATTATTCATACATTAGCCCTGAGCATGCATAAAGCATCAGTGTCTGACTTTTTTTTTTAACCTCCTAGAAATTAAAAATAAATATTCGTTGTCTGATTTAGTTAGGCTATCATTGGTATTGCCACAATGTTTGACAAATTACTGTACAGGAATTGTCACAGCAAAGAAAGCATTAGTGACTGACATGTAGGACTTTCACATGTCGGGCCACATTTTTACCTCAGATGTGGAGTATGACCTTTCTCTTGGTTCCTATCTTTAAACTTCCTATGTGGCCGCTGGTGTGTGTTATTAGGAAACACCAATCTGGTATTCATTTGGGGTTTGCTAAGGCATTTGAGTCTTCCTTATAGACCTAAGAGTGTATCTCAAGCAACCAGCTTGCATAAGTGTCATCAGAAAGGTTTCTTCCTTTGAGAGCATCAAATCTTAGTTAATGTGCTTTCACCTCCCTAGTATTTGCTTTGGAGCTCCTTTTATTCTTTAATTTGTTATTAGTAAATTTTTCTTCACTGACAGTTTCTTCCCTCACAAAACTGTTCTTTTCCACCTCTCTCCACATCCAATGCCTGATTCTTATTTTCAAGTCATAAATGTAGCCAGTCATAAATATGTAAATGTTAACCTTCACTTTGGAATCTTTTGTCTCTTGCAGTTTAAGGTAATGGATATTGTAGCCCCATCTGAATTTTCCTCACTCTTATTCTCATAATTTCTGGAGTTTCTGCAGAATGTGGTGTATTTTATTGTGCTCCTATGTAAGATGAAGAATTATCTATTAAAATTACGTTTTCAACATTCAGAAAAAAAAAGAAAACATGCACAATGATTAATAAACACAAAAATGTAATGATTTCTCAAGGTTACTGTCAAAGCAGAATGAGGTAAGTTGAAAGATGGAACATGTCTTACATATAACTCAATGACCCAAAGATGTCACCTTGTCCAAACAACAACATTGCAAAGTTTTATAAGTCTCAAAACATTTTTCTTAATGAACAGCAGACACGAATTTCTAAATCTCACAGCAACAGTGAATGTGCAAGGATTGTCAATAACCTACTGAAAAGCAGTCACTTCACTACCATAAGATCATGTTCCACATAGCCATGTTCCCCTCAAGGACACTTTGGTCAAGAGTGGGCCACATGTGCACTGGTGTCGGTTGTGAAAGAATTTCCTCCTGCCTATAATGATGGTGGTTCAAACAAACCTAAGAAAGAAGCATTTCCAGGGTGTGTAAAGAAACAGGGTTGCAACCCAGAATCCTCACCTATCTAACACAGTTTGGGTGTGAAACACACCACTCCATGTACAATCATAACACTACTATGATGTCTGCTCCATGATGGAACAGCCAAAAATATCACCTACCAGAAGGTGCCCCTGCCACAGACATACAACCATTCTCAAGGACTTAAAACACGTGATCTCCTGAGCAGCACAGTATCAGCAGAGGTGAGCAAGAGACCATGAGGAAGGCTTCAGTGGGCTGGCCTTCACAGCATGGAAAGATGAGTGAGAGCAGGTGTCTTGGACACAGATCACAATGATGGTCCTGACAAACTGGAATCTGGGTGGCAAAAGACACTATATCCTCAATTCTGTAGACAAAAATCCATTTACTATACATTCAAATGTAAAACACTAAAACATATTTAATGAGCTTACAAGAAATGTTATTTTATTTATTCATAGGGCACTTAATGACTGAGCGACATCCCCAGCACATATGCCATTTTGACACAGTACTCAAAAACTTCCTCAGGGCCTTGTGAGAGGCTGAGGTTAGCATTTAAATTTATAATTCTTCTGCCTCATCCTCCAAGGCTGCTAGGAATACAATCATGCACCATTGCACCTGTGGAAATGTAGTTTTGTAGAAGAACATGTTATACAATTCCCTAATGAATGGAAGAAAGAAAAAAATTCAACACTCAGAGCAAAATGACACAACAGGGAGCCTGGAATCATCTCAGTACAGCCATGAAAGGAACAGAAGTGGAAACCAAGCCAAACCATCAGAACAACAATGTCATCATGCCCCAAAGCCCGGAAAGTTTCCCAACAGCTCCGTGAAGCAGTCATATGGAAGAGTGCAGTGCAGCAACCATGGTTTGACCTTCATGATCCCTTTAGCCTGACCCTCTATGACTCCAGACTACACACAGCACATCTTCTTCCGTTTTCGGCAATTCATACTAAAATCACCATGGAAATATATATATTTTTTTAAATATTTTGTTTTTTAATTGTAATTGAACTCAATACCTTTATTTATTCGTTTATTTTTTTAAAATGTAGTACTGAGGATTGAACACATGGCCTCAAATGTACTAGGTGAGTGTTCTACCACTGAGCCACAACCCCAGCTCAACCATGGAAATATATTAACGCCTAAAACCAACTCTCAATCTTCTACATCAGAAGTAATCACTATAAAAAATAGGCAGAAATTCCTTAAAAGGATTTAAGTAAACAAACAGCCTGCAAATAGCAAGAAAGCAAACTATTGTCTACCCACTCAACCATCACCTAAAATTTGACCAAGAAAGCTTCAGAGAGTTTCTTTTAAAAATCAGGTTTTAAAAACACCCAGGTCTAGGAAGCTGAGGCAGGAGGTTCTCAAGTTCAATGCCAGCCTTAGCATCTTAGTTAGGCCCTAAGCAGGTTGGTAAATCCTGAATGAAAGTTAACAAAAATAAAAGTTAAGGGGGAAGGTGCTGGGGATTTGGTTCAGTGGTTAAGCACCGGAGGATTTACTCCACAGTATGCCCCCCCAAATAAAACCACCGAGATATACTGATGAAAGAAGGAAGTTCACACAGACTAGGAGGAAACATTAAAAAGAGGACCATGACCCACATGCTCAGCACTGGATGCTCTCCAGGTGGGAATCTGCAGAGCAAAGGCACAGCAGAACTTTAAATAGCACCACTGTGTGTTAAAGCACAGGCCCCAGCACAACTACTCACAAAAACCAGACAAGTGAGGTTTTGCTGTTTCTACTGTTATTCTCTAGTTTCTGGTGTACGAAAAAATGAGGCCAAGGGACACTGAGATCTGGCATCAACAGTTTATTAGTGGCACTACAGCCCAGAAAAATAATTCCCAAAGTGTGAGCCCAGAGAACATCAGAGCTTTTACTTTTATACATAAACAAGCTTTGAGGACATCAAGAAAGAAAATTGGGGCAATATATTGGAGAGTGAATTTTTTATTTCTTATATGGGAACAAGCTTGCCAATGGCCTAAAGACTCATACACATTTGGGACTTTTACTATGCTCAACCTGAAGAGGGATTGTTCTTTCTCTGCTACTTTGTTGGCTGCATCTACTACTGCATTATAGGGTACCTGCAGCTGTGGCCAGCCCTCATGGTGAAATGTCAGAGACCACAGCTGGTGGGTGTCAGTCTGCAAAACCACAGCCTATCAGCTCTGAAACGGCTACAGTTTTCACTTTGTTGGATGATCTAGCATTCAGGGAAATTTTTCAAAGGAGCTGAATACAAAATAATGTGCTAAACATAGCTCAGACACCTAGTCTCTAGGCAAAGGCATGAAGCCTTCAACAAACAGAAACCACAGAATAGGAAAAAAGGAAGAAACACATTTTCTTTTTTTTCTTTTTTAGTTGTTGATGGAACCTTTTTCAGTTGTATGTGTGTTGAGAATCAAACCCAGTGCCTCATGCAGGCTAGGCAAGCACTCTACCACTGAGCCACAACCCCAGCCCCAAGAAACATATTTCATTAACTTAAAACAATATACAAAGAATACTGAGGAACAGCAAAACATAACTCATAAATGGAAAATAGCAGACGTGAGATTGACCATGCCTGAGTAAGATAAGACTCCAGAATCCATGGGATAAATTATTTTTCTATTCATTTATTCATTTGTTTGTTTATATTTTGTACCAAGGATTGAACCGAAGGGTGCATAACAAATAAGCCACATTCACTGCCCTATTTTATTTTTAATTATTTCTATTTTTGAGAGAATTTCTCTAAGTCCTTCAGTGCCTAACTTGATGAACCTTCCTTTGAAGTTGTGATCCTCCTGCCTATGAGTCCTGAACTGCTAGGATTAAAAGGATGTGGGGGCCCTAGGCTAAATTTTCAAGTAACTGTCTTGAATTGTTAGTATGCATGCACCTGAAAAAAAGTCAAAATACATCAGGCAGAGACATACAAAAGTCCCCAGGACAATGAAGAATAAACTGCTACATTGGGAGACCTCAGCACAACACTGCTGGGTCTGTGATCATGTAGCAGAGCAACAGACAGGAGGGCTTCCCTGGCCATTAGACAAAGTGAAACACAGCCTTCTCAGGATCACAGTACCACCACCCAGAACAGGCCACATTCTGAGCCATAAGCCTCACCTCAACAAGTATGCAATGCCAGTGAAATCCCAAGTAGGCTCAAAGAACATGGGAGTTAAAGCAGAAATCAGATCAGAAGCAGCTGGAAAACCTCTAAGCAATGGGATATGCAACACAGGGCTCTAAACAAACACAGGAGGAAGAGGTGACTTAAGGGAAAATGTGACCATGTTGAGAAAAATGAAATATAAAAGTCCAACATGAAAAAACAGCACAGGTGGTGCACTGGGGGTCTCTACAGCATCCAAAGCACATTCCAGAAAAGAAGAGTTAAAAGCAATCATTGACCCTTGTACTTAAGGAAAGGAGAGGAAAAAGAGCAAGGTAAGTACAAATTAAGCACAGGCAAGTAAGAGAAGGTGTTGGTGAAACCACAATTAAGAAATCAGCAGGGGCTGGTGCTGGGGCTAAGCTGTAGCTCACTCTCCTTGCATGTGTGAGGTAGTGGGTTTCATTCTCAGCACCACATATAAATAAATAAAGATCTACGAACAATTTTGAAAAATTAAGAAAAAACAATTATTAAAAAAAGAAATCAGCAGTCAGCAAAACCAAGTTCTACATGAACATCACCATCTCTGACAAGCTAATATGTGGCTAAAGAAACAGAGGACAGGAGTGAGGTTATGGCTCAGTGTAGAGAGCTTGCCTAGCACCAGTGAGACACTGGGTTGAATCCATACCAGCACATCAAAGTAAATAAATAGAAGAAAGGTATGAGAAATACAATAACATTAAACAAATAAGAAACCCGAAGACACAGACACTACCCATTAGAGTTAAAATACCCACCATTACCATCCATGGGCTCTTCAACAATATCATGAACATGCACTTGACACAAATCTGATAACTTAGAGGAAGTAGCCCAATAATTTCAGAGAGACCATCTCCTACAACGTATACAGAAGGACAAATACACAAAACAGCTGAGCCTGTGCCTACTGAAGAAACTGACTCAATAACTAATTACCATCAAAAAAGTGAAATGTAGGACTTTTAGACATCCTACAGGCTGCCACCAGACACTCCAGAACTGCCACCAATTTTCTACATTTCTTTTGAGAATCCAGAAGCAGAGAAAACACCTTCTAATTCCTTTGGAGGCATATGTTACATTATTATCAAAATTAACTTGATAAAATGAGGAAGGTATGAATTACTCATGATCATAAATGTAAAATACCTCCACAAACATTACTTAACTGAATCTAGAAATTAATAAAAAGAATTGCATACCAAGTACAAGATGTTGAAAACACTGGAGACTATAAGCTAGAGAAGAGGTGTATGATACTATGGGTGATGGTTCACTCAAATGTTCACTTTGATGGAATTAAGAGATACTAATGATTAATAGGCTTCTGGGTGTGTCCATGAGGCTGTGTCTAGGAGTGATTGGCATGTGGGATAGCAAACTGGAAAACCTCCCTAAGTGTGGGTAATGTCATCCAAATAGGATGGTGGCTTGCATGGAATAAAAGTTGCAAGAACATGGTAGCAGCTGCGGATGCAAGCTGGATTCTACACAGATGGGTTTTCCACTGCTGCTGTGATTGCCTGAGGGTATCAACTTTGCCTTCTTTACTCTTCCAAAACTGATTCTGCCAGTGATTCTCCAGGCAGTTTCCAGAAGCATTCGATCTCAGACTAGGGTAGCACCATTGATCCCTCTTGTTCAGAGGCTTCAGCATCTTGGGTTGCACAGCTACTACTTCTCCAGCTCCCCAGCCAGCAGACTGCCACAGAGGACTCTCCAACTTCTGGACACCTAGGACAATCTAACAAAACCCCTTTTTGTATTCATTCTTCCTATTGATTCTGTTCCAATGGAGAACCCTAAAAATGTACTATATAAGACTACAATTGCTCTGAAAAATAAATTCAATAAAAAATGAATCAACTACCACACCATGGAAGATTCACAAATATATATAGAAGAAACAATATTACATACTGAATACATTTTCCATAATAATGCAAGAGTAAAGGAAAGAGGAAGAGTTATATATGCAAATTTCAAAACTATGAAGAAAAGCAAGGAAACTTATTTTCAATACTGTTTCCATTTTGAGAGAAATGGGGTGACTTGTCTCACTATAACTCCTGGTTTGGTGGAGTCCACGTAAAATTTTTGCAACTAGGAAAGTCAGGCAGGAAGATGACAAGACTGAAGCCAGCCTCAGCAATGGAGCAAAACCATCACAAACATAGTCAGACTTGGTCTTAATCAAAAATTACAATCAGGAAAAAAGGCTGTCACTGAGTGACAGAGCACATTCCCAGCATGTTTGAGGCACTTGGTTTGAAACTTAGATCCACAAAAAACAAACAAACAAACAAACAAACAAAAAAAACCAGAAAACACAATTAAGGTATTTTGTCCATCTCCAACTATAACAAAATTAAAAAATGCTGGAGATGTGCTCAGTGGTCAAGTGCCTCTGGGTTTAATCCCTAGGAAAACACACACCCACCATCAAAAAATTATTTCACCAACTTGGAAGTATTTGTTGAATGACAACAGGCAGGAGCAAGTTCCTGGCTTAAATCCCACCACTTAATACATAAGTACATAAATCAATAATTGTCCACTTTCTTGGGCTGGGATATAGTTCAACAGTAGAGCATTTACCAAGCATGCATGAGGCCCTGGGTTCAATCTGAAGCAGGACACAAACACACACACACACGCACACACACACAAAAAACACACAATATAACTCTACTATACTACATCACATGAATGACAAAAAATGTTTATCATCGGAAAAATACAAAATGAGAGGCATAAAATACAATGAAATTAATAGAAAGACAATATACTTTCTTACCAAGATTAAGGAGACTGAACTTTCCCATGATCTACACTCTCTGAAAACCCCTGAACATTTTAGAAAATTCTGTGAAATCCAGGGCCAGGTGTGCTGTGCTTCTTGGTGAAATTAAAAAAAAAAATAACTACTTCTAATAATGAAAATAGGAGACCATATTTAAGATCAATCAAAATCTTATAGTGATCACAGTGAGTGTAGACAGAGTATTCATGTAACTCCCAAATTTTATAATCTAACAGCCCAGCTCCCAAAGTGGTGGATTAAAGATAAGGCACATTTTTTTTTTCTTTTTGATTCTTTCGATTGAACCCAAAGGCAGTTGACCACTGAGCTGCATCCCAAGTCTCTGAAGTCTCACCAAGTTTTATAGGGTCTCGCTAAATTGTTAAAGCTGTCCTCAAACTTTAAATCCTCCTGCCTCAGCCTCTGGAGAAGCAAGGAGTACCACCGTGCACCACTGCACCTTGCCATAAATTAGGATGTTTACTAAATGAAAATGTAAGTAGGCTTTCTTTTCCACTTCTTTTTTCCCTCTTTCATCATATTTGGTTCTGAATAAATAAACTTGGCCCTCGGATAAGTGAGCAGATCATTTCACAGTGATAACCACAGATGGCTGATGCTGAGGGAGCAAACATATCAGGCTCAAGAGGCAGGGAAGGTCCCCTGCCACCTGGGACATCCTCACACCTGGGCATGCTCACTGAAATACTCCATGATCACTCTCCGGGGAGACCTAGACCATGACTCCAGGCTATGAGGCTTTTCAGATTTTCACAGCACTGCACTGGGGTGGCTGGGAGAGTTTTTGCTCTTCCACACTGTGAGAGAATGTGTGGGGAGCCATTCTGACACGTGATTGGGTGACTCCCGTTAAGGGCCTGAGGCACTCTGGCTGTGTCGGAGTTATCCCGACCCTTTCCTGATGAGAGAGCCCATCCGTGTGGGGGTGTGCGTAACCACTGACCCTGGAGACCCAATCACTGACCCTGACCTTGGAGTACAGCCCCCCCTCAACCTTCATTGGATGGAATTCTCCCCTGAATCTCTTGTTTCCCCCAAATAAAAGGCTGATCCCCGGCGTGTTCGCTCTCTCTCTCTCCTGCTAGCCCAGAGTAATCCTCGCTGCCCTGCTGAGCGGCTGGAGGCAGGGAAACAGGGAGACCGAGCCGTCTCGGACCTAGCATTAAAATAAGGTACTGTTTGTGTGTTTTATTTTGATCTCTTCTAACTAACTGAATGCCAGAACCTCATTAATGAAACCACTGCGCAGGCCGCGTGGTAGAATTGGCGCCCAAGAGGGGGGCATTCTGAATTAGTTAGATTGAGTGGGAGCGCGCGCTAAAAAGATTAAGGAAATAGAAATAAAGAAATAAAGAGAAAATAGAGGAAATAAGGAAGATAAAGAAATAAGAGAAAGGAAGAAGTGACATTTGGGTCACAAAAGTAATAAAGAGAATAAAGAAAATAAGAAATAAGAGAAAGGAAGAAGTGACAATTGAGTCACAAAAGTACCAGGAAATATTGAAGGAAAGAGACGTTAATTTACTTAAAATGGGAAATTCTACTTCTTCAGATAAGGAAATGTATCTAACTATTTTAGACAGTATAATTAATCAGAAAGGAAAACAGATAAAGAAAACTCAGTTATTGCAATTCTTAAAGATTGTAGGTGAATATTGTCCTTGGTTTTGTGACCAAGAGTCTCCAAATTTACTTACTTGGGAGAAATTAGGAAGAAAGTTACAGAGAGTTTGTCTTTCTACTGAAATACCTGGAGGCATAGAGAATATACAGAAAACTTGGACGGCCCTAGAAATTTGTCTCTTTGAATACATGGACCAGAGTCCGTGGCCACCAGAAGAGCTTCTGAGAGGTATTCAAAGAGCCATTAAGTCTATTCAAATGGAAAATCAGCCTGAGGCTAAATTAATTTCCTTTCCTTTGAGCCGTTTTAAAACAAAAGCGCTAGGAGCTAAAACAAAGGTTAGAAATGTGCAAGCTAGCCCGCAGACAGATTATACAGAACAGCATGATAAAAAAGAAGCATCTCTAATCTTGGAGAGCCCTCCAGAAGTGGTAACCAATCTTCCTGGAGAGGAAAATACAAAGGAAACTCCTAGCGGGGCTCAGGTTTCTTCTCAGCCACGTGAGTTAGAAACCCAAATTCCAAATGGCGATAGTACAGAGTCTGATAGCAGCTCGCAGTCTGAGGAAGAAGAATTAGACATAGAAACTCAGGACTTAGAGAGAAATTTTAATAGATTACATTTAGCACCACCTGCCCAAGCCCTAAAAATTCAGCCGATACCTGCTAGAAGAACCAAATTTAACAGGTGTGCTGAATTAAAGATGACTTTTCTTACCCCAGTTCAGCAAGGTATTAAGAAGGCTCAAGAAATGGGGGAGGATACTACTGGTTTTCACCTCTTTCCAGTTTTTGAGCAAACTGATGAGCAAAATCAGAGAGTTAGAATTCATGCTGTAATTCCATTTAAAACTATCAAGGAATTAAAAAATACATGTAAAACGTACGGCCCAAATTCGCCTTTTGTTCAGAGTCTGATAGAAAATATCTGCTCACAACCCCTTCCTCCTAGTGACTGGGTTTTTTTAGCCAGATCTTGTTTGAGCGGGGGAAATTACTTACTTTGGAAAACTTACTGGACTGATTTTTGTAATGAACAGGCAGAAAGAAACAGAAGACAGGGCATAGAAACGCCAGTAGCGATGTTTTTAGGGACTGAAGATTTTGCTGATTTAGAAAGACAGTTAAATTATGATTTTGTAGTGTACAATCAAATAACTGATTGTGCAAAACGTGCCTGGAGGCAAATTGTCCCCAAGGACCAGTCCAATTTAGTTCTTACCAAAATCAGACAAGGTGCCAGTGAGACTTATTCAGATTTCGTAGCCCGACTATATCAGGCTGCGAACAGATCCATCGGAGACCCAGGAGCTAGCGAATTTATTGTTAGACAATTGGCTTTTGAGAACGCAAACAAAATTTGCCAAGATGTTCTCCGCCCCCATCGTAAGAAAGGAACAATTTCTGAGTATATTCGCTTGTGTTCTGACTTAGATTCCACTCAGTTGCAAACGGTAGCCTTAGCAACAGTATTAAAGGAAACTTTGGGGCCACAAAATTCAGTTCAGAAGTCCCGCAACAAGTGTTACGTTTGCGGAAAACCCGGTCATTTCGCCTACGAATGTCGCCAACGCAAATTTAGGTTTAGGGCTCCATCTACTGGCGATAATAGATATTGCAGGACTCGGCGCCACATGGTTGATTCGGGTGGCGCGGATGAGCCCGCCTTCTCGCCACAAGTATTTCCTCCTAGCGAGGGGACAAAAAACTTCCGTTCGGCCCCTCCCCGGGCCCAGAAACAATATGGGGAGACATCGCACAGTGTGACGTCACTAGCGGCGCCGACCAGGACAGTCCGCGATTTTTACCAGAGCAGAGACATAGATCACAGACAGTTTTCTTAGGACCTTCAGAGACAGTTGAATTAGATCCTGAAACGGGACCAACACAAATCCCTACTGGGATTTTCGGGCCGCTTCCTGAAAATACTGTAGGTTTAATTTTGGGGCGTAATAATTTAAAGGGAGCTATTGAAGTAATACCTGGTGTGATAGATTCAGAATTTAAAGGGCAATTATATGTTACTGTAAGATCCAATTATGCCCTAAGACTCACCCCAAAGGATATTTTTGCTCAATTAATATTATTGCCTTGTGTCTCAGAAAGGCACCTGCCGGCAGATTCAGTTTCTAAACCGCCGGACAGAGTATATTGGTCCCAGTTAGTGCGACAAGAACGCCCTTTATTAAAACTTAGAATTAATAATAAAAATTTCCTAGGAATAATTGACACAGGGGCTGATAGTTCAATATTGTCCAGCCGATTTTGGCCCAGGACATGGCCTCTACATACAGCCTCAGCTAATCTAGAAGGAATAGGAAAAATTTCACAGCCTGCTCAAAGTGCCAACTATCTCCGTTGGGAAGATTCTGATGGGAACAGTGGAATATTTAAGCCTTATGTGTTAGAGTCTTTACCAGCTAATCTATGGGAAAGAGATATACTAGCCAAAATGGGACTGCTACTAGTCACCCCAAATTCTATAAGGTCAGTTGAAGAAATTAATCAGAGGTATTTTCCTGGAGATGATAGGGAAAACTTTCAGGAAGAATATCTGTTTACAAGCCAGTCTCCACGGCAAGGATTAGTAAATACTTCAGGTCAAAATTTTTATTAGGGGCACTGAGTACTTCCCCGATCCTTAAAACAGCTGAAAAAATTACGTGGCTCACAGAAGAGCCTATTTGGATTTCTCAGTGGCCCATCTCAGGGGAAAAGCTTAAAATAATTCATAGATTAATTGAAGAACAACTTCAAGCTGGTCATATTGAACCAACACTTAGCCCTTGGAATACACCTATTTTTGTTATTAAGAAAAAGTCAGGAAATTGGAGATTACTGCAGGATTTAAGGGCGATAAATCAGGCAATTCGGCCTATGGGATCATTACAGCCAGGACTTCCCTCCCCCACAGCCATTCCTTTAGATTATAGCTTGATGGTAATAGATTTAAAAGACTGTTTTTTCTCTATAAGGTTACATCCTGAAGATTGTGAAAAATTTGCTTTCACTGTCCCAGCAGTTAATTTTAAGGAACCTGTTAAAAGATACTGCTGGAAAGTCCTCCCTCAGGGAATGCGTAATAGCCCTACCCTGTGTCAAAAATATGTTGATCAGGCAATAGATCCCATTAGAAATAGCTTCCCTGATGCATACATTATTCATTTTATGGATGATATATTATTGGCCCATGCTAATTCAGAAGTACTTTCAGAAATTTTTACTCAGTTAGAGACCTCACTTACAACATTGGGTTTAAGTATAGCTCCTCAAAAAATTCAAAAGGTATCTCCTTTTCAATATCTAGGTCAGATAATTCAAGGGAGTACAATCCGTCCTCAAAATCTTCAGATAAGAGTTAAGGAGTTACGTACCCTTAATGATTTTCAAAAACTATTAGGAGATATTAACTGGCTAAGACCATCCTTAAAGTTAACTACTTCTGAGTTAAGTCCTTTATTTCAGATATTACAAGGAAATCCTTCTCCAACCTCTCCACGTCAACTAACTTTGGAGGCCAAAGCAGCCTTAAGGAAAGTGGAAATTGCAATTAAAAATGCACAGCTTACTAGAATAGATCCTAAAGAAATAATATATTTATTAATATTTCCAACTGAACATACCCCAACAGGAGCCATATGGCAAAAATTAGGAGTTATTGAATGGATTTACTTATCTCATTCCCCTCAAAAGACATTAACACTTTTTCATGATTCTACAGCTCAATTAGTGATTAAGGGTAGAACTAGGATTTTACAATTAATTGGATCTGAGCCTGATATCATAATTATTCCATTTTCTGTTCAACAGACTAATTGGCTTTTTCAAACTTCTAGTTCATGGCAGATAGCTTTTGCAGATTTCCCTGGCCAGATAGATAGCCATTATCCTCGTGATAAGATTGTACAATTTGCATCATTAACATCACTTATTTTTCCAAAGATTGTACTTTCCCATCCAATAGAGGGAGCTTTATCGGTGTTCACAGATGGTTCCAGCTCTGGTAAGGCAGGTTTCTTCAGCCGTGTTCACACAGAGGTAATACAAACTTCTTATACTTCAGCTCAAAGGGCAGAACTTCAAGCTCTGATTTTTGCCTTAAATTATTTTTCAAATGAGCCTATTAATATCTATTCTGACAGCTTATATGCAGTCAGAGTTACCAAAAATATTGAAACCTCAGTTATTGGGTTTACTTCATCACAAGAGTTATTTAAATTATTTCATAATTTACAAAAGACAGTGCTAATGAGGAAGTACCCATATTTTATTGGACATATCCGAGCACATTCTAGCCTCCCTGGACCTTTGGTTGCAGATAATGATAATATTGATAAATTAGTAGCTTTTTGTCAACAGATGTCTTCATATGACTGTGCCCTAGCTTCCCATTCCTTACATCATCAAAATGCTTCTAGCTTACGTAAAAAATTTAGTATTACCAGAGAACAGGCTCGTCAGATTGTAAGCCAATGTCCTAAGTGTGTTATTTACACTCCATCTCTGCCATCAGGGGTAAATCCCCGTGGATTAAAACCAAATCAAATATGGCAAATGGATGTAACTCATATTCCTCAATTTGGTAAACAATGTTATGTGCATGTCATAGTGGACACTTATTCTAGATTTATTTTTGCCACAACACGTACTAAGGAAAATACTCAACATGTAATTTCTCATTGCTTAGCAGCTTTTTCTGTTTTAGAGTGTCCTATGCAGATTAAAACAGATAATGCTCCAGCTTATGTAAGCTCTGCTTTTCAACAATTTTGCCAAGAGTTTCAAATTAATCATAAAACAAAAATTCCTTATAACCCCCAAGGTCAAGCCATTGTAGAACGAGCTCATTTATCTATTAAACTTCAATTACAAAAATTAAAAAGGGGGAATAAGATAATGACTCCCCAAAATAGCCTTAATCATGCCTTATTTGTTTTAAATTTTTTAAACTGTGACACAGAAGGTCACACTGCTGCTGAGAGGCAAATGTCTCCCTCGGTGACAGGCCCATTAGGCAGAGTTCTATGGAAAGATTTACAGACTGGTCAGTGGAAGGGCCCAGATCCGGTAATATCATGGGGCCGAGGGCATGCTTGTGTTTTTCCAGAAGGTGCTTTCCGTCCCATCTGGGTGCCTGAACGTGCCATCAGACATGGAGGAAATAGAACCCAGACTCAAGCGACTGAGGATAGACACGGAGGAGCCACAACCCAGAAGGAGGAGATACCGGAAAAAGATGAAGAAAGACCAGATTGAACCAGCTGAGAAGCTGATTTCATGGAAAGATGTGAAGAAATTGACAACCCAGGCTTCCCAAATACTTCGACGCCTAGGAAAGAACAGGACACCAGTCTTGATGGTAGCGACAGTAATTGCCCTACTGGGCTGTCAGGTAAAAGGGAATCAAATAGACACTTATTGGACATATTTCCCAGATCCACCCCTGGTACACCCAGCTGTGTGGACTGGAGAATCTATTCCAGTATTTACTAATGACTCATTCATGATGGGAGGATTTACAGATACTCATATTACTCCCAATCATGTGACTAGATTTAATTATTCTGGCTACAGTGCCCAATTACCTTTATGTTGGTCACGTGATAAACATGCTGGCTGTCTAAAAGTATCATTTGAAGAAAAGACAGCGATTGGTAAACCTAGACTGACAAATAATTCTATTTATGGAGACTTAAAACCTAATACTAGATCAGTAATTAAGATGGGACTTTCCCATAACAAGCCAGTCATTTCTGCAAAACCTCCACCGGTACCCCACTGTCCAAATAGTTCTATAATTGAAATTGGCACCTTTCCTAAATGGATGGATTGTGTAAATACCTTTCCTGTACGACATAAGGTGTCTAAAGCTAGTGGGTATATTTTAGACTGGTCTCCAAAAATTGATAAGAGACAATTACGAAGAAATTCTGCTATGACACCTGCAGGATTTGTTAGTAATATTTTGACTTATAGTGAAGGAGGCATTCAAAGAGATATTTGGCGTTTAATTGCTGCCTCAGAGTATTTACATTTTACAGATAAACCTTTACCAAAATTTGTTGGCAAGAACTGTAAAGAGGGATCTTGCTATGGCTTAAGAGCCTGTGTCCAATCTCCTTATGTTTTAATTATTGGAAATGTAAAAGTTAGATGGATAGATGATAGATATTTTGTTACTTGTAATAAGTGCAATCTAACCAATTGTATTTCTAGGTATAATGGAGGAAAAGGAGTGCTGATACTTCATCAGCCCTCTTTTGTTTTATTACCTGCTAATATTTCAGAGCCATGGTATGCTGATGCTGGTTTACAAGTTTTACAGCAAATTCATGCCCAGCTAACAAGACCTAAACGTGCTATTGGAGTCATAATTGTTGGTGTCTTAGCACTGGTCTCATTTATTGCCTCAACCGTCTCTGCATCTCTGACATTGTCTCAAAATATTCAGCATGCAAAATTTCTTAATAATTTAGCTCAAAATACTTCCAAGGCTCTGCGTAATCAAGTAAATATTGATGAAAGGATTGAAACTAAATTAAACGCCTTAGAGGCGACTGTTATTAACATTGGTAATGAACTTTCAGCCTTAAAATTTAAGGAAAGGCTTAAATGCCATGCTAATTATAAGTATGTATGTGTTACAGCTGCCAAGTACAATGCTTCTCTCTGGGATTGGGAGAAGGTTAAAACCCATTTATTAGGTATTTGGCAAAATAGTAATAATAGCTTGGATATTCTGGAACTTCATCACCATATCCAAGACATTCAAAATAATAGAGCTGATTTTTCAGATCCTTCTTCTTTGGCTAACCAAATATTGAAGGAATTAAATGGATTCAACCCTAGAAATATTCTTAAACACTCCGCTTGGTACCTTATTGGATTATTCTCTTTGCTGTTAATTCTCTTTTGTATTGTAACTATAGGATGGCGAGTCCTCCAATCAAGAATCCGGGGACTCCAGAGAGTGAACCGCCGCCTCATTGTTAAGAATAAAAAGGGGGAATATGTGGGGAGCCATTCTGACACGTGATTGGGTGACTCCCGTTAAGGGCCTGAGGCACTCTGGCTGTGTCGGAGTTATCCCGACCCTTTCCTGATGAGAGAGCCCATCCGTGTGGGGGTGTGCGTAACCACTGACCCTGGAGACCCAATCACTGACCCTGACCTTGGAGTACAGCCCCCCCTCAACCTTCATTGGATGGAATTCTCCCCTGAATCTCTTGTTTCCCCCAAATAAAAGGCTGATCACCGGCGTGTTCGCTCTCTCTCTCTCCTGCTAGCCCAGAGTAATCCTCGCTGCCCTGCTGAGCGGCTGGAGGCAGGGAAACAGGGAGACCGAGCCGTCTCGGACCTAGCATTAAAATAAGGTACTGTTTGTGTGTTTTATTTTGATCTCTTCTAACTAACTGAATGCCAGAACCTCATTAATGAAACCACTGCGCAGGCCGCGTGGTAGAAGAATGCAAGGGTCAGGAGTCACTGGTGACCTGGCCTCTCACCACCAGCATCCACAGGCTGACTGTCCAACTGTATCCAAGGAATGGGAACAGGGCTTGGGGAAAACAAGATCCCAAGAAGTTAGCGGTCTAGATGAGGCTTGTTCCGGGACATTCCTTAGACCCAAGACCTCAGCTGAGCCCCCAAGAGGCTGTACCTCACAACTTAGGCTGCCCTCTAAGAGGAACTGACCCAGGGCATAAAATTCCTTGAACCATGCAGGGCAGAGGACAGCTGTGGGCACATGGTGGCAACCCAGGAAAGGATAGTGGCTGAGAACATAGGACTCTCTGAGGTATCAAAAGAAAACCAGCCTGAGAAATCTGATGTGCTGTCTATACCCGAGAAAGATAAAGAGAGAAGCAGAGGATTTTCCCAGGTGTGAACTGAAGTTCTCTATGAACTTGCTCTATGTCAATGAACCTTCAGACCACGTGACTTTGGGGAACTACACCACCATGAGGATAGTAAAATGGGGTCCTGGATGGATGGCAAAAATTCTCATCTGATATCTTAAGCCCTTTCATAGCCAATTACCTTAATTTCTATATTAGTCCCAAATTCTCAAAAAAAAAAATGCACTTCTCAGAATATATTACCAACCTTACCTGACATATCACCACCATCTTCCAAAGCTAACAATGTATTTAACAGACCTACAGAAGAGACTCCCCACCCCCCCTTTTTTTCTGTAGCCACTCATCTGATGATCCCACCAATGCACTTGGTTAATGTATTCATACATAACTTTTTCCACAAATGACCTTGTCAGCCAAGCACAGTGGGGCACAACTGTAACCCCAGCAGCTTGACTAGGTCAGGAGAACAGCTAAATTCAAAGCCAGCCTCAGCAACTTAGTGAGGCCCTAAGAAACTTAGTGACATCATGTCTGAAAATAAAATATAGAAGAGCTGCAGATCTGCCTCGGTGCTTAAGTACCCCTGGGGTCAATCCCTGGTATTTAAAAAAAATGTAATCTCTTCCTGGTTAAAACACATACATCATTCAGGATAAGCTGAATCCACATTCCTGAATATGGTCATTAGTATTTGGGTCAAAATAAACTATTTTCCTCAGGTATGGTGGCCAGTGCCTTTAATTCCATCACCTAGAGAAGCTGAGGCAGGAGGATCACAAGTTCCAGGCGAGGCTGGACGACATAGCCAGATCCACTTTGAAAACAAAATTGAAAAGGGCTGGAGATGAATGTCAAGAGAATAAATCAGACATTTCATCCTATTTGCATATGTGACTACATGACCAGTGTGAATGGACATTAGGTACAACCAGAAAAAGGAGAAGTTACACTCTATTTACGTATAATGTGTCAAAATGCATTTTACTGTCACGTATAAGTAATGGAAACAAAGTAAAATAAATAACTTCTTCCAAAAACAAACAAACAAACAACAAACAAAAAAGGGCTGTGGATGTAAACCAAGACTCAATATCCCTAGTACCAATAACCCACTGCCTTGTTTCATTTAAAGTAGCTATTTTATCGGAACACAGCATGTGTCAAGTGACTATTCTTTTCCCTCAAGTATGATATTCAGAAACAGAAAACAAAAGTGTTATTCTTGCCAGGGACAGTGGCCCAGGCCTGTCATTCCAGGGACTCAGGAGGCTGAGGCAAGAGAATCACAAGTTGGAGGGCTGGGCTGGGGATGTGGCTCAAGTGGTAGTGCACTCTCCTGGCATGCATGCGGCCTGGGTTGGATCCTCAGCACCACATACGAATAAAGATGTGTCTGCCCAAAACTAAAAAAAAAATAAATAAATATTAAAATTTCTCTCTCTCAAAAAAAAAAAATAAAAAATAAAAAAAGTTGGAGGGCAGTGTCCCAAGCAACTGGGATAACATCTCATTTTTTTTTAATTGGGGGGGGGGGTATGCCTGAGGATTTCACTGATAAATCTTCTCTAGTTCTGAACTGCAATACAAAAACAAAATATTGTTTGAAATATATCAGTAGACAAAAAGTGAAAAGTAATAGACTGTGTCCATTTGAAACACAGGAGGAAGACCAGATATTTATGACGGGAAGTGGAAAAGATGGGGCATTTTAGAACACAGGAGGCAACTGCAATTGGAAAGACCTACAGCAGCTTTTGGAGGAATTAAACTGGGGGAAGGAAAGTGGATTTGGGATCCTGCTTCCTACACGTTTGGAAGAGTGGGGGCGGGCCACCAGCAGGGAGGGGAGGGGAAGCTGGGGACAGGAGCCGCCCATTCAACAATGGAAGCCCAGGACGGAGCCCAGGGCAACCTCCAGAGGCGACTCCGCCAGGCTCTGCAGCTCACCCGTTTGTGGGGGCCCCAAGGCAGGTGCTGACCATGTCCCTTCAGCCCTCGTCACATACTCACCATTTCTGTCTTTCTAGGGGACCCGGAGTTCTCTCGAGGACCTCAAGGCAGCCGAGATCAAGGGGAACACAGGCTGCTCAGAATCACTCAGGCCTTTTGGGCAGAGCACGTGCGAAGGAGCAGAGTTGGTGAGGAAGAAAACCCCGCGAGATTTCCAAAGCCCGCCCTTCCCCTCTGGTCCGGATCTGATTGGACACTTCCACCCCAGCATCCCTAATGGGCCGCCCCTAGTCAGGCCTCTGCATTGTGACTGACAGCTGAGTTTATCCAATCACTACCTAAAACTGGCCAGAGTGGCAGATCCTTGGCCCCAGCCCTTTTCAGGTGGAGCTTCTTTCCTGGGCTGGGAACTAATCCAGGTGGGAAGCCTTTGCTTGAACTTGGTACAAAGGGTAACATCTGGGATTGAGCTCTGGCTGAGGGAGACTGCTTTCCCAGCACGGGTGATGCCCTGGGTTTTAACCTCACCACAGGAAAAAACAAAACAAAACAAAAAACAACAACAATTTAAAAAATCAACAACAACAACAAAAAAAGCAGTTACTTAAGGAGTCTAAGGCAGGAGGAGCCCAAGGTCAGGTGAGCATTGACAAATGATAATGCTGTTTACCAAGAGGAGTCCTTGTTCCCGAATCCTGCAGTATAACACCAGAGAAGCAGGTGGAGAGTGGAAAGTGGAAGGTTTAATAAGAGAAAGCACAAAAGACTCCCCCCACCCCAGGAAAAAGGGGACCCAAAAGGCAGAATCCCTGGAAGGAGGAGGGCTTCTCCCTCTTAAACCTAAGGTCATCTTTTGTCCTCCCACATTCCTGTCCTTTGTTTCCCTTTATTGTGCACATGGTGGGGGATAGGGGTGGGAAGGACAGAGGGTGGGTGACTGGTGGACTAGTGAGGCCTGGAGCAGAAACCTGGGCAGGAACAGCCTAGGGTGGTTTGATTAGCATCTCTCTGTTTTACTGGGAGCTACTTCTTTAACCTTATTTGGGACCTGCCCAAGGCCATGGGGACATGAAAACTTACTCCTCAGGTTTCCCCACCCCCCCACCCCTGTTTTCCAGGCTCAGGTAAGATTCCATTTTTTTTTAATTGAACCTTATATTAGACTCCATTTACCTAGCTACACAAACTACTATCTTTCAATCTGGCTTCAAAAACAGGGAGATCCTAGCTGAAAATAAAATAAAGAGAGTTGGGGATCTAGCTCAGAGGTTGAGCCCCACAGGGATTATCCCACAGAACCTCAAAGACAAAGATACCTTTATACATATATAATATCAGCTGGTGTGACCTCAGGCAAGTTATCAAGACATAGTCTCAAAAGTTTTAAAACAGTATTTAAAGATATCACATATATCACACATGTATGATATCTAAAAATAAAAACAGTTGCAGTAATTCTCATCGCCTTCTGCTCACTGATCTTTTGAGGAGATAGCATGAGCTAAGAAAGGAAGCAATTGTGTTGGTGATTGGTGTTCTCTCCCCAGCAGAAAGGGGGATAACAGGGGAGGGGAGTCAATCCTCTTAGGCAGCAATGTGGGCTGGAAATAAAATGGATGCCTTGTGTTTAATGTCCATGTTCTACATTTCACTATTAGGGAGTTCTAGGAAGCGACCTCACTCTGGTGATCCCACATATCAGGTCTTCTGTTTTACCCCAAAACCAAACAGAAAAGGTCATGATGACAAGCAGGAAAGGAACTTTGATCAGTGAAGCTACACCAGAAAGGCCAGGGCACCATGTCCTTAGCCCTCTCTTCAGGGCTGTTATAGAAAGGGTAATTGAAAAGCCAGCCTCTACCTCAGAGCAAAGCCTGTCCAAGGAAGAGGGCCTGTCCTTTGTCCTCAGAAAGACCCACAGAACACTCCTAGGCTAATGCCCACCCTGCTGAGTTGTTTATCTATAAATAACAGGAGAGATCTGCTGGGCCAGGTGTCCCTGACTCAGTCAGTCTAGGTGGGAACCCATAGCAAGCCCCCCCAGCCATCAATCAGCATGAAACACTGAAATACCTGGGATATCAGATGACACTCCCAGTAGTTTATGGTGGTTGAGGACATGTTGGGAAACCATGTAGTTCAGCAAGTACCCACTCATGGTTTAAACCATCCCCCTCTTTTACTAGCCAATCATCCTTACCCAACTTGTTCCTGCCAGTGAATGTGCTAATCATGTTTTAGAGTTGTTTTGTGATTTTCCCACAGTGTATGATGATTTGCCAAGAGATGCTATGATGTATGTGAAGTCCCTGCCTTCCCCAGAGTGTAGAAAACTGCTGCCAACCCTGGGCTCAGGCATCTCAGCATCACTAGTTTCTGTGTGCACGCAGAGGACGGAGCTAGCTTGCAATAAACACCTCTTTGCTGCTTACATAGATCTTGGTCTCTCGTGGTCTTTTGGGGGTCCTGAATTCAGTCATAGGCATGCGTGTCGAGGGCAAATTGTATGTATGTTTTGTGTCACCTGTGACTTTGTTACCGCTGTTGACCAGTGACGAGTCCTTGCTTCCCCAATGTTGAAGAATAACACCAGAGAAGCACGCCCAGGCAAGGTCATAGTGGAAAATAGAAGTTTATTAAAGGACTACAGAAAAGACTTCTCCTGGAGGAACAAGGGGACCCAAGAGATGAAATGGTTGTCTCCCATTTTTATAGCTGAAATCTTCATTTAGTTTTCCAGCATTCCTGTCACATTCCTGTCCTTTGTTCTGTCAAAGGTGGGGCACAGGTGGGCCAAAGGAGTATTCTGGGCAGGAATGATTTTTGAGTCAGCATCTTCAAGTTTGCTGGGGACCATCATTAACACTTCCTTGGGATGGGCTTTGGCCTTGGGCTTTGGCCTTGGGCTTTTCCTGCACTTCATTAACATTCCAAGAGTTGTTCAACCTTTCCCGGAATTCATTCTAATCATGGCCTCCATTTTGGATCTTACTCCATACCAGACCCCATTTACCTAACTACACTACCTAATTTTAAATCTGGCTTCAACTTCAGGCATCTGTGGGTCTCATAAAATGTCAGTGAGATCATGGTCACATGCCGCCTTGAGACACGTAACCCCATTGCACAGGCTGACCTAAATTGATCTCTCAGGAAGGGTCCCGTCCCATGTGTTATATCCATGTCAGTGGTTCAGAGGCACCAACATTTTCAAGAAAAGCCACAAGGCCACCTGCTCCTGCCTGGTAAGCACCATATCCCTAAATGCTGACCCAGGGCTCTCAGCTTCCTGGGTTTCAACTGATAGTTAAACCAGGAAGAAACAATAACCCTGCTCAGCCCGGCCCATAAAGCCTGCGTATGAAACCCCACTTGGGGCACATATGGCCTGTGGCGTTGATACCGCTGGTTACTGGGGAGTTCTGCCCCCTCACGTGTTGAAGTTTGAACATTAGAGAAGCGAGCCCAGGCAAGCACACAAAGCAGGTTCATTTTTAAAGAGGTAACATAGGCTTCTCCCCAGGAGGGAGAGGGGGCCATAGCTGGTATCCTGGTATCACCAGAAGCAAGGTGTTCAGCCTTTCTATGAGTCCTAGGCTTCCTGTGTTCTCCATGCCTTTCCCCCTATCTTTCTCCTTCCTGCCTTGGTGACTAGGCCCAGGAATGCTTGGTGAGATGGCACAAAGGTGACAAACAAGGGGATGAAGAGGGAAGGGCAGGATGCAGCAGCCAAGGACACATTAACACCCTTATAGCCCCCTGTAGGGAGGGGCAATTCCTGGGACAGGCGACCTTAGCAACAGGAAGGAGCAAGTGTGGAGGAAGGGCTCTGAAGGAATTTACAATTTAATCCCTCAGGGGACAGTCTCCAACTTGCCAGGCTCACTCAACATTGGCCTCCTCAATCAGACCTGACTCCATTTACCTGTCTATACTGACTGCCTGTCTATTTCTCGCTTCAGTATCTACCCCTTCCTGGAAAGTAAATACAATTTTATTTTTTACTCTTAAGTTGAATTGGTGAAGTCTTTCATATCTTGTACACTGGCCCAAATTCAGTCTACTTACCAATATTGCCAATGACAATGGGGAGGGGGGATTATATATAAACAGTCACATTCCCCCAAGTGTGGAATAGTGGCCACATAACCCTTGGGGGCTGAGAACTCAACTGTAGGTGCTCCCCCTACCCCCTCCCCACTGGGCATTGAATCCATGGCAGGGATACAGAACCCCTGGGCTCCATCCCCAGCCCTTTTTTCTATTGTGGTACAAAGAAGGTGGGTGGGAGCATAAATGTAATGGGTTTGAGAATCAAACTCATAAACTCCTTCAATTCCTTCTTAAGATTGGGAGCCATCTCATCCAAAACTCATGAAAACTAATTTCTGTTTTACTATAAGTTACTGTGTTTTCTAACCTTGCTTAGATTGCCTGCCCATCCCTTCAAGTCACCCATACCTGGCTTCTCCTGAGCAGACAACAACCCTCTCTGAAACTTCAGTGGTACCCTTATGCTTGAATTCAGGACCCCCAAATCACCATCAGAGACCAAGATCCATGTATGCAGCAAACAGGTGTTAATGGCGAGCTAGCTGGGTCCTCTGCATGCACACAGCAAATGGTGACAGTGACACATACATACACCATAGCATCTCTTAGCAAATCATCACACACCCTGCAAAAATCATAAAACAACTCTGAAACACGATTAGCATATTCACTGGTGGGAACAAGTTGGGTAAGGGTGATTGGTTAGTACAATAGGAAGATTCCATTGAACTGATTGATTTAAGCCACAAGGGGAGTATGTGCTGAACTACATGGTTTCCCAACATGTTATCAACCACCATAACTACTGGGGGGTCATCTGGCATCCCAGGTATTTTTCCTGTCTCATGCTCATTGGTGGTTGCTAGGGGGTTGCTATGGGTCCTCACCTAGCCTGACTGAGTCAGGGACACCTGGCTCTGAAGATTTCTCTCATTATTTGCAGACAAACAATTCAGCAGAGTGGGTATGTACCTAGGAGTGCTCTGTGGGTCTTTCCAAGGACAAAGGTTCTTTGGATAGTCTTTGCTCTGAAGTAGAGGCTCCTTGTTCAGTACCTCATGAATTCTGATGTTGGAATCTGAATTTATTCCCTACCTTGAAATGTTAAGCCATGTAGTTCATTAACCTACTGTCTGCCTTTGTGTTATGCTTGCCAAAATCCTGTTATCTGTAAGTTCTCAAGACACCCCTCATTGTATATTTTGGGCTATAAAACTGGGTTCCTAGAGAGCTGGGGTAGTGATCTCAGAATATTTAATAGTCTAATATTGTCTAGTTCATTAAATCTGGAAAAATGAGAATTATATCTGGGTATCCTGAAATATTTCAACACAGTAGCATTAATCATCACAGTGAAACAATGAAACACAGATATATTCTGTCTTAACTTTTGCCTGGGGCACACTACTGCTCATTGATGATGTGGTCCCATCTATAAGTTTCCATACCCAATACCAAATATAATTTAAATTACTAATCCTGTCTAATCAACAACTGGTATATATTTTGGCCTCAGATTTGGCTAATATTTTCTGTTTTCTCTATTTCAATAGCATTCTACTGCAAATTGTTCTTACCACTGAAAAGACCAAATAAATTTTCAGACTACTCATCAGTCTTTCACAAATGTCCTTGAGCAGAGACTCACAGCATTCCCCTTTTTCCAGGAGCACAGGTTTGATCTTAAATTGCTGACATCATCCTCCAAGGGTCCCTGACACACTCCTTAAATACAGGAAAATCTGACATCTTTTAGGCTGCACTTGACCATGTGACAACTTTTTTTTTTCCTTATCAGTCTCACTTGATCTCCCCAGTGACATCATCTATAAATCAGAGACCTCCATGTGGATTTCCTCCACCCCAAATCTCTAAGACAGGAACTCTTAGCACCTTCAGAGACTCCTGCACAGCAGAAGCTTTCACAACCACTTCATGATAAGGAGACGATGGCCGCTTGTGAGACTATCAATTACTGAGGTGTCCCAGAGCAGGAAGCTTCCAGTCAAGGCCCTTGCTATATCTATATTTTTAAAACCCATAAAACAATATAATGTATGAGCCCATCCACCCATCATACAGTTTCTGAAAACTTGTTGCCTAATGAATTTTTGTGGAGAGTAACAGAAATTGAGCTTGGAGGCACTCCACCACTGAGCCACATCCCAGCCTTCTTTTCTATTTTTTTGTAGAGTCAGGGGTTCACTGAGTTGCTTAGTGCTTCTCTTTCCTGGAAGCTGGCTTTGAAATCACAATGCTCCTGCCTCAGCATCTCAAGCCACTTGGAGTACAGGTGTGTGCCATAGCACATGGTGATTCACAAGCATTTTGAGAATTTCACAGTCTTTCATAAAATTATAACAACAGTTGCAATTTCAGTCTGCTGCAGGCCTTCAAAACTTCTAGTGTGCTATACCATTAGTAAGCCTCTTCATATTTATCTCAGTATATTCCACAAAAGCATCACTCTACAAAAGCTTGTGGGTAGGGCTGGGGATGTGGCTCAAGCGGTAGCGCGCTCGCCTGGCATGCATGCAGCCCGGGTTTGATCCTCAGCACCACATACCAACAAAGATGTTGTGTCCACTGAAAACTAAAAAATAAATATTAAAAATTCTCTTCCTCTCTCTCTCACTTTCTCTCTTCAGAAAAAAAAAAAAAAAAGCTTGTGGGAAAATGCATACATGAAAGAAAACATGAGACTCAAGTTCCAAGAGGTTACTTGGTAAGGTGTTTGGTGCCAAATAATATCTTCAGTATAGCAAAGAATATTTTAATTCTCATTTAAATCATTGTACATCCTCCCAACTGGCTCAGCTACACACCCAAACACATCAGAAGGTGGCCTTCCACCTGCCAGCCCACATGCCAACTCTATTGCTCAGAAGCAGTAGGCATGTCCTCTCAGGAGATTCTGCAGCCCTCTCAGGAGCCTGATTCCTGCACTGTACTCACCAAGGCTGAACTACAGAGAATGCCCGCACCCCAGCACAGTTGCATGCACTCAAGAGCTTCATGCTGGCCAGTAACAAGCCTATAACTCCTGCCTTTGGCAAATGGATTTATTACAAAGCAGTCCAGACTGCATCAAGTGCTCACATGCCACTATGCCATATTTCTACCGAATCAAAGATAAAATATTAGAAAACTGCCAAACTGTCTCATTAGGTGGACAGAAAATTTTCAGTAATCATGGGAGCTTCAAAAACTGTCTTTTGAGACTAAATGCTAAGGGATAGCTTAAACTGTATTTATTAAAATCAGAAGTTCCACCTTCCGGGCTGGGGATGTGGCTCAAGTGGTAGCGCGCTCGCCTGGCATGCGTGCGGCCCGGGTTCCATCTTCAGCACCACATACCAACAAAGATGTTGTGTCCGCCGAGAACTAAAAAATAAATATTAAAAAAAAAAGAAGTTCCACCTTCCTTTCCAAATGAACACTATGAGAGACACAGCAAATGGCTGGTAACAAAGATAACAGTGACAATCACTGATCTCTATCATGTTTGCCATCTTAAATATTCGGACACAAGTACATAAGAAACTCTGCTCAATGACCACACAAGACCCATGACTCTTGAATATGTTGTGGGTGAGGTTTTTCTCAGGATGCTTTGAATCCTTAGGACAGGTGAGTGAATCCCTTAGCCTAAGCAGAAATAGCCCTCTCCACAGCATGTACTGCAGACCCTTTTCAAATGCTATTTGGATCAATTCTAGGGATTGGCAAATTCAGGGGTTATTTTACCATTCTCATGCATATTTTAGGCACTGACAAAACAAGCAAATTGCTGTCAAAAAAATTATTTCAAGTCAAAGCAAAAATTGGCCTTAATGTGGAACACCAAAGAAGGAATATTCCAACAAAAAATGATTGAGAGAAAAAAAATTGGATCCCCAAACCCTTTTCCCACTTGGTGGACTCATGTTTGGCTGAATGGGTTTTATAGTTACCTCAGACTATGACTAAAACCTTAAATCATAAATCACAGCCACACAGAGATGACACAGTTCTTCCTGGTGGCATGTTTCAGGAAGCAAAATACAAATAGGTACACCTGCAGAGTCTTCCCTACAGTGGCCAAGGACAGGTCAATGGAGGTCACTTAAACCAAGTGCTGGCAGCAGATCAGAACTCAGGTTCTTGCTGGATAAGCTCTTTCTTATCTTGGCTGAATACTGAGATAGGGGCCAAGTATACCCAGGGTTCCACAGAACAGGGGGCGATGCCCAACCTGTGGCACACACCAGGTTGACCCTGGGGCCTAGTGTAACAAGGCTCCACAGCAGGGGGAGATGCCATACCTACAGCACACACCTGGGTGACCCTGTGCAAAGAGAGGGATGGAAGGAGCCCCAGAGGCCCCACAATAGGGGGCATGGTCCCTGGTGATCACCAAAGCCATCAGGAAAATGAATGTGAGTGTGGAGAATGAGGGGACTCTGAGCTCAGGCAGTGCAGGAAAGAAAGTGACAGTGAAGAGCAGATCCAGACACGACTGGGTGGTGGGGGCACAGGAAGGTCATCAGGCCAGAGGTAAATGGGCATCTGTGCAAGTGCCTCCAGATCCCAGGTCCAGTGGTTTCCAGGCCTTCTTGGTAGAATGACCCCAGCAGAGCATAGCAAGGACACCAAGAAGATTATAGCAACAAGTAGGACCCCCCTGCAGCATAGGGCAAGCACAGGAAAGCAGGACTCCTGGGAATTTATTGGCTGTAGTGTTGAGAGTGGTATTGCCCTCATGAGTGCTGACCACATCTGGGGTGCTGCACCCACTGTGGACTTCACGTGGGTCATGACCACTGGGTAAGAAGGTTGCAGCTCTAAAGTGTCTGGAAACCTTGAATCCAGTGCTCCTGAATTCCTACCAGAGACCCTGCTGTGTCATTCCCAAACAAGAATTCCTGGCTATGACCTGGGATACTTTTTACCAGTGGAGGTCCCATTAATGATGTGGGGCAGATGAGGCTGGACACCCAGGGAAGATTCAGGGAGCCAACTTACTAGCTGCAGGACTTAGAGGGGTATTCCTAAAATTTTGTGGACCTCGAGTTTGAAATTTCATTGTTTACACCCAGTGGGAGGGGGTGGAGGTGTACATTGTTTCTAGGAGTTTATATAAAGTTTTTTTTTTTTTTTTTTTTTAGTTCACAGAAAGTGCTTTTTGTACCATTTGTGAGATTAGTCAGAGGTTTTCTTTTTTTTTAATATTTTATTTTTTAGTTCTCGGCGGACACAACATCTCTGTTGGTATGTGGTGCTGAGGATCGAACCCGGGTCGCACGCATGCCAGGCGAGCGCGCTACCGCTTGAGCCACATCCCCAGCCCCTAGTCAGAGGTTTTCTAAGCATTACCAGAAAAGCAGAAGTAAGGTCATCAAGTCTGAGTTCTAACCCACTTTGAGTTCTTTGCAAAACCTTTTCCTGACATTGTGTTTAAAGAAAACTATGGTGAGAATCTCTGGAGAAGCTTATTTAAGATTCTAAGGTGGAGAAGGGAGTGCCACTACATTAGGACATCAGACTGGGACCCTCCTTACCTTGCCTTTGGTCACACACTGTGTAGGAAAAAAATCATCACATGATATTCTCAGGGTTACTAAACACAGAGAGAAGTCCAGCCTGGATTTTCTGACATATTCCAACTAATATTAATTATGAGGAGAGAAGCTAAGTGGATGTCAGTTTTTAAAATTCACTGATGTCAAAAACCTTCAAGAAGAAAGGGACCAGCTGAAAATGTGAAATAAAGACATCTAGTGCTGCATCTACTGACATGGACAGTAGTGGAGTCCGCACACACAGAAGCAGCAAACTCACCACCTGAGATAGGGGAGTGCTAGGTGTTAGAGTACCTGCCTAGCATGTACAAGGCAGGATTGGGACCCTGGCACCAGAAAAAGGAAAGAGAAGGCAACTCAAGTATTTTGAGAAGGTGCCTTTTGAAGCAATAAATACAAATGACATTTTTTTTAAATGCTCTTTAACGCGCCTATATACAACAAAACACCTCAGACTTAGAACAAGCAGGAGTGACACAGTGGTGGTCTCATAGTCATCCACAGACCAAACAGGCATTAAAAAAAAGAAAGAGGCCAGCAGCAGGACACACAAGAGCACAATTCTATGGTCCAGCTGCAAGAAGGCTGAGGCAGGCTGAGCAAAAGTTCAGGGCCAGCCTCAACTCATCTCAGAAAACAACAAAAGAGCTATGGTGAAGCTCAGTGGTGGAGCACTCCTGGTGAAATCTGAAGGAGGGAAGGAAGCAAAGAGGAAAGGAAAAGACATTTCACTAATCTGTACTTAAGGCTGGAGTGGAGAAGCCTCAACTAACATACATAATCTGTAATAAAACTTTAGAAAGACACAAATAAATTGTGAAGTCAGGAAAGAACAATTGATTTTTGAGAAAAAAAAATAGTGGGCAGCAACATTGTGAGAAAAATCAAAGAAATCAATAGTTGCATGACACAGTGAGGAAGAAAGCACTGCACTAGGGAGGGTATGTACAGAAAAAGGTGACTTGATCCCGTGTATGTGTGTGCACGTGGGTGTGAGTGTGCATGTGTGGATGCCAAAACTCACCTCCCAGGTGTTTGCTTTTGTCATTTCACTCGTGCTCTAGAGAACACTTACATGAGCACCAGGCCATGTTCCATAGCCCCTGTGACTCTGCAAAGTTGTTTAGCTTGTGCCTGGTGCACACAGGGAACAATAAATTGTTTTAAAAAAATCTGATAATACTCACTGTGATTACTTAAATTTCATCCTATCGTAAGGTCTTAATAGAAATAGTCTGTTTCCTTAAATATTTGAACAAACCTTCCACCCTGTTTTTAACAAAAATTATCTAAAATAAACTTTTTCCAAATGGACTTCAGTTTAGTCCAACCAGACTAATAAAAATTTAGAGTATAAGGTGTGAATTAATGTTCTGATGATGCTGAGAATCATTCTAGAATCTTAGAAATTGAATGGCATTAATATACATAAACACAATATGTATATTAAGTAATTCTTGCTTCTTAACCAGTTAACACTTGGATATTCTACACAAAAAGGCACATTTTGATTTACATCAGGATTTCAAGAAACATCCAGGAATCGGGCATGGTAGCATGTCTGTAATCCCAGTGGTTATAGAATGAGGATCGCAAGTTTAAGACCAGCCTCAGCAACATACTGAGGCCCTTGAAAAGAATTTACCAGGATCTTCAAACAAAATTAAGAAATAAAAATATCTAGGGATGTGATCAGTGCCTAAGTACTCCAGATATGATGATAATGGTGGTGGTGGTGGTGGTGATGATGGTGATGATGATGATGATAATGTTTATTATGGCATAATATGTGAGAGATGACTACAGATGAAAAAAAAAACTTAAAATATAGAAAAATTAAATCTAACAAGAAGAGATATTTAACTGGGAGAAACATATTGCTTTCACATCTTCATGCTGAAACAATCCCTACATCCACTCCAGGGTGCACTCTCATTACCTCTAAATAGACAAAAAAGAAATGAAGGCACACACCCTTTTTACACATACAGTGGTTTCCTGAAAAAAAAAAAAAAAGGTTCCTTGCTCAAGGGGTTGAATGACTAATTCCAGTGAAAAACCAGGCTGAGGCAGGGGATCACAAGTTCAAAGTCAGCCTCAGCAACATAGTGAGGACCTAAGCAATTCAGTGAGAATATGTCTAACTATTTGAAAAAAAAAAAAAAAAATTAAAGAACTGGGATGTGGCTCAGTGGTTAAGTGTCTCTGAGCTGAATCCCTGGTACCAAAACAAGTAAAATAAAATAAAGTAAAAAAAAATTCCCTCAAGTTTGATGAGTAAGTCTAAAACAAACTGGAACAACTGAAGATCTCACCACATTTTTATATACAAGGCTTTTCTCCAGAGTGAGTTCTCCCACGGTACTCAAAAAGAACCTGGAAAGGTGAAAGTTCTACCACATTGTTTAATAGGGTTTTCCTGATGTGAATCCTTTTGTCTTTGGAGGAAACCATGAAAGCTGAATACTGCCCCATATGGCTTACCCACAGGATTTTCTACAGTCTGAGTCCTTTCATACAACTGAACAAAACTAGAACACCTGAGCCCTTTGTATTTCTTACTTGCATATAATTTATTCATTTTGACATGAATCTTACAAGAAGAATCTTCCCAGTCCTTGGAAAAAAAGTGGGAAAATTAGAAGAGTTCCCATATTTCTCACATTCTCAGGGCTTCTCTCCATGAGTATTTTCATATAGGAGAAGGAAAGCAGGGCTGAGATGGGATGGGAAGCTAACAGGATGTATCAATCCTCCACATTCTGAGGATCCCCCCCCCACCATGTGAGTGAAATGGTTTTGAAGGCACCAAGAAAAATGGAATGATTTTCGAAATTTTTTACTTTTAAAGCATTATTTAGTTAGATGTGGTTGTGTATGCCTTTAATCCCAGAGTCTCGGGGAGCTCAGGCAGAAGGATCACAAATGTGAAGCCAGACTCAGCAACTTAGGAAGACACTAAGGAACTCCTCAAGTCCCTGTCTCAAGATAAAAAGTAAAAGGAATCTGGCTGAGTTATGGAGGGCCCTCAGACTAAATCCCCAGTACAATTTATAGATATATAGGACTATCTATCTATCTATCTATCTATCAGAATCAATGAATCTTTCTTCTCTTTGTGACAATACTGATTTCCCACATTTCACATTCAAAGAATTTTTCTACAGAAAACTTACAACGTTAAAAGTGAAACTTTATTAACAGAAGACTTTGCCAATTGTTTTCATGAGTACAATTTCTCTACATGATGTGTTCCTTCATGTAAACGAAGCTGAACAGATGTAACAAAGGCTTTTCCACATTGCTTCCAATTATAGAGCTTCTCTCCAGTATGTGTTCTTCCATATCCTTGACAGTCACTGGAACTAGCAAAGGCTTTGCCACAAAGCTTACACTTATAGGGCTTCTATCCAGTATGAAGTTTTTCATGTGAGTGAAGGCCAGAGAACTGAAGGCTTTTCCACACTGCTGGCACTCATAGGGCTTCTCTCCAGTATGTGTTCTTCCATGAATCTGAAGGTAACTAGATGTAGAAAAGGCTTTTCCACACTGCTTACATTCGTAGGGCTTCTCTCCAGTATGAGTTTTTTCATGTGACTGAAGGTGACTGAATCTAGCAAAGGCTTTGCCACACTGCTTACATTCATAGGGTTTCTCTCCAGTATGTGTTCTTCCATGTCTCTGAAGGTTATTGGAATTTGCAAAAGCTTTTCCACACTGCTTACATTCATAGGGCTTCTCCCCAGTATGTGTTCTTCCATGAATCTGAAGGTAACTGGATGTAGCAAAGACTTTGCCACACTGCTTACATTCATAGGGCTTCTCTCCAGTATGTGTTCTTCCATGTATTTGAAGGGAACTGCATGTAGAAAAGGCTTTTCCACACTGCTTACATTCATAGGGCTTCTCTCCAGTATGTGTTCTCTGATGTATTCTAAATAAACTGGGGTAAGCAAAGTCTTTCCCACATACCTTACATTTGAAACGTGCATTCCCTGTGTGTGTGATCTTGTGCCTTTGAAGACTTATGTGTGAAACAAAGGTTTCACGATCTTGTTTAAATTCATAGAATTTCTCTCCATGATGAGTTCTTTCATGTCTTCTAAATAAAGAAGGAAAATGAAAGGCATCCCCACATATGTCACATTGAAAAGGTTTACCCACATTGTGTGTTCTCATGTGTCTTTGAACACTTGTGGAAGATGAGGCTTCACCACATTGTTGATATTCATAGGGTTGCCACCCAGTATGAGTATCTTCATGTCTTTGAATGTCACTGGAAATGAAGACTTTCCCACGTACTGTACTTTCATATGGTCCATCTCCAGTTTTTGTTAACACTTGTTTGTGAACACTTTTGAGAGAAACCAGGGATTGCCTATACTGTTTAAATTCACATGGCTTCTGAGATATGATCTGCCTATGAAGGAATGAAGGGCATATGAAGTCTTTGGTACACATATAACAACCACAAGGATTTACTCTAGTTTTCTTTTCTTTTTTGAGAGAGAGAGAGAGAGAATTTTAATATTTATTTTTTAGTTTTTGGCAGACACAAGATCTTTGTTTTTATGTGGTGCTGAGGATCGAACCCGGGCTGCACACATGCCAGGTGAGCGCACTACTGCTTGAGCCACATCCCCAGCCTGGATTTACTCTATTAAAAGTTCTTTGTCCAGTAAAGAACTGGAATCTCATTGAAACTTTCCCCACACTATCTTCTTGGCCATTTAAGTTTACCACATGGCTTCTTTGAAGAATGACCAGCACATTATCAATGCTGGATTCATTCATGATTTTATACTTATTTATAGGTCCTAGGCTTACATTACTACCAACATCAGGTAAAGGCTAGGTTTCCTGATGTGTTCAAATTGCCTCAAAATCAAGAGATTGAAAGGAAACAACTCTTTGCAATGCAGCCTCTCTATGGTGATTATCCAAATAGTGATATTCACATGCAATTTCATATACTTTTGGCATGCCAAGTACTTTGAGAAGACTGAATATCTGTTACAGCTTAGTATATATTTCTGGGAAAAAATATTATAAGAATAAATATGGGCTGGGGATATGGCTCAAGTGGTAGCATGCTCGCCTGCATGCATGCGGCCCGGGTTCGATCCTCAGCACCACATACCAACAAAGATGTTGTGTCCGCCGAGAACTAAAAAAATAAATATTAAAAATTCTCTCTCTCCTCTCTCACTCTCTCCTTAAAAAAAAAAAAAAAGAATAAATACTTCTCAAATTGTGCATACTTCTTGGGTTGGTCTGTTTTAAAAATTATATGACATTCTCAGATTCCCTCAAGAATTTCTCTTGTGAGTACAATTACCTTAGAATGCTCTCAAAATTTTTGATCTCATCTTCAATGTTCTTTTCATTCCATTTGTTTCCTAAAATGAGAAACCAGAACAATCTTTATGAATTTTTAGGAGACAGAATGGTTTGTCAAATCGTAGGTGCCTTTTATGCTGCAATAATTCAATAACTGATTCCCTTTTTATATTGTATATAAATGACCAAAATAAACATGAGTTCTCTAGTAGATTAATTTAAAAAAAAACATCATTATTACCTATAAAAGCCAGGTTTCTGAGGATTTCCAGCATCACATCTTTGTAAAGGTTCTTCTGGGAAGGATCCAGCAATGCCCACTCCTCCTGGGTGAAGTTCACAGCCACATCCTTAAAGGTCACTGAGACCTAAAATATCCCACAAATGTATAATGGAGGCCAGGAGAGATTGACAGCATGAGAAATCTATACTCAACATGCATGATGTCCACATGAATCTCTGAATGCCTGATTAATTGTATAATGTGGTCCATCAAATCCTTCCTGTACTCAATTCCTCGCAGACATTCCAACACTAGAATTTTGCCACTCAGAAGGCAACCAACTTAGTGTTTTACTCCCTTCCTTTGGTGAGTTCACAGGAAGTGAGACAGGCTCCTGGGTCACTCCTAACTTCTTTCTTGGTTGCACCTCTATTAGAAGTCCTAGCAACCTTCTGTCCAGTGCAGAGCTGATATTAGCAACCCTGATAGCACTTACCCTTAAAAAAGAAACTGAATGAGAAGGAAATTGCTGGAATTATAAAACTCAGAGTTTAAGAGAGATTCTGCCAACCACAGTGACTCACTGTGCATACACAGTTAATATAAACAACATGGCATTGACTGATCTCTTGATTCCTTGTGACAGTCTATTGTTCCATCTTTAAAGAAATGTCTAGAACACCCCACCCTTAACTTCCAAACATGGATCACTAAGAAGCTTCCCCTACAGACAACATTTCGACAACTTTACACTCAGGTTGTCACAATTTGTGAACTGGGGATTGAGTTCATCTTTTGTGATTACGCCAAGAGAACAACTAGATGTTTGCAGGTACATTTCTCCAGAAAAAAAAAATAGTCAAATAGTAAACAAGCACAATGATTAATAAACACAAAAATTTGATGGTTTCTCATGTTAAAGCAGAATGTGGTAAGATGAAATGATGGAACATGACTTAGATATAAACCAATGACCCAAAGATGTCACCTTGTCCAAACAACAACCTTGCAAAGTTTTATAAGTCTCAGCACAATTTTATTAATGAACAGCCGACACTACTTTCTAAATCTCATAGCAACAGTGAATGCACATCAAGTATCAAAAACTCTAGTGAAAAGCAGTCACTTCACTGCTATAAGTTCATGTAGCCCATAGCCTTGTACTGCTCAAGACACTTTGATCAAGATTGGGCCACATGTGCACTGGATGTCTGTTGTGAAAGAGTTTCCTCCTGCCTGTAATGATGGTGGTGCAAACCTGAGACAGAAGCATTTCCAGCATGGTAAAGAAGCAGGGTTGCAACCTAGAATCCTCACCTATCTAATACAATTTGGGTGGGAAACAAGCAACTCTATGTACAATCATAATAATACTATGATGTCTGCACTGTGATGGAGCAGCCAAAAAGATCACCTACAAGAAGGTGCTCCTGCCAATGATACACAACCATACTCAAGGACTTAAAACATGTCACATCCTGAGCAGCACAGTATCAGCAGGGGTGAGCAAGAGACCATGAGGAAGCCTTCAGTGGGCTGGCCTTCACAGGAGGGAAAGATGAGTGACCGCAGATGTCTTGGATACGGATCACATGATGGTCCAGGCAAACTGGAATCCAGGTGGCCAAAGGCACTACATCCTCAATTTTGTAGACAAAAATCCATTTAGTGTACATTCAAATGTGAAACACTAAAATACTTTTAATAAGCTCACAAGAAATTTCATGATATTTATTTATTTGTGATTAGAAATATTTAGAAAAAAATAAGTAGGGATTGAACATAGGGCACTTAGTGACTGAGCCACATCCCCACCACATATGCCATTTTGACACAGTACTCAATAACTTGCTCAGGACCTTGTGAGGGGCTGAGGCCAGCATTGAAATTTATGATTCTCCTGCACCAGCCTCCCCAGCTAAGGAGAATACAGTCATGCACCATTGCACCTGTGGAAATTTAGTTTTGCAAAAGAGCAAGTTATACAATTCTATACTGATGAGAATAAGGGAAAAATTAAAAACTCATAGCAAAATGACACAACAGGGAGCCTGGAACCATCTCAGTACTGCCATGAAGTAGAACAGAAATGGAAACACAAGCAGAACCATCGGAACAATGTCATCATGCCCCAAAGCCCTGAAAGTTTCCCAACAGGTACATGAAGCAGACATATAGAAGAATGCAGAGCAGCAAGCATGCTGTGACCTTCACTAGCCCTTCAGACTGACCCTCTCTGATGCAGGACACTGGCCTGAAATCTCAGTGCGAGAGCCTGGTCACTGGCTCCAGACTACATGCAGCACATCTTATCCAAGTTTAGGCAATTTCTACTAATATCACCATGGAAATATCTTAATGTCTTAACACCAACTCTCACTCATCTATGTCAGAAGTGATCACTGTGAAAAATCAGCAGGAATTCCTTAGAAGGATTCAAGTAAACAAACAACCTGCATCTGGCAAGAGCAGCAAACTATTGTCTACCCACAACCACCACCTACAATTTGATCAAGAAAGCTGCAGAGAGTTTCTTTTAGAAATCAGGTTTCAAAAACACCCAGGTTCAGGAGGCTGAGGCAGGAGGCTGGCAAGTTCAATGCCAGCCTTAGCACTTAGTTAGGCCCTTAGGAAGTTGGCAAAAGCCTGAATCAAACTTAACAAAAAAAGTTAAGGGGAAAGGTGCTGGGGATTTTGTTCAGTGGTTAAGCACCTGAGGGTTCACTGCACAGTATGCTCCCCCAAATAAAACAATGGAGATTTCTGAGAAAAGAAGGATGCTCACAGACCAAAAGGAAACAATTCAGAGAGGCCTATGACACTCATGCTCAGCAGTGGTTGCTCACAGGCTGGGTTGTGCAGAGCAAAGGCACAGCAGAGCTTTAAACAGCACCACTGTGCGTTAAAGCAGAGGACCCAGCACAACTACTCACAAAAACCAGACAAGTGAGTTTTTGCTGTTTCTACTCTTCTTCTCTAGTTTCTGGTGTATGGAGAAATGAGGCCAGGGGACACTGAGATCTAGCAGCAATGTTTTATTGGTGGCACCACAACCCAGAAAAATAATTTCCAAAGCCTGAGGCCTGAGTACAGCAGGGCTTTTACTTTTATACATAAAAACTTTTGAGGACATCCAGGCAAGGGAGCTGGGGCAATATATTGAAGGGATAATTTTATGTTTCTTATATGAAAATAAGCTTGTTAATGGCCTAAAGACTCAGCTCAGACATATTAGGGACTTTTACTATGCTCAACCTGAAGAGGGATTGTTCTTTCTCTGCTACTTTGTGGGCTGTTTGTGCTACTGCATTACAGGTACCTGCAGCTGCTGCCAGCCTGCATGGTGACATGTTAGAGAGCACAGCTCCTGGGTGTCAGCCTGCAAATCCAGAGCCTGTCATCTCTGAAACTGTCAAAGTTTCCATTCTGTTCAATGACCCTAGCATTCAGGGAAATCTTTCAAAAGAGCTGAACACAAAATATTTACTAAACATAGCTCATAGACATAGTCTCTACACAAAGGCATGAAGCCTTCAACAAACAGGACCCACATTATAGGAGAAAAGAAAGAAACACATTTTTTTAATTTGTTAATGGATGGCTGGGGATGTGGCTCAAGTGGTAGCGTGCTTGCCTGGCATGCGTGCAGCCCAGGTTGGATCCTCAGCACCACATACAAACAAAGATGTTGTGTCCGCCGAAAAACTAAAAATAAATAAATAAATATCAAAACTCTCTCTCTCTTTAAAAAAAATTTGTTAATGGAACTTTATTTATTTGTATATGGAGCTGAGAATCCAACTCAATGCCTCATGCATGCTAGGCAAATGCTCTACCACTGAGCCACAACCCCAGCCCCAAGAAACACATTTTCATTCACTTATCAAAAAAAAAAAGTACAAAGAATACTGACACACAGGAAAACATGACTCATGAATGGAAAATAAAGCATTTTAAATTGACCATCCTTGAGTAAGATAAGACTCCAGAATCCCTGGGATAAATTTTCTTTCTATTCATTTATTTGTTTATATTTTGTACCAAAGATTGAACCAAGGGTTGCTTAACAAATAAGCCACATCGACTGCACTTTTTTATTTTTAATTATTTCTATTTTGACAGAGGAATTCTCTAAGTAGTTCAGCACCTAAGTTGTTGAGGATACCTTTGAACTTGGGATCCTCCAGCCTAAGAGTCCTGAGCTGCTGGGATCAAAGGGATGTGCCACTGTGGTGGCCCTAGGCTAAACTTTCATTAACTGTCTTGAATTATTAGTATGCACACACCTAAAACAAAACCAAAATACATCAGGAAGAGACATACAAAACTTCCCAGGACAATGAAGAATATACTGCTACATTTGGAGACATCACCACAACTCTGTTGGTCTGTGAACATGTAGCAGAGCAACAGACAGGAGGGCTTCGCTGGACATTAGTCAACAGTGAAAAACACAGCCTTCTCAGGATCACAGTAAAACTCCCCAGAACATGCCCCATTCTGAGCCATAAAACTCACCTCAACAAGTGTGCAATGCAAGTGAAATCCCAAGTATCCTCAAAGAACATGAAAGTTCAGAAATCACATCAGAAGCAGCTGGAAAACCACTAAGAAGTGGGAGATGCAACACAGGACTCTAAACAGACACAGGAGGAAGAGGTGACTAAGGGGCAAACTTGACCATGTTGAGAAAAATAAAATGTACGAGTCCAACATGGGAAAACAGCATGGCTGGTGCATTGGGGTCTCTGCAGCATCCAAAGCACATTCCAGAAAAGAAGAGATAAAAGCAACCATTGAACCTGGCATTTAGGGAAAGCAGAGAACGAAGAGCAAGGTAAGTGTAAATTAAGTACAGGCAGGAAACAGAGGGTGTTGGTGAAACCACAATCAAGAAATCAGCAGTCTGCAAAACCAAGTTCTTCCTGAACATCAGCATCACTGACAAACTAATATGTGGCTAAGGAAACAGAGGACAGGAGTGAGGTTATGGCTCAGTGTAGAGAGCTTGCCTAGCACCAGTGAGTCACTGGGTTGAATCCATACCAGCACATCAAAGTAAATAAATATAACAAAGGTATGAGAACTACAATAACAATAAACAAATAAGAAAACCAAGGACAAAAAAACTACACATTAGGATTAAACTAGCCAGTGTTACCATCCATGGGCTCTTCAACAATATCATGAACATGTGCTTGACAAAAATCTGATAACTTAGAGGAACTGGTCCAATAATTTGAGAGAGACCACCTTCTACAGCTTACACAGAGATGAATACACAAAACACATGAGCCCTTGCCTACTGAAGAAAATGACTCAATAACTAATTCCCATCAAAAAAGTGAAAGTTATGGCTCTTAGACATCATACAGGCTGCCACACAAACTCCAGAACAGCCACCAATTTTATACATTTTTTTTTCTAGAATGCAGAAACAGAGTAAACACTTTCTAATTTCTTTTGAGGCATATGCTGCAATATTATCAAAATTATGAGGAAGCTATGAATTACTCCCATGATCATAAATGCAAAATACCTCCACAACATTATTCAACTGAATCAAAAAATAACTAAAAAGAACTATATACCAAGTCCAAGCTGTTGAAAATAATGGAGGCTATGAGCTGCAGAGAGGAGGTGTATGATGTTTGATCAGATTAGGAGATATAGATGTTTAATAGGCTTCTGGGTATGTCCATGAGGGTGTGTCTAGGAGGGATTGGCGTGAGAGATAGCAAAGTGGAGAAAGAGGATCCTGGCTTGGATGGAATAAAAGCTGGAAGAACAAGGCAGCAGCATCAGAGCAAGCTGGATTCTTCTCAAATGGCTCTTCCACTGCTGCTGTGATCACCTGAAAATATCAAAGTTCCCTTCTTCACTCTTTCAAAGCAGATTCTGCCAGGAATTCTCCAGGGAATTTCCAAAAGCACTGGATCACAGGCTAGGGTAGCACCATCAATCCCTCTTGTACTGAGCCTTCAGTATCTTGGGCTGCACATCTTCTACTTCTATAGCTCTCAAGTCTGCAGATGACCCCAGCTTCTTGTCATGTAACACAATCTAATAAATATCCCTTTTGTAATTGTACTTCCTCTCAATTCCTTTCATCTAGAGAACACTAATATATTATATAAGCCTACATTTGCTCTAAGAAATGAACTTTAATAAAGAAGTGCATAAACTATCACACTGTGGAATATTCATAAATATATACATGAGAAACAATATTATATACTGAATACCTTGTCCATATAATGCAAGAGTAAAGGAAACAGGAAGAGTTATGTATGCAAATATCAAAACCATAAAGAAAAGCAGGGAAACTTATTTTTAATACTGTTTCCTTTTAGAGAGTAATGGGTGATTTATCTCTAAAAGTCACTATAACTCCTGGTGTAGTGGTGTGCACTTCAAATTTTAGTAATTAGGGAGGTCAGGGCCAGAAGATGACAACACTGAAGCCAGTCTCAGCAACATAGCAAAGTCATCAGAAATATAGTGAGACTTGCTCTTAATCAAGAATTAAAATGGGGGAAAGAGGCTGTCACTCAGTGAGAGAGCACATGACTAGCATGTGTGAGATACTTGGTTTGAAACTTAGAACTACAAAAAAGAATCAGCAAAATTAGGTAATCTGTACATATACTACTAAAACAAAATTTAAAATATATAAATAAACAGAAATAAAAAACACTGGGGATGTGCTCAATGGTCAAGTGCCTCTGGGTTTAATCCCTAGAGAAACACCCATCCACCAAGAAAATGCTTTCACAAACTTGAAACTGTTTTTTGAAGGATAACAAGCATGAACAAGTCCCTGGATTAAATCCCAGCACTCAATACATAAGTAAATAAATCAATGATAGTCCATTGTCTTGGGATGGGGAGTAAGCAAGAGTAGAGCATTTGATAACCATGCATGAGGTCCTGGGTTCAATGTGAAGAAGGCCACAAACACACACACTCACACACACACACACACAAAGAAACTATACTAAAATACATTTCATAAATGACAAAAATGATTATTATAGAAAAGGTACAAATGAGAAGCATAAAATACAATAAAATCAATAGAAACACAATGTGATTTCTTACCAAGCTGATTAAAGAGACTGAACTTCCCCATGATTTACAATCTCTGAAAAAACCCTGAGCATGCTGTGAAATCCAGGGCCAGATGTGCTGTGCTTTTTGGTGAAGTTAAGAGAAACTACTTCTGAAAATGGAAATACCAGACCATATCTAAGATTAGTCAAAATCCTGTACAGATCACAATGACTGTAGACAGAGTATTTATGTAACTCCCAAATTCCATAAGCTAACAGTCCAGCTCCCAAAGGGGTGGCCCAAGGACAAGGCACTTTTTTTAATATCTGTGACTGAACCCAGAGGCAGTTTACCACTGAACTACATCCCAGTCTTTGAAGTCTCACCAAGTTGTATAAAGTCTCCATAAGTTGGTAAAGCTGTCCTCAAACTTGAAATCCTCCTCCTGCCTCAGCCTCTGAAGCAGCAAGAAGTTCAGGTGTGCACTACTGCAACTTGCCATAAATCAGGATTCTTAATAAATAGAAATGTATGTAGACTTTTCATAAATCTACTTCTTTCTTCCTTCTTTCATAATATTTCATCATTTGGTTTTGAATAAATAATCTTGGGCCTGGGATAAGTGAGCAGATCATTTCAAACTGACAAAAGCAGAAATGGCTGATGCTGAGGGAGCAAACCTATTAGGCTCAAGGGGCAGGAAAGATACCTGCCAGCTGGGACATTCTCACATCTGGTCATGCCCACAGAAACATTCCATGGTCACTCTCCCGGGAGACCTGGACCATGACTCCAGACTATGAGGCTTTTCAGGTTTGCACAGCACTGCATTGGGGTGTTTGGATTTTATCCTCTGTGAGCTTTTGCTCTTTCACACTGTGAGAGAATGCAAGGGTCAGGAATCACTGGTGACCTGGCCCCTTAGCACCAGCATCCACAGGCTGACTCTCCACCTGTCTCCAAGGAATGTGAACAGAGCTTGGGGAAAACAAGATCCTAAGAAGTCAGTTGTCTAGATGAAGCCTGTTCCGGGACACTCCTTAGCCCCAAGCCCACATCTGATACCCCACGAGGCTGTACCTCACACCTTAGGGTGTCCTCTAAGAAGAGCTGACTCAGGGCCTAAAATTCCTCGTACCATGCAAGGCACAGGATAGCTGCAGGCACATGGTGGCAGCCCGAGAAAAGGATAGTGGCTGTGAATATAGGACTCTCTGAGGTGTCCAAAGAAAACCTGGCTGAGAAAATCAGATTTGGTGTCTATACCTAAAAAAGATAAACAAGAAGCATAGGATTTTCGCAGGTGTGAACTGAAGTTCTCTATGAACTTGCTCTGTATCAATGAACCTTCAGACCACTTGACTTTGGGGAACTAGACCACCATGAGGGTATAAGACAGGGTTCTGTCTGTATGGTTGGCACAAATTATCTTGGGCTCTCTTAAGCTCTTTCAAAGCCAATTACCTTAATTTCTGTATTAATCCAAAATTCTCCAAACAAATGAACTTCTCAGAATATATTACTAACCTTACCCAACATATAACCACCATCTCCCAAAGCTAACAATGTAACAATGGACCTACAGAAGAAATTTCCCCTTTTTCACTGAAGCCACCAATCTGATGATCCTACGAATGCACTTGGTTAATGTATTCATGCATAACTTTCTTTTACAAATGTTCTTGTCAGTCATGCACAGTGGGGCACAACTGTAATCCCAGCAGTTTGAGAGACTGGGTCAGGAGAACTGCTACATTCAAAGCCAGCCTCAGCGACTTAGTTAGGCCCTAAGGAACTTATGTGAGATCATGTCTCAAAATAAAATATAAAAATGGCTGTGGATATGGCTCAGTGTTTCATTACCCCTTGGTTCAATCCCTGGTATAAAAAAAATGTAATCTCTTCCAGAGTAGGACACAAACATCATTCAGGATAAGTTAAATCCATGTTCCTGAGGATGGTCATTAATATTTGTGTCAAAATAAACTATTTTTTCAGGTACAATGGCCAGTGCCTTTAATTCCAACAGCTTGAGAGGCTGAGGCAGGAGGATCAGATATTCCAGGTGAGGCTGGACAACATAGCCAGATCCTGTCTGAAAATAAAATTTAAAAGGGTTGGGGATAAAGGGCAAGAGAATAAATCAGACATTATTATCCTATTTTCATAATGACAACATGACTGGTGTGAATGGACATTAGGTACAACCAGAAAAAAGAGAAGTTACAGTCTATTTATATATGATGTGTCAAAATGCATTTTACTGCATTGTATAAGTAGTAAAAACCAAGTAAAATAAATAAATAACTTCTGCCAAAATCAACAAAACAGACAACAAACAAAAAAGGGCTGTGGATGTAAACCAAGATTCAATATCCCTAGTAGCAATAACCCACTGCCTTATTTCATTTAAAGCAGCTATTTACCCGAACACAAGATGTGTCAAATGACTATTCTTTCCCCTCAAGTATGATATTCAGAAACAAAACAAGAGTGTTATTCTTGCCAGGGACAGTGGCACAGGCCTGTAATCCCAGGGACTCAGGAGGCTGAGGCAGGGTGATCACAAGTTGGAGGACAGTGTCTAAAACAAGGTGGGTGGGAGCATAAATGTAATGAATTTGAGAATGAAACTCTGATGACCCCAGCCTAATTCCATTTTAAAATTAGGAGCCATCTCATCATCAACTCAGGAAAAGTTAATTTCTGTTTTACTATAAATTATTGCAACTTCTAAACTTGTTTGGAATCCCTGCCCAGGGCTTCTACTCACCTATGCCTGGCTTTCCTTAACCAGATAACTATCCTCTCTAGAACCTTTGTGGTTCTTCATAAAGCCTGCCTCCCACTGACCAAATACCAACCCTCTGTAGAACCTCAGTGGCACCTCATAAATTCTGAGGTTGGGATCTGAATTTATTCCCTACCTTGAAATGTTAAGCCATGATGATTATTAAGTTAGTATCTGTCTTTGTATTAGGCTTGTCCAATCCTGTGATCTGTAAGTTCTCAAGACATCCCATTTTACATTTGTGCTATAAAATTGTGTTCCTAGAGAGCTGGGGTATCTTTAGCCCGAGGTTGGGGAGAGACAGACATGGCCAGCTCCTGGGAACATAAATATAAGTTTGCTTTAATTTCACACACAATTGGAGTCTGTGGTCTTTTCCTTGTGTTGTGGTTTTGCGGTGCCAGGTCTCTAACAAGGCCATCTTTGGGTTTGACCAAGGGAGCATATTTCTCACACTTAATGACATATCTCTAGGCCAATACATTAAAAAACTGAAAAAAATTATTGAATACATTCTTTCTTAGAAAACAACAACAACAACAAAACTAGAAGAGCATCTTGGAATGGTGGTGCACACCATGCCAGGAGGGTCAAAAATCCTAGGCCAGCCTCTGAAACATAGCCTCACCTCTCAAAAAAAACCCCTCTCACCCCAACTTAAAAGGGGCAGGGCATGTAGCTCACCGTTACAGCACCACTGGGCTCAATGGCCACGTTAAAAAAATAACACCCTGAAGAGGAACACAGGGGAAAAATGACATAAGAAAAGAGAAGAGTGTAAAAGGGCAGACATCAATCAAACTACATCAACAGTGACATTATATGGCAATTGAGTGAACAATCCTATCCTAAGGTAGAGATCAGCAGACAGAATGAAAACAAGCTCCAATTCTGTGCTATGTGCAGGGGTCACTGCTGGGATACAAATGGATAAAGAGTTTGAAAATAAGAGGATGTGAGTCCTACACCATGAAACAGACACCATGAGTGAGCTCTCCTGTACTACCTCCCCAACATCAGGCAAAATGTTTCAAAACTAAAATTTATTGAGAGATAACAGTCATGAGACATGGACACATGAGGTTAAGGTGTTCCTGAATGCTCCATCCTCTTTCCCAATGCCAATCCAATAATGAGGACACAGCTGTGAGTTTACAGGGAAAAAAAAAACTTGTTTGCTAGCAAAGGAGCAGCACATGACTACTGTCCCAGAGGCTGGGATTCTGCCAATCAGAAGAAACAGTTGGCCTTTCTTATTGGGGAGATGGGGGTGCCAGGGATTGAACTCAGGTGCACTCAGTCAGTGAGCCACATCCCCAGCCTCATTTTGTATTTTATTTAGAGCCAGGGTCTCTCTGAGTTGCTTAGCATCTCGACTTTGCTGGGGCTGGCTGTACACTCTTGATCCTCCTGCCTCAGCCTCCCTAGAGGCTGGGATTGAGGCATCACCACCACACCTGGCACAAAGCACAATATTTCATTAATGAGATGGAAAGTCGTTAGAGTGATGTCAATCAGAGTTTAGAATTTGGTTATTCTGGGTTTGTTTGGGTTTGCTGTTGCAGAAACCGAAAACACAGTTCAGGAGACACAAAAGCCTGTAGAGTCCACACAATGTTAGGTGATCCAACCTTGTGGCCTCCCTGGGACACAAAGGCAACCTGTCAGCTCCTTTCACATTCTTACCAATATGAACCATTTCAGGGTCAGCTGAAAATGCAAGCTGACTTTGGCATTGAAAGAGGACCTCATGTCTAACAGAAGAGTCATGTGCCAGGAGGACAATGAGAGGGGAAGCAATGACAGAATGACAGACATGCCATTTTCCACTCATGTGAAGGCTGAGTTCTGGATGCTGCTCCTGGCAAGAGGAGGGACACACACAGGTCTTGAACTGGGGATCAGGTCCCAGGCCACGTGGGTTGCAGATGTGATCTGGGGTTCTGCACAGACCTCTAAAAGACCCATTTCCGGGACAGTGACAATCCCAGGCTTGCGTAAGTCCCTCATCCCCATGTTTCATCAGCCCTTGGGACCCAGAACAAGAAATATGGTGAGAAATGAACCCAACTCTGCCCCTGATTTCAGTTCTGGCTAGTTGGGTGCATAGAGCCTTGAGCTCTGGGCATTTCAAAGAATCGAGTAGGAACATGAGACTCAGAGATGTGTCAAACAGCCCTGAGGGATGACCAGCTTTCCCATGGTCAGGACACCACAGAGGGCTTCAGGTTGAGGTGGGGCTGTCCTCTGGCAGCAAGGGCAGCTCAACAGCCAAGACACAGAGGTTTCCCTGGAGGGGGATTTGGAGTGGGGGAAGAGGACTGAGACTCTGCTGCCCACCCCAGTGCCAGCCCATCCATACTAGATGCCTGGCCAGAAAAGCACCCAGATGAATCCTCTCAGCCCCCTTTTTCTTGTTTTAAAGGGAAAATTAAAGATACTGGGTGTGGGAGTTCTGCCTTGTTCTGGGGAAAGCTCAGGCTACATGTGGGTTCCAGGAGTCATACAGCTGGACAGGGGTCCTGGCTCCATTCCTGCTCCCTGTGATGGGTGTGTCTCTCCAGAGGCCTGGTTTCCTTCTGGTGAAGGGGGTCAGAGGAGGAGGTGGCCACACATGTGTTGGCATGCTGCTCTGGCTGAGGACACCAAAACTATGCTCTGCCCAGGGTTGTCTCCTACCTTGGCCTTCGTCAGAGAGGCCTGGATGGCTTCAGTCTCAGGCCTCCTGGTTTCCCAAGTTAAATGATTTGTGGCCTCTTCCCCTTGCATGTTGGTGATGCTTGGGACCTTTTTCCACATGACAGGGACACGTGGTCACTGTTCAATGATGACAGCTGGAGCACAATGAGTCACAGGGTTGAGGAGACTGGCCCATGGTTCTGAGGATGGCCCTTTGAACACCAAGCCTCCCTCGCAGACTCCTGGCCTGCAAGTCAAACCCTGACAGTGGAAGAAGCTCCTCACACAAGGTCAGGTGCACCCTCTACCTCAGCAGCAGGTGAAGCTGGGGCCTAAGGAGCTCCAATGAGTCCCTCCAGCTCTGATGAGATGGGAACCTGGCAGCCTCTTCCTGGGATTCCAAAAATGTTTTGAAAAGAGCACATGTCCTCATCCCTCATCCCTGACAGCCCTTTCCCAGATCCTCTCATTCTCATGAGCCCGGGAAACACTTAATTTTCATAACTAGTTGATGCTGTAGTTGGACATGATACTAAAATGTGTCCTCTAGAGCTTTGGAGTTGTTCTGTAACCTCACTTGCAGTGGAAGCATAAATGATAGTCAGACTCCATCCTTCCTTTTGCATTAAGAAATCCTGCAGGAGGAGTGGGAAGTGTGTGGGAAGGGCGCCCCCTGCCTGGCTCCTGCCATGTTAAAACAAGGTATATGTAAACTAAAAATTCCTATAAAACCTGATGTGCTTCTCAGAATATTTAACTTTAATTTAATATTTTCTAATTCATTAAATATGGAAAAAATCATAGTTATATCTGGGCATCCGGCAATGTTTAAACATAGTCACTGATAATGACAGAGAAAAAATGAAATGCCAACTACAGAAACACAGATATTCTCTATTTCAACTTTTACCTTGGGTAGATTACTGCTAATTTGATGACCGGGTCCCATCTGTAAGTATCCATACCCTATACCAAATATAATGAAAATAACTAATACTATCTAATCAACAACTAGTATATATTTTGGCCTCCTATTTGGCTAATATTTCCTGTTTTCTCTATTTCAATAGCATTCTAATGCAAATTGTCCTTATCACTAACAGGACCAAATACATTTTCAGACTATTCATCAGCTTTTCACAGATGACCTGAGCAGAGACTCACAGCTTCACGTTTTTGCGGGAGCACATCCTAAATTGCTGACTTCCACCTCCAAGGGTCCTTGATACACTTCTTAAAGACAAGAATATCTGACACCTCTTAGACTGCATGGGACCATGTGGCAATGTGTTCTTCACTTATCAGTTTCACTTGAGCTCCCCAATTACATCATGTATAAATCAGAGACCTCCATATGCAATTCCTCCACCAAAAGGCTGTGAACACATAGGCACTTTTAGCACCATCAGAGACTCCTACACAACAGAAGCTTCCACAAACTCTCTATGATAAGCACATTATGGCCACTTGGGATGACTACCAATTACTGAGGGTTCCCAGAGCAGAAAGCTGCCCCTCATGGACCTTGCTATATTATTATTTTTTAAAACCATACACTTGGTTTTTATTAAATTGGCTAAATTTACAGAGTTCCTGAGTTGCTAAACCATGCCTGAGAATTCAAAGAAGAAAACAGTATAATGGACAAGCCCATCCACCTATCATACAGTGTATTAAAACTTGGTTCCTAATGTATTTTTCTTGGGGGTACTAGGAATTGTACTCAGGGTTACTCAACCAATGAGGCACCTCCCAGCATTCTTTTTTATTTATTAATTGAGTTAGTTTTTTAGAGACAGGGTCTCACTGAGTTCTTTCCTCCTTGTCTTCCAGGGAGACCAGCTTACAAATCACAACCCTTGGGCTAAGGTTGTGGCTCAGTGGTTCAGCATGTGCCTAGCATGTGTGAGGCACTGAGTTTGATTCTCAGCACCATAAATAAATAAATAAGTAAATATCCACCAATAACTAAAAAATACTTTTTTAAAGAAATGAAAAGAAATCACAATGCTACTGCCTCAGAATCTTGATCAACTGGGATTTCAGGTGTATGCCACAGCACCTGGGGATTTACAAGAATTTTGAGGATTTCACAGTCTTTCATAAAATTTTAACAAGAGTGGAATTTAAGACTGCTGTAAGTCTTTAAAATTTCTAGTACACTGTACCATTAAATAAACGTCTCAATATTCATCTCAGTTTGTTCCACATAAGCAACACACTACAAAAGTTTGTGAGAAAATGCATACATGAAGAAAAATATGTGATTCAAGGTCTAAGAGGTTACTTGTTATCGAGTTTGGCCCCCAAATCATGTCTTCAATATGACAAAGAATATTTAAATTCTCACTTAATCATTGTACATTCTCCCTACTTGCTCAGCTACACACCCAAACCCATCAGAAGGTGGCCATCCACCTGCCAGCTCACATGCCAACACTATTGCCCAGAAGAGGTAGGCAGATCCTGTCAGGAGATTCTGTAGCCCTCCTAGGAGTCTGATTCCTGCACTGATGTACTCATCAAGACTGAACTCCTACAAAGAATACCCACACCCCAGGACAGTTGCGTACACTCCAGTTCTTCACACTGTCCAGGAGCAAGCTTTTGGCAAACGGATTTATTAGAAAGAAGTCCAGAGTGTGTCAAGGGCTCACACACCACTATACAATATTTCTAGTGAATCAAAGATGTAAAACTAGGAAATTGCCACACTGTCTCATTAGGTAGAAAGAAAGTTTTCAGTAATCCTGGGGAGCATTCAAAACTATCTTTTAAAGATGAAGAGCTACTGGATGGCTTAGGCTGTATTTATTAAAAACAGAAGTGCCACAGCACGCTCTTTTGGCCTTTCTTTCCAAATGAACACTGAGACACAGCAAAAGTCTGGAACAGAGACAGCAGTGACAACCATCCCATCTTTGGCATGTTGGCTACCTTAATATTTGGACACAAGAATGTAAGGAACTCTGATCAATGATTGCACAAGATCCATGACACCTGAATAGGTTTTGGGTGAGCTTTTCCTCAGGATGCTTTGATTCCTTAGAATGGGTCATTGAATCCTTTAGCCTGAGCAGAATCAGCCCTCTCCACTTCATGTACTGCACAATATCACCTGATTGGAGGCTGTAGCTTCACTAGTGATTAGGGCACATGAGGCTAGACACCCAAGGAATGTTCCAGGAGCAGATTTGTTAGCTGGAGGGTTCCGAGGTATATCACGTAAAATTTTTTGGTTCACTGCTTGGAATTTCATTGATCTTTTTTTACACCCACTGGGACAGGGATACAGGTTTATATTTTCTGTGTGTGTATATGTAAGAATTTTTTTTTAGTTCACAGAAAGTCCTTTGTGTACCAATTGTAAGATTAGTAAGAGGTCTTCCAAGTTTTACCACTGAGATCTTTGCAAAATCCTTTCCTGACATTCTGTTGAAAGAAAATTATGGTGAAGGTCTCTCGAGAAGCTTATTTAAGATTCTTTGGGCTGGGGATGTGGCTCAAGCGGTAGCGCGCTCGCCTGGCATGCGTGCGGCCCGGGTTCAATCCTCAGCACCACATACCAACAAAGATGTTGTGTCCGCTGAAAAACTAAAAAAATAAATAAATATTAAAATTTCTCTGTCTCTTTCTCTCTCCTCTTTAAAAAAAAAAAGATTCTTTGGTGGAGAAGGTAGTGTCACTATATTAGGACATCAGACTGGGACACTCTTTACCAAGCCTTTGGCCATGTAGTGTGTATTAAGAAGGTTTTCTTAACCTTAAACCATTACACAATTTTCCCAGGGCTACTGAGGAACTCTAACACAGAGAAAAATCAAGCCTGGGATTTCTAGAATATTCCACCTAAGTATTATTCATGGAGATAAAAGCTAAGCTGGATGTAGTTTTTTAGAAAATTCACTGGTATAAAAGACCTTTAAGAAAGAAGAGACCAGTTGCAAATGTGGAGGAGACACCTGCAGAGCTGGATCTGCTGTTGTGGTCATCAGTGGGGTCCACACACACAGCACCAGCAAACTCATCGCCTGAGCTACGGGAGTGCTCAGTGCTAGAATGCCTGCCTAGCATGCACAAGGCAGGATTGGGTGCCCAGAACTGGGAAAAGAAAAGAGAAAGCAACTCAAGTATAGGGCAAAATGTATTTTGAGAAAGTGCGTCTCCAACCAATATACCCAAATGACATTATTTTATAATGCTCTTTAATGTGCCTACATACAACACAACACATGAGACTTAGAACAAGCACAAGTCACAGGAGTGGTGGTCCCAGAGTCATCAACAGCTCAATAAGCAATCAAGGAAAAGGAAGAGGCCAGCTGCAGGGTATACAGACACATCCATATGGTCCCAGCTCCCAACCTCACCCCATCTCAAAAAGTAACAATTAAAAGGACTGTGAAGAAACTCAGTGGTCGAGCACTCCTGGGTGAAATGTGAACAAAGAAAGGGAGGAAAGAAGTTCAGAAGAGACATTTCACCAATCTACCAAAGGCTGGAGTGGAGAGGCCTAAACTAACATACACAATATGTAATGAAACATGAGACACAAAAGACTTAAAATACAGGAAAATGGAATCTAAAAATAAGAGAGATTTAACCCAGAAAAACATGTTGCTTTCAAATCTTCATGCTGATGCAATGTTCCTCTCCATCCCAGGGTGCCTTTTTGTCACCTCTGAATAGACAAAAAAAAAAAAAAAGAAAAAGAAAGAAACGAAATGAGGGCAAACACCGTTTTCACACACCTACAGTGGTTTTCTCAAAAGAAATAAATAAAATGAAATAAAATAAAAATTTCCTCAAGTCTGAACAAGTTCAAATGCATCTGAAACAAGCAAAGGTCCTACCACAATTCTATATACAGGGCTTTTCTCCAGTGTGATTTCTTAAATGCTGTTCAAAGGGACCTGGAAAGTTGAAAGTCTTACTAAAATTTTGAAAGAGAGAAAAAGAATCTTCCCAGATGTGAATTCTTTATGTCTTTGAAGAAAACTCTGAAAGCTGAATACTGCCCCACATGGCTTATCCTCAGCATTTTCTACAGTATGCGTCCTTTCATACAACTGAACAAAACTAGAACAGCTGAACCCTTTATATTTCTTACTTGCATAGGATTTATACTTTTTATTCCCAGTCCTTAGAAAAATACTGAGAAAAACTAGAAGATTTCCCACTTTTCTCACACTCACAGGGCTTCTCTCCATGAGTGTTTTCATATATGGGAAGGAAAACAGGACTGGGATGGGAAGTTAACATGATGTAGCAAATCCCCCACATTCAGTTGGTTTGTTTTTCAATGTGAGTGAAATCGCTTTGAAGGCAACAGGGAAAATGGAATGATTTGTGACATATTTCACGTTTAAAGAATTATTCAATCAGATGTGGTGGTGTATGCCTTTAATCCCTGAGACTTGAGAGGCTGATTCTGAAGGATCAATGTTGGAGGCTAGCCTCAGCACCTTAGGAAGACCTAAGAAATGCAGCAAATCCCTGACTCAAAATAAAAAGTAAGAAGGAACTGGAATGTAGCTCAGTGGTAGTGCATCACCAGACTAAATCCCCAGTCAGTCAGTCTCTCTCTCTCTCTCTCTCTCTCTCTCTCTCTCTCTCTCTCTCTCTCTTTCTCTCTCTCTCTCACACACACACACACACATGTTTTAAGCAGTATGATCCCTTTCTTGTCTTTGAGGATGACCTGAAATGTTGATATACCATATTTCAAATGCAAAGGAATTTTCTCCAGTAAACTTCCTACATGTATATGAGTGAAACAGTAATAACAGAAAAGTTTAACCAATTGTTTTCATGCATACGATTTCTCTGCAGTATGTGTTCTCTCACGTGTGTGAAGCAGACAGGATGTGGCAAAGGCTTTTCCACATTGTTGACATTCATAGGGCTTTTCTTTGGTATGTATTCTTCCATGTTTGTGAAGCTGAGGGGATGTAGCAAAGCCTTTGCCACACTGCTTACATTCATAGGGCTTCTCTCCAGTATGTGTTCTCCCATGAATATGAAGGTAACTGGAACTAGCAAAGGCTTAGCCACACTGTTTACATGCATAGTGCTTCTCTCCAGTATGAGTTCGTTCATGTGAGTGAAGGTGAGAGGACTGAGTGAAGGCTTTTCCACACTGTTTACATTCATTCATTCTTCCATGCATCCTTCCATGAATCTGAAGGTAACGATATGTAGAAAAGGCTTTGCCACACTGCTTACATTCATATGGCTTCTCTCCAGTATGAGTTCGTTCATGTATCTGAAGGAAGGAGGCAGTAGTGAAGGCTTTTCCACATTGTTGACATTCATAGGGCTTTTCTCTGGTATGTATTCTTCCATGTTTATGAAGCTGATGGGATGTAGCAAAGGTGTTGCCACACTGCTTACATTCATAGGGCTTCTCCCCAGTATGCATTCTCTGATGTATTCTAAGTAAACTCGGAGAAGCAAAGTCTTTCCCACATACCTTACATTTGAAATGTGCATTCCCTATGTGTGTGATCCTATGCCTTTGAAGACTTGTGTGTGAAATAAAGGTATGACCACGTTGTTTACATTCATAAAGTTTCTCAGCAGGGGCTGGGGATGTGGCTCAAGCGGTAGCGCGCTCGCCTTGCATGCGTGCGGCCCGGGTTCGATCCTCAGCACCACATACCAACAAAGATGTTGTGTCTGCCGAGAACTAAAAAATAAATATTAAAAATTCTCTCTCTCTCTCTCTCTCCTCTCTCACTCTCTCTTTAAAAAAAAAGTTTCTCAGCAGAATGAGTTCTTTTTTGTCTTCTAAATAAAGAGGAGAAATGAAAGGCTTTCCCACATACCTCACATTAAAGCGGTTTACCTCCACTCTGTGTTCTTGTGTATCTTTGAACACCTGGGAGGGAAGAAGAGGCTTCACCACATTGTTGACACTCATCTGGTTGCCACCCAGTATGAGTTTCTTCATGTCTTTGAATGTCACTGGAACTGATGACTTTCCCACATACTGTACTTTCATAAGGTCCATCTCCAGTTTTTAATAATATTTTTGTGTGAAAACTTTTGGGAGAAACTAGAGATTTCCTATATTGTTTAAATTCACTTGGGCTGGGGATGTGGCTCAAGCAGTAGCACGCTCGCCTGGCATGCGTGCGGCCAGGGTTCGATTCTCAGCACCACATACAAAGATGTTGTGTCCACCAAAATCTAAAGAATAAATACTAAAAAATTCTCTGTCTCCCTCTCTCTCTCTCTCACTCTCTCTTTAAAAAAATAAAAATAAAAATAAATAAATTCACATGTGTTGTCTTCACATTCCTTATGCTTGTAGTATTTGTGTCCACAGCGAGATGTGATCTGCCTATGAAGGAATGAAGGACATATGAAGTCTTTTCACACATAATGAAGTCACATGGATTTAATCTATTAACATTTTTCTTTGTTTGATTAAGAACTGAAATCGATTTGAAGGTTTCCCCATATTATTCTGTGCCTTTGAAGTTTACCATGACTTCTTTGAAGAAGGGACCAGCACATAATCAATGCCTGATTCATTCACAATGTTCTATTTATTTATAGGTCTTTACATTACTACCAACATCAGGTAAAGGCTAGGTTTTCTGACTTGTTCAAGTTGCCTAAAAATAAAGAGATTGAAAGGAAACAATCCTTTGCAACACAGATACTCTGTGGCTATTATCCAAATAGTGATATTCACATATGCAATTTCATTGTACTTTTTGCTTGTCAAATACTTTGAGAAGACTGAATATGTGTTATAGCTAAGTATATATTTTTGGTAAAAAATATTATAAGAATAAATATTTTTCATATTATGCATACTTCTTTGGTTGGTTTGCTTCAAAAATTATATGACAGTTCTCAGATTCCCTCACGAATTACTCTTGTGAGGACAGTTACCTTACATTGCTCTCAGAGTTTTCAATATGGTCTTCAGTGATCTTGTCTTCCCACTTGTTTCCTAAAATGAGAGAATAGAACAATCTTTATGAGTATTTAGGAGCCATAAATGCTTTGCCAAATCCTAGGTGCCATTTATACTGCAATAATTCACCAACTGATTCCCTTTCACCTTCTACATAAATGACCAAAATAAACATGAGTTCTCTATTTGATTAATTTTAAAAACATCAATATTACCTATAGAAGCCAGGTTTCTGAGAACCTCCAGCATCACATCTCTGTAAAGGTTCTTCTGGGAAGAATCCAGAAAAGCCCACTCCTCCTGGGTGAAGTTCACAGCCACATCCTCCAAGGTCACTGAGATCTAAAATATCCCACAAATGTATAGTGGAGGCCAGGAGAGATTGACAGCATGAGAAATCTACACTCAACATGCATGATGTTCACATGATTCCTTTGGCCTCTTGATGAATTCCACGATTTGGTCCATCAAATCTTTACTGCACTCAATTTCTTACACCCACTCCAACACTAGAAATTGGCTCCTCAGAAGGCAAACATCAGTGATTTATAGTCTTTCTTTGGTGAGTTCACAGGAAGTAAGACAGGCTCCCAGATCACTAACAGATTTAAAAGTGTCATCGTCAACAGTACATTGAGACTTCAAGAGTATCATAAACGTGCCTGACACAAATTAGACAACTTGCAGAAACTGGACCATTTCTTTGAGAGAGACAATCTCCTACAACTTACACACTAGGGGAATACACAAAACAATGAGCCCATGGCTGCTAAAAAAAAAAAAAAAAACAGACTCAATAACTAATTACTACCCAAAAATGCAAGGCAAGGCTCTGACATCTCAAAAAGGCTTCCATGAGACACTTAAGAACTGCCACCAATTTTATACTTTTTTTTCCAGAACATAGAAGCTGAGTGAACACCTCCTAATTCTTTCTGAGGCATACGTTACCATATTATCCAAATTAAGTAGATAAAGAAAAGTATTAAATAAAAAAGAAAACTGAAAATGATGCTCATAATTATAAATGCAAAATTTAATCATAAATGCAAAAAACTGTACAATCAAGCCATCACACTCCAAATGTCTATGCAAATGATGTGAAAATTATGGGCACAGGAACACTCACTGCTGTGACTACAGCAGCCATATCCAAAACTGCCCAAAGCTAGATGCAAGGAAGATGCACCTTACAATAATGAATGGACAAGCTGCAGTTTAACCACATCAAAGAACATCACCCAGAAAATGACCTCTGCAGCCTGGAAAGGTACAGCACCCTTACAGGCAGACTGGTAAGTGAGAGAAGCCAGTTTCAAATGGAAAAGTGCAGTAAGATTCCAAGTCAAGAACATTCTGGAAAAGACAACATTACAGATGCACTAGAGAACTGATGGGTGCCAGGGACTTAGGGAACTGAGAGGGAGGAAGGAATGAGGAGGAGTGATGAACAGGTGGAACACAGGATTCCCAGAGCAGTAAAACTCTTCTGTATGACATTATCTTGTAAACTACGTGACACACACAATCACATCACACAGACGAGGAACCCTAAGGTAAAGGATAAACATTGGCTTATCATAATGTGTTGCTTCATCCATTCTCCTTATCAAATGTTCAACACTGGTTTAGTAACTAACAAACACCCTACACCAATGCAATATGTTGAAAACAGTGGAGAGTACCAGCTGGAGAGAAGGGGTACTTTTTTTTTTATTGTTGGTCGTTCAAAACATTACATAGTTCTTTATATATCATATTTCACAGTTTGATTCAAGTGGGTTATGAACTCCCATTTTTACCCCGTATACAGATTGCTGTATCACATCAGTTACACTTCCATTGATTTACATATTGCCATTCTAGTGTCTGATGTATTCTGCTGTCTATCCTATTCTCTACTATCCCCCTTCCCCTCCCCTCCCCTCCCCTTTTCTCTCTCTACCACCTCTACTATAAATCATTTGAGAAGGGGTATTTTATACTATGAGTAATGGCACATTTCATTGTCACCTTGATTGGATTAAAAGATACTGATGGTTAATGAACTTCTGGGTGTGTCCATGAGGATGTGTCTACAAATGATTGGCATGTGGAACAGTGAACCAAACTAAACTGGAGAACCTCCTTAAGCTAGGCAGCACCATCTAATAGGACGGTGTCTTGGGTGGAACAAAAGTTGGAAGAGGAAGGAAACAGCAGCAGAGCAAGCTCCTTTCTTCTCAATAGGTTCTTGATGGTTGCTACAATGGCCTGAGGATATCAGACTCTGCCTTCTTCACTCTCCCAAAGTGGACTCTGCCAGTGATTCTCCAGGGAGTTTCCAGAAACTTTGGTCTGGACTAGGGCAGCACCATTGATCCTTCTTGTTCTGAAGCTTCAGCCTCTTGGCCTCTGCAGCTACTACTCTCAAGCTCTCCAGCTGCAGATGGTCACTGTGGACATCCAGCGTCAGGTCAAGTAGGCCAATCTAATGAATCCCCTTTGATAATCATGCTTCCTCTTGATGCTGTTCCTCTAGAGAACACTAATAAACTATGTAAGCCTAAAATTGCTCATAAAAACAAAGTTTATCTAATAAAGAAGTAAATAAACTACCAAGCCATGATGTTTTACAAATATATACATAAGAAACAATATTATATGCTAAGTACCTTTTTCATAATAATGTAAAAATAAAGCAAAGAGGAAGACTCATAGTTACAAATTTAAAAAGTATGAACAAATGCAGAGAAACTGATTTTGAATACTATTTTCATCTGGAAAGAAATTGGATGATAAGTCTTCAAAACTCATTCCAACTGCTGATGTAGAGGTGTGCACCTGTAATTTCAGCCACTAGGGAGGTCAAGGCAGAGAAATGGCAAAAGTTTGAGGTCAGTCTCAGCAACTTAGCAAGACACTCAGGAATTTAGTGAGACTGGTTTTCATCAAAAATAAAAAGGGGGTCAGGGACTGTATCTAAGTGGCAAAGCACTTGCTAACATGTGTGAGGCACTGGGTATGATCCTCAGCACCACAGAAAAATAAATAAAATAAAGGTATTCTGTCCATCTACAACTATACAAAGTATATATTTAAAAAAAGGAAAGAAAGAAAAATAAATAAATAAGAAGAAGGGCTGAGGATGTGCTCAGTGGTCAAGTGCCTGTAGGTTTATTCCACAGTAAAACTCCTACCCACCTCCAGAACGCTGCTCACAAATTGAAATTCATTTCTGGAGGAGAACTAGGCATGAGCAAGTCCATGGCATCAATACCCAGCACTCAATAAGTAAGCAAATAAATAAACAACAGTCTACAATACTAATTCTCTTGGGCTGGAGAGTAGCTCGCTGGTAGAAAACTTGCCAAGCTTGTATGTGGCCCTCCCTCGGATCAATCTCCAGCAGGCCACACACACACACACTCACACACACACCAAAACAAACAAACAAAACTAAAATACATGTAATTATTATAATACAAAAGGTACACAATTAGAGGCATAAAATAAAACAAAATCAATGGAAAGACAACACACTTTCTCACAAAGAAGATTGAATATTCCCATGATCTATAATCTCTTAAAAAATACAAAGCATTTCAGTAAATTCTGTGAAATTTAGGGCATGATTTCCTGTATTTTGGAGGTAAACATAAGAAAAACTACATCTAAAAATAAAAATAGTAGGGTTGGGGCCTCGGAATGTGGCTCAAGTGGTAGCCGGCTCACCTGGCATGGGTGCGGCCCGTGTTCTATCTTATAGCACCACGTACAAACAAAGATGTTGTGCCCGCTGAAAACTGAAAAATAAATATTAAAAACAAATTCTCTCTCTCTCTCTCTTTATAAAAAAAAAATAGTAGGTTGGGATTCTGGCTCAGCAGTAGAGTGCTTATCTAGCACATGAGAGGCCCTAGGTTTGATCCTCAGCACCCACCACATAAAAATAAATAAATAGGTATTTTGTCCAACTACAACAATAACAAAAAATACTTTTCAAAAAATGGGAAATAGTAGACTGTATCTAAGACCAGCCAAAATGTTGTACAGGACAGAGAGAGTAGAGAGAGCATTTATGTTGCTCCCAAATTTCATAAGGTAAAAGGCCAGCTCCCAAAGAGGTGGCCCTAGGAGGAGGCACTTAGGAGGGAACAGGAATCAGGTGACATAGTGGGAGTGCTCTTGAGGGGATCAGCACCCTTATTTAGACAGTTGTATCGCTCCTTTCCAGAAAACAAGTGTCATTAACTATTTCACTGATATTCAGTGATTAAATGATCATAATTCTGTATTTCAGGCATTGCCAAAATTGTCCTTAAAATTTACAATGAAGACAGGTGTGATGGTGCACAGCTATAACCCCAGCAGTTCAGGAATCTGAGAACCTAGGCGTTGTAGCAAGACTCTGTACCAAAACAAAGAATCTAAAAGGGGCTGGTGGATAATCAAATGTGAGTCACAGATATCCATGACTCACCTACCATGATATGTCATAATTATTCTGATTTAAAATTTTGGAAAAAGAGAGGAAAGAGAGATAATGAATGACACATAAATCGGATGTGTTTTATTGTGTGTTAAAAAAGCCAACACAGCATTTGCTTTTTACCCGTGTTCCAGTCTGCTAATATTCTAACACCTATCTATAATGTTATATTAATGAAACAGAGTCTGCACCTCACATGGAAGTAGCCTTAACCATCATGAATTTGTTTCAATAATGGGAGGGACTTTTTTCTTATGTAAAAATCCATCAAATTGAGATCAATGGTGCACTTTCATTTTTATCCATTGAAGCAGCTGAAAGCACCTTTCCAGAAGCCCATGTCACAGGGTTTTCACTTGCTTTGCTTTGCTCAAATTCCCTCCAAATCATGCAGTCTCCATCCCAGCAGCACTTACAATATCAAGAAATATGCTCTCCAAGAAAAAGAAATCTTTCTTTCCCAAGTCCCTTTTCTCATTTGGTCAACTCACTTTTGGTTGAATGAAATTTGTGTTTACCTCAGACTACAAATAAAAACAAATTACAAATCACAGCCAGTCACAGATGACACAAACACAGTTCTCCCTGGGGGCATGTTCCAGGGAGCAGAATACATCCAGGGAGCCCTGCAGTCTTCCCTAGGGTGGGCCCAGGATAGGTCAATGAAGGTCATTGACCTGTCCTTAAATCACACTATCACAGCAGATCAGAACCCAGGTTCTCTGCTAGAGGCCCTCTGTTCTCCCTGCAGGGTACCCAGGGTAGGGGCAGAGTGTACCAGGGTTCCACAGGACAGGAGGAGATACCCACCCTGCGGCACACACCAGGTTGACCCTGGGGCCCAGTGTACCAAGACTCCACAGCAGGGGGAGTTGCCAAACCTGCGGTGTACACCATGGTGCCCCTGTGCAGAGGGGTCTGGTGGGAGCCCATGAGGCTGAGAGGGAGTATGTTCCCTGGTGGCCACCAAGGCCATCAGGAAAGAGGAACATGAGTGTGGAGAACTGAGGGGACTCTGAGCTCAGGCAGTGCAGGGAAGAAGGCGACAGTGAAGAGCAGATCCAGGAACAACTGGGGGGTGCCTGCTCAGGAAGTTCATCAGACCCAGCAGTAAATGGGCATCCATGCAAGTGCCTCCTGCTCCACAGTCATTAATACACCCCAGGACCAGTGGTGTCCAGGCCTCCTGGGTAGAATGACCCCAGCAGAGCACAGCAAGAACTCCCAGAAGTTTATAGCAACAAGTAGGACCCCCTGCAGTACAGAGCAAGCACTGGCAAGCAGGACTCCTGGAGATTTATTGTCTGTAAGGTCAAGAGGTGTATTGCCTTCATGAAGGGTGACCACCTCCTGGGTGCTGCACCCACTGTGGATTTTGTCTGGGTCACGACTGCTGGGAAAGGAAGCTCTAAAGTGTCTAGGAACCTTGAAACCAGAGATGCTGAATCCCAATCAGAGACCCTGCTGTTATTGTTGAAAGAAAAATTCCTGGGTACCATGTGAAATCTTTTGCAAGTGGAGGCTCTATTAGTGATGCGGGGCAGAGGAGGCTGGATACCTGAGGAAGATTCAGGGAGCTAATTTATTAGCGGCAGGGTTCAGAAGGGTATCACCTAAAATTTTCTGGACTTTGATGTTGGAATTTCATTATCTTTACACCCAGTGGGAGGGGGTGGAGGTTTATTTTATTTTTGTAGTAGTCTACATAAATTTTTTTGGTTGTTCAAAGAAAGTGAATTTTTAATCACTTTTGAGATAATTCAGAGATCTTCCAAGCTTTACCAAAACAGAAGTAACATCATCACATCTTTATTCTAACATATTTTAATATCTTTGCAAAACATATCCTGATATTTGTTTTAAAGAAAATTATGGTGAGGGTCTCTGGAGAAGCTTATTTAAGATTCTTAGGTGCAGAAGGGGGCACCAATACATTAGGACATCCGACTGGGTCCCTCATTTCCTAGTTTTGATCACAGGCTGTGTATGAAGAAGAGCATCACACGATGTACCCAGGGCTACAGAGGTACCATGAACACAGAAACAAAACCAGCCTGGGTTTTCTGGCATATTCCACCTAAGTATTAGTCATGGGGTGAAAAGCTAAGGTGGATGTCAGTGGTTAAAATTCCCTGCTATTAAAGTTGTTTAAGAAAGGGAACAGGTGAAAATATGGGGGAAAACCTGCAGAGCTGCATCTACCAAAGTGGTCCTCAGTGGGGTCCACACGCACAGCAGCAGCAAACTCACCACCTGAGCTAGGGGAGGGCTCAGTGCTAGAGCACCTGTCTAGCAGGCACAAGGCAAGATTGGGTCCCTGGCACCAGGGAAAGAGAAGAAATAGAAAGCAACTCAATTGTGTACAGGGCAAAGTATATTTTGAGAAGATGCCTCTTCAAACAATACATACAAATTACAACTTTTATAATGCCTTTTAATGTGCCTACATACAACACAACACATGAGACTTAGAACAAACACGAGTGACACAGTGGTGGTCCCAGAGTCATCAACAGGCCAATAAGGCACCAAGGAAAAGGAAGAGGCCATTTGCAGGACACAAAAGGGCACATCTCTATGGTCCCAGCTGGTAGGAGGCTGAGGCAGGGTGACCACAAGTTTGAGGCCAGCGTCACCCCATCTCAAAAAATAACAATAAAAGGGCTAGGGGGAAGCTCAGTGGTGGAGCACTCCTGGGTGAAATCTGAAGGAAACAAGGGAGGAAAGGAGGAAATAAGAGATATTTAGCCAATCTGTACAGAATGCTGGAGTGCACAGGCCTCAACTCACATACACAATGTGGAACCAAACTTTAAAAGCACACAAAATAACTTGAGAATTCATGAAGTAATAATTTTTGAGAAAAAGTAGTGGGCTGTAATGTTGTAAGAAAAGTCAAAGAAATCAATAGTTGCATGACACAGTGAGGATGAAAGAACTGCACTAGGGAGGGTATGTAGAGAAAAGGGTGACTTGATCCTGTACATGCGTGTGCACGTGGGTGTGAGTGTGCATGTGTGGACGGCACAACTCACCTCTCCCAGGTGATTGCTTTTGTAGTTTAACTTGGTGCTCTAGAGAACACTCACATGAGCACCAGGCCACGTTCCATACTCTCTGAGACTCTGAGAAGTTGATTAGCTGGTGTCTGGTGCACAGAGGGAAAAATAAAATTGTTTTTTAAAAATAAATCTGTAATACTCTTAGTGATTACTTGCATTTCATTTTATCATAAGATCTTAACAGAAATGAATAGTTTGATTCCTTAAATACTAAAGCAGTTCTCCCACCCTGTTTTCAACAGAAATTACCTAAAATAACCTTTTTTTCAAGTGGACTTCAGTTTACTCCAACTGGAAATATAAAAATTTGGAGTATAAGGTGTGAATTAATGTTCTTGTGATGCTCAGAATCATTCTAGAATCTTAGAGCTTGAAGGGCATTCGTATACATAAACACATTAAAAAGTAATTCTTGCCTCTGAATCAATTAGGACTTGGAAACTCTCAGAAAGAAGGCACATATTGATTTACATCAAAGTTTCAAGAAACATCCAGGAGCCAGGCATGATAGCACATCTGTAATCCCAGTGGCTATAGAATAAGAATCACTAGTTCAAACCCAGCCTCACCAACATACTGAGGCCCTTGGGAAGAATTTAAAAAGCACTTCAATAAAAACTTAATAAATAAATAAAAAGGGGTAGGAATGGGATCAGGGCTTGGCCACTTTAGATATGACGATGGTGGTGGTGGTGATGATGATGATGATAATTACAATAGTAATGTTTATTTTCTCTTCTATGACCCCGGTAATTATATTTAAAACCTCTCACAGTTTTTATTTTGTCACAACATATATAAAAGTCATAAAAGTGGGCAAGATGAGAGAAAATGGACTCAAGGGAAGAAGAGAGATGAAAACTCTAAAACAGAATTAAAATGCTGCAAATACAGGTTAATACATTTTAAGTACAAATCTTTTGTACTATTGTATAGCATACTTCTACATACAAAATCATACTACACACTAGATTTTGCACACACATACAAAGTAAATATAAGATTATGTTATCATATTGGATAGTTGACTGCAAATGCAAAAAATACAGACAGAAAAATTAAATCTAAAAAGAAGAGATATTTAACTGGCAGAAACATGTTGCCTTCACATCTTCATGTTGACACAATTCCTACATCCAACCCAGGGTGCATTCTCATTACCTGTGAATAGAAAGAAATGAAGGCACACACCCTTTTTACACGCCTACACTGGTTTTCTCAAAAAAAGAGGATTCTTGCTGAAGGGGTTGCATGACTGTAATTCCACTGGAAAAGCAGGCTGAGGCAGGGGATCACAAGTCCAAAGTCAACCTCAGCAACATAGTGAGGACCTAAGCAATTCAGTGAGACCATGTCTAAATATTTGAAAAAAAAAATTTAAAAAAAGTAGGATATGCCTCAGTGGTTAAGTGTCTCTGGGTTATATCCCTGGTACCAAAAAAAAAAAAAAAAAAAAGTAAAAGAAATTAAAATAAAAAATTCTCAAGTCTATATAAGTCTAAATGGATCTGAAACAACTGAAGGTCTCACCACATTTTTATATACAAGGCTTTTCCCCAGAGTGAGTTCTTCCATGATGTTCAAAAAGAACATGGAAAAGTGAAAGTGTAACCACATTGTTTAAAGAACAGAAGGGTTTTCCTGATGTGAATCCCTTTATGTCTTTGAAGGAAACCATGAAAGCTGCATACTGCCCCACATGGCTTTTCCACAGGATTTTCCACAGTATGAGTCCTTTCATACAAGTGAACAAAACGGAAACACTTGAACACTTACTTGCATATGATTTATTCATTTTGGCATGAATCTTTCAAGAAGAGTCTTCTCAGACCTTATAAAAAACTGGGAAAATTAGAAGACTTCCCACATTAATCACATTCTCAGGGCTTCTCTCTGTGAGTATTTTCGTATAAAAGAAGGAAAGCGGGACTAGGATGGGAAGCTGACAGAATGTACCCAATCTTCCCCGTGCTGAGGGTTGTTTTCCAGTGTGAGTGAAATGACTTTGAAGGCAACAAGGAAAATGGAATGATTTTCCGAATTTTTCACATTTAAAGCATTATTCAGTTAGACCTAGTAGTGTTTGCCTTTAATCCCAGAGACTCAGGGTCTGAGGCAGAAGGATCACAATTGTGATGCCAAACTCAGCACCTAAGCAAGGCCCTAAGGACCTCTGCAAGTCCCTGTCTCAAAACAAAAGGGAAAAAGGTTGTGGCTCTGCTGGGGTCCTGAAGGATGAGTGGTGTTGACAAAAAGATGAGACAGGAGTCATTCCATTGGAGCAATCTCCAGAGAGAGAGCTAATGCAGCTTTCTCTGGGTGATCTTTTATTGCAATTTTTCTCATCACTGTAGATTCAGATATGCCATTGATTATACAATTGAATTTCGGGGCTGGGGATGTGGCTCAAGCGGTAGCGCGCTCGCCTGGCATGCGTGCGGCCCGGGTTCGATCCTCAGCACCACATACCAACAAAGATGTTGTGTCCGCCAAAAACTAAAAAATAAATATTAAAAATTCTCTCTCTCTCTCCTCTCTCTTAAAAAAAAAAAAAAAGGCATACTAAGCATTATACATAAGAAAATTGAAGAAAATACCTGAGCAGAAAACTAGTATTTCAAATAATTAAAAAAAAAAAAAAAACAATTGAATTTCCATTTTTCCAGGATATGACCTTTAATTATTTAATTATTAAAAGTACAGAATCATTAATAAAATGCATCGCTAATTTACATTTTTCAGATTTTCCCAAAATTTACTATTTTCTTATTAACTAATGCCAAACTACGTAACCAGATTCTAAGTCTCCTAAACTGTCATTAAACTTAAAATTTAAAGTACACCTTTACTTTATTTCTAATCTAAAATTCCCATCTAAAAACGCCCCCTTAAATCTTATACTTAAAATATCCTAAAGTTTATAAATCATTCTTCAAACATATCAGAAACCCATACAACTAAAAACTTAAGAATTTCTAAACCCCAAAATGTAAATAGGATAATATTTCTAACATTGTTGTAAAAATATATCTTATAAAGCTACTTAAATTAATTCCTAAATTTATTCTCATAAAACTGGTTGAGCTGCTTTCTCAAAGACTTTCTTTGTTTCTCAGTCAAGGGGCACTAGTTCTCATATCTTTATAATTTTTCTCAATATAAAATAAGTTGTGGGGCTGGGGATGTGGCTCAAGCGGTAGCATGCTTGCGGTCCGGGTTCGATCCTCAGCACCACATACAAACAAAGATGTTGTACCCGCTGATAACTAAACAATAAATATTAAAATTCTCTCTCTCTCTAGCTCTCTCTTTAAAAAAATTAAAATAAATAAGTTGTAAACATCAGTCCACTTCCTGCCAATATTAACTATATTCATCATAAAACCCTATGTAAAGTAAAAATGGGTTTATAAAAAGAGAAGATTATATCTTTAAATGTTTTAACTTTCCTAAGTGTATAATATAACTTTCCTCAATCAAAAATGAGACTACATATGGTGGGCTTTGTAAAATAAGCATAATGATTAGGTTTTCTAAGAGGCTGGAAATATGAGCTTGGGTTCTAGTTGATATAATCAATGCGGTGCCCTTTCAGAGGATGTTTGTTGTCCATTATCAGATTTGTCCTCAGTGTACTGAGATAGAAGAACAGCCTTCTACTTTGTCCTTGATATGCTGAGGGGAAGAAGAACAGCCTTCAATGCATGAACTACCTGTTATGGTCTAGCCATCTGATATTTAATTTGTTTGGCATTTAACACACTCATGCCTCCTGTCAGAAACATAAGCATGAAAATGAAAAGTCCCAATTATTTAATAAAATGGTCTCATGGTTTCAGATTCCCACCAACCAGCGTGGCTTTGCCAGCATTAATTGTCACTGTGACCCTGTCAAGACAGTGAGTGGGAAATTGCCTTCACTATGGCTCAGTAATAAATGACCAGCAGACTAAATCCCCAGTACTATCTATAGGTAGATTCAAACATGTGAGCACTTTCTTCACTTTGAATTGGACAAGAAATATTGATTTACCATATTTCACATTCAATGAATTTTTCTTTTTTTTTCTAAGAATTTTTCTACAGAAAACTTCTTACATGTTAATGAGTGAAAGCTTATTAACAGAAGACTTTGCCAATTGTTTTCATGACTATGATTTCTCTGCACTATGGGTTGCTTCATGTAAGTGAAGCTGAGCAGATGTAACAAATGCTTTTCCACATATTTTACAACCATAGAGCTTCTCTCCGATATGTGTTCTTCCATGTCTTTGAAGGTCACTGGAACTAGCAAAGGCTTGGCCACACTGCTTACACTCATAGGGCTTCTCTCCAGTATGCATTCTTCGATGAACCTGAAGGTAATTGGATGTAGAAAAGGCTTTGCCACACTGCTCACACTCATAGGGCTTTTTGCCAGTATGAGTTTGTTCATGTGAGTGAAGGCTATTGGATCTAGCAAAGGCTTTGCCACACTGCTTACATTCATAGGGCTTCTCTCCTGTATGCATTCTTCCATGAATCTGAAGGTAACTGGATCTAGCAAAGGCTTTGCCACACTGCTTACATTCATAGGGCTTCTCCCCAGTATGTGTTCTTCTATGTCTGTGAAGGCTACTGGATGTAGCAAATGCTTTGTCACACTGCTTACATGCATAATGCTTTTCTCCAGTATGAATTTTTTTATGTAAATGAAGGCCAGATGAACGAGCGAAGGCTTTGCCACACTGCTTACATGCATAAGGCTTCTCTGAAGTATGAATTGTTTTATGTGAGTGAAGGCCAGAGAAACGAGTGAAGGCTTTTCCACACTGCTTACACTCATAGGGCTTCTCTCCAGTATGCGATCTTCTATGAATCTGAAGGAAACGGGATCTAGCAAAGGCTTTCCCACACTGCTTACATTCATAGGGCTTTTCTCCAGTATGAGTTTTTTCATGTGAGTAAAGCTCACTGGATCTAGTAAAGGCTTTGCCACAGGGCTTACATTCATAGGGCTTCTCCCCAGTATGTGTTCTTTCATGTCTGCGAAGGCTATTGGACCTAGCAAAGGCTTTTCCACACTGCTTACAAGCATAAGGCTTCTCTCCAGTATGAATTTTTTTATGCGAGTGAAGGCCAGAGAAACTACTGAAGGCTTTTCCACACTGCTTACATTCAAAGGGCTTCTCTCCTGTATGTGTTCTTCCATGAATGTGAAGGGAAGTGGATGTAGCAAAGGCTTTGCCACACTGCATACATTCATAGGGCTTCTCCCCACTATGAGTCCGCTCATGTGTCTGAAGGTAGGAAGAAGTACTGAAGGCTTTCCCACATTGTTGACATTCATACGGCTTCTCCCCAGTATGAGTTTTTTCATGTCTGTGAAGTATAGAGGACTGAGTGAAGGCTTTGCCACACTGCTTACATTCATAGGGCTTCTCTCCAGTATGTTTTTTTTCATGTATGGAAAGGTAACTGGAACTAGAAAAGAAATTGCCACACTGCTTACATTCATAGGGCTTCTCTCCAGTATGCGTTCTTCTATGAATCTGAAGATAACTGGATGTAGCAAAGGCTTTGCCACACTGCTTACATTCATAGGGCTTCTCTCCAGTATGCGTTCTTCTATGAATCTGAAGATAACTGGATGTAGTAAAGGCTTTGCCACACTGCTTACATTCATAGGGCTTTTCTCCAGTATGGGTTATTTCATGTGAATGAAGGTGACTGGATGTAGCAAAGGCTTTTCCACACTGATTACACTCATAGGGCTTCTCCGCAGTATGTGTTCTTTCATGTATTTGAAGGTCACTGGAGCTAGCAAAGGCTTTCCCACACTGCTTACAATCATGAGGCTTCTCTCCAGTATGTGTTCTCTGATGGATTCTAAGTAAACTAGGATAAGCAAAGTCTTTCCCACATACCTTACATTTGAAACGTGCATTCCCCATGTGTGTGATCCTGTGCCTTTGAGGACTTGTGTGTGAAATAAAGGTTTGACCACCTTGTTTACATTGATAGAGTTTCTTTCCAGAATGAATTCTTTCATGTCTTCTAAATAAAGAGGAGAAACGAAAGGCTTTCCCACATACCTCACATTGAAAAGGTTTACCTCCACTTTGTGTTCTCATGTGTCTTTGAACACCTGTGGGAGAAGATGAGGCTTCACCACATTGTTGATATTCATAGGGTTGCCACCCAGTATGAGTATCTTCATGCCTTTGAATGTCACTGGAACAACTGGGGACGTTCCCACATACTGTACTTTCATAGAGTCCATCTCCAGTTTGTATTAACATTTGTGTGTGAACACTTTTGAGAGAAACCAGGGATTGCCTGTGCTGTTTAAATTCACATGTCTTCTCTTCACATTCCTCGTGCTTGTAGCTTTTGTGTTCAGGGTGAGATGTCATCTGCCTATGAAGGAATGAAAGGCATATGAAGTCTTTGGCACACATATAACAACGTCATGGATTTACTCTATTAAATTTTTTTTTTTGTCCAGTTAAGAACTGCAATCTCATTGAAAGTTTCCCCACACTATCTTCTTGGCTATTGAAGTTTACCACATGGCTTCTTTGAAGAATGACCAGCACATTATCAATGCTTGATTCATTCATGATTTTATATTTATTCATGGGTCCTAGGCTTACATTACTACCAACATCAGGTAAAGGCTAGGTTTTCTGATTTGTTCAAATTGCCTGAAACTCAAGATATTGAAAGGAAACATTCCTTTGCAATGCAGCTTCCCTATGCTAATTATCTAAATGGTGATATTCACATGCAATTTTATAAACTTTTGGCATGCCAAGTACTTGGAAAAGATTGAATATCTGTTAAAGTTAAGTATATATTTCTAGTAAAAAAAAAAAAAAAACTCTTATAAGAATAAATACATTTCAAATTGTGCATACTTCTTGGGTTGGTCTGTTTTAAAAATTATATGACATTCTCACATTCCCTCAAGAACTCCTCTTGTGAGCACAATTACCTTAGAATGATCTCGGAATTTTTGATCTCATCTTCAATGTTTTTTTCATGCCATTTGTTTTCTAAAATGAGAAACCAGAACAATATTTATGAATTTTTAGGAGACAGAAATGCTTTGCCAAACTTGTAGGTGCCTTTTATGCTGCAATAATTCTACAATGGATTCCCTTCTCATGTTCTGTACAAATGACCAAAATAAACATGAGTTCTCTATTTGATTTTAAAAAAAAATCATTATTACCTATAAAAGCCAGGTTTCTGAAGACTTCCAGCATCACATCTCTGTAAAGGTTCCTCTGGGAAGGATCCAGCAATGCCCATTCCTCCTGGGTGAAGTTCACAGCCACATCCTCAAAGGTCACTGAGATCTAAAATATTCCACAAATGTTTACTGGAGGTCAGGAGAGATTGACAGCAGAAGAAATATGTACTCAAAATGCTTGGTGTCCACAGGATTCTCTGAAATTCTGATTAATTCCATGATGTGGTCCATCAAATCTTTCCTGCAGTCAATTTCTTACACCCATTCCAACACTAGAAATTGGCTCCTCAGAAGCCAAGCATCATAGTGATTTATACCCTTCCTTTGGTGAGTTCACAGGAAGTAAGACAGACTCCCAGATCACTCCTAACTTCTCTATTGGTTTCACCTCTATTACATGTTCTAGAATCGTCCTGTGTGGTACAGACCTAATATAAGCACTTCTGATAGTAGTGATCTTTAGAAAAGAAAGGTGATGAGTAGGAAATTGCAGGAATCATGAAACTAAGCATTTGAGAGACATTCTGGTGGCTCCGTGTACCTACAAGAATAATATAGATAACATGGAATTTACTGATGTCTTGTTTCCTCTGAAAGTCTATTGTTCCATACTTAAAGAAATGCCTAGAACCAGCCACCACCCACACTCTCTGGGCATGGGGTCACTAAGAAGATTCCTTCACAGACAACATTTTGACAACTTTTCACACAAGTTGTCAATATGTGTTAACTGGAGACTGAGCTCATCCTGTGTGATTACACTAAGAACAACTAGAAGTTTACAGGTGCTTTACTCAAGAACAAATTAGTCAACTAGCTTACTATTAAATGACCAAAACATGAGTTCTCTATTTGATTAGTTTATTTATTAATAAACACAATAATTTTATAATTTCCTGTAGTTACTGTAAAACCAGATCGAGTAAGTGAAAGATGGCACATCTTAGAAATAACTCGATGACCCAAAAATGTCACCTTGTCCAAATGACAGTCTTACAAAGTTTTATAACTCTCAAAAGAATCTTCTTAATAAACAGCAGGCACTATTTTTCTAAGTCTCATAGCAACAATGAATGTCCAATGACTCTCAAACTCTTCTTAACAGCAGCTGGTTCACTACCATAATGTACAGTCATGAGACACATACCAATGCTCTGTTCGAGGACATTTTGATCAATGTTGGGCCACATGTGCAATGGTTGTCTGTTGTGAAGGACATTCATCCTGGGTGTAGGAATGGTGCTGCAAACACACCTAAGGCAGAAGCTCTTCCAGAGTGTGGTAAAGCAACAAGTTTCTAGCCCAGAATCCTGAACTATGCCACACAGTCTGGGTGTGTAAAGGCCACCATTCACATCTGTAAGCATGCTATGATGTCTGCACCGTGATGGAACAGGCAAAAAGAAAATGTCCCTGCCACTGACACAGAACCATACTCAGGGACTGAAAACATACAGAACCACTCCAAACAATCAAGAATGCACAATTACACCCAGAGACAGCAGCCTACCTCTGTGATGACAATGATGGAGACAGGAGGGCTTCATGGGCTTCAACCAAAGGGGAAGGACACTGAGGTCTCAGGGTCACATCAACACTTCACATGAAGTAAGCCACACCCCTACAAGTGCTACACTACAAGTGAAATCCCATGTATGCTCAAAGAACATGGGAGCTAAAGCAGAAATCAGATCAGAAGCAGCTGAAGAGCCTCCAGGGAAGGGGACCTGAAACACAGGACTCTAAACAAATACAGGACAAAGAGGTGACTCAAGAGAAAAGGTGACCATTTTTGTTGTTGTTGTTTTTATCATTATTATTTAGTTTTTGGCGGACACAAGATCTTTGTTTGTACGTGGTGCTGAGGATTGAACCCAGGCCGCACACATGCCAGGTGAGCATGCTACCGCTTAAGCCACATCCCCAGCACCAAGGTGACCATTTTTAAGGAATACAATGTAAAAGTCCATCATGGGAAATTCATAGAGAGCACCAGATATGGTGCTGTATTGGTATCTAAGTGATCAAACGCACATTTCTGAAAAGGAGCTAAAAGCAATCATTGAAACTGCTGCTTCAAGAAACCAGAGAAAGAAGAGCAAGGAAACCTAAATTAACCACAGGAAGGTAACAGAGAAGGTGTTGATGAAACTGCAACCAGGAAATCCACAGTCTGCAAAATCAAGTTCTTCATGAACATTAGCATCACTGATAAACTGACATAAGGCTAAGAATACAGAGGACAGGGACTGGGGTTGTTACTCAGTGGAAGAGTGTTTGCCTAGTGCTTGGGAGAAAGTGGGTTCAATCCTCACTGACACATAAATAGAAAGAAATAAAAGTATAAAATATACAAAAAATTAAAGAAAAAAGCAAAGAGGACTGAAAACCTACTAACAGATTTGAAAGTGTCATCATCAACAATGCATTGGAATTGAAGATTATCATAAACGTGCTTGACACAAATTAGAAACTTGCAGAAACTGAACCATTTCTTTGAGAGAGACAATCTCCTACAACTTACACACAAGGGGAATACACAAAACAAATGAGCCCATGGCTGCTGAAAAAAACAGACTCAATAACTAATTACTACCCAAAAAGGCAAGGAAAGGCTCTGACATCTCAAACAGGCTTCCATGAGACACTTAAGAACTGCCACCAATTTTCTAATTTTTTTTTTCCAGAACATAGAAGCTGAGTTAACACCTCCTATTTCTTTCTGAGGCATAAGTTACCATATTATCCAAATTAAGTAGATAAAGAAAAGTATTAAATAGAAAAGAAAACTATGAATGATGCTCATAATCATAAATGCAAAATTTAATCACAAATGCAAAAAACTGGGCTGGGGATGTGGCTCAAGTGGTAGCGCGCTCGCCTGGCATGCATGCGGCCCGGGTTCGATCCTCAGCACCACATACAAACAAAGATGCTGTGTCTGCCAAAAACTAAAAAATAAATATTAAAAATTCTCTCTGTTTCTCTGTCTCTCTCTCTCACCTCTCTAAATAAATAAATAAATGCAAAAAACTGTACAATCAAGCCATCACACTCCAGGTGTCTATGCAAATGATGTGAAAATTATGGGCACAGAAGCCCACACTTCAGTGACTACAGCAGCCATATCCAGAGCTGCCCAAAGCTAGACACAAGGAAGATGCACCTTTCAATAATGAATGGAGAAGCTGCAGTTTAACCACATCAAAGAACATCACCCAGAAAATGAGCTCTGCAGCCTAGAAAGATACAGCACACTTAAAGGCAGACTGGTAAGTGAGAGAAGTCAGTTTGAAATGGCCAAGTGCAGTAAGATTCCAAGTCAAGAACATTCTGGAAAAGACAACATTATACATGCAGTAGCAGAACTGATGGGTGCCAGGGACTCAGGGAGCAGAGAGGGAGGGAGCAATGAGGAGGAGTGATGAACAGGGGGAACACAGGATTCCCAGAGCAGTGAAACTCTTCTGTATGACATTATCTTGTAAACTATGTGACACACAATCACATCACACAGACAAGGAACCCTAAGGTAAAGGATGAACTTTGGCTTATCATAACATGTTGCTTCATCCATTCTCTTTATCAAATGTTCAACCCTGGTTTAGTAACTAACAAACACCCTACACCAATGCAATATGTTGAAAACAGTGGAGAGTACCAGCTGGAGAGAAGGGGTGAGTAATGGCACATTTAATTGTCATCTTGATTGGATTAAAAGATACCGACGATTAATCAGCTTCTGGGAGTGTCCATCAGGATGTGTCTAAACATGATTGGCATGTGGAACAGTGAACCAAACTGAAGAACCTCCTTAAGGTAGGCACCACCATCCAATAGGACCCTGTCTTGGGTGGAACAAAAGTTGGAAGAAGAAGGAAGCAGCAGCAGAGCAAGGTCCTTTCTTCTCAATGGGTTCTTCTTCTTCTTCTTTTTTTAATATTTATTTATTTTAGTTTTCAGGGGACACAACATCTTTGTTGGTATGTGGTGCTGAGGATCGAACCCAGGCCGGATGCATGCCAGGGGACCACGCTACCACTTGAGCCACATCCCCAACCCCCTAAATGGGTTCTTGATGGCTGCTGCAATGGCCTGAGGATATCAGGCTCTGTCTTCTTCACTCTCCCAAAGTGGACTCTGACAGTGATTCTCCAGGGAGTTTCCAGAACCTTTGGTCTGGACTACAGCAGCACCATTGATCCCTCTTGTTCTGAGGCCTCAGCCTCTTCGACTCTGTAGCTATTGCTTCTCAAGCTCTCCAGCTGCAGATGGCCACTGTGGACATCCAGCTTTGGGTCAAGTAGGCCAATCTAATAAGTCCCCTTTTATAATCACACTTCCTCTTGATACTGTTCCTCTAGAGAACACTGACTAATAAACTATGTAAGCCTAAAATTGCTCATAAAAACAAAGTTTATCTAATAAATAAACTACCAAGCCATGGAGTTTTACAAATATATACTTAAGAAACAATATTATATGCTAAGTACCTTTTTCATAATGATGCAAAAATAAAGCAAAGAGGAAGAGTCATAGTTACAAATTTATGAGCAAAAGCAAGGAAACTGATTGTGAATACTATTTTCATCTGGAAAAATTTGGATTATAATTCTTCAAAACTCATTCCAACTGCTGGTGTAGAGGTGTGCATCTGTAATTTCAGCCACTAGGGAGGTCAAGGCAGGAAATGGCAAAAGTTTGAGGTCAGTCTCAGCAACTTAGCAAGACACTCAGAAATTTACTGAGACTGGTTTTCATCAAAAATAAAAAGGGGGTCGGGCACTGTATCTAAGTGGCAGAGCACTTGCTAACGTGTGAGGCACTGGGTATGATCCTCAGCACCACAGAAAAATAAGCAAAAAAAAAATGTATTCTGTCTATCTCCATCTATACAAAATATAAAAAAAAGAAAAGAAAAAGAAATAATAAATAAATAAGAAGAAGGGCTGAGAATTTGCTCAGTGGTCAAGTGCCTGTAGGTTTACTCCCCTGTAAAACACTTGCCCACCGCCAGAATGCTGCTCACTAATAGAAATTCATTTCTGGAGGATAACTAAGCATGAACAAGTCCATGGCATCAATCCCCAGCACTCAATAAGTAAGCAAATAAATAAACAACAGTCTACAATACTAATTCTCTTGGGCTGGAGAGTAGCTCGGTAGTAGAAAACGTGCCAAGCATGTATGTGGCCCTCCCTTGGATGAATCTCAAGCAGGCCAAACACACACACACACTGAAATACAAGTAATGAGAGATAAAAATGATTATAATACAAAAGGTACACAATTAGAGGCATAAAACACAACAAAATCAATGGAAAGACAACACACTTTCTCACAAAGAAGATTGAATATTCCCATGATCTACACTCTCTTAAAAAACACAGAGCATTTCAGTAAATTCTGTGAAATTTAGGGCATGATTTCCTGTTATTTTGGAGGTAAACATAAGAAAAACTACATCTAAAAAATAATAGACTGTATCTAAGACCAGCCAAAATATTGTACAGGACAGAGAGAATGGAGAAAGAGCATTTATGTTGCTCCCAAATTTCATAAGGTAAAAGGCCAGCTCCCAAAGAGGTGGCCCTAGGATGATGCATTTAGGAGGGAACAGGAATCAGGTGACATAGTGGGAGTGCTCTTGAGGGGATCAGCACCCTTATTTAGACACATGTATCTCCCCTTTCCAGAAAATGAGTGTCATTTACTAATTCACTGATATTCAGTGATTAAATGATCATACTTGGATATTTCAGGTATTGCCAAAATTGTCCTTAAAATTTACAATGAAGACAGGTGTGATGGTGCACAGCTGTAACCCCAGCGGCTCAGGAGTCTGAGGCCCTTGGCTATGTAACAAGACTCTGTACCAAAACAAAGAATTGAAAAGGGGCTGGTGGATAAGCAACTCTGGGTTCCATTCCTGATACCAAAAAAACACAGTTAACATGAACCTGCCAAGTCCAGACAACAACAGTGAAAAAACTGTCATCCCTTTGTCATCACCTTCTGAAGGACAGATACTAGTTTTCATGAAATCACATTCATAAAGTTATCCACCACTATTTTTGTAGAATTGGACTCAAATTCTGCAGCAATAATGCAAGACAGAGTTTCTCTGTATCTTAAGTGGCATTTTGGAATCTAGGGTTGGATTTCAATTTGAAATCACTGAAAAGACAAGATTGAATCTTACAAACTTTCTGTACATACTCAGGGGTAGCAAAAGGTAAATTAGGTTCAATCCCTGGTTTCAATCCCTGGTAGAAGAAAGAAAGAAAGAAAAGAAAGAAAAAAGAAAGAAAGAAAGAAAGAAAGAAAGAAAGAAAGAAAAGAAAGAAAAGAAAGAAAAGAAAAGAAAGAAAGAAAGAAAGAAAGAAAAGAAAGAAAGAAAGAAAGAAAGAAAGAAAGAAAGAAAGAAAGAAAGAAAGAAAGAAAGAAAGAAAAGAGGGACACATACATCATTCAGGTAACTTTAATCCATGTTCCTTAGTATGGTCGTTAATATTTCAGTTTAAATGAACTATTTTCTGTAGCTGGGGTTGTCAATGCCTTTAATCCCAACAGCTTGGGAACCTGAGGCAGGAGGATCACAACTTTCAGGCCAGGCTGGGCAACATAGCCAGATCCTTTCTGAAAATCATATAGAAAAGAGCTGGGGATGAAGGACAGCAAATGAATCAGACATTATTATAGTGGCATCCCCTTTTTTCACAGCAAATGTTAACTGGGTTTCTCCAGAAATCTTCACCATGGCTAATTTTAGAACTCTCCACAAAAGAGTGACCACAAAAAAGTTCAGTGTAGACAAACTTCCTATTTTTGTGTTGCCCTATTTTACTGGGCCTCTAGTATGAAAGAAATTAGCACTCCAAGTGCTGGACTCAAACTTCCCTTACTAGTTTTACACACTTGTATCCAGTATAGTAGTTCATAGAAATGTGAAAACAAGGCCTCTGGCCTTGAGCTGGGCTTCACAGAGAAGTCACCAACTGGGCTCCATGGAAACAGCTGGTGGGGGAGGAAAGAAAGGGGAGAAGAAACTATCCCCTTCTCAGGTGCTGTCCTTGAAGGGTTAACTTGCCCAGAACAGAGAAAGAAAAAGATGCTTTTATGTGTGTGATGTGACAACTTGACTATGGCGACTCCATTTTGTGAACTCAGCTATGACACTCAAAAAGGTCATGACTGGGGCAGTATGCATTCTTTTGTTCATGAAAATCCCCCAAGAACACAGAAACCTATGGTACCAACTGGGGACTAACTGACTACAACTTTCCGGCTTGCTGGCATTGCCTGAACCCCAAACGTCCCATTTGTGGTTTTTGTGCTTAAATATGGAGCCAAATGAAGGCAGTGGCACCACTCTGACCATCTCATTGTTTTGAGAGCAGAGTGTCTGCCACTGGCCAGCAATAAAGGCTTAACTGGAAAGAGACTGTGTGGTCTGAGAGTTATTTGAGAGTCTCAGTATTACAATGTGAACTTCTGAGTCCCTCCCCTTACATGCTGGGTATAAGATTCTGAAACCACCTGAACTTGGGGTTCAGGGGATGGATTGATTGATTACAGCAAAAGCAGTGCCCTCTGAGACTGGCTGAAGCCAGATTAAACTGTTTCTGGCTATCTTCAGTGTCTTGCCTCCTTTGTCCCTACATCATTATTACCCTGTGTGCTTACTGGACTACACGACTGGGGTGACTCTACATCATGGACTATCAGAAAAGGGAGCAGTTATACTCTATTGATGTAGCCCAGGATTCCATATCCCTGGGATCTATAAACAACGACTTTATTCATTTTAAAGCAGTTATTTTGAGCAAACACAACAAAGTGTTAAGTGATTATTCTTTCTCCTCAAGTATAATATTCACAAATGGAAAACAAATGCTTTCAAAAGTGTCCTTCTTGCCAGGGACAGTGGCACAGGCCTGTCATTCCAGATATGTGTGAGGCTGAAACAGGAAGATCAAAAGTTATGGCTGGGGAGGGAGGGAGGAAAAAAGAGAAGGAGGGAGGGAGGAAAGGAAGGAGGGAGGGAGGAAAGGAAGGATGGAGGGAGGGAGGAAAGGAAGAAAGGAGGGAGGGAGGGAGGGAGGAAGGAAGGAGGGAGGGAGGGAGGGAGGAAGGAAGGAGGGAGGGAGGGAGGGAGGAAGGAAGGAAGGAGGGAGGGAGGGAGGGAGGAAGGAAGGAAGGAGGGAGGGAGGGAGGGAGGGAGGAAGGAAGGAGGGAGGGAGGGAGGGAGGAAGGAAGGAGGGAGGGAGGAAGGAAGGAAGGAGGGAGGGAGGGAGGAAGGAGGGAGGGAGGAAGGAAGGGAAGGAAGGGAGGGAAGGAAGGAGGGAGGGAGGAAAGGAAGGAGGGAGGAAGGGAGGGGGGAAAGGAAGATTCTTTTCAATATTTCAATAGATGGGAAGGTGGGTTTTAGAGGCAGGAGGCGCCTGCAATTTGGGGGACCTACAGCAGCCTCCGGAGGAGCTCCCCTGGGAGAAGGAGGGTGCATTTGTGGCCCCGCTTCCTCCACGTTGGGAAGCGTGGGTCGGGCCACCAGTAGGGAGCAAAGGGGACACCAGGGACCTGAGCCGCCCTTCCAAACCCAGGGAACCAGGGGACAGGGCCCAGGGCCACCCGAGAGCGTGGACTCCGCCGCCCTCCGCAGCTCACCCCCGCGCCGGGCCCCAAGGCAGGTGCTGACCCTGCACCTCCAGCCCTGGTCGCAAACTCACCATTTTTGGCTTCCGTGGTGCCCAGCGTCCTCTGGAGGAACCTCCGGGCACCCGAGATCCCCGGGGACACCAGCAGCGGCAGAATCACCTGGGTTACTGGAGCAGAGAACTCGACTGGAGAAGGACTAGCCCAGTCCGTAAGGAAGAACAGCCAGCGAGATTGCGGAAGCCCGCCCTCCCTCTTCCTCTGCGCACTGATTGGACAGTTGCTCCAGCTTCCCGGATGGATGGGCTCCAGGCCCGCCTCTGCATCGTGACTGACAGCTAACATCATCCAATCACGGGCTGAAATTGGGTAGAGTGACAGATACTTGGCCCCAGCCCTTTTCAGGCGGAGCTTCCCGGCTGTGCTGGGAACTAATCCAGGTGGGAAGCCTTGGCTTAGCCTCTGGTACAGAGGTGACACCTGGCGCTGAGCTAGGCCTGAATTGACCTCTCATTAAGGGCCCCCCTCCCTTGTGTTCTTTCCTTATCAGTGGTTCAGAGGCACCAACATTTTCAAGAAAAGCCACAAGCCACCTGCTCCTGCCTGGTAAGCACCATATCCCTAGATGCTGACCCAGGGCTCTCAGCTTCCTGGGTTTCAACTGATAGTTAAACCAGAAAGAAACAATAACCCTGCTCAGCCCGGCCCATAAAGCCTGCGTATGAAACCCCACTTGGGGCACATATGGCCTGTGGTGTTGATACCGCTGGTTACTGGGGAGGAGTTCTGCCCCCTCACATGTTGAAGTTTGAACATTAGAGAAGCGAGCCCAGGCAAGCACGCAAAGCAGGGTTTATTGAAAAATGAGGAACATGGACTTCTCCCCAGGATGTAGAAGGGAGCCATCCTGGTATCCTGATATTCCCAGAAGCAAGGTGTTCAACTTTTTTTTTTTTTTTTTTTGTGAGTCCTAGTCTTCCTTTGTTCTCCATGCCTTTCCCCTTATCTTTCTCCTTCCTGCCTTGGTGACTAGGCCCAGAAATGCTTGGTGAGATGGCACAAAGGTGACAAACAGGGGGGCTGAAGGGGGAAGGGCAGGATGGAGCAGCCAAGGACACATTAACAACCTTATAGCTCTCTGTAGGGAGGGGCAATTCCTGGGACAGGCGACCTTAGCAACAGAAAGGAGCAAGGGCAGGTTCTTGATAAGGGTGAAGGAAGGGCTGCTCTGAAGGAATTAATATTTCTGTCCCTCAGGGGACAGTCTCCAACTTGCCAGACTCACTCAAAATTGACTCCATTTTCCTGTCTATACTGACTGCCTGTCTCATTCTGGCTTCAGTATCTACCCCTGAAAAACCCGCCTCTACGTAAGAGCAAAGCCTGTCCAAGGAAGGGACAGAGCACTCCTAAGCACATTCCCACCCTGCTAAGTTGTTTATGTACAAATAACAGGAGAGATTTGCTGTGCCAGGTGTCCCTGACTCAGTCAGGCTAGGTGGGGACCCATAGCAGCCCCCTAGCAGCCACCAATCAGCATGAGACAGGGAAATACCTGGGATTCCAGATGACCCTCCCAGTAGTTTATGGTGGTTGATAACATATTGGGAAACCACATAGTTCAGCAAGTATACCCCTCTTGGCTTAAACCAATCAGTTCAAATGAATACCCCTTTTGTACTGACCAATCACCCCTACCCCACTTGTTCCCACCAGTGAATGTGCTAATCATGTTTTAGAGTTGTTATTTGATTTTCCTGCGGTGTGTGATGATTTGCTAAGAGATGCTATGATGTATGTGAAGTCCCTGCCCTCTCCAAAGAATGTATAAAACTGCTGCAAACCCTGGGCTCCGGGCCTCTCAGAGTCACCAGTTGCTGTGTGTGTGTGTGTGCGCGGAGGAATGAGCTAGCTCGCAATAAACACCTCTTTGCTGCTTACATGGATCTTGGGTCTCTGGTGGTCTTTTGGGGGTCCCAAATTCGAGCATAACACCCCTTCCTGGAAAGTAAATACAATTGTATTCTTTACTCTTAACTTGGACTTGGTTAAGTCTTTCACATCCTGCACAGTAACCCAAAGTCATTCAACCTACCAATATTACCCATAAACATAAACAATGGGCGGGGGGGGGGGAGGTCATAAGTATAAATTTCAAAACTATGGAAGGAAACTGATTTTTTTTTTTAGAGAGAGAGACAGAGAGAGAGAGAGAGAAACAGAGATAGAGAGAGAATTTTTTATTTAATATTTATATTTTAGTTTTCGGCAGACACAACATCTTTGTTTGTATATGGTGCTGAGGATCGAACCCGGGCCGCAACCATACCAGGAGAGCGTGCTACCGCTTGAGCCACATCCCCAGCCCCAGGAAACTGATTTTCAATACTACTTTTATCTGGAAATAAATTGGATGATAAGTCTTAAAAGTCATTCCAGGGGCTGGGGTTGTGGCTCAGCACTAGAGCACTCAACTCACACTTTCAAGATCCTGGGTTCAATCCTCAGCATCACATAAAAATGAATAACTAAAATAAAGGTATTGTGTCCAACTACAAATAAAAAATAAATATTTTTTAAAAAAGTCATTCCAACTGCTGGTGGGATGGTGTGCACCTGTAATTTCAGCCACTAGGGAGGTCAAGGCAGGGAAATGGCAAGTTGGAGGCCAGTCTCAGCAATGTAGCAAGATACTCAGAAATATAGTGAGACTGGTCTTCATCAAAAATTAAAAGGGGGTCTGGGATTGTAGTTGAGTGGCAGAGCACTTGCTAGCATGTTTGAGGTACTGGATATGATCCTCAGCACCACAGAAAAATAAGCAAAAAAAAAATGTATTCTGTCTATCTCCATCTATACAAAATATAAAAAAAAGAAAAGAAAAAGAAATAATAAATAAATAAGAAGAAGGGCTGAGAATTTGCTCAGTGGTCAAGTGCCTGTAGGTTTACTCCCCTGTAAAACACTTGCCCACCGCCAGAATGCTGCTCACTAATAGAAATTCATTTCTGGAGGATAACTAAGCATGAACAAGTCCATGGCATCAATCCCCAGCACTCAATAAGTAAGCAAATAAATAAACAACAGTCTACAATACTAATTCTCTTGGACTGGAGAGTAGCTCGCTAGTAGAAAACTTGCCAAGCATGTATGTGGCCCTCCCTCGGATCAATCTCCAGTAGTCCACACACACACACACACACACACACACACACACACACACACACAAAAATGTAACGAGAAATAAAAATTATTATAATACAAAAGGTACACAATTAGAGGCATAAAATACAACAAAATCAATGGAAAGACAACACACTTTCTCACAAAGGGGATTGAATGTTCCCATGATCGACACTCTCTGAAAAAGCACTGAGAATTTCAGAAAATTCTGTGAAATTTAGGGCATAGTTTACTGTGTTTTGGGGGTAAACTTAAGAAAAACTACATCTAAAAATGGAAATAGCAGGGTTGGGATTCTGGCTCAGCAGTAGAGTGCTTGCCTAGCACATGAGAGGCCCTAGGATTGATCCTCAGCACCACATAAAAATAAATAAATAGGTATTGTGTTTTACTATAGCAACAACAAAAAATACTTTTCAAAATATTGCAAATAGTAGACTGTATCTAAGATCAGCCAAAATGTTGTACAGGACAGAGTAGAGAGAGCATGTTGCACCCAAATTTCATAAGGTAAAAGGCCAGCTCCCAAAGAGGTGGCCCAAGAGGATGCAATTAGGAGGGAACAGGAATCAGGTGACATAGCGGGAGTGCTCTTGAGGGGATCAGCACCCTTATTTAGACAATTGTATTTCTCCTTTCCAGAAAACAAGTGTCATTTACTATTTCACTGATATTCAGTGATTAAATGATCATAGTTGGATATTTCAGGTATTGCCAAAATTGTCCTTAAAATTTACAATGAAGACAGGTGTGATGGTGCACATCTGTAACCCCAGCAGTTCAGGATTCTGAGGCCCTAGGCGATGTAGCAAGACTCTCAAACAAAGAATCTAAAAGCGGCTGGTGGTTAAGCAACTCTGGGTTCCATTCCTGATACCAAAAAACCCACACAGTTAACATGAACCTGCCAAGTCCAGACAACAACAGTGAGAAACTGTCATCCTTTGTCAAATTCATCACATTCTGAAGGACAGATACTAGTTTTCATTAAATCACATTCATAAATTTATCCACCACTATTTTTATAGAATTCTACTCAAATTCTGCAGCAATAATTGAAGACAGAGTTTCTCTGTATCTTACGTGGCATTTTGGAATCTAGGGTTGGAGTTCAATTTGAAATCCCTGAAAAGACAAGATTGAATCTTACATAATTTCTATACATACTCAGGGGTAGCAAAAGGTAAATTAGTTAATTAGGACTTTTCTTTCTTTTTTTTGGGGGGGTTTGGTACCCCAAGATTAAACCCAGAGACACTTTACTACTAAGCCACATCCCCAGTCATCCAGTCATTTTTATATTTTATTTTGAGATGCAGTCTTACCAGGTTGCATAAGGCCTGGATAAGTTGCTAAGGCTGTCCTCAAATTTGCAACACTCCTGTCTCAGCCCCTGGAGCAGGAAGAATCACAGGTGAGCACCACTGTACCTGGCTGTAAGTTGGGATTTGTAACAATGGAAATGTAACTAGACTTTTTAAAATCCACTTCTTTCTTGCCTGTTTAATAACAGTCCATCCGATGTGGAATAAATAAACCTGGGCCTCAGATAAGTGAGCACATCATTTCAAAGTGATACACAGAAAGCTTTGGTGCTGAGGGAGCACACATGTGTCAGGCACAAGGGGCAGAAAAGGTCCCGAACAGCAGAAACATACTCCCTCCTGGTCTTGCTCCCTGAAAGCATCCAGGATCACTGTCCCAGGGATCTGGACAATGAGTCCAGTCTATGAGGCTTTTCAGTTTGCACAGCTCTGCACTGGGGTGGGTGGTCCTTATACTCTGGGAGAGGTTTTGCTCCTTCACACTGTGAGAGACTAAAAGGGGAGGAGTTACTGCTGACCTGGCCCCTCAGCACCAGCATCCACAGGCTGACTGTCCACCTGTCTCCAAGAAATGGGAACAGAGCTTGGAGAAAACAAGGTCCCAGGGAAGTAGCTGTCTAGATGAGGCCTGTTCCAGGAGATTCCTCAGCTCAGAGCCCCCAGTAGCTTCCCTGAGAGGCTGCACCCCACACCTCAGGCTGTCCCTTACGAGGTGCTGACCCAGGGCCTGAAGTTCTGTTCACCCTGCAGGGACCAGGGCAGCTGTGGGCACTTTGTGGCAGCTCCAGGAGAGGATAGTGGCTGAGGACTTGGCACCCTGTGAAGTGTCCAAAGGGAAACTCTGCCCAAGAAATCTGATGTCTACACCTAAGGAAGATAAAAGGAGAAGCACAAGGTTTTTTCAGCTGTGAACTCACGTTCTCTATACATTGCATCTACATCAAAGAACCTTCAGAGTACTTGACTTGGCTAACCAGACCACCATGAGGGTAGAAAGGCCGGGTTCTGTATGGAGAACAAAAATTATCTTGGGCTATCTTAAGCCCCTCAATAGCCAATCATCTTAATTTCTGTAACAGACCACAATATCAAAATTTCTCAGAATATATCACTAACCTTACCAGATGGCTCCAAAATCTACCAAAGCTCAGAATGCAATAACAGACATACAGAAGAAATTTTCTTTATTTTTGTCTGTACCCCAACAATCTGATGTTCCTATAAATGCAATTGGTTAATGCAGTGATACACAATTTATTTTATAAAAGTTCATGTAGGCCAGACACAGTGGCACACAACTGTAATCCCAGCAGCTTGAGAGGCTAAGGTAGGAGGATTGCTAAATTCAAAGCCAGCCTCAGCAACTTAGTGAGACCAAAACAAAATTAGTGAGATCATATGTGAAAACACAATATAAAAAGGGCTGGGGATGTAGCTCAGTGTTTAAGTGTCCGTGCATTCAATTCCTGATATATTAAAAAAAAAAAAAAGAAAGAAGAAAATAAAAAAGAAAGAAAGAAAGAAAGAAAGAAAGAAAGAAAGAAAGAAAGAAAGAAAGAAATTATGTAATCATGTAATCTCTTCCAGGGAGGGACACACAAATCATTCAGGGTAACTTGAATCCATGTTCTTTAATATAGTCATTAATATTTGGGTTAAAATGAACTATTTTCTGTAGCTGGGGTTGTCAATGCCTTTAATCCAAACAGCTTTGGAAGCTGAGGCAGGAGGATCACAACTTTCAGGCCAGGCTGGGAAAAATACCCAGATTTTTTCTGAAAATCATATTGAAAAGAGCTGGGGATGAAGGACAGTAAACGAATCAGACATTATTATAGTGGCATCCCCTTTTTTCACAGCAAATGTTAACTGGGTTTCTCCAGAAATCTTCACCATGGCTAATTTTAGGACTGTCAACAAAAGAGTGTCCACACAAAAGTTCAGTGTAGATAAACTTCCTATTTTTGTGTTGCCCTATTTTACTGGGCCACTAGTCTGAGAGAAATTAGCACTCCAAGTGCTGGACTCAAACTCCCCTTACTAGTTTTTTACACACTGGTATCTAGTATAGTAGTTTGTAGAAATGTGAATAAAAGACCTCTGGCCTTGAGCTGGGCTTCACAGAGAACTAACCAACTAGGCTCCATAGTAACAGCTGGTAGAGGAGGAAAGAAAGGGGAGAAGAAGCTCTTCCCTTCTCAGGTGCTGTCCTTGAAGGGTTAACTTGCCCAGAACAGAGAAAGAAAAAGATGCTTTTATGTGTGTGATGTGACAACTTGACTATGGCGACTCCATTTTGTGAACTCAGCCATGACACTCAAAAAGGTCATGACTGGGGCAGTATGCATTCTTTTGTTCATGAAAATCCCCCAAGAACACAGAAACCTATGGTACCAACTGGGGACTAACTGACTACAACTTTCCGGCTTGCTGGCATTGCCTGAACCCCAAACATCCCTTTTGTGGTTTTTGTGCTTAAATATGGAGCCAAATAAAGGCAGTGGCACCACTCTGACCATCTCATTGTTTTGAGAGCACAGTGTCTGCCACTGGCCAGCAATAAAGGCTTAACTGGAAAGAGACTGTGTGGTCTGAGAGTTATTTGAGAGTCTCAGTATTACAATGTGAACTTCTGAGCCCCTCCCCTTACATGATGAATATAAAATCCTAAAACCACCTGAACTCAGGGGTCAGGAAATGGATTGATTGATTACAGACAAAGCAGTGCCCTCTGAGACTGGCTGCAGCCAGATAAAACTGTTTCTGGCTATCTTCAGTGCCTTGCCTCCTTTGTCCCTACATCATTATTACCCTGTGTGCTTACGGGACTACACGACTGGGGTGACTCTACATCATGGACTATCAGAAAAGGGAGCAGTTATCCTCTATTGATGGAGCCCAGGATTCCATATCCCTGGGATCTATAAACAACGACTTTATTCCTTTTAAAGCAGTTATTTTGAGCAAACACAAGGAAGTGTTAAGTGATTATTCTTTCCCCTCAAGTATAATATTCACAAATGGAAAACAAATGCTTTCAAAAGTGTCCTTCTTGCCAGGGACAGTGGCACAGGACTGTCATTCCAGATACGTGGGAGGCTGAAGCAGAAGGATCGCAAGTTATGGCTGCGGAGGGAGGGAGGAAGATTCTCTCCAATATTTCACTAGATGAAAAGTGACAACTAGCGGACGGTGTCCATTTGGACCGAGTGGGAAGAAGGAACGTCTGGCTGAGCTGTGAGGTGGAGGGAAGGTGGCTTTTAGAGGCAGGAGGCGCCTGCAATTTGGGGGACCTACAGCAGCCTCCGGAGGAGCTCCCCTGGGAGAAGGAGGGTGCATTTGTGGCCCTGCCTCCTCCACGTTGGGAAGAGTGGGTCGGGCCACCAGTAGGGAGCAAAGGGGACACCGGGGACCTGAGCCGCCCTTCCAAACGCAGGAAACCAGGGGACAGGGCCCAGGGCCACCCGCCAGCGGGGACTCTACTCGATCAGCAGCTCACCTGCGCGCAAGCCCCAAGGAAACACCTTCAGCCCTGGTCGCAAACTCATGATTTTTGGCTTCCTTGGTGACCCCGGGTCCTATGAGGAACCTCCAGTCACCCGAGATTGCGGGGTTCACAGGGAGCGAGAGTCACCTGGGGTACCTGAGGAGAGAACCCAGGTGCCAGAGAAGGAGTAGCCCAGTCGCTGAGGAAGAAAAGCCCGCGAGATTGCGGAAGCCCGCCCTCCCCCTTCCTCTGCGCACTGATTGGACAGTTCCCCCCAGCGACCCTGATGGATGGTCTCCAGGCCCGCCTCTGCATCGTGACTGACAGCTAACGTCGTCCAATCACTGGCTGAAATTGGGTTAGTGACAGATTCCTGGCTCCAGCCCTTTTCAGGCGGCGCTTCCAGGCTGTGCTGGGAACTAATCCAGGTGGGAAGCCTTGGCTTAGCCTCTGGTACAGAGGTGACACCTGGCGCTGAGCTAGGCTTCAGCCACAGAGTGCTTTCTGAGCATGGGGAGGCCCTGGGTTTAACCTCAACACAAAAACAAAGCACAGCTTCTCAGGGAGGCTGAGGCTGGAGGAGCCCAAGGTCAGTGAGACCTTCTCTTAAAATAAAAAGGAATAGAGTGGGGATGTAGCTCAGAGGTCCAGGTCAAGCCCCACTGGGTTTATTCCCCAGTACCTCAAAGAAAAAGAAAGAACTATATTACATATATATTGTTTTTTCAGCTGATGCGACCTCAAGCAACTTAGAAAGACACAGTCTCCAAATTTCTGAAACACTATTTAAAGACATCATATGTATGACCCATACACAATATCTAAAAATGACAACAATTTGAAAACTATTTTAGTAATTCTCATCACCTCCTGGCCTCTGTGGCTCTGAGGAGGCAGCCTGAGCGATGAAAGGAAGCAATTGGGGTTGGCTCTGATGCTCAGGTTCCATCCCCAGCAGAGAGCGTGGGCGAGGAAGAAGGCAATCCTCTAGGACAGCAATGTGCGGTGGAAATAAAATGGGTGCCTTGTGCTTAGTGTAGATGTTCTACTTCGACTGTTAGGAAGTCTTATGCAGAGACCTGACTCTGGGGATCCCACAGGTCTGGTCAGGTGTATGCCCCAATATCAAACAGAAAAGGTCATGATGCAAAGCAGGAAAGAAACTTTGACCAGTGCAGCTAACACCAGGAAGACAAGGAAACCCTGTCCTTATGCTGTCTTCAGGTGCTGACAAGGACTTTGAGGTTTTATAGAAGGACAATCATAGGCATGTAGAGAAATGGAAAAGTGTATGTAGGATTCAGTATTATCTGTAGGATTTAGGATTCAGGCATCTGTGGGTCTCATGTCTGTGAGCTCACACTCACTTGCCCCATTGACACATGTCCCTCTACTGCATGGACTGACCTCATTTTGTCTCTCAGGAGGAAGTCCCCCTCCAGTGTATTCTTTCCATGTCAAGGTTTCAGATGCACCAACATTTTCAAGCAAAGCCACAAGCCCTAGAAAGAACATACCCCCAGAAGCTGACCCAGGGTCTCAGCATGGGAAGGCAATTATCCGAGGCCCCAGGGTGGGGCGTGTCACCCCAATCAACCAGGGAACAGCACCGCTGCCGGCTTTGCAGGCACAGTTTCCGCAGCTCGACCCAGTTCCCCTTTCTGCTTGGCCTGGGCCCCCTCCTCCTGCTTGGCCCCCCATCTTTGTCTGCGCCCCACCCTAGCGCTGCTCTCCAGGCCAGGCTGAGAAGTCGCCTGGGGCTGGGTTTAGGTGATTCTGGGTCTCAGGACACCACCGCTTCACCCCCAGGGGCCGTCGCTAGACCCCTCCCCAGGCCTGAGTGGGGCCTGAGTTGCCAAGCGCCCCTCTGCTCTGGGGATCCCAAGGCTGCTGAGGTTGGCGCTGCTGCAGGATCTTGTCCCAGAACCAGGGTCCACAATCCACCCCAACCTCTGCTGGCATCTCTGCCCTGGTCCTGCCCGCCCTGCCGGCTAAATCCAATTAACCTGTCAACTCTGGCCTGGGCGGTGCCCTTGGGGACAGTTTCTCCTATCTAGCTGCCAAGTGAGTTTGTGGCTTCTCGAGCTTTTTAACCGGGTGGGGCCTGAGTACTGTGGGAGGGGAGTCCATTTTTTATTCCACTGTTATACCAGATTCCTGGGACCCCATAGACCTCCAGGAGCCGAATCTGATGCAATCACACAGGAGTCTTTACTGCAAGCTCGAGCCTGGACTCACAACCCTTTCCAAGACAGCAGTCCCGGGAGCGAGTCCTGATTTTTTGTTCAGTGAGATTTCATAGGTTTGGGGGGAGATACTCTACATGTCACAACATCACACTCAAAGAATTTCACACCATGGGAAAATCAAACAACAACTCTTAACATTGATTAGCACATTCCTTGGCGGGAACAAGTTGGGTAGGGGGGACCGGTGAGTTCAAGAGGTGGGGCCAAGAGGAGTTGCAAGAGAGTGCAGCACCAAACTACATGGTTTCCTTACTTGTTATGGATCACTGAGACTACTGGGGGAAGGAGGTCACCTGGCATTCCAGTTATTTTCCCTGTCTTTAGCTGATTGGTGGTTGCTAGTGGGTTGCTATGGGTTTCAGGGTCAAGGTGTAGCTCACAAACTCGGTTTGGACTTTCCAGCAAGTAGCATTGCTGAGTCAGAGACACCTGGCACTGCAGATCTCTCCTGTTATTTACAGACAAACAACTCAGCACATAGCTTGCTCTGTGGATTTTCCAAGATCAAGAGTCACCCCTCCTTTGGACAGGTCCTGCTCTGAGGTAGAGGCTGTTTGTTTTAAAAAGGAAGTCACATCAGTTTCTCACCACCAAGAGTCTTGGGACAGCATAACCCGCAGCAGAGAATCAGTGAGTGTTCAGCTCCACCAGGCTCTGCCTTTGGAATCTGTAGGGTGCTGGACTCCCTGCTCCATGGATGCACTCAGGGCCTGGGGTATCTGCATGCTAAGCCAAGGGGACTGGAGGCCAAGTATTTTCTTATGGGATTCCTGTATGATGGTGCTCTCGGCAGGACCCTGGTTCTTCTGCTGTGATAGATAATCTGTTTTCACTATTCCAAACCAGTTCTGTATTTTTACCAAAGAAAACTAGAGCTTCCCGTATTGCCAGGCTCCCCTAAATCCTTGGGGAGTGGGTGTTGATTGAAAATGCATGCAGGAGGCTCACCCCCCTCAATTCAAGAGTTGGAATCACCATGAGAGGGTGCTGGAGGTGGAGAAAAGGTCTTTGTTTTAAGTTGGAAATTTGAATATTCACGTTTCCATAGGGGCCGGACTTACAGATGGGGTCACATCCAGAAACCCCAAATACAGTACATTCAGAATGCATTTCACAAATCTCACCTGTGAACATCCTAGATTACCAGCCCAGTACATTGTATGGGTTGTTTCCACTTCATTTTTATTTAATATAATTTATTTCTTTGTGGGTTTTGGTATTAGAGATTCAACTCAGTGCGCTAAACCACTGAGTCACATGCCCAGCCTTTTTAATATCTTACATAGAGACAAGGTTTTGCTGAGTTGCTCAGAGCCTCACTAATTTGCTGAGACTGGCCTCCAAATTGCAATCTGCCTGCCACAGCCTCCCAAGTGTCTGGGATTACAGGTGTACACCACTGCAGCAGACAAGACTATGTTTATTGAGGAGCCCATGGGTCCTGGGAGCAGAGATGTCATAGAACCTCAGAAAATAAGTATGTTGGGTGCTGCTAGGTAGACTATCAAATGTACTGAGCATGATCCTGGGTTACAAATGCTCTGGGGTCACAGGAAGCTGCTTCCCTGTGGAGAGGTATTTGAGGGAGGTTGCTTGGATAGAAGAAGGTGAGAAAGTTCAAAACATCACATAACAGATAATACTGTTATCTAATAACAGTTAAATCCTAATGCAATAAAACATAAGCTCTACATTATGATTTCCAGCCTTAACCATCGTGAATTTGTTTCAATAATGGAAAGATTTCTTTCTTATGTAAAAATACATCAAATTGAGATCAATGGTCCAATTTCATTTTTATCCATTGAATCAGCTGAAAGTACCTTTCCAGAAGCCCACGTCACAGGGTTTTCACTTGCTTTGCTTTTCTTATATTCCCTCCAAATCATGCAGTCTCCATTTCAGCAGCACTTACAATATCAAGAAATATGCTCTCCGAGAAAAAAAAAAAATTCTGTTCCAACCCGTTGTCCCATTTGGTCAACTCACTTTTGGCTGAACGAAATTTGTGTTTACCTCAGACTACAAGTAAAAACAAAGTATAAATCACAGCCAGTCACAGATGACACAAACACAGTTCTAAATGGGGGCATGTTCCAGGGAGCAGAATACTTCCAGGGAGCCCTGCAGTCTTCCCCTGGGTGGGCACAGGACAGGTCAATGGAGGTCCTTAAATCACACTATCACAGCAGATCAGAACCCAGGTTCTCTGCTGGAGGCCCTCTCTCCTACTGGCAGGGTACCCAGGGTGTGGGCAGAGTATACCAGGGTTCCACATGACAGGGGGAGTAGTACACCCTGTGGCACACACCATGTTGACCCTGGGGCCCAGTGTACCAAGACTCCACAGCAGGAGGAGATGCCAAACGTGCAGCATACACCATGTCACCTGTGCAGAGTGGGGTCTGGCAGGAGCCCATGAGGCTAAGAGGGGGTATGTTTCCTGGTGCCCACCAAGGCCATCAGGAAAGAGGAATGTGAGTGTGGAGAACTGAGGGGACTCTGAGCTCAGGCAGTAGTGAAGAGCAGATCCAGGCACGACTGCGTGGTCATGGCACAGGAAGTTCATCAGACCCAGGAGTAAATGGGCATCCATGCAAGTGCCTCCTGCTCCAGTCATTAATAGACCCCAGGACCAGCAATGTCCAAGCCTCTTGGGCACAATGACCCCAGCAGAGCACAGCAAGAACACCCAGAAGTATATATCAACATGCAAAATCCTTTGCAGTACAGGGCAAGCACTGGAAACCAGGATCCTGGAAATTTATTGGCTGCAAGGTCAAGAGGGGTATTGCCTTCATGAAGGCTGACCACCTCCAGGGTCCTACACCCACTGTGGACTTCAAATGGGTCATGACTGCTGGTAAGAAAGCTCTAAAGTGTCTGGGAGCCTTGAAACTAGTACTCCTGAATCCCGTCAGAGACTCTGCTGTTAATGTTAAAAGAAAAATTCCTGGCTACCATGTGAAATCTTTTGCCAGTTGAGGCTCTATTAGTGATGTGGGGCAGATGAGGCTGGATACTCAGGAAAATTCCAGGAGCAGACTTATTCACAGCAGCGCTTATAAGGGTATCAACTAAAATTTTGTGGACCTTGATGTTGTAATTTCATTATCTTTACACCTAGTGGGAGGGGGTGGAGGTTTATTTATTTATTTATAGGACTCTACAAAAAATTTTTTTTGGTTGTTCAAAGAAAGTGAACTTTTAATCATTTTTGAGATTATTCAGAGGTCTTCCAAGCTTTACTAGAAAAGAAGAATTACCATCATTAAATCTTCATTCAACACATATTGAGTTCTTTGCAAAACCTTTTCCTCATATTTGTTTTAAAGAAAATTATGGTGAGGGTCTCTGGAGAAGCTTATTTAAGATTCTTAGGTGCAGAAGGGGGCACCAATACATTAGGACATTCGACTGGGGCCCTCCTTACCTAGTTTTGATCACATGCTGTGTATGAAGAAAATCATCACACGATGTTCCCAGGGCTACTGATGTTCCCTGAACACAGAGAGAAGTCCAGCCTGAGTTTTCCAGCATATTCCACCTAAATATTAATCATGGTGAGGAAAGCGAAATTGGATGTCAGTGGTTAAAATTCCTGCTGTCTCGGGCTGGGGAAGTGGCTCAAGCGGTAGAGCGCTCCCCTGCCATGCCTGTGGCCTGGGTTCCATCCTCAGCACCACATACAAACAAAGATGTTGTGTCTGCCGAAAACTAAAAAATAAATATTAAAATTCTCTCTTAAAAAAGAAATGTCAGGGGCTGGGAATGTGGCTCAGGCGGTAGCGCGCTCGTCTGGCATGCGTGCGGCCCGGGTTCGATCCTCAGCACCACATACCAACAAAGATGTTGTGTCTGCTGAGAACTAAAAAAATAAATATTAAAAAAAAGACAACAAAGATAGGTTTAAAAAAAAAAAAAGAAATGTCAAAGGAGGTTAAACTCTATTGATGGTTGTTAATCATTCAATTGATAAAATTAAAAAAAAATAAATAAAATTCCCTGCTGTTAAATACGTTTTAGAAGAAAGGGACCAGGTGAAAACGTGGAGGAAAACCTGAAGAGCTGAATCTACGAGGTGGTCATCAGTGGGGTCCATGCACACAGCAGCAACAAACTCACCACCTGAGCTAGGGGAGGGCTCAGTACTAAAGCACCTGTCTAGCAGGCACAAGGCAGGTTTGGGTTCCTGGCACCAGGGAAAGAAAAGAAATAGAAAGCCATTCAAGTACAGGGCAAAGTATATTTTGAGAAGATGCCTCTCCAAACAATACATACAAATTACAACTTTTATAATGCCCTTAAATATGCCTACATACAACACAACACATGAGACTTAGAACAAACACGAGTGACAGAGTGGTGGTCCCAGAGTCATCAACAGGCCAATAAGGCACCAAGGAAAAGGAAGAGGCCAGTTTCAGGACACAAAAGGGCACATCTCTATGGTCCCAGCTGGTAGGAGGCTGAGGCAGGGTGACCACAAGTTTGAGGCCAGCGTCACCCCCATTTCAAAAAATAATAATAAAAAGGCTAGGGGGAATCTCAGTGTGGAGCAATCGTGAGTGAAATCTGAAGGAAACAAGAGAGCAAAGGAGGAAAAAAAGAGACATTTGGCCAATATGCACAGAATGCTGGAGTGCATATTGGCCTCAACTCACATACACAATGTGTAACCAAAGTTTAGAAACACACAAAAGAATAAATTGAGAAGTCATGAAGTAATAATTTTTGAGAAAAAATAGTGGGCAGCAATGTTGTGAGAAAAGTCAAAGAAATCAATAGTTGCATGACACAGTGAGGATGAAAGAACTGCACTAGGGAGGGTATGTAGAGAAAAGGGTGACTTGATCCTGTACATGCGTGTGCACGTGGGTGTGAGTGTGCATGTGTGGGTGGCACAACTCACCCCTCACAGATGTTTGCTTTTGTAGTTTCACTTGGTGCTCTAGATAACACTCACATGAGCACCAGGCCACATTCCATAGTTTCTGTGACTCTGCAAAGTTGATTATCTGGTGTCTGGTGCACAGAGGGAAATATAAAATCATTTGTTAAAAAAAATTCTGTAATAGTCTTAGTGATTACTTGCATTTCATTTTATCATAAGATCTTAAAAGAAATGAAAAAGTTTCTTCCCTTAAATACTAAAGCAGATCTCCCACCCTGTTTTCAACAGAAATTATCTAAAATAAACTTTTTCCAAGTGGACTTCAGCTTAGTCCAACTGGAAATATAAAAATTTGGAGTATAAGGTGCGAATTAATGTCATTGTGATGCTCAGAATCATTGTAGAATCTTAGAGCTTTAGTATACATAAACACAGTAAAAAGGAATTCTTGCCTCTATATCAACTAAGACTTGGAAACTCTACAGAAAGAAAGCACACAATGATTTACATCAAAGTTTCAAGAAACATCCAGGATCCAGGCATGATAGCACATCTGTAATCCCAGTGGCTATAGAATGAGAATCACAAGTTCAAATCCAGCCTCACCAACATACTGAGGCCCTATAGAAGAATTTAAAAAACACTTCAATCAAAATTTTAAAAATAAATAAATAAAAATGGGTCCGGATGGGATCAGGGGTTATGCACTTTAGATATGATGATGATGGTGGTGGTAGTGGTGGTGACGATGACGATGGTGATGTTGGTGATGATGATAATTAAAATATTAATGTTTATTTTCTCTTGCCCTCAATTCTATGACCCTGATAATTATATTGAAAACCTCTCACAATTTTTATTTTGTCAAAACATATATAAAAGTCATAAAAATGGACAATAAAAGAGAAAATGAACTCAAGGGAAGAAGAGAGATGAAAACTCTAAAAAAAAAAAAATTAAAAAGCTGCCAATACAGGTTCATACATTTTAACTACAAATATTTTGTACTATTCTATAACATACTTCTATGTACAAAATCATACTACACACTAGATTTTGCGCACAAACACACACACACAGAGTAAAATATAAGATTATGTCATCATATGGGAGAGTTGACTACAGATCAACAAATATAGAGAGAAAAATTAAATCTAACAGGAAGAGATATTTAACCAGGAGAAACATGTTGCTTTCACATCTTCATGCTGACAAAATTCCTACATCCACTCCACGGTACCTCTGAATAGACAAAAAATAAATGAAGTCACACACCCTTTTTACTCTCCTGCAGTGGTTTTCTGAAAATAAAGAAGTTTCTTGCTGAAGGGGTTGCATAACTGTAATTTCACTGGAAACGCAGGCTGAGTCAGGGGATTACAAGTTCAACATCAACCTCAGCAACATAGTGAGGACCTAAGCAATTCAGTGAGACCATGGCTAAATATTTGAAAAAAAAAAAAAATAAATCTAAATGGATCTGAAACAACTGAAAGTCTCACCACATTTTTATATACTAGGCTTTTCTCCAGAGTGAGTTCTTCAATGATGTTCAAAAAGAACATGGAAAAGTGAAGTGTCATCACATTGTTGAAAGAACAAAAGGGTTTTCCCTGATGTGAATCCCTTTATGTCTTTGAAGGAAACCATGAAAGTTGCATACTGCCCCACATGGCTTTTCCACAGGATTTTCTACAGTATGAGTCCTTTCATACAACTGAACAAAATGGAAACACTTGAACACTTACTTGCACATGATTTATTCATTTTGGCATGAATCTTTCCAGAAAAGTCTTCCCAGACCTTATAAAAAACTGGGAAAATTAGAAGACTTCCCACATTAATCACATTCTCAGGGCTTCTCTCTGTATTTTCATATATGAGAAGGAAAGCAGGGCTGGGATGGGAAGCTGACAAAATGTATGCAATCTTCCTCATTCTGAGGGTTTGTTTTCCAGTGTGAGTGAAATGACTTTGAAGGCAACAGGAAAAATGGAATGATTTTCCAATCTTCACATTTAAAGGTTTATTCAGTTGGATCTAGTAGTGTTTGCCTTTAATCCCAGAGACTCGGGGTCTGAGGCAGAAGGATCACAAATGTGAAGCCAAACTCAGCACCTAAGCAAGGCCCTAAGGAACTCTGCAAGTCCCTGTCTCAAAATAAAAAGGAAAAATGTTGTGGCTCAGTGATAGATGACCACCAGACTAAGTCCCCAGTACTATAGATAGATAGATAGATAGATAGATTTGGACATGTGAGCACATTTTTCACGTTGACAAGAAATATTGATTTCCCACATTTCACATTCAAATAATTTTGCTACAGAAGACGTACTACATGTTAATGAGTGAAAGCTTATTAACAGAAGACTTTGCCAATTGTTTTCATGAGTACGATTTCTCTGCACTATGGGTTCCTTCATGTAAGTGAAGCTGAGCAGATGTAACAAAGGCTTTTTCACATTGTTTACAACCATAGAGCTTCTCTCCGATATGTGTTCTTCCATGTCTTTGAAGGTCACTGGAACTAGCAAAGGCTTTGAAACACCGCTTACACTCATAGGGCTTCTCCCCAGTATGTGTTATTCTATGTCTGTAAAGGCTACTGTGTGCAGCAAAGGCTTTGCCACACTGCTGACATGCATAAGGCTTCTCTCCAGTATGAATTCTTTTATGTAAGTGAAGCTCAGAGGAACGAGCGAAGGCTTTGCCACACTGCTTACATGCGTAAGGCTTCTCTGCAGTATGAATTGTTTTATGTGAGTAAAGGCCAGAGAATTGAATGAAGGCTTTTCCACACTGCTTACATTCATAGGGCTTCTCCCCAGTATGTGTTCTTCTATGTGTCTGAAGGCTAATGGACCTAGCAAAGGCTTTGTCACACTGCTTACATGGATAAGGCTTCTCTGCACTATGAACTATTTTATGTGAGTGAAGGCCAGAGGAATTAGTGAAGGCTTTTCCACACTGCTTACACTCATAGGGCTTCTCTCCAGTATGCGTTCTTCCATGAATCTGAAGGGAAGTTGATGTAGCAAAGGCTTTGCCACACTGCCTACATTCATAAGGCTTCTCTCCAGTATGTGTTCTTCCATGAATCTGAAGGTAACTGGATGTAGAAAAGACTTTGCCACACTGCTTACATTCATAGGGCTTTTCTCCATTGTGAGTTTTTTCATGTGAGTAAAGGTTACTGGATGTAGCAAAGGCTTTGCCACACTGCTTACACTCATAGGGTTTCTCTCCAGTATGTGTTCTTCCATGTCTCTGAAGTTCACTGGAACATGAAAAAACTTTTCCACACTGTTTACATTTATAGGACTTCTCTCCAGGATGTGTTCTTCTATGTCTTTGAAGGTCAGTAGAACTAGCAAAGGCTTTGCCACAGTGCTTACATTCATAGGGCTTCTCTCCAGTATGTGTTCTTCCATGTATTTGAAGGTAACTGGATGTAGAAAAGGCTTTTCCACACTGCTTACATTCATAGGGCTTCTCTCCAGTATGTGTTCTCTGATGTATTCTAAATAAACTGGGGTAAGCAAAGTCTTTCCCACATACCTTACATTTGAAACGTGCATTCCCTGTGTGTGTGATCTTGTGCCTTTGAAGACTTGTGTGTGAAACAAAGGTTTCACGATCTTGTTTAAATTCATAGAATTTCTCTCCATAATGAGTTCTTTCATGTCTTCTAAATAAAGAAGGAAAATGAAAGGCTTTCCCACATATGTCACATTGAAAAGGTTTACCTACATTGTGTGTTCTCATGTGTCTTTGAACACTTGTGGAAGATGAGGCTTCACCACATTGTTGATATTCATAGGGTTGCAACCCAGTATGAGTATCTTCATGTCTTTGAATGTCACTAGAACGACTGAAGACTTTCCCACGTACTGTACTTTCGTAAGGTCCCTCTCCAGTTTGTATTAACATCTGTGTGTGAACATTTTTTAGAAAAGCCAGGGATTGCCTATAGTGTTTAAATTCACATGGCTTCTCTTCATATTCCTCGTGGTTGTAGCATTTGTGTCCAGAGTGAGATGTGATGTGCCTATGAAGTAATGAAGGGCATATGAAGTCTTTGGCACACATATAACAACCACATGGATTTACTCTATTTAAATTTTTCTTTGTCCAGGTAAGAACTGGAATCTCATTGAAACTTTCCCCACACTATCTTCTTGGCTGTTCAAGTTTACCACATGGCTTCTTTGAAGAATGACCAGCACATTATCAATGCTTGATTCATTCATGATTTTATATTTATTTATAGGTCCTAGGCTTACAATACTACCAATATTAGGTAAAGGCTAGGTTTCCTGATGTGTTCAAATAGCCTCAAAATCAAGAGATTGAAAGGAAACAATCCTTTGCAATGCAGCTTCCCTATGGTGATTATCCAAATAGTGATATTCACATGCAATTTCATAGTACTTATGGCATGCCAAGTACTTGAAAAGACTGAATATCTGTTACAGCTAAGTATATATTTCTGGGAAAAATCTTATAAGAATAAATAATTCTCAAATTGTGCATACTTCTTGGGTTGGTCTATATTAAAAATTATATGACATTCTCAGATTCCCTCAAGAATTTCTCTTGTGAGCACAATTACCTTAGAATGCTCTCAAAATTTTTGATCTCATCTTCAATGTTCTTTTCATTCCATTTGTTTCCTAAAATGAGAAACCAGAACAATCTTTATGAATTTTTAGGAGACAGAATGGTTTGTCAAATCGTAGGTGCCTTTTACGGTGCAATAATTCAATAACTGATAACCTTTTTATGTTCTATATAAATGACCAAAATAAACATGAGTTCTTTAGTAGATTAATTAAAAAACATCATTATTACCTATAAAAGCCAGGTTTCTGAGGACTTCCAGCATCACATCTCTGTAAAGGTTCTTCTGGGAAGGATCCAGCAATGCCCACTCCTCCTGGGTGAAGTTCACAGCCACATCCTCAAAGGTCACTGAGATCTAAAATATCCCACAAATGTTAACTGGAGGTCAGGAGAGATTGACAGCAGAAGAAATATGTACTCAACATGCTTGATGTCGACAGGATTCTATGAATTTTTGTTTAATTCCATGGTTTGGTCCATCAAATCCTTCCTGTACTCAATTCCTCACAAACATTTCAACACTAGAATTGAGCCACTCAGAAGGCAAGCAACTAAGTGTTTTCCTCCCTTCCATTGGTGAGTTCACAGGAAGTAAGGCAGTATCATGAGTCACTTTGTTGGTTACACCTCTATTACATGTCCTAACAACCTTCTCTGCAGTGGAGAGCTAATATTAGCATCCCCAATACTACTTACCCTTAGGAAAGAAAGCTGACTGAGTATGAAATTGTTGCAATCACAGAACTCAGCAATTGAGAGAGACTCTGCCAACCACAGTGGGTCACTGTGCCTGCACTCTTAATATAGACAACACTGCATTCACTGATCTCTTGATTCTTTCTGAAAGTCTATTGTTCTTTCTTTAAGGAAATGCCTAGAACATGACCTCTGAGCATGGATCACAAAGAAGATTCCCCTAGAGATAGCATATAGACAAATTGACAGTCGGGTTGCCACAATTTGTGAACTGGGGATTGTGTTATCTTGTGGGATTACATGAAGAGAACAACTAGATATTTGCAGGTGCATTTCTCCTTAACAAAATTAATAAAATAGAAAACGTGAGGCAAGCAAAGCTGGAGACGAAACCAGAGGCCGAACTCAGGATCTGACAAGATGGCCAGGCTGCCCTGCAGGATCATCAAGGAAACCCAGAGTTGCTGGCAGAACCAGTTCCTGACATTAAAGCAGAACCAGATGAGAGCAACGCCCGTTATTTTCATGTGGTCATTGCTGGCCCCCAGGATTCCCCCTTTGAGGGAGGGACTTTTAAACTTGAACTATTCCTTACAGAAGAATACCAATGGCAGCACCTAAAGTACGTTTCATGACCAAAATTTATCATCCTAATGTAGACAAGTTGGGAATAATATGTTTAGATACATTGAAAAGATAAGTGGTCCCCAGCACTGCAGATCTGCACAGTTCTGCTATGGATCCAGGCTTTGTTAAGTGCTCCTAATCCAGATGATCCATTAGCAAATGATGTAGTGGAGCAGTGGAAGACCAACGAAGCCCAAGCCATAGAAACAGCTAGAGCATGGACTAGGCTTTATGCCATGAATAATATTTAAATCGATCTGATCATCAAGTGTGCATCACTTCTCCTGTTCTGCCAAGATTTCTTCCTTTTTTGTTTGCATATAATGGACACAGTCTTAATAGAAACATTACAGAATAAAAGCCCAGACATCTTCAGTCCTTTGGTGATTAAATGCACATTAGCAAATCTATGTCTTGTCCTGTTTTACTGTTGTAAAGCATGAGCCGAGGCTAGAAATATCATCTGGATTGTTGCAAAACGGTTAAAAGCAGTGGCTCTCTGCTTTTATTCATTTCCCCCATCATGGTTTAAGTATAAAGCACTATGAATGAAGGCAGTTCTCAGGGTTAGCTGCCAGGGGTATGGGTGTGTTTATTTTTTGATTTTTTTGAGGGGAAAGGTAGTTTCATTTTAATTTTATGGACTCCTTTCACTCCCCTTTATGGTGAGCTAATTGCATTGGTTAAAAGCAGCTAACCAGTTCTTTAGAATATGCTCTCTAACTAAGTATAACTTTATTTAGACTCTGTAGATGGACAAGCTTGATTGTTTGAATCAAAATGGGAACATTAAACAAACATCACAGCCCTCACTAATAACATTGTGACTTTGCTGTCAGGTGTAGATTTCTCCCCTTCAAAAAAAGAAAAAAAAAAAAAGAAAGAAAGAAAAAACTTGTGACCATTTTGTATGGCTTGTCTGGAATTCTGTAAATCTTATGGTTTTTTTTTTAATATTTATTTTTTAGTTATTGGTGGACACAACATCTTTCTTTTGTATGTGGTGCTGGGGATCGAACCCGGGACGCACGCATGCCAGGTCAGCGCGCTACCACTTGAGCCACATCCCCAACCAAATCTTATGTTTTAGTAAAATATTTTTTGTTATTCGACTTTGCCTTTGTACAGTTTATTTTACTGTGTTTATTTCATTTTCCCAATGTGACAATCGTATTTAAAAATTAAAAAACTCTGATGAAACATGCTGTTTTGGTCTTCATCATCTGACAAATTGAATGGCAAGAGATTTTGCCAGTTTCTTTTCACTGATGCAAACTTATATTAAGAATTACTGAATGGATTATTCATACATTAGCCCTGAGCATGCATAAAGCATCAGTGTCTGACTTTTTTTTTTAACCTCCTAGAAATTAAAAATAAATATTCGTTGTCTGATTTAGTTAGGCTATCATTGGTATTGCCACAATGTTTGACAAATTACTGTACAGGAATTGTCACAGCAAAGAAAGCATTAGTGACTGACATGTAGGACTTTCACATGTCGGGCCACATTTTTACCTCAGATGTGGAGTATGACCTTTCTCTTGGTTCCTATCTTTAAACTTCCTATGTGGCCGCTGGTGTGTGTTATTAGGAAACACCAATCTGGTATTCATTTGGGGTTTGCTGAGGCATTTGAGTCTTCCTTATAGACCTAAGAGTGTATCTCAAGCAAGCAGCTTGCATAAGTGTCATCAGAAAGGTTTCTTCCTTTGAGAGCATCAAATCTTAGTTAATGTGCTTTCACCTCCCTAGTATTTGCTTTGGAGCTCCTTTTATTCTTTAATTTGTTATTAGTAAATTTTTCTTCACTGACAGTTTCTTCCCTCACAAAACTGTTCTTTTCCACCTCTCTCCACATCCAATGCCTGATTCTTATTTTCAAGTCATAAATGTAGCCAGTCATAAATATGTAAATGTTAACCTTCACTTTGGAATCTTTTGTCTCTTGCAGTTTAAGGTAATGGATATTGTAGCCCCATCTGAATTTTCCTCACTCTTATTCTCATAATTTCTGGAGTTTCTGCAGAATGTGGTGTATTTTATTGTGCTCCTATGTAAGATGAAGAATTATCTATTAAAATTACGTTTTCAACATTCAGAAAAAAAGAAAACATGCACAATGATTAATAAACACAAAAATGTAATGATTTCTCAAGGTTACTGTCAAAGCAGAATGAGGTAAGTTGAAGGATGGAACATGTCTTACATATAACTCAATGACCCAAAGATGTCACCTTGTCCAAACAACAACATTGCAAAGTTTTATAAGTCTCAAAACATTTTTCTTAATGAACAGCAGACACAAATTTCTAAATCTCACAGCAACAGTGAATGTGCAAGGATTGTCAATAACCTACTGAAAAGCAGTCACTTCACTACCATAAGGTCATGTTCCACATAGCCATGTTCCCCTCAAGGACACTTTGGTCAAGAGTGGGCCACATGTGCACTGGTGTCTGTTGTGAAAGAATTTCCTCCTGCCTATAATGATGGTGGTTCAAACAAACCTAAGGAAGAAGCATTTCCAGGGTGTGTAAAGAAACAGGGTTGCAACCCAGAATCCTCACCTATCTAACACAGTTTGGGTGTGAAACACGCCATTCCATGTACAATCATAACACTACTATGATGTCTGCTCCATGATGGAACAGCCAAAAATATCACCTACCAGAAGGTGCCCCTGCCACTGACATACAACCATTCTCAAGGACTTAAAACATGTGATCTCCTAAGCAGCACAGTATCAGCAGAGGTGAGCAAGAGACCATGAGGAAGGCTTCAGTGGGCTGGCCTTCACAGCATGGAAAGATGAGTGAGAGCAGGTGTCTTGGATACGGAAAACAATGATGGTCCAGACAAACTGGAATCTGGGCGGCCAAAGGCACTATATCCTCAATTCTGTAGACAAAAATCCATTTACTATACATTCAAATGTAAAACACTAAAACATATTTAATGAGCTTACAAGAAATGTTATTTTATTTATTTATAGGGCACTTAATGACTGAGCCACATCCCCAGCACATATGCCATTTTGACACAGTACTCAAAAACTTCCTCAGGGCCTTGTGAGAGGCTGAGGTTAGCATTTAAATTTATAATTCTTCTGCCTCATCCTCCAAGGCTGCTAGGAATACAATCATGCACCATTGCACCTGTGGAAATGTAGTTTTGTAGAAGAACATGTTATACAATTCCCTAATGAATGGAAGAAAGAAAAAAATTCAACACTCAGAGCAAAATGACACAACAGGGAGCCTGGAATCATCTCAGTACAGCCATGAAATAGAACAGAAGTGGAAACCAAGCCAAACCATCAGAACAACAATGTCATCATGCCCCAAAGCCCTGAAAGTTTCCCAACAGCTCCGTGAAGCAGTCATATGGAAGAGTGCAGTGCAGCAACCATGGTTTGACCTTCATGATCCCTTCAGCCTGACCCTCTATGACTCCAGACTACACACAGCACATCTTCTTCCGTTTTCGGCAATTCATACTAAAATCACCATGGAAATATATATTTTTTTAAATATTTTGTTTTTTAATTGTAATTGAACTCAATACCTTTATTTATTCATTTATTTTTTTAAAATGTAGTACTGAGGATTGAACACATGGCCTCAAATGTACTAGGTGAGTGTTCTACCACTGAGCCACAACCCCAGCTCAACCATGGAAATATATTAACGCCTAAAACCAACTCTCAATCTTCTACATCAGAAGTAATCACTATAAAAAATAGGCAGAAATTCCTTAAAAGGATTTAAGTAAACAAACAGCCTGCAAATAGCAAGAAAGCAAACTATTGTCTACCCACTCAACCATCACCTAAAATTTGACCAAGAAAGCTTCAGAGAGTTTCTTTTAAAAATCAGGTTTTAAAAACACCCAGGTCTAGGAAGCTGAGGCAGGAGGTTCTCAAGTTCAATGCCAGCCTTAGCATCTTAGTTAGGCCCTAAGCAGGTTGGTAAATCCTGAATGAAAGTTAACAAAAATAAAAGTTAAGGGGGAAGGTGCTGGGGATTTGGTTCAGTGGTTAAGCACCGGAGGATTTACTCCACAGTATGCCCCCCCAAATAAAACCACCGAGATATACTGATGAAAGAAGGAAGTTCACACAGACTAGGAGGAAACATTAAAAAGAGGACCATGACCCACATGCTCAGCACTGGATGCTCTCCAGGTGGGAATCTGCAGAGCAAAGGCACAGCAGAACTTTAAATAGCACCACTGTGTGTTAAAGCACAGGCCCCAGCACAACTACTCACAAAAACCAGACAAGTGAGGTTTTGCTGTTTCTACTGTTATTCTCTAGTTTCTGGTGTACGAAAAAATGAGGCCAAGGGACACTGAGATCTGGCATCAACAGTTTATTAGTGGCACTACAGCCCAGAAAAATAATTCCCAAAGTGTGAGCCCAGAGAACATCAGAGCTTTTACTTTTATACATAAACAAGCTTTGAGGACATCAAGAAAGAAAATTGGGGCAATATATTGGAGAGTGAATTTTTTATTTCTTATATGGGAACAAGCTTGCCAATGGCCTAAAGACTCATACACATTTGGGACTTTTACTATGCTCAACCTGAAGAGGGATTGTTCTTTCTCTGCTACTTTGTTGGCTGCATCTACTACTGCATTATAGGTACCTGCAGCTGTGGCCAGCCCTCATGGTGAAATGTCAGAGACCACAGCTGGTGGGTGTCAGTCTGCAAAACCACAGCCTATCAGCTCTGAAACGGCTACAGTTTTCACTTTGTTGGATGATCTAGCATTCAGGGAAATTTTTCAAAGGAGCTGAATACAAAATAATGTGCTAAACATAGCTCAGACACCTAGTCTCTAGGCAAAGGCATGAAGCCTTCAACAAACAGAAACCACAGAATAGGAAAAAAGGAAGAAACACATTTTCTTTTTTTTCTTTTTTAGTTGTTGATGGAACCTTTTTCAGTTGTATGTGTGTTGAGAATCAAACCCAGTGCCTCATGCAGGCTAGGCAAGCACTCTACCACTGAGCCACAACCCCAGCCCCAAGAAACATATTTCATTAACTTAAAACAATATACAAAGAATACTGAGGAACAGCAAAACATAACTCATAAATGGAAAATAGCAGACGTGAGATTGACCATGCCTGAGTAAGATAAGACTCCAGAATCCCTGGGATAAATTATTTTTCTATTCATTTATTCATTTGTTTGTTTATATTTTGTACCAAGGATTGAACCGAAGGGTGCATAACAAATAAGCCACATTCACTGCCCTATTTTATTTTTAATTATTTCTATTTTTGAGAGAATTTCTCTAAGTCGTTCAGTGCCTAACTTGATGAACCTTCCTTTGAAGCTGTGATCCTCCTGCCTATGAGTCCTGAACTGCTAGGATTAAAAGGATGTGGGGGCCCTAGGCTAAATTTTCAAGTAACTGTCTTGAATTGTTAGTATGCATGCACCTGAAAAAAAGTCAAAATACATCAGGCAGAGACATACAAAAGTCCCCAGGACAATGAAGAATAAACTGCTACATTGGGAGACCTCAGCACAACACTGCTGGGTCTGTGATCATGTAGCAGAGCAACAGACAGGAGGGCTTCCCTGGCCATTAGTCAAAGTGAAACACACAGCCTTCTCAGGATCACAGTACCACCACCCAGAACAGGCCACATTCTGAGCCATAAGCCTCACCTCAACAAGTATGCAATGCCAGTGAAATCCCAAGTAGGCTCAAAGAACATGGGAGTTAAAGCAGAAATCAGATCAGAAGCAGCTGGAAAACCTCTAAGCAATGGGAGATGCAACACAGGGCTCTAAACAAACACAGGAGGAAGAGGTGACTTAAGGGCAAACGTGACCATGTTGAGAAAAATGAAATATAAAAGTCCAACATGAAAAAACAGCACAGGTGGTGCACTGGGGGTCTCTACAGCATCCAAAGCACATTCCAGAAAAGAAGAGTTAAAAGCAATCATTGACCCTTGTACTTAAGGAAAGGAGAGGAAAAAGAGCAAGGTAAGTACAAATTAAGCACAGGCAAGTAAGAGAAGGTGTTGGTGAAACCACAATCAAGAAATCAGCAGGGGCTGGTGCTGGGGCTAAGCTGTAGCTCACTCTCCTTGCATGTGTGAGGTAGTGGGTTTCATTCTCAGCACCACATATAAATAAATAAAGATCTACGAACAATTTTGAAAAATTAAGAAAAAACAATTATTAAAAAAAGAAATCAGCAGTCAGCAAAACCAAGTTCTACATGAACATCACCATCTCTGACAAGCTAATATGTGGCTAAAGAAACAGAGGACAGGAGTGAGGTTATGGCTCAGTGTAGAGAGCTTGCCTAGCACCAGTGAGACACTGGGTTGAATCCATACCAGCACATCAAAGTAAATAAATAGAAGAAAGGTATGAGAAATACAATAACATTAAACAAATAAGAAACCCGAAGACACAGACACTACCCATTAGAGTTAAAATACCCACCATTACCATCCATGGGCTCTTCAACAATATCATGAACATGCACTTGACACAAATCTGATAACTTAGAGGAAGTAGCCCAATAATTTCAGAGAGACCATCTCCTACAACGTATACAGAAGGACAAATACACAAAACAGCTGAGCCTGTGCCTACTGAAGAAACTGACTCAATAACTAATTACCATCAAAAAAGTGAAATGTAGGACTTTTAGACATCCTACAGGCTGCCACCAGACACTCCAGAACTGCCACCAATTTTCTACATTTCTTTTGAGAATCCAGAAGCAGAGAAAACACCTTCTAATTCCTTTGGAGGCATATGTTACATTATTATCAAAATTAACTTGATAAAATGAGGAAGGTATGAATTACTCATGATCATAAATGTAAAATACCTCCACAAACATTACTTAACTGAATCTAGAAATTAATAAAAAGAATTGCATACCAAGTACAATATGTTGAAAACACTGGAGACTATAAGCTAGAGAAGAGGTGTATGATACTATGGGTGATGGTTCACTCAAATGTTCACTTTGATGGAATTAAAAGACACTAATGATTAATAGGCTTCTGGGTGTGTCCATGAGGCTGTGTCTAGGAGTGATTGGCATGTGGGATAGCAAACTGGAAAACCTCCCTAAGTGTGGGTAATGTCATCCAAATAGGATGGTGGCTTGCATGGAATAAAAGTTCCAAGAACATGGTAGCAGCTGCGGATGCAAGCTGGATTCTACACAGATGGGTTTTCCACTGCTGCTGTGATTGCCTGAGGGTATCAACTTTTCCTTCTTTACTCTTCCAAAGCTGATTCTGCCAGTGATTCTCCAGGCAGTTTCCAGAAGCATTCGATCTCAGACTAGGGTAGCACCATTGATCCCTCTTCTTCAGAGGCTTCAGCATCTTGGGTTGCACAGCTACTACTTCTCCAGCTCCCCAGCCAGCAGACTGCCACAGAGGACTCTCCAACTTCTGGACACCTAGGACAATCTAACAAAACCCCTTTTTGTATTCATTCTTCCTATTGATTCTGTTCCAATGGAGAACCCTAAAAATGTACTATATAAGACTACAATTGCTCTGAAAAATAAATTCAATAAAAAATGAATCAACTACCACACCATGGAAGATTCACAAATATATATAGAAGAAACAATATTACATACTGAATACATTTTCCATAATAATGCAAGAGTAAAGGAAAGAGGAAGAGTTATATATGCAAATTTCAAAACTATGAAGAAAAGCAAGGAAACTTATTTTCAATACTGTTTCCATTTTGAGAGAAATGGGGTGACTTGTCTCAATATAACTCCTGGTTTGGTGGAGTCCACGTAAAATTTTTGCAACTAGGAAAGTCAGGCAGGAAGATGACAAGACTGAAGCCAGCCTCAGCAATGGAGCAAAACCATCACAAACATAGTCAGACTTGGTCTTAATCAAAAATTACAATCAGGAAAAAAGGCTGTCACTGAGTGACAGAGCACATTCCCAGCATGTTTGAGGCACTTGGTTTGAAACTTAGATCCACAAAAAACAAAAAAAAAAAAAAAAAAAAAAACACAATTAAGGTATTTTGTCCATCTCCAACTATAACAAAATTTAAAAATGCTGGAGATGTGCTCAGTGGTCAAGTGCCTCTGGGTTTAATCCCTAGGAAAACACACACCCACCATCAAAAAATTATTTCACCAACTTGGAAGTATTTGTTGAATGACAACAGGCAGGAGCAAGTTCCTGGCTTAAATCCCACCACTTAATACATAAGTACATAAATCAATAATTGTCCACTTTCTTGGGCTGGGATATAGTTCAACAGTAGAGCATTTACCAAGCATGCATGAGGCCCTGGGTTCAATCTGAAGCAGGACACAAACACACACACACACGCACACACACACAAAAAACACACAATATAACTCTACTATACTACATCACATGAATGACAAAAAATGTTTATCATCGGAAAAATACAAAATGAGAGGCATAAAATACAATGAAATTAATAGAAAGACAATATACTTTCTTACCAAGATTAAGGAGACTGAACTTTCCCATGATCTACACTCTCTGAAAACCCCTGAACATTTTAGAAAATTCTGTGAAATCCAGGGCCAGGTGTGCTGTGCTTCTTGGTGAAATTAAAAAAAAAAAAAATAACTACTTCTAATAATGAAAATAGGAGACCATATTTAAGATCAATCAAAATCTTATAGTGATCACAGTGACTGTAGACAGAGTATTCATGTAACTCCCAAATTTTATAATCTAACAGCCCAGCTCCCAAAGTGGTGGATTAAAGATAAGGCACATTTTTTTTTTCTTTTTGATTCTTTCGATTGAACCCAAAGGCAGTTGACCACTGAGCTGCATCCCAAGTCTCTGAAGTCTCACCAAGTTTTATAGGGTCTCGCTAAATTGTTAAAGCTGTCCTCAAACTTTAAATCCTCCTGCCTCAGCCTCTGGAGAAGCAAGGGGTACCACCATGCACCACTGCACCTTGCCATAAATTAGGATGTTTACTAAATGGAAATGTAAGTAGGCTTTCTTTTCCACTTCTTTTTTCCCTCTTTCATCATATTTCATCATATTTGGTTCTGAATAAATAAACTTGGCCCTCGGATAAGTGAGCAGATCATTTCACAGTGATAACCACAGATGGCTGATGCTGAGGGAGCAAACATATCAGGCTCAAGAGGCAGGGAAGGTCCCCTGCCAGCTGGGACATCCTCACACCTGGGCATGCTCACTGACATACTGCATGATCACTCTCCGGGGAGACCTAGACCATGACTCCAGGCTATGAGGCTTTTCAGATTTTCACAGCACTGCACTGGGGTGGCTGGGAGAGTTTTTGCTCTTCCACACTGTGAGAGAATGCAAGGGTCAGGAGTCACTGGTGACCTGGCCTCTCACCACCAGCATCCACAGGCTGACTGTCCAACTGTATCCAAGGAATGGGAACAGGGCTTGGGGAAAACAAGATCCCAAGAAGTTAGCGGTCTAGATGAGGCTTGTTCTGGGACATTCCTTAGACCCAAGACCTCAGCTGAGCCCCCAAGAGGCTGTACCTCACAACTTAGGCTGCCCTCTAAGAGGAACTGACCCAGGGCATAAAATTCCTTGAACCATGCAGGGCAGAGGACAGCTGTGGGCACATGGTGGCAACCCAGGAAAGGATAGTGGCTGAGAACATAGGACTCTCTGAGGTATCAAAAGAAAACCAGCCTGAGAAATCTGATATGCTGTCTATACCCAAGAAAGATAAAGAGAGAAGCAGAGGATTTTCCCAGGTGTGAACTGAAGTTCTCTATGAACTTGCTCTATGTCAATGAACCTTCAGACCACGTGACTTTGGGGAACTACACCACCATGAGGATAGTAAAATGGGGTCCTGGATGGATGGCAAAAATTCTCATCTGATATCTTAAGCCCTTTCATAGCCAATTACCTTAATTTCTATATTAGTCACAAATTCTCAAAAAAAAAAATGCACTTCTCAGAATATATTACCAACCTTACCTGACATATCACCACCATCTTCCAAAGCTAACAATGTATTTAACAGACCTACAGAAGAGACTCCCCACCCCCCCTTTTGTTCTGTAGCCACTCATCTGATGATCCCACCAATGCACTTGGTTAATGTATTCATACATAACTTTTTCCACAAATGACCTTGTCAGCCAAGCACAGTGGGGCACAACTGTAAACCCAGCAGCTTGACTAGGTCAGGAGAACAGCTAAATTCAAAGCCAGCCTCAGCAACTTAGTGAGGCCCTAAGAAACTTAGTGACATCATGTCTGAAAATAAAATATAGAAGAGCTGCAGATCTGCCTCGGTGCTTAAGTACCCCTGGGGTCAATCCCTGGTATTTAAAAAAAATGTAATCTCTTCCTGGTTAAAACACATACATCATTCAGGATAAGCTGAATCCACATTCCTGAATATGGTCATTAGTATTTGGGTCAAAATAAACTATTTTCCTCAGGTATGGTGGCCAGTGCCTTTAATTCCATCACCTAGAGAAGCTGAGGCAGGAGGATCACAAGTTCCAGGCGAGGCTGGACGACATAGCCAGATCCACTTTGAAAACAAAATTGAAAAGGGCTGGAGATGAATGTCAAGAGAATAAATCAGACATTTCATCCTATTTGCATATGTGACTACATGACCAGTGTGAATGGACATTAGGTACAACCAGAAAAAGGAGAAGTTACACTCTATTTACGTATAATGTGTCAAAATGCATTTTACTGTCATGTATAAGTAATGGAAACAAAGTAAAATAAATAACTTCTTCCAAAAACAAACAAACAAACAACAAACAAAAAAGGGCTGTGGATGTAAACCAAGACTCAATATCCCTAGTACCAATAACCCACTGCCTTGTTTCATTTAAAGTAGCTATTTTATCCAAACACAGCATGTGTCAAGTGACTATTCTTTTCCCTCAAGTATGATATTCAGAAACAGAAAACAAAAGTGTTATTCTTGCCAGGGACAGTGGCCCAGGCCTGTCATTCCAGGGACTCAGGAGGCTGAGGCAAGAGAATCACAAGTTGGAGGACTGGGCTGGGGATGTGGCTCAAGTGGTAGTGCACTCTCCTGGCATGCATGCGGCCTGGGTTGGATCCTCAGCACCACATACGAATAAAGATGTGTCTGCCCAAAACTAAAAAAAAATAAATAAATATTAAAATTTCTCTCTCTCAAAAAAAAATAAAATAAAAAATAAAAGAAGTTGGAGGGCAGTGTCCCAAGCAACTGGGATAACATCTCATTTTTTTTTAATTTGGGGGGGGGGGTATGCCTGAGGATTTCACTGATAAATCTTCTCTAGTTCTGAACTGCAATACAAAAACAAAATATTGTTTGAAATATATCAGTAGACAAAAAGTGAAAAGTAATAGGCTGTGTCCATTTGAAACACAGGAGGAAGACCAGATATTTATGACGGGAAGTGGAAAAGATGGGGCATTTTAGAACACAGGAGGCAACTGCAATTTGAAAGACCTACAGCAGCTTTCAGAGGAACTAAACTGGGGGAAGGAAAGTGGATTTGGGATCCTGCTTCCTACACGTTTGGAAGAGTGGGGGCGGGCCACCAGCAGGGAGGGGAGGGGAAGCTGGGGACAGGAGCTGCCCATTCAACAATGGAAGCCCAGGACGGAGCCCAGGGCAACCTCCAGAGGCGACTCCGCCAGGCTCTGCAGCTCACCCCTTTGCGGGGGCCCCAAGGCAGGTGCTGACCATGTACCTTCAGCCCTCGTCACATACTCACCATTTCTGTCTTTCTAGGGGACCTGGAGTTCTCTCGAGGACCTCAAGGCAGCCGAGATCAAGGGGAACACAGGCTGCTCAGAATCACTCAGGCCTTTTGGGCAGAGCACGTGCGAAGGAGCAGAGTTGGTGAGGAAGAAAACCCCGCGAGATTTCCAAAGCCCGCCCTTCCCCTCTGGTCCGGATCTGATTGGACACTTCCACCCCAGCATCCCTAATGGGCCGCCCCTAGTCAGGCCTCTGCATTGTGACTGACAGCTGAGTTTATCCAATCACTACCTAAAACTGGCCAGAGTGGCAGATCCTTGGCCCCAGCCCTTTTCAGGTGGAGCTTCTTTCCTGGGCTGGGAACTAATCCAGGTGGGAAGCCTTTGCTTGAACTTGGTACAAAGGGTAACATCTGGGATTGAGCTCTGGCTGAGGGAGACTGCTTTCCCTGCACAGGTGATGCCCTGGGTTTTAACCTCACCACAGGAAAAAACAAAACAAAACAAAAAAAAAAAAAAACAATTTAAAAAACCAACAAAAAACAGTTACTTAAGGAGTCTAAGGCACGAGGAGCCCAAGGTCAGGTGAGCATTGACAAATGTTAATGCTGTTTACCATGAGGAGTCCTTGTCCCCCCCCCCCCAATCCTGCAGTATAACACCAGAGAAGAAGGTGGAGAGTGGAAAGTGGAAGGTTTAATAAGAGAAAGCACAAAAGACTCCCCCCACCCCAGGAAGAAGGGGACCCAAAAGGCAGAATCCCTGGAAGGGGGAGGTCTTCTCCCTCTTAAACCTAAGGTCATCTTTTGTCCTCCCACATTCCTGTCCTTTGTTTCCCTTTATTGTGCACATGGTAGGGGATAGGGGTGGGAAGGACAGAGGGTGGGGAACTGGTGGACTAATGGGGCCTGGAGCAGAAACCTGGGCAGGAACAGCCTAGGGTGGTTTGATTAGCATCTCCCTGTTTTACTGGGAGCTACTTCTTTAACCTTATTTGGGACCTGCCCAAGGCCATGGGGACATGAAAACTTACTCCTCAGGTTTCCCCACCCCCCCACCCCTGTTTTCCAGGCTCAGGTAAGATTCCATTTTTTTTTAATTGAACCTTATATTAGACTCCATTTACCTAGCTACACAAACTACTATCTTTCAATCTGGCTTCAAAAACAGGGAGATCCTAGCTGAAAATAAAATAAAGAGAGTTGGGGATCTAGCTCAGAGGTTGAGCCCCACAGGGATTATCCCACAGAACCTCAAAGACAAAGATACCTTTATACATATATAATATCAGCTGGTGTGACCTCAGGCAAGTTATCAAGACATAGTCTCAAAAGTTTTAAAACAGTATTTAAAGATATCACATATATCACACATGTATGATATCTAAAAATAAAAACAGTTGCAGTAATTCTCATGGCCTTCTGCTCACTGATCTTTTGAGGAGATAGCATGAGCTAAGAAAGGAAGCAATTGTGTTGGTGATTTCACTCAGTGTTCTCTCCCCAGCAGAAAGGGGGATAACAGGGGAGGGGAGTCAATCCTCTTAGGCAGCAATGTGGGCTGGAAATAAAATGGATGCCTTGTGTTTAATGTCCATGTTCTACATTTCACTATTAGGGAGTTCTAGGAAGCGACCTCACTCTGGTGATCCCACATATCAGGTCTTCTGTTTTACCCCAAAACCAAACAGAAAAGGTCATGATGACAAGCAGGAAAGGAACTTTGATCAGTGAAGCTACACCAGAAAGGCCAGGGCACCATGTCCTTAGCCCTCTCTTCAGGGGCTGTTATAGAAAGGGTAATTGAAAAGCCAGCCTCTACCTCAGAGCAAAGCCTGTCCAAGGAAGAGGGCCTCTCCTTTGTCCTCAGAAAGACCCACAGAACACTCCTAGGCTAATGCCCACCCTGCTGAGTTGTTTATCTATAAATAACAGGAGAGATCTGCTGGGCCTGGTGTCCCTGACTCAGTCAGTCTAGGTGGGAACCCATAGCAAGCCCCCCCAGCCATCAATCAGCATGAAACACTGAAATACCTGGGATATCAGATGACACTCCCAGTAGTTTATGGTGGTTGAGGACATGTTGGGAAACCATGTAGTTCAGCAAGTACCCCCTCATGGCTTAAACCATCCCCCCCTTTTACTAGCCAATCATCCTTACCCAACTTGTTCCTGCCAGTGAATGTGCTAATCATGTTTTAGAGTTGTTTTGTGATTTTCCCACAATGTATGATGATTTGCCAAGAGATGCTATGATGTATGTGAAGTCCCTGCCTTCCCCAGAGTGTAGAAAACTGCTGCAAACCCTGGGCTCAGGCATCTCAGCATCACTAGTTTCTGTGTGCACGCAGAGGATGGAGCTAGCTTGCAATAAACACCTCTTTGCTGCTTACATAGATCTTGGTCTCTCGTGGTCTTTTGGGGGCCCTGAATTCAGTAATAGGTATGCGTGTCGAGGGCAAATTGTATGTATGTTTTGTGTCACCTGTGACTTTGTTACCGCTGTTGACCAGTGACGAGTCCTTGCTTCCCCAATGTTGAAGAATAACACCAGAGAAGCACGCCCAGGCAAGGTCATAGTGGAAAATAGAAGTTTATTAAAGGACTGCAGAAAAGACTTCTCCTGGAGGAACAAGGGGACCCAAGAGATGAAATGGTTGTCTCCCATTTTTATAGCTGAAATCTTCATTTAGCTTTCCGGCATTCCTGTCACATTCCTGTCCTTTGTTCTGTCTAGGGTGGGGCACAGGTGGGCCAAAGGAGTATTCTGGGCAGGAATGATTTTTGAGTCAGCATCTTCAAGTTTGCTGGGGACCCTCATTAACACTTCTTTGGGATGGGCTTTGGCCTTGGGCTTTGGCCTTGGGCTTTTCCTGCACTTCATTAACATTCCAAGAGTTGTTCAACCTTTCCCGGAATTCATTCTAATCATGGCCTCCATTTTGTATCTTACTCCATACCAGACCCGATTTACCTAACTACACTACCTAACTTTAAATCTGGCTTCAACTTCAGGCATCTGTGGGTCTCATAAAATGTCAGTGAGATCATGGTCACCGGACCCCTTGACACACTTCACCCCATTGCACAGGCTGACCTGAACTGACCTCTCAGGAAGGGTCCCGTCCCATGTGTTATATCCATGTCAGTGGTTCAGAGGCACCAACATTTTCAAGAAAAGCCACAAGCCCACCTGCTCCTGCCTGGTAAGCACCATATCCTTAGATGCTGACCCAGGGCTCTCAGCTTCCTGGGTTTCAACTGATAGTTAAACCAGAAAGAAACAATAACCCTGCTCAGCCCGGCCCATAAAGCCTGCGTATGAAACCCCACTTGGGGCACATATGGCCTGTGGTGTTGATACCGCTGATTACTGGGGAGTTCTGCCGCCTCACATGTTGAAGTTTGAACATTAGAGATGCAAGCCCAGGCAAGCACACAAAGCAGGTTCATTTTTAAAGAGGTAACATAGGCTTCTCCCCAGGAGGGAGAGGGGGCCATAGCTGGTACCCTGGTATCACCAGAAGCAAGGTGTTCAGCCTTTCTATGAGTCCTAGGCGTCCTGTGTTCTCCATGCCTTTCCCCTTATCTTTCTCCTTCCTGCCTTGGTGACTAGGCCCAGGAATGCTTGGTGAGTTGGCACAAAGGTAACAAACAGGGGGGGCTGAAGAGGGAAGGGCAGGATGCAGCAGCCAAGGACACTTTAACACCCTAAAAGCTGCCTGTAGGGAGGGGCATTCCTGAGACAGGCTACCTTAGCAACTGGAAGGAGCAAGGGCAGGTTCTTGATTAGGGTGGAGGAAGGGCTCTGAAGGAATTTAGAATTTAATCCCTCAGGGGACCGTCTCCAACTTGCCAGACTCACTCAACATTGGCCTCCTCAATCAGACCTGACTCCATTTACCTGTCTATACTGACTGCCTGTCTATTTCTGGCTTCAGTATCTACCCCTTCCTGGAAAGTAAATACAATTTTATTTTTTACTCTTAACTTGAATTGGTGAAGTCTTTCATATCTTGTACACTGGCCCAAATTCAGTCTACTTACCAATATTGCCAATGACAATGGGGAGGGGGGCTTATATATAAACAGTCACATTCCCCCAAGTGTGGAATAGTGGCCACATAACCCTTGGGGGCTGAGAACTCAACTGTAGGTGCTCTCCCTACCCCCTCCCCACTGGGCATTGAATCCATGGCAGGGATACAGAACCCCTGGGCTCCATCCCCAGCCCTTTTTTCTAGAAGGTGGGTGGGAGCATAAATGTAATGGGTTTGAGAATCAAACTCTTAAACTCCTTCAATTCCTTCTTAAGATTGGGAGCCATCTCATCCAAAACTCATGAAAACTAATTTCTGTTTTACTATCAGTTACTGTGTTTTCTAACCTTGCTTAGAATGCCTGCCCATCCCTTCAAGTCACCCATACCTGGCTTCTCCTGAGCAGACAACAACCCTCTCTGAAACTTCAGTGGTACCCTTATGCTTGAATTCAGCACCCCCAAATCACCATCAGAGACCAAGATCCATGTATGCAGCAAACAGGTGTTAATGGCGAGCTAGCTGGGTCCTCTGCATGCACACAGCAAATGGTGACAGTGACACATACATACATCACAGCATCTCTTAGCAAATCATCACACACCCTGCAAAAATCATAAAACAACTCTAAAACACGATTAGCTTCTTCACTGGTGGGAACAAGTTGGGTAAGGGTGATTGGTTAGTACAATAGGAAGATTCCATTGAACTGATTGATTTAAGCCACAAGGGGAGTATGTACTGAACTACATGGTTTCCCAACATGTTATCAACCACCATAACTACTGGGGGGTCATCTGGCATCCCAGGTATTTTTCCTGTCTCATGCTCATTGGTGGTTGCTAGGGGGTTGCTATGGGTCCTCACCTAGCCTGACTGAGTCAGGGACACCTGGCTCTGAAGATTTCTCTCATTATTTTCAGACAAACAATTCAGCAGAGTGGGTATGTACGTAGGAGTGCTCTGTGGATCTTTCCAAGGACAAAGGTTCTTTGGATAGTCTTTGCTCTGAGGTAGAGGCTCCTTGTTCAGTACCTCATGAATTCTGATGTTGGAATCTGAATTTATTCCCTACCTTGAAATGTTAAGCCATGTAGTTCATTAACCTACTGTCTGCCTTTGTGTTATGCTTGCCAAAATCCTGTTATCTGTAAGTTCTCAACACACCCCTCATTGCATATTTTGGGCTATAAAACTGGGTTCCTAGAGAGCTGGGGTAGTGATCTCAGAATATTTAATAGTCTAATATTGTCTAGTTCATTAAATCTGGAAAAATGAGAATTATATCTGGGTATCCTGAAATATTTCAACACAGCAGCATTAATCATCACAGTGAAACAATGAAACACAGATATATTCTGTCTTAACTTTTGCCTGGGGCACACTACTGCTCATTGATGATGTGGACCCATCTATAAGTTTCCATACCCAATACCAAATATAATTTAAATTACTAATCCTGTCTAATCAACAACTGGTATATATTTTGGCCTCAGATTTGGCTAATATTTTCTGTTTTCTCTATTTCAATAGCATTCTACTGCAAATTCTTCTGACCACTGAAAAGACCAAATAAATTTTCAGACTACTCATCAGTCTTTCACAAATGTCCTTGAGCAGAGACTCACAACATTCCCCTTTTGCCAGGAGCACAGGTTTGATCTTAAATTGCTGACATCATCCTCCAAGGGTCCCTGACACACTCCTTAAATACAGGAAAATCTGACATCTTTTAGGCTGCACTTGACCATGTGACAACTTTTTTTTTTCCTTATCAGTCTCACTTGATCTCCCCAGTGACATCATCTATAAATCAGAGACCTCCATGTGGATTTCCTCCACCCCAAATCTCTAAGACAGGAACTCTTAGCACCTTCAGAGACTCCTGCACAGCAGAAGCTTTCACAACCACTTCATGATAAGGAGACGATGGCCGCTTGTGAGACTATCAATTACTGAGGTGTCCCAGAGCAGGAAGCTTCCTGTCAAGGCCCTTGCTATATCTATATTTTTAAAACCCATAAAACAACATAATGTATGAGCCCATCCACCCATCATACAGTTTCTGAAAACTTGTTGCCTAATGAATTTTTGTGGAGAGTAACAGAAATTGAGCTTGGAGGCACTCCACCACTGAGACATATCCCAGCCTTCTTTTCTATTTTTTTGTAGAGTCAGGGGTTCACTGAGTTGCTTAGTGCTTCTCTTTCCTGGAAGCTGGCTTTGAAATCACAATGCTCCTGCCTCAGCATCTCAAGCCACTTGGAGTACAGGTGTGTGCCATAGCACATGGTGATTCACAAGCATTTTGAGAATTTCACAGTCTTTCATAAAATTATAACAACAGTTGCAATTTCAGTCTGCTGCAGGCCTTCAAAACTTCTAGTATGCTATACCATTAGTAAGCCTCTTCATATTTATCTCAGTATATTCCACAAAAGCATCACTCTACAAAAGCTTGTGGGTAGGGCTGGGGATGTGGCTCAAGCGGTAGCGCGCTCGCCTGGCATGCATGCAGCCCGGGTTTGATCCTCAGCACCACATACCAACAAAGATGTTGTGTCCACTGAAAACTAAAAAATAAATATTAAAAATTCTCTTCCTCTCTCTCTCACTTTCTCTCTTCAGAAAAAAAAAAGCTTGTGGGAAAATGCATACATGAAAGAAAACATGAGACTCAAGTTCCAAGAGGTTACTTGTTAAGGTGTTTGGTGCCAAATAATATCTTCAGTATAGCAAAGAATATTTTAATTCTCATTTAAATCATTGTACATCCTCCCAACTGGCTCAGCTACACACCCAAACACATCAGAAGGTGGCCTTCCACCTGCCAGCCCACATGCCAACTCTATTGCCCAGAAGCAGTAGTCATGTCCTCTCAGGAGATTCTGCAGCCCTCTCAGGAGCCTGATTCCTGCACTGTACTCACCAAGGCTGAACTACAGAGAATGCCCGCACCCCAGCATAGTTGCATGCACTCAAGAGCTTCATGCTGGCCAGTAACAAGCCTATAACTCCTGCCTTTGGCAAATGGATTTATTACAAAGCAGTCCAGACTGCATCAAGTGCTCACATGCCACTATGCCATATTTCTACTGAATCAAAGATAAAATATTAGAAAACTGCCAAACTGTCTCATTAGGTGGACAGAAAGTTTTCAGTAATCATGGGAGCTTCAAAAACTGTCTTTTGAGACTAAATGCTAAGGGATAGCTTAAACTGTATTTATTAAAATCAGAAGTTCCACCTTCCGGGCTGGGGATGTGGCTCAAGTGGTAGCGCGCTCGCCTGGCATGCGTGCGGCCCGGGTTCCATCTTCAGCACCACATACCAACAAAGATGTTGTGTCCGCCGAGAACTAAAAAATAAATATTAAAAAAAAAGAAGTTCCACCTTCCTTTCCAAATGAACACTATGAGAGACACAGCAAATGGCTGGTAACAAAGATAACAGTGACAATCACTGATCTCTATCATGTTTGCCATCTTAAATATTCGGACACAAGTACATAAGAAACTCTGCTCAATGACCACACAAGACCCATGACTCTTGAATATGTTGTGGGTGAGGTTTTTCTCAGGATGCTTTGAATCCTTAGGACAGGTGAGTGAATCCCTTAGCCTAAGCAGAAATAGCCCTCTCCACAGCATGTACTGCAGACCCTTTTCAAATGCTATTTGGATCAATTCTAGGGATTGGCAAATTCAGGGGTTATTTTACCATTCTCATGCATATTTTAGGCACTGACAAAACAAGCAAATTGCTGTCAAAAAAAATTATTTCAAGTCAAAGCAAAAATTGGCCTTAATGTGGAACACCAAAGAAGGAATATTCAAACAAAAAATGATTGAGAGAAAAAAAATTGGATCCCCAAACCCTTTTCCCACTTGGTGGACTCATGTTTGGCTGAATGGGTTTTATAGTTACCTCAGACTATGACTAAAACCTTAAATCATAAATCACAGCCACACAGAGATGACACAGTTCTTCCTGGTGGCATGTTTCAGGAAGCAAAATACAAATAGGTACACCTGCAGAGTCTTCCCTACAGTGGCCAAGGACAGGTCAATGGAGGTCACTTAAACCAAGTGCTGGCAGCAGATCGGAACTCAGGTTCTTGCTGGATAAGCTCTTTCTTATCTTGGCTGAATACTGAGATAGAGGCCAAGTATACCCAGGGTTCCACAGAACAGGGGGTGATGCCCAACCTGTGGCACACACCAGGTTGACCCTGGGGCCTAGTGTAACAAGGCTCCACAGCAGGGGGAGATGCCATACCTACAGCACACACCTGGGTGACCCTGTGCAAAGAGAGGGATGGAAGGAGCCCCAGAGGCCCCACAATAGGGGTCATGGTCCCTGGTGATCACCAAAGCCATCAGGAAAATGAATGTGAGTGTGGAGAATGAGGGGACTCTGAGCTCAGGCAGTGCAGGAAAGAAAGTGACAGTGAAGAGCAGATCCAGACACGACTGGGTGGTGGGGGCACAGGAAGGTCATCAGGCCAGAGGTAAATGGGCATCTGTGCAAGTGCCTCCAGATCCCAGGTCCAGTGGTTTCCAGGCCTTCTTGGTAGAATGACCCCAGCAGAGCATAGCAAGGACACCAAGAAGATTATAGCAACAAGTAGGACCCCCCTGCAGCATAGGGCAAGCACAGGAAAGCAGGACTCCTGGGAATTTATTGGCTGTAGTGTTGAGAGTAGTATTACCCTCATGAGTGCTGACCACATCTGGGGTGCTGCACCCACTATGGACTTCACGTGGGTCATGACCACTGGGTAAGAAGGTTGCAGCTCTAAAGTGTCTGGAAGCCTTGAATCCAGTGCTCCTGAATTCCTACCAGAGACCCTGCTGTGTCATTTCCAAAGAATTCCTGGCTATGACCTGGGATACTTTTTACCAGTGGAGGTCCCATTAATGATGTGGGGCAGATGAGGCTGGACACCCAGGGAAGATTCAGGGAGCCAACTTACTAGCTGCAGGACTTAGAGGGGTATTCCTAAAATTTTGTGGACCTCGAGTTTAAAATTGCATTGTTTACACCCAGTGGGAGGGGGTGGAGGTGTACATTGTTTCTAGGAGTTTATATAAAGTTTTTTTTTTCTTTTAGTTCACAGAAAGTGCTTTTTGTACCATTTGTGAGATTAGTCAGAGGTTTTCTTTTTTTTTTTTTAAATATTTTATTTTTTAGTTCTCGGCGGACACAACATCTTTGTTGGTATGTGGTGCTGAGGATCGAACCCGGGTCGCACGCATGCCAGGCGAGCGCGCTACCGCTTGAGCCACATCCTCAGCCCCTAGTCAGAGGTTTTCTAAGCATTACCAGAAAAGCAGAAGTAAGGTCATCGCGTCTGAGTTCTAACCCACTTTGAGTTCTTTGCAAAACCTTTTCCTGACATTGTGTTTAAAGAAAACTATGGTGAAAATCTCTGGAGAAGCTTATTTAAGATTCTAAGGTGGAGAAGGGAGTGCCGCTACATTAGGACATCAGACTGGGACCCTCCTTACCTTGCCTTTGGTCACACACTGTGTAGGAAAAAAATCATCACATGATATTCTCAGGGTTACTAAACACAGAGAGAAGTCCAGCCTGGATTTTCTGACATATTCCAACTAATATTAATTATGAGTAGAGAAGCTAAGTGGATGTCAGTTTTTAAAATTCACTGATGTCAAAAACCTTCAAGAAGAAAGGGACTAGCTGAAAATGTGAAATAAAGACATCTAGTGCTGCATCTACTGACATGGACAGTAGTGGAGTCCGCACACACAGAAGCAGCAAACTCACCACCTGAGATAGGGGAGTGCTAGGTGTTAGAGCACCTGCCTAGCATGTACAAGGCAGGATTGGGACCCTGGCACCAGAAAAAGGAAAGAGAAGGCAACTCAAGTATTTTGAGAAGGTGCCTTTTGAAGCAATAAATACAAATGACATTTTTTTTAAATGCTCTTTAACGCGCCTATATACAACAAAACACCTGAGACTTAGAACAAGCAGGAGTGACACAGTGGTGGTCCACAGACCAAACAGGCATTAAAAAAAAGAAAGAGGCCAGCAGCAGGACACACAAGGGCACAATTCTATGGTCCAGCTGCAAGAAGGCTGAGGCAGGCTGAGCAAAAGTTCAGGGCCAGCCTCAACCCATCTCAGAAAACAACAAAAGAGCTATGGTGAAGCTCAGTGGTGGAGCACTCCTGGTGAAATCTGAAGGAGGGAAGGAAGTAAAGAGGAAAGGAAAAGACATTTCACTAATCTGTACTTAAGGCTGGAGTGGAGAAGCCTCAACTAACATACATAATCTGTAATAAAACTTTAGAAAGACACAAATAAATTGTGAAGTCAGGAAAGAACAATTGATTTTTGAGAAAAAAAAATAGTGGGCAGCAACATTGTGAGAAAAATCAAAGAAATCAGTAGTTGCATGACACAGTGAGGAAGAAAGCACTGCACTAGGGAGGGTTATGTACAGAAAAAGGTGACTTGATCCCGTGTATGTGTGTGCACGTGGGTGTGAGTGTGCATGTGTGGATGCCAAAACTCACCTCCCAGGTGTTTGCTTTTGTCATTTCACTCGTGCTCTAGAGAACACTTACATGAGCACCAGGCCATGTTCCATAGCCCCCGTGACTCTGCAAAGTTGTTTAGCTCATGCCTGGTGCACACAGGGAACAATAAATTGTTTTTAAAAAATCTGATAATACTGTGATTACTTAAATTCCATCCTATCGTAAGGTCTTAATAGAAATAGTCTGTTTCCTTAAATATTTGAACAAACCTTCCACCCTGTTTTTAACAAAAATTATCTAAAATAAACTTTTTCCAAATGGACTTCAGTTTAGTCCAACCAGACTAATAAAAATTTAGAGTATAAGGTGTGAATTAATGTTCTGATGATGCTGAGAATCATTCTAGAATCTTAGAAATTGAATGGCATTAATATACATAAACACATTATGTATATTAAGTAATTCTTGCTTCTTAACCAGTTAACACTTGGAAATTCTACACAAAAAGGCACATTTTGATTTACATCAGGATTTCAAGGAACATCCAGGAATCGGGCATGGTAGCATGTCTGTAATCCCAGTGGTTATAGAATGAGGATCGCAAGTTCAAGACCAGCCTCAGCAACATACTGAGGCCCTTGAAAAGAATTTACCAGGATCTTCAAACAAAATTAAGAAATAAAAATATCTAGGGATGTGATCAGTGCCTAAGTACTCCAGATATGATGATAATGGTGGTGGTGGTGGTGGTGATGATGGTGATGATGATAATGTTTATTATGGCATAATATGTGAGAGATGACTACAGATGAGAAAAAAAAACTTAAAATATAGAAAAATTAAATCTAACAAGAAGAGATATTTAACTGGGAGAAACATATTGCTTTCACATCTTCATGCTGAAACAATCCCTACATCCACTCCAGGGTGCACTCTCATTACCTCTAAATAGACAAAAAAGAAATGAAGGCACACACCCTTTTTACACATACAGTGTTTTCCTGAAAAAAAAAAAAAGAAAGGTTCCTTGTTCAAGGGGTTGAATGACTAATTCCAGTGAAAAACCAGGCTGAGGCAGGGGATCACAAGTTCAAAGTCAGCCTCCGCAACATAGTGAGGACCTAAGCAATTCAGTGAGAATATGTCTAACTATTTGAAAAAAAAAAAAAAAAATTAAAGAACTGGGATGTGGCTCAGTGGTTAAGTGTCTCTGAGCTGAATCCCTGGTACCAAAACAAGTAAAATAAAATAAAGTAAAAAAAAATTCCCTCAAGTTTGATGAGTAAGTCTAAAACAAACTGGAACAACTGAAGATCTCACCACATTTTTATATACAAGGCTTTTCTCCAGAGTGAGTTCTCCCATGATACTCCAAAAGAACCTGGAAAGGTGAAAGTTCTACCACATTGTTTAATAGGGTTTTCCTGATGTGAATCCTTTTGTCTTTGGAGGAAACCATGAAAGCTGAATACTGCCCCATATGGCTTACCCACAGGATTTTCTACAGTCTGAGTCCTTTCATATAACTGAACAAAACTAGAACACCTGAGCCCTTTGTATTTCTTACTTGCATATAATTTATTCATTTTGACATGAATCTTACAAGAAGAATCTTCCCAGTCCTTGGAAAAAAAGTGGGAAAATTAGAAGAGTTCCCATATTTCTCACATTCTCAGGGCTTCTCTCCATGAGTATTTTCATATAGGAGAAGGAAAGCAGGGCTGAGATGGGATGGGAAGCTAACAGGATGTATCAATCCTCCACATTCTGAGGATCCCCCCCGCCCCACCATGTGAGTGAAATGGTTTTGAAGGCACCAAGAAAAATGGAATGATTTTCCAAATTTTTTACTTTTAAAGCATTATTTAGTTAGATGTGGTGGTGTATGCCTTTAATCCCAGAGTCTCGGGGAGCTCAGGCAGAAGGATCACAAATGTGAAGCCAGACTCAGCAACTTAGGAAGACACTAAGGAACTCCTCAAGTCCCTGTCTTAAGATAAAAAGTAAAAGGAATCTGGCTGAGTTATGGAGGGCCCTCAGACTAAATCCCCAGTACAATTTATAGATATATAGGACTATCTATCTATCTATCTATCTATCTATCTATCTATCAGAATCAATGAATCTTTCTTCTCTTTGTGACAATACTGATTTCCCACATTTCACATTCAAAGAATTTTTCTACAGAAAACTTACAACGTTAAAAGTGAAACTTTATTAACAGAAGACTTTGCCAATTGTTTTCATGAGTACAATTTCTCTACATGATGTGTTCCTTCATGTAAACGAAGCTGAACAGATGGAACAAAGGCTTTTCCACATTGCTTCCAATTATAGAGCTTCTCTCCAGTATGTGTTCTTCCATATCATTGACGGTCACTGGAACTAGCAAAGGCTTTGCCACAAAGCTTACACTTATAGGGCTTCTATCCAGTATGAAGTTTTTCATGTGAGTAAAGGCCAGAGAACTGAATGAAGGCTTTTCCACACTGCTGGCACTCATAGGGCTTCTCTCCAGTATGTGTTCTTCCATGAATCTGAAGGTAACTAGATGTAGAAAAGGCTTTTCCACACTGCTTACATTCATAGGGCTTCTCTCCAGTATGAGTTTTTTCATGTGACTGAAGGTAACTGAATCTAGCAAAGGCTTTGCCACACTGCTTACATTCATAGGGTTTCTCTCCAGTATGTGTTCTTCCATGTCTCTGAAGGTTATTGGAATTTGCAAAAGCTTTTCCACACTGCTTACATTCATAGGGCTTCTCTCCAGTATGTGTTCTTCCATGAATCTGAAGGTAACTGGATGTAGCAAAGACTTTGCCACACTGCTTACATTCATAGGGCTTCTCTCCAGTATGTGTTCTTCCATGTATTTGAAGGGAACTGCATGTAGAAAAGGCTTTTCCACACTGCTTACATTCATAGGGCTTCTCTCCAGTATGTGTTCTCTGATGTATTCTAAATAAACTGGGGTAAGCAAAGTCTTTCCCACATACCTTACATTTGAAACGTGCATTCCCTGTGTGTGTGATCTTGTGCCTTTGAAGACTTATGTGTGAAACAAAGGTTTCACGATCTTGTTTAAATTCATAGAATTTCTCTCCATGATGAGTTCTTTCATGTCTTCTAAATAAAGAAGGAAAATGAAAGGCTTCCCCACATATGTCACATTGAAAAGGTTTACCTACATTGTGTGTTCTCATGTGTCTTTGAACACTTGTGGAAGAAGATGAGGCTTCACCACATTGTTGATATTCATAGGGTTGCCACCCAGTATGAGTATCTTCATGTCTTTGAATGTCACTGGAAATGAAGACTTTCCCACGTACTGTACTTTCATATGGTCCATCTCCAGTTTTTGTTAACACTTGTTTGTGAACACTTTTGAGAGAAACCAGGGATTGCCTGTGCTGTTTAAATTCACATGGCTTCTGAGATGTGATCTGCCTATGAAGGAATGAAGGGCATATGAAGTCTTTGGTACACATATAACAACCACAAGGATTTACTCTAGTTTTCTTTTCTTTTTTGAGAGAGAGAGAGAGAGAATTTTAATATTTATTTTTTAGTTTTTGGCACACACAAGATCTTTGTTTTTATGTGGTGCTGAGGATCGAACCCGGGCTGCACACATGCCAGGTGAGCACACTACTGCTTGAGCCACATCCCCAGCCTGGATTTACTCTATTAAAAGTTTTCTTTGTCCAGTAAAGAACTGGAATCTCATTGAAACTTTCCCCACACTATCTTCTTGGCCATTTAAGTTTACCACATGGCTTCTTTGAAGAATGACCAGCACATTATCAATGCTGGATTCATTCATGATTTTATACTTATTTATAGGTCCTAGGCTTACATTACTACCAACATCAGGTAAAGGCTAGGTTTCCTGATGTGTTCAAATTGCCTGAAAATCAAGAGATTGAAAGGAAACAACTCTTTGCAATGCAGCCTCTCTATGGTGATTATCCAAATAGTGATATTCACATGCAATTTCATATACTTTTGGCATGCCAAGTACTTTGAGAAGACTGAATATCTGTTACAGCTTAGTATATATTTCTGGGAAAAAATATTATAAGAATAAATACGGGCTGGGGATGTGGCTCAAGCGGTAGCGCGCTCGCCTGGCATGCGTGCTGCCCGGGTTCGATCCTCAGCACCACATACCAACAAAGATGTTGTGTCCGCCGAGAACTAAAAAAATAAATATTAAAAATTCTCTCTCTCCTCTCTCACTCTCTCCTTAAAAAAAAAAAAAAAAAAGAATAAATACTTCTCAAATTGTGCATACTTCTTGGGTTGGTCTGTTTTAAAAATTATATGACATTCTCAGATTCCCTCAAGAATTTCTCTTGTGAGTACAATTACCTTAGAATGCTCTCAAAATTTTTGATCTCATCTTCAATGTTCTTTTCATTCCATTTGTTTCCTAAAATGAGAAACCAGAACAATCTTTATGAATTTTTAGGAGACAGAATGGTTTGTCAAATCATAGGTGCCTTTTATGCTGCAATAATTCAATAACTGATTACCTTTTTATATTGTATATAAATGACCAAAATAAACATGAGTTCTCTAGTAGATTAATTTAAAAAAAAACATAATTATTACCTATAAAAGCCAGGTTTCTGAGGATTTCCAGCATCACATCTCTGTAAAGGTTCTTCTGGGAAGGATCCAGCAATGCCCACTCCTCCTGGGTGAAGTTCACAGCCACATCCTCAAAGGTCACTGAGATGTAAAATATCCCACAAATGTGTAGTGGAGGCCAGGAGAGATTGACAGCAGAATAAATGTATAGTCAACATGCTTGATGTCAATAGGATTCTATGAATGCCTGATTAATTGTATGATGTGGTCCATCAAATCCTTCCTGTACTCAATTCCTCACAGACATTCCAACACTAGAATTTTGCCACTCAGAAGGCAAGCAACTTAGTGTTTTACTCCCTTCCTTTGGTGAGTTCACAGGAAGTGAGACAGGCTCCTGGGTAACTCGTAACTTCTTTCTTGGTTGCACCTCTATTACAAGTTCTAGCAACCTTCTGTCCAGTGCAGAGCTGATATTAGCAACCCTGATAGTACTTACCCTTAAAAAAGAAACTGAATGAGAAGGAAATTGCTGGAATTATGAAACTCAGAGTTTAAGAGAGATTCTGCCAACCAGTGACTCACTGTGCATACACAGTTAATATAAACAACATGGCACTGACTGATCTCTTGATTCCTTGTGACAGTCTATTGTTACATCTTTAAAGAAATGCCTAGAACACCCCACCCTTAACTTCCAAACATGGATCACTAAGAAGCTTCCCCTACAGACAACATTTAGACAACTTTACACTCAGGTTGTCACAATTTGTGAACTGGGGATTGAGTTCATCTTTTGTGATTACACCAAGAGAACAACTAGATGTTTACAGGTACATTTCTCCAGAAAAAAAAATAGTCAAATAGTAAACAAGCACAATGATTAATAAACACAAAAATTTGATGGTTTCTCATGTTAAAGCAGAATGTGGTAAGATAAAATGATGGAACATGACTTAGATATAAACCAATGACCCAAAGATGTCACCTTGTCCAAACAACAACCTTGCAAAGTTTTATAAGTCTCAGCACAATTTTATTAATGAACAGCCGACACTAATTTCTAAATCTCATAGCAACAGTGAATGCACATGAAGTATCAAAAACTCTAGTGAAAAGCAGTCACTTCACTGCTATAAGTTCATGTAGCCCATAGCCTTGTACTGCTCAAGACACTTTGATCAAGATTGGGCCACATGTGCACTGGATGTCTGTTGTGAAAGAGTTTCCTCCTGCCTGTAATGATGGTGGTGCAAACCTGAGACAGAAGCATTTCCAGCGTGGTAAAGAAGCAGGGTTGCAACCTAGAATCCTCACCTATCTAATACAATTTGGGTGGGAAACAAGCAACTCTATGTACAATCATAATAATACTATGATGTCTGCACTGTGATGGAGCAGCCAAAAAGATCACCTACAAGAAGGTGCTCCTGCCAATGATACACAACCATTCTCAAGGACTTAAAACATGTCACATCCTGAGCAGCACAGTATCAGCAGAGGTGAGCAAGAGACCATGAGGAAGCCTTCAGTGGGCTGGCCTTCACAGGAGGGAAAGATGAGTGACAGCAGATGTCTTGGATACGGATCACATGATGGTCCAGGCAAACTGGCATCCAGGTGGCCAAAGGCACTACATCCTCAATTTTGTAGACAAAAATCCATTTAGTGTACATTCAAATGTGAAACACTAAAATACTTTTAATAAGCTCACAAGAAATTTCATGATATTTATTTATTTGTGATTAGAAATATTTAGAAAAAAATAAGTAGGGATTGAACATAGGGCACTTAGTGACTGAGCCACATCCCCACCACATATGCCATTTTGACACAGTACTCAATAACTTGCTCAGGACCTTGTGAGGGGCTGAGGCCAGCATTGAAATTTATGATTCTCCTGCACCAGCCTCCCCAGCTAAGGAGAATACAGTCATGCACCATTGCACCTGTGGAAATTTAGTTTTGCAAAAGAGCAAGTTATACAATTCTATACTGATGAGAATAAGGGAAAAATTAAAGACTCATAGCAAAATGACACAACAGGGAGCCTGGAACCATCTCAGTACTGCCATGAAGTAGAACGGAAATGGAAACACAAGCAGAACCATCGGAACAATGTCATCATGCCCCAAAGCCCTGAAAGTTTCCCAACAGGTACATGAAGCAGACATATAGAAGAATGCAGAGCAGCAAGCATGGTGTGACCTTCACTAGCCCTTCAGACTGACCCTCTCTGATGCAGGACACTGGCCTGAAATCTCAGTGCGAGAGCCTGGTCACTGGCTCCAGACTACATGCAGCACATCTTATCCAAGTTTAGGCAATTCCTACTAATATCACCATGGAAATATCTTAATGTCTTAACACCAACTCTCACTCATCTACGTCAGAAGTGATCACTGTGAAAAATCAGCAGGAATTCCTTAGAAGGATTCAAGTAAACAAACAACCTGCATCTGGCAAGAGCAGCAAACTATTGTCTACCCACTCAACCACCACCTACAATTTGATCAAGAAAGCTGCAGAGAGTTTCTTTTAGAAATCAGGTTTCAAAAACACCCAGGTTCAGGAGGCTGAGGCAGGAGGCTGGCAAGTTCAATGCCAGCCTTAGCACTTAGTTAGGCCCTTAGGAAGTTGGCAAAAGCCTGAATCAAACTTAACAAAAAAAGTTAAGGGGAAAGGTGCTGGGGATTTTGTTCAGTGGTTAAGCACCTGAGGGTTCACTGCACAGTATGCTCCCCCAAATAAAACAATGGAGATTTCTGAGGAAAGAAGGAAGCTCACAGACTAGGAGGAAGCAATTCAGAGAGGCCTATGACACTCAAGCTCAGCAGTGGTTGCTCACAGGCTGGGTTCTGCAGAGCAAAGGCACAGCAGAGCTTTAAACAGCACCACTGTGCATTAAAGCAGAGGACCCAGCACAACTACTCACAAAAACCAGACAAGTGAGGTTTTGCTGTTTCTACTCTTCTTCTCTAGTTTCTGGTGTATGGAGAAATGAGGCCAGGGGACACTGAGATCTAGCAGCAATGTTTTATTGGTGGCACCACAACCCAGAAAAATAATTTCCAAAGCCTGAGCCCTGAGTACAGCAGGGCTTTTACTTTTATACATAAAAACTTTTGAGGACATCCAGGCAAGGGAGCTGGGGCAATACATTGAAGGGATAATTTTATGTTTCTTATATGAAAATAAGCTTGTTAATGGCCTAAAGACTCAGCTCAGACATATTAGGGACTTTTACTATGCTCAACCTGAAGAGGGATTGTTCTTTCTCTGCTACTTTGTTGGCTGTTTGTGCTACTGCATTACAGGTACCTGCAGCTGCTGCCAGCCTGCATGGTGACATGTTAGAGAGCACAGCTCCTGGGTGTCAGCCTGCAAATCCAGAGCCTGTCATCTCTGAAACTGTCAAAGTTTCCATTCTGTTCAATGACCCTAGCATTCAGGGAAATCTTTCAAAAGAGCTGAACACAAAATATTTACTAAACATAGCTCATAGACATAGTCTCTACACAAAGGCATGAAGCCTTCAACAAACAGGACCCACATTATAGGAGAAAAAAAAGAAACACATTTTTTTAATTTGTTAATGGATGGCTGGGGATGTGGCTCAAGTGGTAGCGTGCTTGCCTGGCATGCGTGCAGCCCGGATTGGATCCTCAGCACCATATACAAACAAAGATGTTGTGTCCGCCGAAAAACTAAAAATAAATAAATAAATATCAAAACTCTCTCTCTCTCTCTTTAAAAAAAAATTTGTTAATGGAACTTTATTTATTTGTATATGGAGCTGAGAATCCAACTCAATGCCTCATGCATGCTAGGCAAATGCTCTACAACTGAGCCACAACCCCAGCCCCAAGAAACACATTTTCATTCACTTATCAAAAAAAAAAAAAAGTACAAAGAATACTGACACACAGGAAAACATGACTCATGAATGGAAAATAAAGCATTTTAAATTGACCATCCTTGAGTAAGATAAGACTCCAGAATCCCTGGGATAAATTTTCTTTCTATTCATTTATTTGTTTATATTTTGTACCAAAGATTGAACCAAGGGTTGCTTAACAAATAAGCCACATCGACTGCACTTTTTTATTTTTAATTATTTCTATTTTGACAGAGGAATTCTCTAAGTAGTTCAGCACCTAAGTTGTTGAGGATACCTTTGAACTTGGGATCCTCCAGCCTAAGAGTCCTGAGCTGCTGGGATCAAAGGGATGTGCCACTGTGGTGGCCCTAGGCTAAACTTTCATTAACTGTCTTGAATTATTAGTATGCACACACCTAAAACAAAACCAAAATACATCAGGAAGAGACATACAAAACTTCCCAGGACAATGAAGAATATACTGCTACATTTGGAGACATCACCACAACTCTGTTGGTCTGTGAACATGTAGCAGAGCAACAGACAGGAGGGCTTCGCTGGACATTAGTCAACAGTGAAAAACACAGCCTTCTCAGGATCACAGTAAAACTCCCCAGAACATGCCCCATTCTGAGCCATAAAACTCACCTCAACAAGTGTGCAATGCAAGTGAAATCCCAAGTATCCTCAAAGAACATGAAAGTTCAGAAATCACATCAGAAGCAGCTGGAAAACCACTAAGAAGTGGGAGATGCAACACAGGACTCTAAACAGACACAGGAGGAAGAGGTGACTAAGGGGCAAACTTGACCATGTTGAGAAAAATAAAATGTACGAGTCCAACATGGGAAAACAGCATGGCTGGTGCATTGGGGTCTCTGCAGCATCCAAAGCACATTCCAGAAAAGAAGAGATAAAAGCAACCATTGAACCTGGCATTTAGGGAAAGCAGAGAACGAAGAGCAAGGTAAGTGTAAATTAAGTACAGGCAGGAAACAGAGGGTGTTGGTGAAACCACAATCAAGAAATCAGCAGTCTGCAAAACCAAGTTCTTCCTGAACATCAGCATCACTGACAAACTAATATGTGGCTAAGGAAACAGAGGACAGGAGTGAGGTTATGGCTCAGTGTAGAGAGCTTGCCTAGCACCAGTGAGTCACTGGGTTGAATCCATACCAGCACATCAAAGTAAATAAATATAACAAAGGTATGAGAACTACAATAACAATAAACAAATAAGAAAACCAAGGACAAAAAAACTACACATTAGGATTAAACTAGCCAGTGTTACCATCCATGGGCTCTTCAACAATATCATGAACATGTGCTTGACAAAAATCTGATAACTTAGAGGAACTGGTCCAATAATTTGAGAGAGACCACCTTCTACAGCTTACACAGAGATGAATACACAAAACACATGAGCCCTTGCCTACTGAAGAAAATGACTCAATAACTAATTCCCATCAAAAAAGTGAAAGTTATGGCTCTTAGACATCATACAGGCTGCCACACAAACTCCAGAACAGCCACCAATTTTATACATTTTTTTTCTAGAATGCAGAAACAGAGTAAACACTTTCTAATTTCTTTTGAGGCATATGCTGCAATATTATCAAAATTATGAGGAAGCTATGAATTACTCCCATGATCATAAATGCAAAATACCTCCACAACATTATTCAACTGAATCAAAAAATAACTAAAAAGAACTATATACCAAGTCCAAGATGTTGAAAATAATGGAGGCTATGAGCTGCAGAGAGGAGGTGTATGATGTTTAATTGCTCACTTAAATTGTCACCTTGATCAGATTAGGAGATATAGATGTTTAATAGGCTTCTGGGTATGTCCATGAGGGTGTGTCTAGGAGGGATTGGCGTGAGAGATAGCAAAGTGGAGAAAGAGGATCCTGGCTTGGATGGAATAAAAGCTGGAAGAACAAGGCAGCAGCATCAGAGCAAGCTGGATTCTTCTCAAATGGCTCTTCCACTGCTGCTGTGATCACCTGAAAATATCAAAGTTCCCTTCTTCACTCTTTCAAAGCAGATTCTGCCAGGAATTCTCCAGGGAATTTCCAAAAGCACTGGATCACAGGCTAGGGTAGCACCATCAATCCCTCTTGTACTGAGCCTTCAGTATCTTGGGCTGCACATCTTCTACTTCTATAGCTCTCAAGTCTGCAGATGACCCCAGCTTCTTGTCATGTAACACAATCTAATAAATATCCCTTTTGTAATTGTACTTCCTCTCAATTCCTTTCATCTAGAGAACACTAATATATTATATAAGCCTACATTTGCTCTAAGAAATGAACTTTAATAAAGAAGTGCATAAACTATCACACTGTGGAATATTCATAAATATATACATGAGAAACAATATTATATACTGAATACCTTGTCCATATAATGCAAGAGTAAAGGAAACAGGAAGAGTTATGTATGCAAATATCAAAACCATAAAGAAAAGCAGGGAAACTTATTTTCAATACTGTTTCCTTTTAGAGAGTAATGGGTGATTTATCTTTAAAAGTCACTATAACTCCTGGTGTAGTGGTGTGCACTTCAAATTTTAGTAATTAGGGAGGTCAGGGCCAGAAGATGACAACACTGAAGCCAGTCTCAGCAACGTAGAAAAAGTCATCAGAAATATAGTGAGACTTGCTCTTAATCAAGAATTAAAATGGGGGAAAGAGGCTGTCACTCAGTGAGAGAGCACATGACTAGCATGTGTGAGATACTTGGTTTGAAACTTAGAACTACAAAAAAAAAATCAGCAAAATTAGGTAATCTGTACATATACTACTAAAACAAAATTTAAAATATATAAATAAACAGAAATAAAAAAAAACACTGGGGATGTGCTCAATGGTCAAGTGCCTCTGGGTTTAATCCCTAGAGAAACACCCACCCACCAAGAAAATGCTTTCACAAACTTGAAACTGTTTTTTGAAGGATAACAAGCATGAGCAAGTCCCTGGATTAAATCCCAGCACTCAATACATAAGTAAATAAATCAATGATAGTCCATTGTCTTGGGATGGGGAGTAAGCAAGAGTAGAGCATTTGATAACCATGCATGAGGTCCTGGGTTCAATGTGAAGAAGGCCACAAACACACACACTCACACACACACAAAGAAACTATACTAAAATACATTTCATAAATGACAAAAATGATTATTATAGAAAAGGTACAAATGAGAAGCATAAAATACAATAAAATCAATAGAAACACAATGTGATTTCTTACCAAGCTGATTAAAGAGACTGAACTTCCCCATGATTTACAATCTCTGAAAAAACCCTGAGCATGCTGTGAAATCCAGGGCCAGATGTGCTGTGCTTTTTGGTGAAGTTAAGAGAAACTACTTCTGAAAATGGAAATACCAGACCATATCTAAGATTAGTCAAAATCCTGTACAGATCACAATGACTGTAGACAGAGTATTTATGTAACTCCCAAATTTCATAAGCTAACAGTCCAGCTCCCAAAGGGGTGGCCCAAGGACAAGGCACTTTTTTTAATATCTGTGACTGAACCCAGAGGCAGTTTACCACTGAACTACATCCCAGTCTTTGAAGTCTCACCAAGTTGTATAAAGTCTCCATAAGTTGGTAAAGCTGTCCTCAAACTTGAAATCCTCCTCCTGCCTCAGCCTCTGAAGCAGCAAGAAGTTCAGGTGTGCACTACTGCAACTTGCCATAAATCAGGATTCTTAATAAATAGAAATGTATGTAGACTTTTCATAAATCTACTTCTTTCTTCCTTCTTTCATAATATTTCATCATTTGGTTTTGAATAAATAATCTTGGGCCTGGGATAAGTGAGCAGATCATTTCAAACTGACAAAAGCAGAAATGGCTGATGCTGAGGGAGCAAACCTATTAGGCTCAAGGGGCAGGAAAGATACCTGCCAGCTGGGACATTCTCACATCTGGTCATGCCCACAGAAACATTCCATGGTCACTCTCCCGGGAGACCTGGACCATGACTCCAGACTATGAGGCTTTTCAGGTTTGCACAGCACTGCATTGGGGTGTTTGGATTTTATCCTCTGTGAGCTTTTGCTCTTTCACACTGTGAGAGAATGCAAGGGTCAGGAATCACTGGTGACCTGGCCCCTTAGCACCAGCATCCACAGGCTGACTCTCCACCTGTCTCCAAGGAATGTGAACAGAGCTTGGGGAAAACAAGATCCTAAGAAGTCAGTTGTCTAGATGAAGCCTGTTCCGGGACACTCCTTAGCCCCAAGCCCACATCTGATACCCCACGAGGCTGTACCTCACACCTTAGGGTGTCCTCTAAGAAGAGCTGACTCAGGGCCTAAAATTCCTTGTACCATGCAAGGCACAGGATAGCTGCAGGCACATGGTGGCAGCCCGAGAAAAGGATAGTGGCTGTGAATATAGGACTCTCTGAGGTGTCCAAAGAAAACCTGGCTGAGAAAATCAGATTTGGTGTCTATACCTAAAAAAGATAAACAAGAAGCATAGGATTTTCGCAGGTGTGAACTGAAGTTCTCTATGAACTTGCTCTGTATCAATGAACCTTCAGACCACTTGACTTTGGGGAACTAGACCACCATGAGGGTATAAGACAGGGTTCTGTATGGTTGGCACAAATTATCTTGGGCTCTCTTAAGCTCTTTCAAAGCCAATTACCTTAATTTCTGTATTAGTCCAAAATTCTCCAAACAAATGAACTTCTCAGAATATATTACTAACCTTACCCAACATATAACCACCATCTCCCAAAGCTAACAATGTAACAATGGACCTACAGAAGAAATTTCCCCTTTTTCACTGACGCCACCAATCTGATGATCCTACGAATGCACTTGGTTAATGTATTCATGCATAACTTTCTTTTACAAATGTTCTTGTCAGTCATGCACAGTGGGGCACAACTGTAATCCCAGCAGTTTGAGAGACTGGGTCAGGAGAACTGCTACATTCAAAGCCAGCCTCAGCGACTTAGTTAGGCCCTAAGGAACTTATGTGAGATCATGTCTCAAAATAAAATATAAAAATGGCTGTGGATATGGCTCAGTGTTTCATTACCCCTTGGTTCAATCCCTGGTATAAAAAAAAAAAAATGTAATCTCTTCCAGAGTAGGACACAAACATCATTCAGGATAAGTTAAATCCATGTTCCTGAGGATGGTCATTAATATTTGTGTCAAAATAAACTATTTTTTCAGGTACAATGGCCAGTGCCTTTAATTCCAACAGCTTGAGAGGCTGAGGCAGGAGGATCAGATATTCCAGGTGAGGCTGGACAACATAGCCAGATCCTGTCTGAAAATAAAATTTAAAAGGGTTGGGGATAAAGGGCAAGAGAATAAATCAGACATTATTATCCTATTTTCATAATGACAACATGACTGGTGTGAATGGACATTAGGTACAACCAGAAAAAAGAGAAGTTACAGTCTATTTATATATGATGTGTCAAAATGCATTTTACTGCATTGTATAAGCAGTAAAAACCAAGTAAAATAAATAAATAACTTCTGCCAAAATCAACAAAACAAACAACAAACAAAAAAGGGCTGTGGATGTAAACCAAGATTCAATATCCCTAGTAGCAATAACCCACTGCCTTATTTCATTTAAAGCAGCTATTTACCCGAACACAAGATGTGTCAAATGACTATTCTTTCCCCTCAAGTATGATATTCAGAAACAAAACAAGAGTGTTATTCTTGCCAGAGATAGTGGCCCAGGCCTGTAATCCCAGGGACTCAGGAGGCTGAGGCAGGGTGATCACAAGTTGGAGGACAGTGTCTAAAACAAGTGGTAAAGGATCTATTTAAAAAGGCGGGGAGGTTCCTGGGATTTAACTGATAAAGCTTCTCTAGTTTTGATCCCCAATACAAAGAGAAAATATTCATTGCAATACTTCACTCGAGGAAAAGTGAAAACTAATGGACTGTTCATTTGAAACACAGGAAGAAGAACAGATATTTGAGAATGATGGGAAGTGGAGAGGAAATGACATTTTAGAAGCAGGAGGAGCCCAAGGTTCAGGTCAGGATCTACAGTGTTACCCGTGTTTACTGTGACGGGTCCTTGCTTCCCCAAATGCTGAAGTATAACACCAGAGAAGCACGTGGAGAGTGCAAAGTGGAAGGCTTAATTGAGGGAGAGCAGAAAAGATTCACCCCCACCCCCAGGAGGAAGGGGACTGGAAAGGAGAAATCCCTGGAAAAGGAGGTCTTCTCCCTTTTATACCTAAAGTTGTCTTTTGTCCTCCACATTCCTGTCGTTTATTTCTCTTTATTGTGCACATGATGGGGGCTGTTGTTGGGAAGGCCAAAGGGTGGGAAACTGGTGGACTGGTGGGGCTGGGAGCTGAGATCTGGGCAGGAACAGCCTAGGGTGGTTTGATTAGCATCTCCCTGTTTTACTGGGAGCTACTTCATTAACCCTTATTTAGGACATGTCAGGGTCGTGGGACATAAATATTTCAATTTCTCAGCTGTTTTTCTGGTTTTCCCAGGCTCAGATTACACTCCATTTTCTTTATGGTTCCAGTTGGACCACATTAACCTAGCTACATAAACTCTTCTCTTTAAATCTGGCTTCACAAACAGGGAGATCCTAGCTAAAAATTAATTAAAGAGGGTTGGGGATGTACCTGAGAGGTCGAGCCCCACAGGGATTATTCCACAGAACCTCAAAGAAAAAGATACCTATATACATATATAGTATCAGCTGGTGCGACCTCAGGCCATAGTCTCAAAATTTTTGAAACAATATTTAAAGATATCATATATATCACACATATATGATATCTAAAAATAAAAACAGTTTGACATCGCCTTCTGCCCCCTGATCTTTTGAGGAGATAGCCTGAGCTAAGAAAAGAAGCAATTGTGTAAGGGTCTGGCGAAGCGTCGGAGAAGGAGAGACCACACGAGACTAGCTCCATGCAATGGCAAGGGGGATTTATTAGCGTTCCAGCGCGCTGGGACTTCGTGCTCACTCAAGAAGGGAGAGCAGCCCGGAGCCCAGAGCAGAGGTCAAGCAGAGCTTAAGTACACTTTCTGGAGAGGGTGGGGGGCTTTGCATACATCAGAACAAATCATCATGAGGCGCGGGAAAATTGAACAACAACTCTGATACATGATTAGTCCATTCATTGGCGGGAACAGGCTGGGCAGGGGTGATTGGTCACTTCTAAACTGGGTACACATTCAAACTGATTGGTTCGGGCCCTGTGACAAACTGCACAGGGCCCTAGGCTGAATGGCCAGTAGGGCGTTGTCTTAACTATCTCAGGAATCTGGGTATAACAGAGGAACTTAATAGTACCTAATCTTTTACATTTCCATTCAAGGTTTCCAGCTTAGAAACTTTACCCTTTCAATTGGTGTTGGTGATTTGGCTCAGTGTTCTCTCCCCAGCAGAATGGAGGGGGAGGATGGGGGGAGTCAATTCCCTAAGGCAGCAATGTGGGGTTGAAATAAAATGAGCACCTTGTGCTTAATGTCCATGTTCTACATTCCACTATTAGGGAGTTCTAGGAACCGACCTGACTCTAGTGACCCCACACATCAGGTCATCTCTTTACCCCAAATCCAAACAGAAAAGTTCATGATGAAAAGCAGGAAAGGAACTTTGATCAGTGAAGCTACACCAGGAAGACAAGGGAACCTTGTCCTTAGCCCTCTCTTCAGGGCTGTCTAGGACTCTCAGGTTTTATAGAAAGGGCAATCAGTCATAGGCATGTGTGTAGAGGGCACACTGTATGTAGGTTTGGCGTCATTTGTGGCTTCAGACATCTGTGGGTCTCATAAAATGTCTGTGAGCTCATGGTCACGTGCCCCTTGACACACTTCACCCCACTGCACAGGCTGACCTGAACTGACCTCTCAGGAAGGGTCCCCTCCCTTGTGTTCGTTCCATGTCAGTGGTTCAGAGCCACCAACATTTTCAAGAAAAGCCACAAGCCACCTGCTCCTGCCTCGTAAGCACCATATCCCTAGCTGCTGACCCAGGGCTCTCAGCTTCCTGGGTTTCCACTGATAGTTAAACCAGAAAGAAACAATACACACATATACCTATTAAAAAAGAAAAGAAAAAAACTGAAAATATATGTAATGAGTGATAAAAGATTATAATACAAAAGATACACAATGAGAGGCAAAAAAATTCAATGGAAATTCTCCTTTCTTACAAAGGAGACTGAACTTTCCCATAATCTACACTCTTGGGAAAACAAAGAGCATTTCAGTAAATTATGTGAAATTCAGGGCATGGATTATTGTGGGGTTTTTTTGGGTGAACTTAATGAAACCTACATCTAAAATGAAAATAGTACACTGTATCTAAGACCAGAGAAAATATTGTACAGGACAGAGAGAGTAGAGAGAGCCATTTATGTTACTCCCAAGTTTCATGAACTAAAAGGCCAGCTCCCAAAGGGGTGGCCCTAAGAGGAGGCACTTAGGAGGGAACAGTAATCAGCTGACAAGGTGGGAGTGCTCATGAAGGGGATCAGCAACCTTACTTACACACGTATATTGGTCCTTTTCAGAAAACAGGTGTCATTTATTATTTCACTGATAAAGTATTCAGTGATTTTTAAATGATTACAGTTGGGTATTTTAGGTATTTCCAAAATTGTCCTTAAAACTTCCAATGAAGATGGGTGTGATGCTGCACACCTGAAACCCCAGCAGTTCTGGGGGGGGGGGTCAGAAGCCCAAGGCGATGTAGCAAGACCCTGACTCAAAAAGAAGAATCTAAAAGGGACCAGGGATATTGCTCAGTGGCTAAGCACCTCTGGATTCCATTCCTGATACCAAAAAACCACACAGCTAACATGAACCTGCCAAGTCCAGACAATAGCAACAACAAACAGTGATCCCCTGTCAATTTCATCATCTTGTCAAAGACTGTAACTAGTTTACATAAAATCACATTCATAAGTTTATCCACCACAATTTTTGTAGAAATGAATTCATTTCCTGCAGCAATAATGGAAGAAAGAGTTTCTCTGTATCTTAAGTGGCATTCTGGAATCTAGGACATGGATTTCAATTGGAAATCATTGAAGAGACAGGATCAAATCTCACCAATTTTCCATGCATACTCAGGGATAGCAAAAGGTAAATTAGATATTTTGTTTGTTTTTCTGTTCTGTTCTTTTTCTTTGTTTTGGGTCCAGAGATTAAAACCCAGAGGAACTTTACTAATGAGTCACATCCCAAGACATAAGGCCTGGCTAAATTGCTAAGACTATCCTCAAGTTTGCAATCCTCCTGTCTCTGCCTCTGGAACAGCAAGGATCACAGGTGTGCACCACTGTACCTGGCTGTAAATTAGAATTTTTAACAATGAAAACATAACTATACTATTTTTTTAAGAGGGGGGGTGGGAGAGAGAGAGAGAGAGAGATTTTTTTTAATATTTATTTTTCAGTTTTCGGTGGACACAACATCTTTATTTTTATGTGGTGCTGAGGATCAAACCCAGCACCCCGTGCATGCCAGACGAGTGTGTTACCCTTGAGCCAAATCCCCAGCCCAAAAATGTAGCAATACTTTTTAAAATCCACTTCTTTCTTGCCTCTTTAATAATAGTCCATCCCATTTGGCTCTGAATAAATAAACCTGGGCCTCAAAAAAGTGAGCAGATCATTTCAAAGTGATACACAGAAAGCTTTGGTGCTGAGGGAGCACACATGTGTCAGGCTCAAGGGGCAGGGAAGGCCATGAAGCTGGGACATGACCTCTCCTGGTCTTGCTCCTTGAAAGTCTCTAGGATCACCCTCCCAGGGATTTGGATCATGACTCCAGTCTACGAGGCTTTTCAGGTTTGCACAGCTCTGCACTGGGGTGGGTGGTGCTTAGGCTCTGGGACAGATTTTGCTCCTTCACACTGTGAGAGACTAAAAGGGGAGGAATCACTGGTGACCTGGACCCTCAGCACAAGCATCCACAGGCTGACTGGCCACCTCTCTCCAAGAAATAGGAACAGGGCTTTGGGTAAACAAGGTCCCAGGGAAGTAGCTATCTAGATGAGGCCTGTTCCAGGAGATTCTTCAGCCCAGGGCCCCCAGCAGCTTCCCTGAGAGGCTGCACCCCACACCTCAGGCTGTCCTCTAGGAGGAGCTGACCCAGGGCCTGAAGTTCTGTTCACCCTGCAGGGACCAGGGCAGCTGTGGGCACTTTGTGGAAGCTCCAGGAGAGGACAGTGGCTGAGGACATAGGACCCTGTGAGGCGTCCAAAGGGAACCTCTGCCCCAAAAATCTGACATGGTGTCTACACCTAAGGAAGATATAAGGAGAAGCACAAGGTTTTTACAGCTGTGAACTCAAGTTCTCTATACAGTTGCATCTACATCAAAGAACCTTCAGAGTACTTGACTTGGCCAACCAGACCACCATGAGGGTGGAAAGGCAGGGTTCTCTATGAAGAGCAAAAAGTATCTTGGGCCATCTTAAGTCCTTTCGTAGCCAGTTATCTTAATTTCTGTTTCAGACCACAATTCTCAAAACTATTAAATTTGGTTAATATAGTGATACACAACTTCCTTTAAGTTCACATAGGCCAGGCACAGTGGCACACAACTGTAATGCCAGCAGCTTGAGACGCTAAGGTAGAGGATTGCTAAATTCAAAGTCAGCCTCAGCAACTTAGTGAGGCCATACGGAACTTGATGAGATCATGTCTCAAAATACAATCTAAAAAGGACTGATTGTGGCTCAGTGATTAAGTACCCCTGGGTTCAATCCTTGTCTTTCAGGGTGGGACACACACATCATTTAGGGTCACTTGAATCCATGTTCCTCAGTATGGTCATTAATATTTGGATCAAAATCATCTATTTTCCGTAGCTGGGATTGCCAGTGCCTTTAATGTCAACAGCTTGAGAAACTGAAGCAGGAGGGTAAGGACTTATAGACCACGCTGGGCAACATAGCCAGACCCCATCTGAAAATCAAATTTAAAGACTTGGGGATGAAGAACAGAAGAATGAATCACACACTATTATCCTGTGTGCATATATGACTACAGGACTGCTGTGAATCCACATGGAGTACAACCAGAAAAAGGAGCAGTGACACTGTATTTATGTGTGCTGTGTGAAAATGCATTATAATGTCATATATAACTAATAAAAACAAAATTCAGTAAATAAATAAATTATGTCAAGGAGGTGGGGGGCTGGGTATATAGCCCAGGATTCAACATTTCTAGCCTTTTTCCTTTTAAAGTAATTATTTTGACCAAACACAGGGAACTGTTAAGTGATTATTCTTTCCCCTCAAGTATAATATTCACAAATAGAAAACAAATGCTTTCAAAAGTGTTCTTCTTCCAGGGACAGTGGCATAGGCCTTGTTAGAATGGCCTTAGGCCTCAGCCTAAGCAACTCCATTTAAAAGACCTGCAGTTTCACCAGGCACAGCCACAGATCCCTCCAGTAAGGCCTCAAACAAGTTCCTTCCCTTCACCCTGATAAAGAGAGTGAAGCACCTGGCAAGCTGTCCTTGCCTGATAAGAGGAAAAGGCAAGAGGATCAGGGTGGAGACCACCAGACTAGATGTTTCTGAACCCAGGGTAAATGATGTCACTGAGAAATCTGGTGGTAGCTGATAAGGATTGAAAGGGGGGTCAAAAGCCCAAAAATTTAGTATAAATGATAGAGCTGATGAACAGGGATTCAGCCAGCACAAACAAGGATGCACTCGAGCTGGAGAGCCTGCTGAGGACCTGACATCCCATCACTTGGCATCTTTCCTGAGCCTCTGTGAAATCCTCACCATTCTCAAACTCTACTGCCTCCTCTGGACCTTGGTGAGAGCTGCAGCTCCTCTCTACAACCTCCTCCTTAACTGGTCCTCCGCTCCACCAGGAAAAGCCTGCCTTGGTTCCAGACCTGGTCACCAAGGTCTGAGTGTGTGCTGGACTCAAAGCCTAGGACTTAAGACCTTTGAACTTAGCATGCAGAGGGAATGTCTGTCATTAGCCTGTCATGATTAAGTGTGTTGTGCAGTACTTAGAATGAATCTAGAATTGTTCACTGTGAATTAATTAAGCTAGAATTGTTTGTTGTGAATTGATTGTCTATGGCAATGCCTAGCATTAAGGATTGTTGTTTTCTTGATTAAGAACCTATACAGTTAAACTATATTGAGTAATTTGAGTGAATAGAGCATTGAAAGGGGCAGAAGTGTGTGTGGACATTCTTTATTTCTCCCCTTGACTGCATAAGTCACAGTTTTGCCCCCTCCAGACAGCCCTGTAATCCCAGGAACTTTGGAGGCTGAAGCAGAAGTGAAGCCAGATTTACAGATAGGTAGTTAGGCAAATTGGGTCTAATATTGAGTAAGATAAATAAAACAGAGGCCATTATAGAGAATGGAGTCCTGGAAACCAGAGCAGCAATTGAAATGTTAATGTCCCCAAGGCAGGAATCCATTCTAAGGAACTCTTAATCATCATCCAAAAGCCACCCCAGGCCCTTCCTGCCCAGATTACTCCTCCAGCCCACCAATCTGCCACCTTTTGGACCTTCCCACCTGCATTCTATCACTGCAACATAATGAGAAACAAAGTGTGGGAAAGCGGAAAGAAGACTCTAGCTATAAAAGAGGGCAGACCTCCCCCTTACAGGGATTCCACCTCTTGGGTCCCCTTCTTCCTGCGGGGAGAAGTCTTTTCTGCAGTCCATTAATAAACCTTCTACTTTCCACTCCACACTTGCCTCAGCGAGCTCCTCTGGTGTTCTACTTCACCATTCGGGGAAGCAAGGACTCGTCACCGGTAAACAGCGGTAACAGAAGGATCACAGGTTGGAGACCAGCTTCCACACCCAGTGGGTGCAGATCTCAAAATTCAGTAAAAGTGGAGGCTGGGGATGTGGCTGATAAAGCTCCCCGAGTTTGGGTCCCCAATTAAAAGAAAAGAACTAATCTCTCCAATATTTCACTAGATGAAAAGTGACAATTAGCGGACGGTGTCCATTTGGACCCAGTGGGAAGAACGAACGTCTGGCCGAGCTGTGAGGTGGAGGGAAGGTGGCTTTTAGAGGCAGGAGGCGCCTGCAATTTGGGGAACCTACAGCAGCCTCCGGAGGAGCTTCCCTGAGAGAAGGAGGGTGCATTTGTGGCCCTGCTTCCTCCACGTTGGGAAGAGTGGGTCGGGCCACCAGTAGGGAGCAAAGGGGACACCGGGGACCTGAGCCGCCCTTCCAAACCCAGGGAACCAGTGGACAGGGCCCAGGGCCACCCGCCAGCGGGGACTCGGACGCCTTCAGAAGCTCACCCACCTGCCGGGCCGAGACAGGTGCTGACCGCCTACCTTCAGCCGTGGTCGCAAACTCACCATTTTTGTCTTCTGTGGTGACCCAGCGTCCTCTCCAGGAACCTCCGGGCACCTGGGACAGGCTGCACAAAGTCACCAGGTTCCCTGGAGCAGAGAACTCCAGGCTTGAAGATGAGGAGCTGCATCGCTGAGGGAAAAAAGCCCGCGAGAAGCCCGCCCTCCCCCTCCTTCTGCGCACTGATTGGACAGTTCCTCCAGCGTCAGGGATGAATGGCCTCCAGGCCCGCCTCTGCACGTGACTGACAGCCAAGATGACCCAATCACTGGATGAATTTGGCTAATTGACAGATTCTTGGCCCCAGCCCTTTTCAGGCGGAGCTTCCCCGCTGTGCTGGGAACTAATCCAGGTGGGAAGCCTTGGCTTAGCCTCTGGTACAGAGGTGACACCTGGCGCTGAGCTAGGCTTCAGCCACAGAGTGCTTTCTGAGCATGGGGAGGCCCTGGGTTAAACCTCAACACAAAAACAAAGCACAGCTTCTCAGGGAGGCTGAGGCTGGAGGAGCCCAAGGTCAGTGAGACCCTCCCTTAAAATGAAAGCAAAAGGGTGGGGATGCAGCTCAGTGATCCAGGTCAAGCCCCACTGGGTTTATTCCTCAGTACCTCAAAGAAAAAAAAAGAAAAAAATATATATACCTATCTCAGGCAAATCACTGTCTCCAAATTTTTAAAACACTCTTTAAAGCTATCATATAGATCCACATATATATGACATCTACTAATGAAAACAATTTAAAAAGTTATTTTAGTAATTCTCATTACGTCCACTCCTCTGGTCTTTGAAGAGGTGGTCTGAGCTATAAAAGGAAACATTTGGGGTTGGGGCTGTGGCTCAGTGTTCCATCCCCAGCAGAGAAAGGGGTGGGGTGGGGGGAGGCAGGCAACCCTCTAAAACAGCAATGTGCAGCGGAAATAAAATGGGCGCCTTGTGCTCAATGTAGATGTTCTACATTCTACTATTATGTGATGTCTTATGTACAGACCTGACTCTGGTGATCCCAAAAGTCAGGTCAGCTGTTTGCCCTAAAAGAAAAAAAAAAAAAAAAAGTGTTGATTGAAAGCTACACCAGGAACCTTGTCCTTACCCTATGTTCAGGTGCTGACAAGGACTTTGAGGTTTTATAGAAAGGGTAATCATAGGCATTTATTTATAGGGGAAATTGTATGTGGGAGTTTGTATTGTTGTAATTAGTAATATTATTTTATTATTATTGCAATAGGTGATATGCAAATAATATCATGAAATGTCAAATTGTATTAGGTTAGGCTTCAGGCATCTGTAGTCTCATGTCTGTGGGGCTGGGGATGTGGCTCAAGCAGTAGCGCGCTCGCCTGGCATGCGTGTGGCCCGGGTTCGATCCTCAGCACCACATACCAACAAAGATGTTGTGTCCGCCGAGAACTGAAAAATAAATATTAAAAATTCTCTCTCTCCTCTCTCTCCTCTCTCACTCTCTTAAAAAAAAAATATTTATTAAAAAAAAAAAAGATTCTCTCTCTCTCTCTTAAAAAAAAAAAATACTTACAGGCAAAATCTGACTCCACAGGCTTCTCTGTTGCTGCCCTAAGCCTGACTCGCTCTGAAGCTAAATAACTTTGTGTGTGTGTGTGTGTGTGTGTGTGTGTCTCAACAGCTTCCTTTACAATCCTTCCTTTTGCTCTTCAGGGTAATATAACTAAGTAATGTTCTGTTGATGAGAGGTCACAAACATACGCTTCTTATAATTTTGGAGACTATGGGAATGCATTTTGCACCCCGCAGACACAAAAGCCAGCATCTGAGATCTTTTCTCACAATGTTTCTGTGATGACCAAGAAATCTTTCTTCTCCTTCCTGACTACGTAATTACAATAAACAAACAAATGTATACACAGGGATTTCTTTTAACCACATCACGTGACGTCCCAAATAGAATGAGTGCACTACTAGTCCAAAGTAAAATAAATGGATCCAAATACATGATTTAATGAGGCTTATTTTAAAATTCCATGGTTGTATAATACTAAGTTAAACTTTTATTATGATTGTGTAACTTTCCAGTTATTTGGATCATCCATAGTCCTTAATTCAAGAAATAATTAACATATATGTCTTATTTTTAATTAATATATTTTTATTTGCTTCTAATCATTTTTCTTCAACAGAAAACACATAAGTTATATTTCTTATATATGCTCTTATGCTCTGCATTTTATGGTACAGATATTTAAGATAAGTGTGTTTGATTATAAAATATCTATTTCAAGAGATATAACCACCAAGTAATGTCTAATTCTCAAATTTTGTACAAATTTTTATAAGATGATAGATATTATTCTGTCAACAGAAATGTCCAACAGCTTTAACTATATTTTTATTGAGAAACTTCTTATTAAGGTACAATAATTTGTTTAGATTCTAAGATTTACAAAAATTGTTCCAAAGTACACACAAAGAAGGCTTTCTGGAGAAGGAAAAGAAGATGTTTCTACAGAGAGGAAACACACATGTTTGCTAGTATGATTATCCAGTTCTAAGTAAAAGAAAGAAAAGGATGTCTACTAGGAGGTCCTAAGAAGAAAGAAATCATCTTTGGGTAAATGAAAAGGTCTTTATATTCTTAATTTTCATGATGAAAGGGTTTTTCTAAATAAGGATATGTTTATATAATTATCTAGACAGATGACATGGAAAGTTAAAACATTTGAAAAACAGATTTCTGTATAACTGGACTGATTATATATATTTGGACTAATCAATTGTAGGATTTTTTAGGCTACTTCCCTGATTTTATTATGCTGATGTAAGCTAAGGTTTTTCTCCACATTCTGACATGACAGAGTACATTAAAATATTAAACTTATACTTAAAGTTTCTGCTGTTTGACCAAGAACCAATTTATAATTAATCAAATTTATACAACCTTGATCAAAGAATAAGTGTTTTAAAATGCTGACTTATATTTCAATTTTGACACTTCTAATTGGAAAGTATATTTGACTGATTCAAAGATATCAGTAATTGCAATGATTGGTGCTGATTCTTGCATATCACATCTGTTTATTGGATGTTTGTGGGATTTGAGAAAACATTATATTCAAAATGTTCACCACTTTAAAGCCACATATGAGTTTTGAGCAATAAAACGTGCAAACATTGTTAGAAATTCATTTGTATTATATACATGCTGTAACTGGACCTATAGTCCGTGAAACACTGTAAGACTTGTATACTATTCCCTACACTGGGAAGTAATTTTAACCATAATTTTAAAAGGACAATTAAGAGACACCTATTTAAAGAATAATATTCTAAGATATAAAGATATTCTGTGTAAAGAATAATAGTAAAGAGGAGACACAGGTGTAGCAAGGCCACAGGGACCTTGGAGACCTTCTTACCAGGTCCTTATTGCCGTCCCTTGATTGAAGCTGTGACATCCCAGTTTTGTGGGAGTGGCAGCATCAAACCTATATGTGTCTGATGTTGAACTATGGAGCCACCACGGGGTGAATAGGGAACCCCAGTCAGGGCACCTCTCTGCTCGGATGAGGGGTGCCTCATGTTGGGGTCCTGGTGTGGGGCTGTCTCTGGCTCACAGGGAAGCAGGATGCTAAAATCTTTTTTAAATTCCACACATTCATAAGACAATTTTGTACAGACCTGAGCAGTTTATTTATATTGTAGATGGTTTTTAGTCTCCACACTCTTGGTATAGAATAATATTTTCAGATCCTACACAATGCTTAATGGACTTGCAGCTATGTCCTGGGGAAAGGGGCAGACCTTTTATCTATATCACACAGAACAGACCTCTGGGTCCATCTGCTCAGGGCCTCAACGTCTCTTTGTTCCTCAGCTTGTAGAAGATGGAGTTGAGCATTGGGTGAGGGTGGTGTGGAAGACAGGCAGAACCTTGTTCCCTGCTGAAGACCAGAAGGATCATGGCTGTGGGTGAGAGCAAAGGGTGCTGAGTGGAAGGTCACCACAGTGAGGCGGTGCTGCAGAGGGAGAAGACATTCTTCTTCCCTGTCCCAAGGCCATAAAGCAGAGAGCAAGAAGTACTTGGCCACAGAAAAAAGGGATTCCAATGAATGCAAACATAAGGAGATGTCACGAATATCAGTGAGGGACAGCCAACACACCAGGAAATAGAGAGGTGTGTGGAGGAGGACATCCAGGAGGGCGAGAAGGATCATGGACAGTTGTCAATTAGAGCCATTAGGAAGATGAGAGCAATGCAAATAAAGAGGAAAGACTAAATCTATTTTTATATCTTTATTATTTGGGGCTGGGGATTGAGCCCGGGGTGCACAACCATTGAGCAACATCCCCAGACCTGTTGATTTTTTGACACAGATCTTGCTAAGTTCCTTAGGGCCTCAGTAAGTTGAGGCTGTCTAGGTTTGTGATCCCTCTCCCTCAGTCTGCTTGGCCACTGGAATTATAGCTGTGTGACACTGTGCCCAACAACACTGGTATCATACCCCTCTTCCATAGGTTTTTTTTTCTTTCCTTTTTTTTTTTTCAATGGGGGTGTCCTGTGAATTGAACTCAGGGGCCCTCAACCACTGAGCCACCTCCACAGCTATAGTTTGTACTTTATCAGAGACTGGGTCTCACTGAGTCGTTTACTGTCTCACTATGTCTGAGGCTGGCTTTGAGCTCACAGTCCTCCTGCCTCAGCCTCCTGAGCCATTGGAATGAAGGCATGAGCCATTGCACCTGGATTTGTTTTGTTTTAAAATTATTTTATTTCTTTCAGTTACTTACACATGACTATAGAATGCATTTATGCACTTTGATATATCATACATAGATGGGATATCATCTGTCATTTTTCTGAGTGTGCATGTTGCAGAATCATATTGGTCATGCAGTCACCTATGTATGACAGTACCCTAAACACAGAGAGAAATCCAGCCTGGGTTTTCTGGCTTACTCCACCCAAGGATTAATCATGGGGAGAAAAGCTGAGTTGGAATTAAAATTCAGTGCTGTAAAAGAAGTTTAAGAAAAAACGGGACAAGCTGCAAACACGAGGATACACCTGCAGAGCTGCATCTGCTGATGTGGACAGTAGTGGGTCCACACACACAGAAGCGGCAAACTCACCACCTGAGCTAGGGGAGTGCTCAGTGCTAGAGCACCTGCCTAGCATGCACAAGGGAGGATTGGGTCCCTGGCACAAGAAGAAAAAAAAATAAACTCCATTAATAATAGGGCAAAGTATATTTTGAGAAGGTGCCTCTCCAAACAATACGTACAAACTACAAGATTTTATAATGCTCTTTAACTTGCCTATGTACAACACAACACATGAGACTTAGAAAAGAATGCGTGACACAGTGGTGGTCCCAGAGTCATCACCAGGCCACGAAGGCACCAAGGAAAAGGAAGGGATCAGCTGCAGGGCACACAAGGGCACATGCCTATGGTCCCAGCTGTAGGAGGCTGAGGCAGGGTGACTACAAGTTCAAGGCCAGCCTCACTCTCTTAAAAACTAACAATTAAGAGGGTTAGGGTGAAGCTCAGTGGTGGAGGCCTCCTGGGTAATGTGTGAAATAACAAAGGGAGAAAAGGAGGAAGGAAGAGATATTTCACTAATCTGTACACAAGGCTGGAGTGGAGAGGCCTCAACTAACACACACAATGTGTCTGAAACTTCTGAATGACACAAGGCTAAATTGAGAAGTCAGGAAATAACAATTGATTTTTGAGAAGGAATAGTGGGCAGCAACCTTGTGAGAAAAATCAAAGAAATCAATAGTTGCATGACACAGTGAGGATGAGAGCACTGCACTAGGGAGGGTATGTAGAGAAAAGGGTGACTTGATCCTGTACATGTGTGTGCACGTGGGTGTGAGTGTGCATGTGTGGGTGGCACAACTCACCCCTCCCAGGTGTTTTTTAATGTGACTTGCTGCTCTGGAAAACCCTCACATGAGCACCAGGGCATTTCTGATAGCCTCTGTGACCCTGCTAAAGTGCTTTTCTGGTGCCTGGTGCATGAAAGGGAATAATAACTAAAGTTCATTATATCATGAGCTCTTCATAGAAATGAATAATTGGTTTCCTTAAATATTGAAATAGTTCTTCCACCCCTGTTTTCAACATAAATTATCTAATATACATTTTTCCAAGTCAACTCCAGTTTAGTTCAACTGAACTAATAATAATTTGGAAGGTGTGAGTTAATGTGCTTATGATGATCAGCATCATTTTAGAACCTTAGAGCTTGAAGGACATTAATATACAGAAACACATGAAGAAGTAATTCTGGCATCCGAATTGGTGACACCTGGAAACTCGACACAAACAAGGCACATTTCAATTTATCAGGGATTCAGGAAACACCCAGGAGCTGAGCACGGTAGCATATGTCTGTGATCCCAGTGGCCATAGCAGGAGGATCACAAGCTTCAACCCAGCCTACATCAGGCTGAGGCAGCATGATCATAAGTTCAAAGCCAGCCTCAGCCACTTAGGACCTAAGCAACCAAGTGAGACCATGTCTCAAAATTGGAAAAAGAAAAATGAAAAAAAGATTGGGATGTGTCTCAGTGGTTCAGGACCTCTGGGTTGAAAAAAATAATAATAATAAATAATACAAAATATTCCCTCAAATCTGAACAAGTCTAACTAGATCTGAAACAAGAAATGTCTTATCACATTTCTACATACAAGGCTTTTCTCCAGTTTGAGTTCTTCCCTGCTGTTTAAAGAGGCCTTGGGGCTGGGGATGTGGCTCCAGCAGTAACATGCTCGCCTGGCATGCATGCGGCCTGGGTTCGATCCTCAGCACCACATACAAAGATGTTGTGCCTGCTGAAAAACTAAAAACTAAATATTAAAAAATTCTCTCTCTAAAAAAAATAAATAAATCATGGCACTGTAACTTTATTTAAAAAAATAAAATAAAATAAAGAGGCCTTGACAGTTGAAAGGGTACCATATCATGTCAAGAGCAGAGGGGGGAAATTCAAGATGGTGGGCCAGAGACAGGCAGCATCCTGTGTTGTTCCATGGCCTAGGTCTCACCTCATCAGAATACAGGATTTCAGAGAGCGTGAGAATCCAGTCTAGAGTAGATTTTCACAGAAATCAACACACTGTAAGCCCAATGCAGCATTCTGAGCCTCAGAGATCGAGTAAGACTCTGGACTCCAGGCCCAAAGCCCGCAGCTCTAGCCACAAGCAGCTCTTGAGTGGCTCAGGAAAAACACCTCTCAGCACCTCAGCAGAACTCCAGGCTGCACCCCATTCCCACACAGGCCACTCAGCTGCTACCTACCCACAGCACAAGGCCATTGCCCAGCTCTCCCCACGTCAATGGTCACCCCGGCTCTGGAAGCAGACCGGCTCCATCTTGGATCACCTTTTTCCTCATATTTTGTGAGCATGTCTGGCAGATGGGAACTCCCTCTGAGCCACATATCATCCTGCCAGACCCCCAGTTCATTGTCCACCGCCAGAAACTGTAAGCCTTTTTACAAAACTACTGATTATATTTTAAATAATAATTGAATCCAACATTTCTGGACATTGAGACTAAACTGTGTCTTTTTTTTAATATATTTATTTTTTAGTTTTTGGTGGACACAACATCTTTGTATGTGGTGCTGAGGATCGAACCCGGGCCGCACGCATGCCAGGTGAGCGCGTTACCACTTGAGCCACATCCACAGGCCTGTAAGTGTCTTAATAACAACAAATTGTTCATACTGATGTATTGTTGATATTGGGATCTGTTAGCATTGTCCTTCCCCACAAAGGAGGGATCTTGCAACCCTACAAGAGCACTACAAATTTATAGGGTAAAAACAATAACACCCCAGAACCACAGAGCTGGAAAGGAAGACACACAAGCAACATGAAAAGACAAGGGAAGAATGTGCCCCAAACAAATCAAGACAACACATCATTAGAATCATTGGCAGCTACAGCAGAAAAATGGACACAGAAAGATTTCAGGATATACATGGTTAAAAGGTCCTGTGAACTCCAAGAAGATATAAGAGAGCAAAGACAAGCAGTAAAAGATCACTTCGATAATGAGCTACATAAACAAATCCAAGAAGCAAAAGGTCACCTCAACAGGGAGATAGAGGTTCTAAAACAAACAAACAAACAAACAAACAAACAGAAATCCTTGATATGAATGAAATAACAAACCAAACTCAAAGCTCAAATGAAAGCATCACAAACAGAGTAGACTACTGGGAAGATAGGACATCAGACAATGAAGATAAAATATATAATCTTGAAAGGAACATAGACCACAGAGTGAAAATGGTAAGGAACACGGAGCAGAACATTCAAGAAATATGGGATAGCATAAAAATACCAAATTTAGGAGTTATTCGGATAAAGGGAAGCATAGAGGATGAAACCAAAGGAATCAAGAAGCTATTCAATGAAATAATATCAGAAAACTTTCAAAACATGAAGAATGAATTGGAAACCTGAATTTAAGAGGCTACAGGATGCCGAATGTACAAAATCAAAACAGATCCATACCAAGGCACATAATAATATAAATGCTCACCATACAGGATTTGGAGAGAATTTTTAAAACCACGAGAGAAAGGAATCAGATTATATATAGGGAAAAATCAATTAGGATAATGGCAGATTTTTTCATCACAGACCCTAAAAGCTAGAAGATCCTGGAACAATCTATCATGCTGAAAGAAAATGGGTGCCAACCAAGAATCTTGTATCCAGCAAAATTAAGCTTTAGATTTCAAGATGAAATAAAATCCTTCCATAATAAACAAAAGTTAAAAGAATTTATAGCTAGAAAACCAGCACTACAAAACATCCTTGGAAAAATATTCCATGAAGAGGAAAAGAAAAACAACAATGAAAATCGGAATTGGAATGTAGTACCCCAAGGGGGGGGGACTAATCAAAGAAGAAAACCAAGTCAAGTTAAATAACAAAAATAAACAAATATGGCTGGAAATACAAACCATGTCTCAATAATATCATATCAAATAAAGTAGACTTCAAGCCAAAGGGAATGAAAAGGGATAAAGATGGACATTACATACTGCTCAAGGAAACCATACACCAACAAGATGTAACAATCATAAATATATATGCCCCAAACAATGGTGCAGCTATGTTCAAACAAACTCTTCTCAAGTTCAAGAGTCAAACTGACCACAACACAATAATCTTGGATGACTTTAACACACCTCTCTCACCACTGGACATATCTTCCAAACAAAAGTTGAATAAAAAACTATAAAACTCAATAACACAATCAATAACTTAGACTTAACTGACACATAGAATATTTCAACTTGCATCAAACAGATACACTTCTCAGTAGCACATGGATCCTTCTCCTTTTTTTTTAAGAGAGAGTGAGAGAGGAGAGAGGAGAGAGAGAGAGAGAATTTTTAATATTTATTTTTTAGTTCTCGGTGGACACAACATCTTTGTTGGTATGTGGTGCTGAGGATCGAACCCGGGCCACACGCATGCCAGGCGAGCGCGCTACCACTTGAGCCACCATCCCCAGCCCGGATCCTTCTCTAAAATAGACCATATACTATGCCACAAAGCAACTCTTAGCATATATAAAAAAGTAGAGACACTACCATGCATTTCATCAGATCTTAGTTGTATGAAATTGGGAATCAAAAACAAATTAAAAATTAAAAATTTCTCCATGACCTGGAGACTAAACAATAGGCTACTGAATGAACAATGCATTCCAGAAGGAATCAAGGAGAGGATTAAAAATTTCTTATGGGTAAATAAGAACATAGACACAACCTATGGAAATCTGAGACACTATGAAAGCAGTACTAAGAGGGAAATTCATTGCATGGAGTTTATTCCTTCAAAGAAAAAAAAAATGACCTCACACTACCTCTCAAAGCCCTAGAAAAAGAAGAACAAACCACCAGCAAAACAGCAGAAGGCAAGAAATACTTAACATTAGAGCTAAAATCAATAAAATTGAAACAAAAGAAACAAATGACATAATGGACAAAAAAAGTTGGTTCTTCGAAAAAATAAATAAAATTAACAGACCCTTAGCCATGCTAACATAGAGAATGAGAGAGAGAGAGAGAGAGAGAGAGAGAGAGAGAGAGAGAGAGAGAGAACTCAAAATTACCAGTATATGTGACGAAAATGGTAATATCACAACAGATATGACAGAAATACAGAGGATAATTAGAAATTATTTTGAAATCCTATTCTCCAATAAAATAGAAGACATTGAAGTTATCAACAAATTTCTTAAGTCATACTATCTGCCAAGATTGAATCAGGAAGACATACACAATTGAAATAGACCAATATCAAGTGATAAAATAGAAAACAATGCTTATCAACCAAGAAAAACCCAGGATACACAGCCAACGTCTAAAAGACCTTTAAAGTAGAACTAATACCAATACTCTTTAATTTATTTCAGGAAATAGAAAAAAAGGCAGCACTTCCAAACTCATTCTATGAGGCCAATATCACCCTGATCCCCAAACCAGGTAAAGTCACATCAAAGAAAGAAAACTTCCCTAATGAACATAGATGCAAAAATCCTCAATGAAATTCTGGCAAATCAAATACAAAAATATATCAAAAAGATTGTGCACCATAATCAAGTGCAATTCATCCCAGGAATTCAAGGTTGGTTCAATATACAGAAATCAATAAATGTAATTCATCAAATCAATAGATGAGGGCATGATGTAACATGTGGGGCATGTTGCATCAGAAAGGAAGAAACCTAACTTGATGTAGCGTATGCAACATGTAGGGCATATTGCATCAGAAAAGAGGAAACCTAACTTGCTGGCTGCTACCCCCTTCCCAGTCCTGGTCCACATGTGGCTAAGATAGTGCCTGGCAATCATCCAGAAGGCATTACCGTGGGTTGAGATGAAAAAATTGGACCACCTCTAGGATAGGCTCAGAAACCTTCTAACCTCATGGACAGCTTGTGTCACCCATTACTGCCTGTAGGATGGGTGTACATGTGAACTCTCCCCACCCTGCTGACCTTTATCCTGATTGGCTCCTGTACATTATATTAGCTGTGTCCCTGACACATCTGATTGTCCTCTGGCGAGGGAGTGCTGGGTGCAGGCGGTCAGTAGGCCCTGTTCTTTCTTGGCTCATCCTGGTCGGGGTGTGCTTTCCCCATTTCTCCTGAGGTCAGGAGGGAATGATACTGAAAACCCCCGACAAATAGACTTAAAGATAAGAATCATATGACCATCTCAATAGATGCAGAAAAAGCATTTGACAAAATACAGTCCCACTTTATGTTCAAAACACTAGAAAAAAAAAAAACTAGAAATAACAGGAACATATCTCAACTTTGTAAATGCTATCTGCACTAAGCCTCAGGCCAACATCATTCTAAATGAAGAAAAATTGAAGGCATTTCCGCTAAAAACTGGAACAAGACAGGAATACCCTTTCCCCACTTCTATTCAACATAGTTCTTGAAACACTGGCCAGAGCAATTAGTTAAAAGAAATCAGAGGGATATGTGTAGGAAAAGAAGAACTTAAATTAGCTCTATTTGCTGATGATATGATTCCATACCTAGAAGACTCAAAAAGCTTCACCAGAAAACTTCTAGAACTAGTAAATGAATTCAGCAAAGTAGCAGGATGTAGAATCAACCCATAAATCAAAGGCATTTCCGTGTATCAGTGACAAATCCTCTAGAAAGGAAATGAGAAAAACTCAACCATTCACAAGAACCTCAAAAAAAAAAAAAAAAAAGCTTGGGAATGAACATAATGAAAAAGGTGAAAGATTTATACAATGAAAACTACAGAACCCTAAAGAGAGAAATCAAAGAAGACCTCAGAAGATGAAAACACCTACCTTGCTCTTGCATAGGCAGAATTAATATTATCAAAATGACCATACTACCAAAAGCACTGTACAGATATAATCTGTATTACAGATTTAATTCCCATTAAAATCCCCAAGGCATTCCTCATAGAAATAGAAAAAGCAATCATGAAACTCATCTGAACAATAAGAGATGCAGAATAGCTAAAACAATCCTTAGCAGGAAGATTGAAGCAAGTGGAATCACTACACCAGACCTTAAACTATTACAGAGAAATAGTAACAAAAACAGCATGGTTTAGGCACCAAAACAGACTGGTAGACCAATGGTACAGAATAGAGGACACAGAAACTAACACAGAAAATGATAATTTTCTTATATTAGAAACATGCACTGGAGAAAAAAGCATCTTCAACAAATTGTGCTGGGAAAACTGGAAATCCATAAGCAACAAAATAAAATGAAACACCTAGGTCTCACCATGCACAAGACTCAAATCAAAATGAACCAAGAACCTAGGAATTAAACCAGAGACTCTGCATCTAATAGAAGAAAAAGTAGTCTGAAATATTCAACATGTGGGATTAGGCCCCAACCTCCTTAATAAGACTCCTATAGCACAAGAATTAAAACCAAGGGCTGGGGATGTGGCTCAAGCAGTAGTACGTTCGCCTGGCATGCGTACTGCCCGGGTTCGATCCTCAGCACCACATACACCACATATCAACAAAGATGTTGTGTCCGACGAAAACTAAAAAATAAATATTAAAAAAAAAAAAGAATTAAAACCAAGACTCAATAAATGGGATGGAATCAACCTAAAGAGTTTCATCTCAGCAAAAGAAACAATCTGTGAGGTGAACAGAGAGCCTACATCCTGAGAGCATATTTTTACCCCTCACACATCAGATAGAGCACTAATCTCTAAAGAACTAAAAAAGCTAAGCAACCAAAATAATATTAATAAAAAAAAATAATAACAACAACAACAACTCAATCAATAAATGGGCCAAGGACCTGAACAGACACTTCTCAGAAGAGGATATACAATCAGTCAACAAATATATGAAAAAATGCTCATCATCTCTAGCAATTAGAGAAATGCAAATCAAAACTTCTCTAACCTATCATCTCACTCCAGTCAGAATGACAGCTATTATGAAGACAAACAACAATAAGTGTCAGCAAGGATGTGGAGAAAAAGATAACACTCATACATTGCTGGTGGGACTGCAAATTGGTGCAGCCAATTTGGAAAGCAGTGTGGAGATTCCTTGGAAATCTGGGAATGGAACAACCATTTGACCCAGCTATCCCTCTCCTTGGTCTATACCCAAAGGACTTAAAAACACCATACTACAGCCACATCAATGTTTATAGCAGGGCAATTCACAATAGCTAAACTGTGGAGCCAACCTAGATGCCCTTCAGTGGATGAATGGATTAAAAAAAGTGGCATATATACAAAATGGAATTTTAATCAGCAATAAAAAAGAAACTAAAATCATGGCATCTTCAGGAAAATAGATGGCATTGGAGAAGATAATGCTAAGTGAAGTTAGCCAATCCCCAAAAAACAAATGCTGAATGTTTTCTCTGATATAAGGAGGCTGACTCATAATGGGGAGCCTGGAAAGATTAGATGAATTCTAGATAGGCCGGGGGGGGGGGAGGGAAAAGGAGAGGACAGGGGAATAGCAAGGATGGTGGAATATGATGAACATCATTATACACATTACATGTATAAGGACATGAATTGGGTGTCAAAATTATTGATAGAGATATGAATAATTGTGGTATATATGTGTAATAAGAATTGTAATGCATTCTATTTCTTTATCCAAAATAAATAAATAGATAAATAAATAAATAGCAGAAGGGTTTTTCCAGATATAAATCCTTTTATGTCTTTAAAGAAAACTGTAAAAATTGACTACTGCCCAAGATTGCTTATCCAGAGGACTTTCTACAGTATGAGTTTTTTTTTTTTTAAATACAACTGAAAAAAGTAAAACATCTGAACCCTTTGTATTTCTTACTTGCATAGGATTTATTCATTTTGGCATGAAACTTTCCAAAAGAAATCTTCTAGTACTCAGAATAAACTGCAAAAGTTAAAAGTTTTCCCACATTTCTCACATTCACAGGGCATCTCTCCATGAGTATTTTCATAAAAGGGAAGGAAACTAGGTTTAAAACATGAAGCTGATAGAGTGTAGCAAATCGTCCCCATTCAGAGTGTTTGTTTTCCAGTGAGGGAAATGGCTTTGAAGACAACAGGGAAAATAGAATGATTTGCCATATTTTTTCACATTTAAACAGTTATTCAGCCAGATGTGGTGATGTATGCCTTTAACCCCAGAGACTTGGGAGGCTTAGGCTGAAGGATCACAAGTTTGAGGCCAGCCTCAGCATTTTAGAACAACCCTAAGGAACTCAGCAAGTCTCTGTCTCAAAATTAAAAATATAAAAAAGAATGAGGATGTGTCTCAGTGGTAGAGGGCCACCACACCAAATCTGCAGTACAATCCCCAGTACAATATTCAGCAGAGTGAGCAGTGTGTTTGAAGGGGACAAGAAATATTGATCCACCACAATTCACATTTAAAGAATTTTTCTCCAGTAAACTTCCAACATGTTGATGAGAAGAACAGTAATAACAGAAGTCTTTGCCAATTGTTTTCTTTTTTTTTTAAAGAGAGAGTGAGAGAGGAGAGAGAGAGAAAATTTTTAAATATTTTTTTACTTTTTTTTTTTAAGAGAGAGTGAGAGAGGGGGAGAGAGAGAGAGAGAATTTTTTTTTAATATTTATTTTTTAGTTCTCGGCGGACACAACATCTTTGTTGGTATGTGGTGCTGAGGATCGAACCCGGGCTGCATGCATGCCAGTCGAGCGCATTACCGCTTGAGCCACATCCCCAGGCCCCTGCCAATTGTTTTCATCAGTACAATTTCTTTGCAATATGAGTTTGTTCATGTAAGTGAAGCTGATGGGATATATCAAAGGCTTTTCCCCATTGTTGACATTCATGGGGCTTCTCTCCAGTATGAGTTCGTTCATGTGAGCAAAGATGAGAGGACTGAGTGAAGGCTTTGCCACACTGCTTACATTGAGTGTGAGTCCCTTCATGTCTGTGAAAGAAAAAACAAGAAAAAGACTTGTCCACATTGTTGGTATTCATTAGGCTTCTCTTCTACATGAATACTTCCATGTATGTGAGGTTCAGTGGTTGTGTCAAGGGGTTCTCCACATTGTTGATATTCATAAGTCTTCTCTCCAGTATGTGTTTTTTCATGTCTGTGAAGATGATGGGATTGAGCGAAGGCTTTGCCACACTGCTTACATTGATAGGGCTTCTCCCCAGTATGAATTTTTTCGTGTCTGTGAAGTTTAGAGGACATACTGAAGGCTTTGCCACACTGCTTACATTCATAGGGCTTCTTTCCAGTATGCATTTGTTCATGTCTGTGAAGTTTAGAGGACTTAGTGAAGGCTTTGCCACACTGCTTACATTCATAGGGCTTCTCTCTAGTATGCATTTGTTCATGTCTGTGAAGGATAAAAGAAGTAGTGAAGATTTTTCCACATTGTTGACATTCATAGGGTTTATTTTCTGTATGAGTTTTTTTATGTGAGTGAAGCCTAGACAATAGAGCAAAAGCTTTGCCACACTGCTTACATTCATAGGGCTTCTCTCCAGTATGCGTCCATTCATGTCGGTGAAGGGAAAAAGAAGTAGTGAAGACTTTTCCACATTGTTGACATTCATAGGGTTTCTTTTGCGTATGAGTTTGTTTATGTTTGTGAAGGGTAGACGATTGAGCAAAAGCTCTGCCACACTGATTACATTCAAAAGGCTTCTCTCCAGTATGCGTCCATTCATGTCGGTGAAGGGAAAAAGAAGTAGTGAAGACTTTTCCACATTGTTGGCATTCATTGGGCTTCTCTCCAGCATGGATTTGTTCATGTATCTGAAGGTAGGAGGAAGTACTGAAGGCTTTCCCACATTGTTGACATTCATAGGGCTTCTCTCCAGTATGTGTTCGTTCATGTCTGTGAGGGGAAAAAGAAGTAGTGAAGACTTTTCCACATTGTTGGCATTCATTGGGCTTCTCTCCAGCATGGATTTGTTCATGTATCTGAAGGTAGGAGGAAGTACTGAAGGCTTTTCCACATTGTTGACATTGATAGGGCTTCTCTCCAGTATGCGTCCGTTCATGTCTGTGAAGGGAAGTCGAAGTAGTGAAGACTTTTCCACATTGTTGGCATTCATTAGGATTCTCTCCAGTATGGATTTGTTCATGTCTCTGAAGGTAAGACAAAGTAGGGCAGGCTTTCCCACATTGTTGACATTCATAGGGTTTCTTTTTTGTATGAGTTTTTTTATGTGAGTGAAGGTTAGATGATTGAGCAAAAGCTTTGCCACACTGCTTACATTCATAGGGCTTCTCTCCAGTATGCGTCCGTTCATGTCTGTGAAGGGAAAAAGAAGTAGTGAAGACTTTTCCACATTGTTGGCATTCATTGGGCTTCTCTCCAGCATGGATTTGTTCATGTACCTGAAGGTAAGATGAAGTACTGTAGGCTTTCCCACATTGTTGACATTGATAGGGCTTCTCTCCAGTATGCGCTCGTTCATGTCTGTCAAGGGATAAAGAAGTAGTGAAGACTTTTTCACATTGTTGGGACTCATTGGTCTTCTCTCCAGCATGGATTTGTTCATGTATCTGAAGGTAAGACAAAGTGGTGTGGGCTTTTCCACATTGTTGACTTTCATAGGGTTTCTCTCTAGTATGTTTTCTCTGATGTATTCTAAATAAACTTTGGTAAGCAAAGTCTTTCCCACATACGTTACATTTAAAAAGTACTTTCCCAGTGTGCGTGATCACGTGACTGTGAAGACTTGTGGGTGAAACCAAGGTTTTACCACATTCATCTGTGGGAGAAGATGAGGTTTCATCACATTGTTGATATTCATCAGGTTGCCACCCAGTATGAGAATCTTCATGCCTTTGAATGTCATTGGAACAACTGATGACTCTTCCACATATTGTACTTTCATAGGGTCCATCTCCAGTTTGTGTTAACATTTGTGTGTGAACACTTTTGAGAGAAAACAGAGATTTCCTGTATTGTTTCAATTCACATGGCTTCTCTTCACATTCTTCATGCTTGTAGCATTCGGGTCCACAGTGAGATGTGATCTGCCTATGAAGGAATGAAGGGCATATGAAGTCTTTGGCACACATATAACAACCACATGAATTTACTCTATTAAAATTTTTCTTTGCTTAAGAATTGGTATCTCATGACCAGCACATTATTAATACTTGATTAATTCATGATGTTGTATTTATTTAAGGTCCTAGGTTAAGGGTACTTCCAACATGAGGTAAAGCCTAGGTTTTTCACTTGTTCAAATTGCCAGAAAATAAAGAGACTGAGAGGAAACAATGCTTTGCAACACAGCTTGACTGTGGTCATTATCCAAATAGTTATATTCACATATTCAATTTCATAATACTTTTTGCATGTCAAGCACTTTGAATAGACTTAATATCATATATATATATATATATATTTTTTTTTTATTTCAGTTGACAATAGACTTTAATGGTGCTGAGAATAGAACCCAGTGCCTCAAGCCTGCAAGGCAAGCTCTCTACCACTAAGCCACAACCCCAGTCCCAGTGAAGTATATATTTCTGGTAAAAAAAATTCTTATAAGAATAAATACATTTAAAGTTGTGCAAATTTCTTGCATTGGTTTTAAAAATTATATGACATCCCCAGATTCCCTCAAGGATTCCTCTTGTGAGTACAATTACCTTTGATTGCTCCCAAAATTTTTGATCTGATTTTCAATGTTCTTCTCATCATATTTGATTCCTAAAATGCCAAAGCAAAACATTATAAATTTCTAGGAGCTAGAAATGCTTTTCCAAATTCATGGTGCATTTTATGCTACAATAATTCACCAACTGATTGTCTTTTCATGTTCTACATAAATAAAAAAAAAATAAACACAAATTCTCCAATTAAATAAATACACAAATTATTACCTATAGATTCCAGGTTTCTGAGGACTTCCAGCATCACATCTCTGTAAAGGTTCTTCTGGGAAGCATCCAGCAAATCCCACTCCTCCTGGGTGAAGTTCACAGCCACATCCTCAAAGGTCACTGAGATCTAAAATATCCCACAAATGTGTAGTGGAGGACAGGAGAGATTTGACAGCATGAGAAATCTATACTCAACATGCATGATGATCCCATCATTCCCTGGCCTCTCGATTAATTCCACGATTTGGTCATTGAAATCTCCAGTGCATTTAATTCTTCACAGCCACTCCAACAATAGATTTGGGCCCCACAGAAGGTAAATAGTAGAGTGTTGTACACCCTTCCTTTGGTGAGTTCACAGGAAGTAAGAGGGGCTCCCGGGTCACCCTGATCTTATTTGTTGATTGCATCTCTATCACCTTCTTACCAACATCCTGTGCAGTAGAGAGCTAATATTACCACCCTCCTTATTACTTACCCTTAGAAAAGAAAGCTGACTGAGTAGGAAATTGCTGGAATCACAAAACTCAGCATTTGAGAGAACCTGACAACCACAGTGGCTCACTGGGCCTACACAGTTAATATAGACAACATGGTATTTACTGATCTCCTGTTTCCTTCTGAAAGTCTATTGTTCCATCCTTCAAGAAATGCCTAGAATCAACCCCAACCCACACCCTCCAAGTATGGAGTCACTAAAGAGTTTCCCTCATAGTCAACAGACAATCTTCCACACAGGTTGTCACAATGTGTTCACTGGGGACTCAGTCAACTTGGGTGATTACACTGAGGACAACTAGAAGTTTGCAGGTGCTTTACTCCAGAACAAATTTACACAATTAGTGATCAAGCACAATGATTAATAAACACAACAATATAATAATTTCTGGTGGTTAATGTCAAAGCAGAATGGGGTGTGTGGAAAGATGGCATGTGTCTCAGAAAGAACTCCATGACCCCAAGATGTTATCTTGTCCAAACAAAAGCCTTACAAAATTATATCGGTTTGAAAAATAGTTTTCTTAACAGCAGAAAATCCTTTCCTAAACCTCATGGCAACCATGAATGTCCAATGATTCTCAAACTCTTCTGAACAGCAGATGTCTCACTCAGATCATGTACAGTCATTAGACACACACCACCGTTCTGCTCAAGGACACTTTGATCAAGATAGGCCACATGTACAATGGTGGTCTGTCATGAAAGACATTCCTCATTCCTGTAGCACAGCTGGTGCAAAGAAACCTCAGGCACAAGCACTTCCCGGGTGTGTTAAAGCAGCAGGTTTGCAGCCCAGAATCCTGAACTATCCCATGCTGACTGCTTGTGAAACAGGCCACTCCATGTGGGTCTCTAAGCAGGCTATGATTTCTGCACAGTGTGGAACAGCCAAAATGACCACCTACCAGAACACGACCCTGCCACTCACAAAGAACCATGCATAGGACATAAGACACATGACACTTGAAGCAGGACAGTATCAACAGAGGTTAATAGGAGCCTGAGAGAAAGCCTTTAGTGGGCTGTCCTTCGTTGCATGGAACAAGTATGAGTGACAGCAGGTGTCTTGGAGACTAATCACAATGATGGTCCAGGCAAACTGAAATCTAAGTGGCAAAGGGTACTTCATCCCGCTATTCTGCAGACAAATATTATTTATTATACATTTAACTGTGAAAGACTAAAACACATTTCAAAAATTTTAAAAAATATATATAATTACTACCCCCCTCCCAGAAAAAAGAAAGTCAAGGCTCTGACATCTCAAACAGGCTTCTATGAGACATTTAAGACCTGCCACCAATTTTCTACTGTTATTTCCAGACAACAGAAGTTGAGTTAAAACTTCCTAATTCTTTCTTTTTATATTTATTTTTTTTCTTGCAGTTGAACAAAATAGCTTTATCCTATTTATTTATGTGGTGCTGAGGATTGAACCCAGGACCTTGCACATGCTAGGCAAGTTCTCGTCAACTGAGCCACAACCCCAACCCACCTTCTAATTCTTTTTCTGGCATATTTTACCATATTATCAAAATTAAATAGATAAAGAAAAGTATTAAATAGAAAAGAAAACTATGAAAGACTCTCATGATCATGAATGCAAAATTCGTCAAACAATACTTTACAGAATCCAAAAATAAATAAAAACAATTATAAACACAGTCAAGAGGAAATTATTACAGCTCTGTGAGACTGATGCCAAATTTAAAACTCAGTTAACATTTTCCAGGGACCAGCATACTGCTGTGGGAAGTCAAGCCCAGTGGCCCAGATCCACTCACACCAGCCTCTGCAGGGCCCAGGAACACAGCACACACGCAAGGCTGATTAAAAAACCAATTAACATTATCCATCACAACAAAAAGCTAAATAGGGCTGGGGATGTGGCTCAACTGGTAGCGCGCTCGCCTGGCATGCGTGCGGCCCGGGTTCGATCCTCAGCACCACATACCAACAAAGATGTTGTGTCCGCCGAAAACTGAAAAATAAATATTAAAAATTCTCTCTCTCTCTCTCTCTCTCTCTCTCTCTCTCCTCTCTCACTCTCTCTTTTAAAAAAAAGCTAAATAGGGCTGGGGATGTGGCTCAAGTGGTAGCGCGCTCGCCTGGCATGCGTGCGGCCCGGGTTCAATCCTCAGCACCACATACCAACAAAGATGTTGTGACCACCAAATACTAAAAAATAAATATTAAAAGTTCTCCCTCTCTCTCTCTCTCTCTCTCTCTCTCCTCTCACTCTCTTTAAAAAAAATAAAAAAAATTAAAAAAAGCTAAATAATAAATATTGATTATATCAATAGTTAAATAATCAAGAATAATGAAAAAACACTCAAGCTCAAAAAAAAAAAAAACAATGTCTTCATAGAGAAGACAGCATGATCCTCTATGCTACTGGAATCCACTGAAGAATCATGAAAAACAATGATGTGACATCAGTGTTGTCATGTTAATAAACAGGACAATTATTGTACTATTGACAGCAGGAAGCTGGGCATGGAGGCCATGCCTGTGGTCCTTGACAATCAGGGGGCCAAGGCAGGATGATCCCAGGTTTGAGTCCAGCCTGGGCAATTTAGCAAGACTCTGTTTCTAAACAAAAAATTAAAACTTTTGGGAATGTAGCTCAATGGTAGAGCAGCCCTGAGGCCAACACCCAGCACCAAAATGAAAAGAAAAACAAACACGCACCACTTATACAGAACCAATAAAAGAGAAATACTCATATATATAAATCTAACAAAAATCTGTATGACAAAAACTGCTAACTTCTAATAAAAATATCAGAGACATGGAAAATATTTGGAGATACTTTTATGTTCACAGATGGGAAGCCTCAGTTACCATCAATTCTTACCAATTTTATTTATGGATTCAATATAATCCCAATAAAAAAATATTTTAAATCATGTTTTCAGTAACAAAAGATCCAGAACAACCAACACAGTAATGAACTCTCAGTTCACAGGATGAACACTACCTGAGGTTAACAACTACTAAAAATCTACAATCATCAAGACACAGTGGTATTTGGCACAGGATAAAAATATTCCACTATATTTGACAAAGGAGCAATGGAAAATATACTTTCCTGGACAATGTTGCCAAAGCACTGGACATGAATTAACATGTAGAGAAAGAAAACATTCCCATTTCACAAATGTCACAGAGCTCTCAGTGGAGCCTCAGTCTCCAAGTGGGGCACACAGCTGGGGCTGCAGCTCTAGCAAAGCACCTGCCTGGCACTTAGGAGTCCCAGGGTTCACTTGTCGGCACGAAAAAATTGCCTATACATTGTAGTACCTAATGCAAAACTCCAAACTTCACTAAAATAACAAAGAAGTACTTACAGAGAAATCTGGGCTGGCATGACAGCTTCATATGCAACATCAAACACATGATCTGTGAGTGAAAAACTTGTAAATAGAACTTGATCAAAATGAAGTTTGCGTTTTTCAAAAGATGTACTTGAGAAAATGAGAAGACATGCTGGAGAACTGGACAAAATGTCACAACACATAGTGACACTGGGTTGGTATACAACATACATGAAGAATACTCAGTAAAAAAATAAGCAACCAACTTGGAAGTGGGAAAAAGATTTGGAAAGACACTCATCAATAAATAGGCACAGTTAACACATGTGTGAGAAGATGTTCACGTGCATATGATTAGGAAACTTCAAAATGAACAATGAGGTGCCACCAGATACTCAACTGGAGGGGTGAAATGCCAAACACTAAAAGCTCCAAAAGACAGTGAAAACATGAATCAGCAAGCACCCTTCCCTTGCTCGTGTGAATGGAGGGAAGAACACTCTCTCTGGAAGACAGTCGCACTCTTACAAAATAAAGATGGTGCACTCTACAATTAATTCGCCACACTCCCAGGTGTCTCTGCAAATGAGGTGAAAATCATGTGCACAGAAAACTTCTCAGCAGTGACTACAGCAGCCATGTCCAGAACTGCCCAAAGCTAGAAGCAAGGAAGATGCACCTTTCAATGCTGAATGGACAAGCTGCAGTTTAACCAACCAAAGAACGTCACCCAGAAAATGAGGTCTGCAGCCTGGAAAGATACAGCACCCTTAAAGACAGACTGGTAAGTGAGAGAATCCAGTTTTAAATGGCCAAGTGAAGTAAGATTCCAAGTCAAGAACATTCTGGAAAAGACAACATTATTGATGCACTGAAACTCTTCTGTATGACATTATTATGTAGAGTATGGGACACACATAATCACACCACACAGAGAAGGAACCCCAAGATAAAGGATGGATTTCACCTGATGATAAGGTGTTGCTTCATCCACTCTCTTAATAAAATGTAGGACACTGATTCAGTAACTAACAAGCATCCAACATCAATGCAAAATGTTGAGAACAGTGTGGAGAAAGGGTGTTTGATAATGTGTAATGGCTCATTTGAATTGTCAACAGCATTGGATTAAGAGATACCTGTGATTAAGAGCCCTCTGGGTGTGTCCATGAGGGTGTGTCTACAAATGATCGGCATGTGGAACAGAGAACCAAACTAGAGAACCTCCTTAGGTATAGGCAGCACCATCCAATAGGACGGTGTCTTAGGTGGAACAAAAGTTGGAAGAAGAAGGAAGCAGCAGCAGAGAAAGGCCTTTCTTCTCCAATGGCTGCTGCAATGGCCTGAGGATATCAGACTCTGCCTTCTTCACTCTCCCAAAGTGGACTCTGCCTGTGATTCTCCAGGGAGTTTCCAGAACCTTTGGTCTGGACTAGGGCAGCACCACTGATCCCTCTTTTTCTGAGGCTTCAGCCTCTTGGACTCTGCAGCTACTACTTCTCATGCTCTCCAGCTGCAGATGGTCACTGTGGACATCCAGCTTCAGGTCAAGTAGGCCAATCTAATAAGTCCCCTTTTGTAATCACACTTCGTGTTGGTGCTGTTCCTCTAGAGAACATTGACTAACAAACTATAAGACTAAAATGGCTCTGAAAAACAGAATTGATTTAATAAGGAAGTGAATGAACTACCATGCCATAAACTTTAACAAATATAAACATAAGAAACAATATTACATAATGAATACCTTTCCCAAATAATAATGCAAAAAATAAAGCAAAGAAGAAAAGTCGTAGTTACAAATTTCAAAACTATGGACAAAAGCAAGGAAACTGATTTTCAATACTATTTCCATCTGGAAAGAAACTGGATGATAAATCTTTTTTAAAAAATATATATTTAGGGGCTGGGGATGTGGCTCAAGCGGTAGCGCGCTTGCCTGGCATGCGTGCGGCCCGGGTTCGATCCTCAGCACCACATACCAACAAAGATGTTGTGTCCGCCGAGAACTAAAAAATAAATATTAAAAAAATTCTCTCTCTCTCTCTCTCTCCCTCCTCTCTCACTCTCTCTTTAAAAAAAAAAATATATATATATATATATATATTTATTCTTTAGTTCTAGGTGGGCACAATTCCTTTATTTAATATTTATGTGGTGCTGAGGATCGAACTCAAGGCCTCACGCATGCTAGGTGAGGGCTTTTTCTCTGAGCCACAATCCCAACCCCTGGATGATAAATCTTTAAAAGGTATTCCAACTGCTGGTGCGGTGGTGTGCACCTGTAATTTCAGCCACTAGGGAGGTCAAGGCATGGAACTGGCAAGTTGGAGGCTCTATCAGCAATTTAGCAAGACATCCAGAAATTTTGTAAAACTTGGTTTTCAACAATAAATGGGGGGACTGGGATTGAAGCTGAGTGGCAGAGCTACAGTATGAGGCACTGGGTATGATCCTTAGCACCACAGACAAATTAACAAAAATAAGGTATTCTGCCCCTCTACAACTATACAAAATAAAAATAAAAATAAATAGGTACATAATAAATAGGAAAGGCTGAGGACGTGCTCAGTGGTCAAGTGCCTCTAGGTTTGTTACCCGGTAAAACACCTGCCCACCTCCAAAATGCTGCTCACACATTGAAATTCATTTTATTTTATTTTTTTGAGGACAACATAAGCTGAGCAAGTCCCTGGCTTCAATCACAGCACTCTATACATCAGCAAATAAGTAAACCCCAGTCTACAATATTAATTTTCTTGGGGTGGAGAGTAGCTCAGTAGTAAGAACTTGATAGCCCTCGGTTCAATCCTCAACAGTCCATGTACATACACACACACACACACATAAAAAAAAAAAAAAACGCTGAAAATATATGTAATGAGTGATACAAAAGATTATAATACAAAAGATACACAATGAGAGGCAACAAAAATCAATGAAAAGACAACACACTTTCTTACAAAGGAGACTGAACATTCCCATGATCTACACTCTGAACAAACAAAGAGCATTTCAGTAAATTATGTGAAATTCAGGGCATGGATTATTGTGTTTTTGGGGGTGAACTTAGAAAAACTACATCTAAAATGAAAATAGCACACTGTATCTAAGACCAGTGAAAATACTGTACAGGACAGAGAGAGTAGAGAGAGCATTTATGTTACTCCCAAGTTTCATGAACTAAAAGGCCAGCTCCCATATGGGTGGCCCTAGAAGGAGGTAATTAGGAGGGAACAGGAATCAGGTGACATGGTGGGAGTGCTTGTGAGAATATCAGCACCCTTACTTAGACATATATATCTCCCTTTTCAGAAAAGAGGTGTCATTTATTATTTCACAGATAAAGTATTCAGTGATTAAATGATCACAGTTGGGTATTTTAGGTATTGCCAAAATTGTCCGTAAAACTTCCAATGAAGATGGGTGTGATGGTGCACACCTGAAACCCCAGTGGTTCAGGGGTCAGAGGCCCAAGGTGATGTAGCAAGACCCTGACTCAAAAGGAAGAATCTAAAAGGGGCCAGGGATGTGGCTCAGTGGCTAAGCACCTCTGGGTTCCATTCCTGATACCAAAAACCACACAGCTAACATGAACCTGCCAAATCCAGACAACAACAGCAACAACAAACTGTCATTCCTGTCAAATTCATGAGCTTGTCAACGACTGTAACTAATTTACATAAAATCAAATTCATAAGTTTATCCACCACAATTTTTGTAGAAATGGATTCATTTCCTGCAGCAATAATGGTAGACAGAGTTTCTCTGTATCTTAAGTGGCATTCTGGAATCTAGGAAATGGATTTCAATTGGAAATCATTGAAAAGACAGGATCAAATCTCACCAATTTTCTATGCATACTCAGGGGTAGCAAAAGATAAATTAGATGTTATTTTTTGTTTGTTTTTCTGTTTTTTCTTTCTTTCTTTTTTTTTTTTTTTTTTTTTGGTATAAGGTCAGAGATTTGACCCAGAGGAACTTTACTGATGAGTCACATCCCCAGACATAAGGCCTGGCTAAGTCGCTAAGGCTGTCCTCAAGTTTCCAATCTTCCTGCCTCAGCCTCTGGAAAAGCAAGGATCACAGGTGTGCACCACTGCACCTGGCTTTAGTTGTTTTAACAATGGAAATGTTATTAGACTTTTTAAAATCCACTTCTGTCTTGCCTATTTAATAATAGTCCTTCGATTTGGCTCTGAAAAAATAAACCTGGGCCTCAAAAAAGTGAGCAGATCATTTCAAAGTGATACACAGAAAGATTTGGTGCTGAGGGAGCACACATGTATCAGGCTCAAAGGGCAGGGAAGGTCCCTGACAGCTGGGACATGACCCCTCCTGGTCTTGCTCCCTGAAAGCCTCTAGGATCACCCTCCCAGGGACCTGGACCATGACTCCAGTCTAGGAGGCTTTTCAGGTTTGCACAGCTCTGCACTGGGGTGGGTGGTCCTTACGCTCTGGGAGAGGTTTCGCTCCTTCACACTGTGAAACTACAAGGGCAGGAATCACTGGTGACCTGGACCCTCAGCACCAGCATCCACAGGCTGACTGGCCACCTCTCTCCAAGGAATGGGAACAGCTTGGGAAAAACAAGGTCCCAAGGAAGTAGCTGTCTAGATGAGGCCTGTTCCAGGAGATTCCTCAGCCCAGAGCCCCCAGCGGCTTCCGTGAGAGGCTGCACCCCACACCTCAGGCTGTCCTCTTGGAGGAGCTGACCCAGGGCCTGAAGTTCTGTTCACCCTGCAGGGACCAGGGCAGCTGTGGGCTCCTTGTGGCAGCTCCAGGAGAGGACAGTGGCTGAGGACATAGGACCCTGTGAGGCATCCAAAGGGAACCTCTGCCCAAGAAATCTGACATGGTGTCTACACCTAAGGAAGATAAAAGGAGAAGCACAAGATTTTTACAGCTGTGAACTCACGTTCTCTATACAGTTGCATCTACATCAAAGAACCTTCAGAGTACTTGACTTGGCTAACCAGACCACTATGAGGTTGGAAAGGCAGGGCTCTGTATGGAGAGCAAAAATTATCTTGGGCTATCTTAAGTCCTTTCATAGCCAATTATCTTAATTTCTGTATCAGACCACAATTCTCAAAACTATTAAATTTCTCAGAATATATCCCTACCCTTACCAGACATCTAGTCCCAACATCTACCAAAGTAAGAATATAATAACTACAGACAGAAGAAATTTCTTTTTTCCTCCTTCGTTTCTTTCTTTTTCTGTAGCCCATGATCTGATGATCCTACCAATGCAATTGGTTAATGTAGTGATACACAGTTTCTTTTATAAAAGTTCATGTAGGACAGGGGCAATGCCACACAAGTATAATCCCAGTAGCTTGAAAGGATAAGGTAGGAGGATTGCTAAATTCAAAGTCAGCCTCAGCAATTTAGTGAGGCCAGAAGGAAATTGATGAGATCATGTCTCAAAATACAATCTAAAAAGGACTGATCATGGCTCAGTGATAAAGTGCCCCCAGGTTCAATCCTTGTCATTCAGGGTGGGACACATACATCATTTAGGGTCTCTTGAATCCATGTTCCTGAGTATGGTCATTAGTATTTGGATCAAAATGAACTACTTTTCATTGCTGGGATTGCCAGTGCCTTTAATGTCAATAGCTTGAGAAACTGAAGCAGGAGGGTCAGGACTTACAAGCCAGGATGGGAAACATAGCCAGACCCCATCTGAAAATTAAATTTAAAGAGTTGGGGATGAAGAACAGAAGAATGAATCAAACACTATTATCCTGTGTGCATATATGACTACAGGAATGCTGTGAATGCACATCAAGTACAACCAGAAAAAGGAGCAGTTACACTCTATTTATGTGTACTGTGTCAAAATGCATTATAATGCCATATATAACTAATAAAAACAAATTTAAGTAAATAACATATGTCAAAGTAAGGAGGGGGGCCGGGTACATAGCCCAAGATTCAATATTCCTAGGTTCTATGTACAAATGCCTGTTTTCCTTTTAAAGTACTTATTTTGACCAAACACAGGGAACTGTTAAGTGATTATTCTTTCCCCTCAAGTATAATATTCATAAATAGAAAACAAATGCTTTCAAAAATGTTCTTCTTACCAGGGACAGTGGTTCGGGCCTTGTTAGAATGGCCTTAGTTCTGAGCCTCAGCAACTCCATTTTAAAAGACCTGCAGTTTCACCAGGCACTTCCACAGACCCTCCAGTAAGGCCTCAAACAAGTTCCTTCCGCTCATCCTGATAAAGAGAGTGAAGCCTCTGGCAATCTGTCCTTCCCTGATAAAAGGGAAAGGAAGAAGATCAGGGTGGAGACCACCAGACTAGAGTTTCTGACCCAGGGTAAATGATGTCACTGAGAAATAGGGTGGTAGCTGATAAGGATTCAAGGGGGGTCAAAAGACCCCAAATTTAGTATAAATGATAGAGCTGATGAACAGGAATTCAGCCAGCAGAAACAAGGATGCACTTAAGCTGGAGAACCTGATGAGGATCTGACATCCCATCACTTGGAATCTTTCCTGAGTCTCACTACTCTCAAACTCTACTGCCTCCTCTGCACCTTGGTGAGAGCTGCAACTCCTCCCTAGACCCCCTCCTCAACTGGTCTCTGTTCCACACCAGGAAAAGCCTGCCTTGGTTACAGACCTGCTCACCAAGGTCTGAGTGAGTGTGCACCTGCTGGACTCAAAGCCTAAGACATAAAACCTTTGAACTTAGCATGCAGAGGGAATGTCTCCATTAGTTTCTCATGATTAAGTGTATTTCCCAGTGCTTAGAATGAATCTAGAATTGTTTGCTGTGAATTAATTAACCTAGAATTGTTTGCTGTGAATTGCTTATATGTATGGCAATGCCTAGCATTAAGGATTGTTGTTTTCTTGATTAAGAACCTATACAATTAAACTGTATTGAGTAATTTGGGTGAATAAAGCATTGAAAGGGACAGAAGTGTGTGGACATTCTTTATTTTTCCCCTTGACTGCATAAGTCACAGTTTTGCCCCCTCCAGACAGCCCTGTAATCCCAGGAACTTTGGAGGCTGAAGCAGAAGTGAAGCCAGATTTTCAGAGAGGTAGTTAGGTAAATTGGGTGTAATATTGTGGAAGATAAATAAAACAGAGGCCATTAGAGAGAGAGAATGGAGTCCTAGAAACCAGAGCAGCAATTGAAATGTTAATGTCCCCAAGGCAGGAATCCATTCTAAGGAACTGTTAATGCTAATCCAAAAGCCACCCCAGGCCCTTCCTGCCCAGATTACTCCTCCAGCCCACCAATCTGCCACCTTTTGGACCTTCCCACCTGCATTCAATCACTGCAACATAATGGGAAACAAAGTGTGGGAAAGCGGAAAGGAGACTCTAGCTATAGAAGATGGAAGACCACCCCCTTAGAGGGATTCCACCTCTTGGGTCCCCTTCTTCCTGCGGGGAGAAGTCTTTTCTGCTGTCCTTTAATAAACCTTCTACTTTCCACTCCACACTTGCCTCAGCGTGCTCCTCTGGTGTTCTACTTCAGCATTCGGGGAAGCAAGGACTCGTCACCGGTAAACAGCGGTAACAGAAGGATCACAGGTTGGAGACCAGCTTCCACACCCAGTGGGTGCAGATCTCAAAATTCAGTAAAAGTGGAGGCTGGGGGTGTGGCTGATAAAGCTCCCCTGGCTTCAAACAAATAATCTGAAAGGGGCTGGGAATGTGGCTCAGTGGTTAAGCACCTCTGGATTGCATTCCTGATACCAAAAAACCACACAGTTAACAGGAACTTGTCAAGTCCAGACAACAGCAGCAACAAACAGTCATCCCCTGTCAAATTCTCCACCTTGTAAAGGACAGAAACTGATGTTTTCAAGAAATAACATTCATAAATTTATACATCACTATTTTTGAGGAAATCGGTTCATATTCTGCAGCAACAATGCAAAACAGAGTTTCTCTCTATCCTGAGTGGCATTTGGAATCTAGGACCCGGATTTCAGACAAAATTGAATCTCACAAACTTTCTATACATACTTAGGATGAACTTAAGAAAAACTACAGGGGTAGCAAAAGGTAAATTAGTTTTTTGTTGTTGTTGTTGTTATGGTACCAGGGAATAAACCCAGAGTCATTTTTATCACTGAGCCACTTTCCAGCCGTTTTTATATTGCATTTTGAGACACAGTCTCCTCAAGTTGCATAAGGCCCAGCTAAGTTGCTAATGCTGTCCTGAAATTTGCAATCTTCCTGTCTCATCCTCTGGAGCTGCAAGGATCAAGGGGTGCACCACGGCACCTGGCTGTAAATCAGGATTTTTAACAACGGAAATGTAACTAGACTTTTTTAATCCACTTCTTTCAAAAGTGGTATTCTTGCCAGGGACAGTGGGAAGGGGTCTTGGGAAGTTGAAGAAGGAGGATCACAAGGTGGACGCCAGCTTCCACAACAACTGGGAGGACAGCTCAAAATTAAATAAAAAGGGAGGCTGGGGATGTGGCTGATAAAGCTCCCCGGGTTTGGATCCCCGATTAAAAAGAAAAGAACTAATCTCTCCGATATTTCACTAGATGAAAAGTGACAATGAGCGGACGGTGTCCATTTGGACCCAGTGGGAAGAAGGAACGTCTGGCCGAGCTGTGAGGTGGAGGGAAGGTGGCTTTTAGAGGCAGGAGGCGCCTGCAATTTGGGGGACCTACAGCAGCCTCCGGAGGAGCTCCCCTGGGAGAAGGAGGGTGCATTTGTGGCCCTGCTTCCTCCACGTTGGGAAGAGTGGGTCGGGCCACCAGTAGGGAGCAAAGGGGACACCGGGGACCTGAGCCGCCCTTCCAAACCCAGGGAACCGGGGGACAGGGCCCAGGGCCACCCGCCAGCGCGGACTCCTCCACCCTCTGCAGCTCACCCGCTTGCCAGGCCCCGAGGCAGGTGCTGACCCCGCGCCTTCAGCCCTGGTCGCAAACTCACCATTTTTGGCTTCCGTGGTGAACCGGGGTCCTCTGAGGAACCGCCCATCACCCAAGATCGCGGGGTTCACAGGGAACGAGAGTCACGGGTTTCCCTGACCAGAGAACTCAGGCGCCAGAGAAGCTGCAGCCCAGTTGCTGAGGAAGAAAAGCCCTCTGCGCACTGATTGGACAGTTCCTCTAAGGTCCCTGATGGATGGCCTCCAGGCCCGCCTCTGCATCGTGACTGACAGCTAACGTCGTCCAATCACTGGCTGAAATTGGGTTAGTGACAGATTCTTGGCCCCAGCCCTTTTCAGGCGGAGCTTCCCGGCTGCGCTGGGAACTAATCCAGGTGGGAAGCCTTGGCTTAGCCTCTGGTACAGAGGTGACATGTGGCTCTGCTATATGTGTGCAACAGCCATAGAGTGCTTTCCGAGCATGGCGAGGCCCTGGGTTTAACCTCAACACAAAAACAAACCATAGAGGGCTGGGGATGTGGCTCAAGCGGTAGTGCGCTCGCCTGGCATGCGTGCGGCCCGGGTTCGATCCTCAGTACCACATACCAACAAGAATGTTGTGTCCGCAGAGAACTAAAAAGATAAATAAATATCAAAAATTATCTCTCTCTCTCTCCTCTCTCACTCAAACAAACAAACAAAAAAAAAACACATAGCTTCTCAGGGAGGCTGAGGCTGGAGGAGCCCAAGGTCAGTGAGACCTTCTCTTAAAATAAAATGAAAAGGGTGGGATGTAGCTCAGAGGTCCAGGTCAAGCCCCACTGGGTTTATTCCCCAGTACCTCAAAGAAAAAGAAAGAACTATATTACATATATATTGTTTTTTTCAGCTGATGCGACCTCAAGCAACTTAGAAAGACACAGTCTCCACATTTTTGAAACACTATTTAAAGACATCATATGTATGACCCATACACAATAGCTAAAAATGAGAACAATTTGAAAACTATTTTAGTAATTCTCATCACCTCCTGGCCTCTGTGGCTCTGAGGAGGCAGCCTGAGCGATGAAAGGAAGCAATTGGGGTTGGCTCTGATGCTCAGGTTCCATCCCCAGCAGAGAGCGTGGGCGAGGAAGAAGGCAATCCTCTAGGGCAGCAATGTGCGGTGGAAATAAAATGGGTGCCTTGTGCTTAGTGTAGATGTTCTACATCGACTGTTAGGAAGTCTTATGCAGAGACGTGACTCTGGGGATCCCACAGGTCTGGTCAGGTGTTTGCCCCAATATCAAATAGAAAAGGTCATGATGCAAAGCAGGAAAGGAACTTTGACCAGTGCAGCTAACACCAGGAAGACAAGGATACCCTGTCCTTATGCTGTCTTCAGGTGCTGACAAGGACTTTGAGGTTTTATAGAAGGACAATCATAGGCATGTAAAGAAAGGGAAAAGTGTATGTAGGATTCAGTATTATCTGTAGGACTTAGGCTTCAGGCATCTGTGGGTCTCATGTCTGTGAGCTCACACTCACATGTCCCTCTACTGCACAGACTGACCTCATTTTGTCTCTCAGGAGGAAGTCTCCCTCCAGTGTATTCTTTCCATGTCAAGGTTTCGGATGCACCAACATTTTCAAGAAAAGCCACAAGCCTATCTGCATCCTGCCTAGGAAGCATCATGGGAAATTCATAGAGAGCACCAGATGTGGTGCTGTATTGGTATGTAAGTCATCCAACGCACATTTCTGAAAAGGAGCTAAAAGCAATCATTGAAACTGCTGCTTCAAGAAACCAGAGAAAGAAGAGCAAGGTGAACCTAAATTACCCACAGGAAGGTAACAGTATTGGGCACCACGGAGCTGGCACCAGGTAGATAGATGGGCCCATCAATGGACTGTGGCTTGACTTAGGTCGCTAAGGGGCGGCGCTGAGGCCCTAATGTTGGAGGAACAGAGAGTGTGTGTGGGGGGGAGAGGGCCCTGCAGCCAGACAGCAGTGGCTTAGGCTGTTCCTGGGGACTCACCAGATGCTGAGGGCCATTGCCAAGTAGGAATGAGGCATCGATATTTCCTTGCCAGCGTACCCCATGTTAAATGGACTTGCCTTGGAAATTTGCTGTGACCTTGCATGTGTGTTTGAGAAAGGTGACCCTGCTCAATGACCAGGGTGGATCCAGGATTAGGGTGTATCCTGCAGTTTGAGGAAGTATCCCGCTCCTTGGGTTAAGGGCGTTCCCAGTTTAAGACCTTGGGTTTTAGGGAAGTTCGACGTTGAGGATTATTGCTGCTGGAAATAGGGCGTTCCTGCTACCTGAGCTCCCTTTGAGTTATCTTGAGATTCAGAGAGCATTTTGGGAAGAAAGCCTCGTGGAGTAGGTGAATTGGGTGGCAGCAGAACTGGGATTGCCCCAGAGCATGTGTGGAGGCCGGTGTGAGTTCAGGAATAAAGAATTGCTGTTTGAATCTGCAAGCTGTGGTGGCTCGTGATTCTGTGCCCAGCCAAGACATGGGCAACCAGCAACATCAGAGATGGGGCACAAGGAATGTCTGGGGCGCTTAAGCAGGGCCCTGGTGGGGACAGTGTGGTTTTCAGGGAGTGAGTGGGCATGAGGGCTGTCTGCAGAGGGGACCAGACAGGAGTCTCAGCGGGGGGGGGGGTGTTAGGGCCATGTTGGGGGAGGGGCAGGGTTGTGTGTGACATTACTGAGTGTGACAGGCCATAGTTTAGGGAGGGGACTCAAGCCCATGGTTGGGGAGACACTGAGGGGTTCAATTTCATAGGGCAGACAGGAGCATTGGGCTGCCTGTGTTAAAAAATGTGCGTGTGGCGGGTCACGGCCGTGTTAGGGTGGCGTTCCTTATAGAGATTGTGGGACTTGGCCATGGGGAGAAATGGCAGGGGCAGAGCGGGTCTTAGTGGGGGGACACTCCAGCGCATTTGTGTCGACCTGGTGTGGGGGGACTCAGGCCGTGAGTGGGCAGGGTGAGGGTCTTGGAGGGGTTCGGAGGTCCGAGGGTCTCAGCGTGGGGAGGCGAGTCTCCGAGGCCCTGGGGGTGGGGCGTGTCACCCCACTCGATCCGGGAGCGGCCCCCGCAGGCGTCGCGGGCGCGTTTTCCGCGGCTCGACCCTGGCCCCCCTCCTGCTCGGCCTGCACCCCCTCCTCCTTCTCGGCCCCCCACCTCCCTCTGCGCCCCACCCCAGCGCTGCTCTCTGCGCCCGGGACTGGGTTTCGGCGACTCGCCGTCTCCCGGCACCGCCTCCTCCTGCCCAGGGTCTCGTCCCCTCCCCAGACCTGAGTGGCTCCGCACCACGGAGTCCCGCACCTGGCGGTGGCGGAGGCACGTCCCTAAGGGCCGGGAGCGCCTCTCTGCCTAGTGGATCCCGAGCTTGTGCGCCTGCGCCAGGGCAGGACGCAGACCCGGCCGCGCTGGCGTCTCCGCCCCCATCCCACCCCCGGGCTCCTGGGCGCGCGCCTGGGCCCCGGGCTTAATCCGATTAATTTCCGAACTCTGGGCCTGGGAGGTGGGGACGGGAAATTGGTTCTCCTGGGTCCCCGCCGCCCGGGGAAGCTGGGGTTTCTGGAGCTGTTTAATCCGGTTGGGGCCTGAGCACCGTGAGCCCCCAGGCAGCCAGGGCGGCGCAGGGACCCCATTTCTTATTCTCAGCCAGGGTCTTGGGACAGCCCCACCCCCCTCACAGGATCCGTGCGAGTTCAGCTCCACCAGGCTTGGCGTTTGGGCTCTGTAGGGTGCTGACTCCCTGCTCCATGGTTGCACTCAGGACCTTAACCAAGGGGTCTTCTTACTGGGTACCTCCTTGATGGTGCTCTTGGCCGGACCCTGCTTCTTCCCCTCCGACAGATAATCTTTTTTCACTTTTCCAAATCGGTTCTGTATTTTTACCAAACCAAATCAGAGCCTCTGAAAGATCTGGGCTGCCCCAAATCCTTGGGGTGCATGGGGTGTTTGTTGAAAATAGAGGCAGGAGGTTCACCCCCCTCAATTCAGAAATGAAATCCGCAGAGGGTGCTGGAGGTGGAGAAAAGGTCTTTTTTTTTTAATATATTTATTTATGTTTTAGTTGTAGTTGGACACAGTATCTTTATTATGTGTTTATGTGGTGCTGAGGAGAGTGCTCTACCACTGAGCCACAACCCCAGCCCAAGGTCTTTGTTTTTAATTTGCAAATTTAAAATATTTGCATATTCATGTGCGCCCAGACTTACAGATGGGGTTATATCCAGAAATCCCCAAATACAGTACATGAGGAATGAATTTGCCAAATCTCACCTGTGAACATCCTAGATTAGCAGCCCAAAAGGTTTTATGGATTGTTTCCTCTTAATTTTTATTTTTGTTTTTTGGTACTGGAGATTGAACCTAGTGTACTTAACCACTGAGCCATATCCCCAGCCTTTTTTTTTTTTTTTTTTTTTTTAAAGAGAGAGTGAGAGAGGGGGGAGAGAGAGAGAGATAGAGAGAGAATTTTTAATACTTATTTTTTAGTTCTCAGCGGACACAACATCTTTGTTGGTATGTGGTGCTGAGGATCGAACCCGGGCCGCACGCATGCCAGGCGAGCGCGCTACCGCTTGAGCCACATCCCCAGCCCACCAGCCTTTTTTTATATTTCACAGAGATACAAAGATCTTGCTGAGTTGCTTCGGGCCTCACTAAGTTGCTGAGACTGGCCTCCAAATTGCAACCCTCCTTCCTCAGCCTCCCAAGCAGCTGGGATTACAGGTGTGCACCACCAGGGCAGAAAAGACTATGTTCATTGAGGAGACCTTGGGTTCTGAGAGCAGAGATCTCTAAGAACCACAGAAAGTAAGTATGTTGGGTGCTGTTAGGCAGATATCAAACTTACTGAGCATAATCTTGGGTTACAAATGCTCTAGGGCCAGAGAGAGCTGGAGAGGTATTTGAAGGAGGTTGCTCAGATAGGAGAAGGTGAGAAAGTTCAATACAGCACATAACAGAGATTATTATTATATAATAACAGTTTATATATAATAAAATCATAAAGTAATAAAACATAAGCTCTACATTATGATTTCCATCCTATTTTAATGCACAATGTCAAAAATGTTGAAGTCAGGTGTAGTGGTGCACATTGATAATTCTAGTGACTCCAGAGGCTGAGGAAAGAGGATTACAACTTGGGGGTCGGCCTCAGCAACTTAGCAAGGCCCTAAACAACTTAGCATCTGCCTGGATATAAAATGTCAAAAAAAGGTTGGGTATGCAGTTCAGTGCTAAAGCACCCCGGGTTCAATCCCTGGTAGTAGTAGTAGTAGTAGTAATAATAATAATAGTAGTAATAATAATAAATATAATTTTGTTGATACATTTGCAGAATTGAAAGCTTGACACTTATGGGTTAAGAACTTGGAGTCTCTGTGTGGACCTGGGCTACAAAGACAACAGAGTCAAGGATGTGGTTGGACCTGGAGGGGATGACCCAGCCTTGAGGATGCTGAAGATCTCAGAGGACAAGGGACACAGCTGCTCCATTGTGCTGGGTTTCTGTTCTACACAGCATGGGAGATGGGGAGGAAGTAGGGCTCCTGGGGTTGACCAGCTGCCATCTCTTTCTTCATCCCAAGATCCACTGGGATGAAGATGGCTTTGGCCATCAGCCAGAGGTGGAGTTGGCTTCAGGTGGTGGCCTGAGGTCATCAATGAATACTCAGGGTCTGTGGTCTGTAAGCCCCCCGGGCTGGGATGTTTTATAACAAAAGCCCAGGGAGACTAATACAGTGACCACCAGCCCTCTGACCAGTGCAATGACCTGAGTGTGGATGTCTCCAAAAGTCTTATATAGAAATCTTTACCCCCCAAGGTGATGGTGTTAGGAAGTAAGGGCTTTGGGGAGGAGAGGGGGCCCTGAGGGTGGAGCCTTCATTGCTACTGAAAGCCATAAGCTGAGACTTGAACCCTTGTCACATGACATGTCTTATTTGTCCCATGGCTTCCCCCCTCTGCACCTGCCAATCTGGGGAATTTGGAAGCACCTCTGGGCTAGATTGGGTCCTCTTTCTCAGCTTCTAATTGCAGGAAGTCCTGGGCTCTTTTCTAGGTGCCCAGAGTGGCCCCTGAGGGTGCATTTCATTCAGTTGGATTGTGCATTGTGACTTCATGTATTGATGTGGGGAATTGTGACCTCGGAATGGATGCCTGAGGTCAGAGTGAGGAGCTGGAGCTGTTTGGACGGTCGCTGGCTCTTCCCATGAGAAACTGATGTGACTCCATTTTTGAGAAACCAGCCTCTACCTCAGAGCAAATCCTGTCCAAGGAAGGGGGCATGACCCTTGTCCTTGGAAAAACCCACAGAGCACTCCTAAGCACATACCACTCTGCTGAGGGCCATTGCCAAGTAGGAATGACGCATGGAAATTTCCTTGCCAGCGTACCCCATGTTAAATGGAAATTTGCTGTGACATTGCATGTGTCTTTGAGAAAGGTGACCCTGCTCAAGAACCAGGGTGGATCCAGGTTTAAGGTGTATCCTGCAGGTTTGAGGAAGTATCCCACTCCTTGGGTTTAGGTTCCTGCTGCCTGAGTTCCCGTTGAGTTCTCATGGAATTGAGAAAGTATTTTGGGATGTGAATGCGCAGCAGAACTGGGATTTCCCCAGAACGTGTTTGTGGAGAGGCCGGTGTGAGTTCAGGAATAAAGAATTGCTGTTTGAATCTACAAAGCTGTGAGTGGCTCATGATCTTGTGTCCAGCCAAGACATTGGCATTTGGTGGTCCGTATGCGGAATGTCTGAAGCTTGTGGGTAAGTGAATTTGCTCGCTCCTGAAGGAGAGCAAAAAAATGGGTGACCATTTCAAAAAACAATGTGTTCTTGTTTTGATTTATTTTGTTTTTATTTCAAGTTGCCTGTTCATAGAACTTTCTCAGGCAACCTGGGGAAAATGGTTGACTCAAGGTTTGAAGTTGTTCGCCTCCGAGGAAGAGAAATTGTTAGAGGAAGGAGGCACCCCAGTGAGACCAAGAACAGCTAGGGCATATGTTGATACAATACAAAAATGTAGCCCATAGCTTTTTAGAGACGAGTTATTAAGTATATCAATGGGACCATCATGGTATCCTGTAGAAGGATTTTTCTTCAACAAGAAAGAGATGGCGGGCTGGGGATGTGGCTCAAGCGGTAGCGCGCTCGCCTGGCATGAGTGCGGCCCAGGTTCCATCCTCAGCACCACATACCAACAAAGATGTTGTGTCCGCCGGGAACTAAAAAATAAATATTAAAAAAATTCTCTCTCTCTCTCTCTCTCTCCTCTCTCACTCTCTCTTAAAAAAAAAAGAAAGAGATGGCTAGTTCTGTTTAATACATTTGTCTAAGATCTTGGTTTTTACAGATATCTGATTAATTTACAAAGCTAAAATGTTAAAATATCAACCACTAAATATAAAATCAAGTACTCTTTACTTATTAAGTTCCATAAGGTAATATATTTAAACATTATGTGTGTTTTCATAAATTTGTAAATAGAAAAAAGTTTAATATTGCTTTGGTCTGTGTCTTTGCTGAAACAAGGTTACTAAGAGTTAAGATTCTATCATGTGTAATTTATATACAAAGAGTATAAGAAGTTTCAGTTGGGTTTCAATTACAGTATTATAGTACCAAAAAAAAAAAAAAAACCATGAAAGTATTTCATCTTATTAAAGTGGAGTAATTTGTCTAAATCAGCAATTTTATAAGAGTTGTTTCAGAATGTGAATTTATAAAAAGGGTTAATGGTTAAAAAAAGAGATATAAAAAGATTCAATATGTGGAAATATATTTTAATATAAAAGGTTAAAGGAAAAAGAAATGATTCTAGATGAGATAATCTCTGTGGTAAAGTAAAAAGTTGTAAAATGCCATTTAAAAAGATTTTGAGGAAACTAGACTTACTTTAAAAGCTTGAAAGGAAGAAAGAAAAAAAAGGTATTTGTACATGGCAGATTGAGACAAAGCTGCTTCTTCTTTTTTTTTTAAAGAGAGAGTGAGAAAGGGAGAGAGAGAAAGAGAGAGAGAATTTTTTTAATATTTATTTTTTAGTTATTGGCAGACACAACATCTTTGTTTGTATGTGGTGCTGAGAATCGAACCCGGGCCTCATGCATGCCAGGAGAGCGCGCTACCGCTTGAGCCACATCCCCAGCCCCAAGAGACAAAGCTTCTTAATGGAGTAAAAAAGAGCCTTTGGTTGAAGGGCAGCCATGTAAAGTAACATTAAGTGATTTAAACAGAATATAATCCTCATTTAAAAGAGTAAAGCTGTAGGTGGTGAAAAAGTACATTTAAAAGTACAGTATAGATGATAATTGAAGGCTTTAAAGGGTTAAATTGAAGGTGGTCAAGATACCTTCATGGCGGAAAAAAGATTGCTTTACTCATCAAACTATTAAAATGTACTTATTAAACTAAAAAGAGGGAGATGAGATAATCTTTGTGTGGTAAAGTAAAAAGTTGTAAAATGTCTAAATAAGTTGCAAAAGGCTTTAAAAGGTTAAATTGAAGGTGGTTAAGATGCCTTCGTGATGGAGGGAAAAAAAAAACATGAAAATGAAAAGATAGTAAGATAAAAGATATTTAGATAAAGAAGATTAAAAGTTTGAAGTGAAAAACTTTAAAAACAGAAGTACAGAAAGGTAAAAAAAAAGAGAAGATGTAGAAAGATAAAAAAGATATAGGAAGATAAAAAAGATGTAGAAAGACAAGAATTTTAAACCCACAAAATAGGAAACAAAAGAAAACTAGGAGAGAAAAAAGCAACTAAGGGTAAATTTAAAAACCTTAGAAGAAAAGTAGAAGATAGAAATAAGATAAAAAATGGTTGAAAATGTCAAGTAAAGATATTTCAGTTAAAATATGCAAAAGGCTAAGACAACTATCCATGCGGCCTGCGCAATGGTTTCATTAATGAGGTTCTAGGCATAAAGTTAGTTAGAAGAGATCGAAATAAATAAGTTACCTTATTTCTATTGCTAGGTCCGAGACAGCTCACCTCTCTGGTTCCCACCTCTAACCGCCCAGCAGGGCAGCAAGGATTACTCAGGGCTAGCAGGAGAGAGAGAGTTTGAACATGCCTGGGAGTAGCCTTTTATTGGGGAACAAGAGATTCAGGGGAGAATTCCATCCAATGAAGGTTGAGGGGGGGCTGCACTCCAAGGTCAGGGTCAGTGATTGTGTCCCCAGGGTCAGTGGTCAGGCACACCCCCACACGGATGGGCTCTCTCATCAGGAAAGGGCCGGGAAAGCTTCGACACAGCCAAAGCGCCTCAGACCCTTAGCGGGAGTCACCCAATCACATGTCAGAATGGCTTCCCACAAACTATTAGATACAGACATTTAAGATAGAAAAAGGTACAAGAGAGAAGTTTAAAGTCAAATATTGGATAAAATAAAAGAACAATGAGATTATTAGTAATTTTTTTCAAAAAGCCCATCAACTTTAATTTCTGGTGGTGCAGAAATTAGAAGTCTCAGATGAGGGTGTTAAAATTTAAACTAGAAGGAAATTGGTTTAAAACCACATCAAAAAAATTAAAAGGACTAAAGTAATTCTAAAAACTAAGGCAGAATGCTTTTGAAAGACTTAAATTTAAAAGGATCTTTAAGGGGTATATATCCCCCAAAAATAAACTTAAAATAACCCTTTTTACTCTAAACTTTTTAAATTTAGATTCATCAGTACTTAATGCTGCAGAAAGGCATATGTATCCAAAAAATGTACATAAGCCTAAGGTGCTTTGGAAAGATATTCTAACAGGACAATGGAAAGGTCCTGACCCAGTGATTGTCTGGAGTCGGGGTTGTGTTTGTGTGTTTTTCCACAGGGAGAACAGCAGCCGATTTGGATTCCAGAGAGATTAACTAAAGCAATTTCTACAGAAAAAGAAGATGATTTGACTTAAATCCATAGCAGCTGATATCCAGAGCTCCAGCTTGGCTATTCTTACATCTGCAACAGTGATTAACCAAGGTCCTTTTTTCAATATCTATTTTATTATTGCATTTTTCCCACATCATAAAGTTCTATTTTATTTTTTGAGCTCATACAGACCTAGGTTAATGTTTTTCTGATCAGTTTTATTTTTTGACTGTGGAGTTTTTAAACATTGCAATGGAGATTTCACCTAGGTAAAGCTACAAGGCCTTTATTGTCTTATGTGTTGTATGTTATGTGTGCACACTTCTGTTGTATGTCTGTATGTGTGTATGTCCATATTTCATATATGAGGAGCGCTAATGAAAAAATGGATCTGAATTTTTTTTATTCACGTGATTTAAATGGTTTAATTTAATTTAGGTAAACAGCTGTTAAGGATTGTTTTTAAAGGTGGTTAACATATCTGTTTACTTACTAATTTAAATTAGGTAAACAGCTGTTAAAGATTGTTTTTAAAGGAGGTTAACAGATCTGTTTGTTTAACTTTCACCTTTCCTTTTCATCATATTTAATAATTCTGTTCAGGATAATGTCTCTTTAGCATCATTGCCAGAATTCCCATCTCCATCCCAGTGCCAGTGAAGACTAAGATAAAGCCAAACTACAGCTTCTATGATAGCTATCACAGTAAACTGTATAAACTGATGCATCAATGAATATAACTCAACAAGTAATGCTCAATCAAGGACTCGATTTACTTTGGGAAGAAATGGACATATTGATAGACTCTTCCACTTTGAACTGCCTGCAGAACTTGCCTGGACTATATATCAGTTGTATGAATTGTGAACTATCGTTTGGTGCAGCGAATTGTGGTAGTGTTGGCATATCTTTGCTGATGGTGTCATCAGTGATGCAATTTCCTTGCCAGCGCACCCCATGTTAATTGTGGTAATGCTGGCATATCTTTGCTGATGGTGTCACCAGTGATGCAATTTTTCCAAAGAAGCTGTCAATTGGCTTGGTGTCATGGCATTTCTGTATCCTCTTCCCTTCTACTAGTGATGGTCTAAAATTTGGGGGCCAACAGAGGTGAGGCAAAGAACCTCACCCCCCTACTGGCACCAAGGCTAAATTTGGGGGCCAACAGAGGTGAGGCAAGAACCTCACCCCCCCCACTGGTGCATAGGCCTATCCACAAGTATGGCTGAATGCTGGACCATAGTCAGTGACGGGTTGATCCGATTGCAGTGGTATCAACCTAAGAAAGGAGGCTGACGCCTAGAGGTCAGTTTTCCCATGATGGGTAAGAACCATATGTTGAATTGGACAACCTACCAGGCACGGTCCTTAAGCCACATTGCTTGTTGTTTAATTAATCAGTAGGGGGGAGATGCTGAGGGCCATTGCCAAGTAGGAATGACGCATCAAAATTTCCTTGCCAGCGTACCCCATGTTAAATGGAAATTTGCTGTGACATTGCATGTGTCTTTGAGAAAGGTGACCCTGCTCAAGAACCAGGGTGGATCCAGGTTTAAGGTGTATCCTGCAGGTTTGAGGAATTATCCTGCTCCTTGGGTTTAGGGCGTTCCTGGTTTAAGACAATCTGGGCTTAGGGAAGTTCCAGGTTTAAGGTTATTGCTGCTGGGTATAGGGCGTTCCTGCTGCCTGAGTTCCCGTTGAGTTCTCGTGGAATTGAGAAAGTATTTTGGGACGTGAATGCGCAGCAGAACTGGGATTTCCCCAGAACGTGTTTGTGTAGCGGCCGGTGTGAGTTCAGGAATAAAGAATTGCTGTTTGAATCTACAAAGCTGTGAGTGGCTCGTGATCTTGTGCCCAGCCAAGACTTTGAGTGTTTGTCTATAAATGAGAGGCCTGAGGTGCCAGGGGTCCCTGACTCAGTTAGGGTAGGTGAGGACCCATAGCAACCCACCTAGCAACATCCAATGAGACAGGGAAAATACCTGGGATGCCAGATGACCCCAAGTAGTTTATGGTGGTTGATAACAAGTTGGGAAACCATGAAGTTTAGCACATACACCCCTCGTGGCCTAAACCAATCCGTTCAAACGAATCCCCCTTTTGCACTAGCCAATCCCCCCTACCCAACTTGTTCCTGCCAGTGAATGTGCTAATCATTGTTAAGAGTTGTTGTTTGGGCTGGGGATGTGGCTCAAGCGGTAGCACGCTTGCCTGGCATGCGTGCGGCCCGGGTTCGATCCTCAGCACCACATACCAACAAAGATGTTGTGTCCGCCGAGAACTAAAAAATAAATATTAAAAATTCTCTCCATCTCTCTCTCTCTCTTTAAAAAAAAAAAAACCAATACAAAAAAAAACAACTATAGGACACAATGAATTATTCTAATGTGAACATTTAAAAAAAAAAAAAGAGTTGTTGTTTGATTTTCCCACGGTATGGAATGATTTGCTGTGTGATGTTGTGACACATAGAGTATCTCCCCAAAACCTATAAAATCTCACTGAACAAAGGACTGGGACTCACTCCCGGGACCGCTGCCTTGGAAACGGTTGTGAGTCTAGGCTGGAGCTTGCAGTAAAGACTCCTGTGTGATTGCATCAGATTCAGCTCCTGGAGGTCTATTGGGGTCCCAGGAATCTGGCATAACACCCACACAGAAGGTCACTGCCCTTGTTCATCTGTGTCTCACCAGCACAGGGGGAAGGGACCACAGCAGGGCTGCAGCCACAGCCTCCACAGGTTGTGCAGGATGCCCAGCTGCTGGGGAAAGGGCTCAGGGACCGCTGATGCTCCTCCACGGCCTGCAGGACTCTGCCCAGCACCTTGTGGAATCAGGGCTCTGAGTTGGTTGTAAGGACACGGGTCTCCCAGGGTCTCTGCAAAGGTCAAGGGGCAAAGGCGGGTCAAGCTGGACCCCTGGTCCGCAAAGCACGGAAGACCCCTCCCCCTTGGCAGGCTCAGGCACCCTCTGGCTGGAAGAGCAGGGTCAGGAAGTGCCTCTTCCACAGAGTTGCTCCTGTGGAGGGACCAGGATCACAGAGAGATGACTGAGGACAACAGCAGGACTCAGCCAGGTGTCCTCAAGAGTGAATAGCACCAGGGGCGGTGGCCCGTGTGTGGGTGGGCATAAGCTGTTCTGTTCTCTCCAGAGCAGAGAGAAGGTGGCCTCCAATTAGATCCCGCACAGACCCATTCACCTCAATGAGACCTGAGAGTGTGACATCCAGAGAGTAGAAAAGGGGGGAAAAGTTCTCTTGCTTTGCTAGCAAAGGAGAAACACAAGGAACTCCTGTCTCAGAGGCTGGGATTTATCAGGAGGAGCAACAGGGAGGTTTTAAAGGAGCTATTCAAAGGCTGATTCCAGGAGAGCCCTGACTGGGGTCCCTGGGCGCCCTGTGGCTGTGTGGGGATTCACTTCTTAATTTGGGAGCTATTCACTTCCTAGATGTGCTGGCGGACTTCTTCCTTTTGTGAGACACAGATAACTCAAGGTCATCCTGTTCCCTGCTGCAAAGATAGGGAGAGGGAGAGGGAGAAGAGGAAAAGCAAACCATGTGCCCTTTCAAAACAAGCCTCAGAGCTCTTTCTAAAGGCACAGTGGCCCTCTGTTGCTCTGTTGCTGCTTCTACAATTCAGAGATGAAAAGAGGACCCAGGCTTTGGGTCAAAAATTGGCAACACTGTTCTCTCTGGGACTTTTTTTTTTTTAAAGAGAGAGTGAGAGAGAGAAAGAGAATTTTTTAATATTTATTTTTTAGTTCTCGGCGGACACAACATCTTTGTTTGTATGTGGTGCTGAGGATCAAACCCGGGCCGCACGCATGCCAGGCGAGCGCACTACTGCTTGAGCCACATCCCCAGCCCACCTCTGCCGCGTCCGGCAAAATGGACCGAGTCCGGCGGGAGACGTCGGGATTAAAAAAGTTCACAGGACACCAAGGTTCTTCATCCAGGAGAGACTGACTTTATTATCTCAGCTCATGCTTATATATTTCTTGCAGATAGAATGGAAAGTTACTGGTAGGTGGGGGCAAGAACGAAGGGGAAACAGTGGTTCTTGTCGACTCATACTAAGCCTTCAACCAGGAGCCTTATCAGACCCAAGCAGGTCAGGACGTTCCCACATGACCATTATAGGCTGAATAATATGAAAACAGACACCACAAATCCTTCAAGGCCTTGTGAGCTGGCCTCTTTGACATGCACAACAAGAAACCAGGGCTGGGCCCAAGCCCCGGGGGCCAGGGGGAGTCCGTGCCAGCACACCTCTTTGCTTTTGACTGAGAAAAAAGTGACATCAGATTTTCAAGTCCCCACTGACATGCTTGCTGACCAGTGCTAATTGGATTCTTAACTGTGCATTCTTCCAGGTTTTACGGTTAGGAATTACCATATGTTTCAGAATCTGGTCTTGGACAAGGCTCAAAAAGTTAGTCTCTTTAAACTCTCTTGGGTTCCTGTCATCCATGCTAATCCCTATCTGCATTTCCATGCAGATAACAGGTGGTTTGCTGGGGAATAACAGACCCTGTCCACTTCCTCCAGGCAGGGCTGAAGAGAAATTGCTTTTGGGCAAATGAAGCATGTAGCGTCAGCACAGTGGGCCACTATTATATAAGTATTCACTTAACCAAGTTTCCCACTATCATCATTTATCTGTCTCCTAACAGAGGGCAGAAAAAGACAACATGCTTCCTTGTGAGCCTATGGGAGGGAAATACCCAGCTGCCAATGTCTTGGCTGGGCACAGAATCACGAGCCACCACACAGCTTTGTCGATTCAAACAGCAATCTTTATTCCCGAACTCACACCGGCCTCTACACACGCTCTGGGGCAATCCCGTTCTGCTCCGCCCAATTCACCTACTCCACGAGGCTTTTTTCCAATCTCCTTTGAATCTCACGAGAACTCAACGGGAACAAGCAGCAGGAACACCCTAATCCCGGCAGCAATAATCTTCAACCTCCAACTTCCCTAAAACCCCTATTGTCTTAAACCGGGAACGCCCTAAACCCAAGGAGCGGGATACTTCCTCAAACCTGATCAGCTCTAAACCCGGATCCGCCTTGGTCCTTGAGCAAGGTCACCTTTCTCAAACACACATGCAATGTCAACAGCGAAATTCCAAGGCAAGTCCATTTAACATGGGGTACGCTGGCAAGGAAATATCGATGCGTCATTCCTACTTGGCAATGGCCCTCAGCACCCGGCCATGCTGAACTCAGCTTTGACGCCATCCAGGAAGACACAGTGGTTCACACCAAGAGCCCTGAGAGAGCGGGGAGGTTCCAGCTAAAAGGCCGAGAGCACCACTGTGAACTCAGCAAACTACAGAAGCAGGACGGGGGGGGCTGCTGTGGCCCTGGTACCAGCCTGCAGGGTCAGGGCTGCACATCCGGGTGTGGGGGACAGGCCGTGTGCTGTTATAAACCCCACAGCGCTGGCTTAATCAGGCGCCCAGAGGCCAGCCCTGCAAGGGTGCTGAGAGCTGCAGGCGGACACCTCATCTGCCCCATGGCTCAGAGGACAGCAGTGGCCCTTATAGAGCTGACCCTGAGGCTGGGTGCTGGTCACTTCCTGGGCCCTCCCTCCTTGTCCCCTTTTCTGTTCCCCAGCATCAGCCTTCTCACCTCCCTGTTTCTGAGGGTGGAGATGAGGGGTTGAGGAGGGGGTGACGGGGTTGTACAAGAGGATGAGGACCTTGCCCTGGTCCCGGGAGGAGCGGCTGCTGGCTGCATGTACTTGAAGATGATGTTCCCGTAGGACAGGGAGCCCAGGGTGAGGGGGCCACAGGTGTGTTAAATCATGATGCAAAGAAAAGATGACTGACTCTGATTTAAATCAAACTAAAGCAAGCTGGTAATTCCCACCAGCCAGGGCTGCCTCTCCCCAAACCTGTAGGAACAGAAGACAGCCCCACAGTTTCTAGGAGTGCAGCTTTATAGCACAGAATGTTTCAAAGGTGGGGGGGCATGTCTTGAGATCTTACAGATAACACAAAGGCAGGTAGTAGGTTAATGGCCCATCACTTAGGGAGTAAATTTAGATCCCAACATCAGAATTTATGAGGCGCCACTAGAGTTTCAGAGAGGAACATTGTCTGGCCAGGGAAAGCCAGGCATGGGTGAGTTCAAGGCACGGGCAGACATTTCCAAGCAGGTTTAGAAATCACAGTAATTTATAGTAAAGCTGAAATTATCTTTTCATACCTTTGTGATGAGGTGGCTCCCAATCTTAAGAGGAAATTAGGCTGGGTTTATCAAGGTGTTGATGATTCTGATTCTGTGTCTTCCCGAGTATGACTGCATTCTGAACACAGCCCGGATGATGTGGCCATAGCAGACCAAGAAGAAGACCATGGGAAACAGCATAATGCCCAAAGGCAGGCAGTGCCTTCAAGGGCCACCATGCTGACACAGGCCACACAGATCAGGGCTGGCACCTCACATAGAAAGTGTTCCTTCCTGTGCCCACAGCAGTGTGATCATAGGGTCACTGGCACATGAACAAGGAATTGTCTATCCTACAGCCCAGAAATCATGATCAGTGTGTAGGGCAGGGGATTCCAGATAGCCACTAACCTGTTGTAGGCCATGACAGCCAGCAGCAGTCCCTCCACTCCACCCAAGCCCAGGGACAGGAAGAGCTGGACTGTGTCCCTGCAGAGCTGATGGTCTTGTCATGGCCACTCAGGTTGTGGAGCAGCTGGGGATGGAGCTGGGGGTGAAGCTGAGTCCAGGAAGGATGAAGGGGGTAAGGAGTACACGGGCATGTGGAGGTGGGGTCCAGCTGCGACACCAGGATGATGGTGTGTAGCCCAGCAGGGTCAGCAGGTGGGCTACCAGGAGGACCACAAAGAGGACCCTCTTCACATTGGGGAAATTGGAGAATCCCAGGAGGATAACAAGGCCCTGGGTGCTGCCATGGGTCCCATCCATCTCTCCAGCACCTGAGGAGAGGTGTCAATGGCAGAAGCGGCAAGGGCTGTCTGGAGTATGCGCTCCTAACCAGGCTTAAAGCAGCACAGTGAGGACTTGTTTATACACTCACCTAACCTGGAAACAGTGGTGTGCAGGCTCTGCTGTGATGATTATTATTATCACCAATTTATAGAAAAAAAAAACTGAGACACCTTTGTGTTAAGTCAATGTCCCATGTAGAGGGGCAGAGCTGGTCTGCACCCAGGGAACATAGCTGACATCTTCATCCTTATCCAGCCCTGTGGCTCCGTCATTCCAGAGAGGCAAGGCACACACCTGCCAAGCTCCATCTTTGCTTCTTCCAGGGTCAGAAATTCCTGAGCTCCTGTCAAAACCTCAGAGGCACAAGGAACACCCCAAACAACCACCTGATAGGATTTAGGAAACACCATGTGCAGCTGATCCTTGAGCATCATGGGGTTGAAGTACAAGGGCAACTCTACAGAAATCTGGTTCAGTAAATGAAACATGTTTGGATATTTGCAAGAATTTGATAAACTCAAAGACAAAACATGTGACTAAATATTCAAATCTTTAACAAAAAATAAGATGTCATGGATGCATGACATCCATGCCTGTGTTGTGACATTTTATTATTTACTATTATAAAATATACCCAAATCTTATATAAAAAGTTAAAAATTTCAACATTTCCACAAACACAGACCATACAAGGTGCCACTTGCAAAGGAGAGAAATGGAAACCAAAGCAAAACTGCAGCAGCAGCATCCCTGCAGGAGAGGAACTCGGGGAGCCTGGCGCTGTGCCATGACCTCAGCCACCCCTGTGGCGGGAAATGTGTCCTTCTCCTCACTTGAGCCATGGGGACAGGATCCTAAGCCCCTGGCCCCTGTGTGGAGGTCACTGCTCAGGCTTCTGACTCCCAATAGGAAACCCAGGGTCCTGGGAGCCCCAACAGTCCTGACCCCGGGACCCTCTCCTCACAGTGGAGAGGAAGTGACCCAGAGACACCCCAGACAAAAGGCAGCCTGCGATCAAACTTCCCCTGGAGGATGCAGGGATGTGCTCAGAGGAGCATCCTGGGTCCTCAACCCTAGGGAGGCCCTCACCCTCTTCACCCAGCATCCACATTGCTCCCTTGTCAGAGGAAACATGCAAAAACCTCCCATGAAATCAAGCTAAAGAGAACACAGAAATGAGACAATTTCCGTGACAACACATTCACCATTATTTTTGCCAAAACGTCACAATTTCCAACTCATGATGTGAACCATGGTCGTGGAGCTGTGCTCCATTAGGTCATGGCTCAGACTCTGAGTCTGAGGGGGACAACTTCAAATAACACCCACTTAACCCTGTGACGTGCCCACCCCAGAGCTTGGACAGGGGGGAAGCAGCAATTCTTGCTTCTGTAGACCATGGGACAGTGGGACCCGTGAGCACTGCTGGACCCGGACACTGACTGCCTCCCGTTCGTCCCACAGCTTTACCAAGAGAAGCCATTGCATTGTGCTGACTGCGCAGGAGACAGCCTCCTGGGGTGCCCTGACCACCACACGCTGGGCAGCTGGCCCCGAGTCCACCCTGAGCTGTGAATTCTGCTGTCGGGAGTCACGTTAAGTCCTGTGTAGGGGAGTATGGAACAGCTGCTGCGCCCCACAACACATTGGGCCTCACCCCCATTCAGATAATGAGGTGTGGCTCCAGGAGTAGGCGTCACATGGTGTGGTTGAAGAACACCACCTGTTTGTTTGTCATTTTACCCCTTGCCCTTTTGGGGATAGAATGTTCCATGAAACCTCCCCTTGTGCGTCCCTTTCCCTTGCTCTGCCCTCGGTCCCCACACAGCACATGAGATGGGTGTGGCCTTCCGAGATGTCAGTCAATCTGGTGACAGGGAGACATCCAGAAAGGTAGACTCAATCCCCTGAAATCTGACCCCTTGCCTCATTTTATTTTATTGATTTTATTATTTTTTTAAATACATGACAAGAGTGGAATGCATTACAATCCTTATTACACATGTAGAGCACAATTTTTCATATCTCTGTATATAAAGTAGTTCGCATCAATTTATGCCGTTATACATGTACCTTTTTTGCATTACAATTCTTAATACACATATATACCACAAGTTTTCATATCTGTGTTTGTGTATGAGGGATGTTGACACCCAATTCAAGTCTTCATACATGTACTTCCTATAATGAGGGCCATCACACTCCTCTGCCTCATTTGAATGGCTTCTCCTCCATGCAGCCAGCCTCCAGGCCTGCTCTCTCTCTCTCTTGCCTCCTTCTTGGGAGCAGGTTCAGAGAAGCCATCACAGAACCCAAAGAAAATGGTATTTCTCTGTCTCTGTGCGATTATTTCATGTGGGCCCAGTTCACCTGGAGTGACAGTGACTAGTTTAGTTGTGTGCCACAACATTCTGCTTTTCCTAGAAATCCCTCTCCTAGTGATTTAGGAGTTTAGGGAGCTGTTTGCAGGGAGGGTGCTGGCACAGAGCAGAGATCTAGCACTTAGGGTCGTGGTGCCTGCTGCCCCCGACACCCATGGTACTAATTTCCTTCAGAAGCTAGTGCTTGGTCCAGTTACTCAGCAGATCTGCTGAGAGCCAACTATGCCACAGCTCCTGAGCCAGGGGTTAGATAGATGATTCAGTAGGTCCCAGCTTGTCCCTAAACAGCACCCAGCTGTGCTGATGTGCCCAGTCGTGAAAGATCCCTAGTGTGCTTGGCTTATTTTGCTAAAGACATGGTAGCCTCAGCTGTCCTCATTGCCCACTGCCCACTCATTGTCCACTCTCTGCCCTGAGCTCCTCCTCTCAGCTCTCTGCTCAACCTGAGCCCACTGCGGGAGCTCCAGAAGGGGACCTGGCCTCATGCCACACCCACTGGCCTCTCCCCTGGTCCAGACAGAGTTGAGTCCTCACTCCTCCCTACACACTTGCCAGGGGGCCTGAGCTTCCGGAGCCCTCTCGTCTCTGCTGCTGCCCTGATGACCCGGGCAGGCTCCCTCCAGGGCTGACCCTGCTCCTCAGTCTGTGCAGAATGTTTCAGAGCCTGAGGGCTGCGGTAGCACCTCCTTGGAGTGGCCTCCACAGTGCTTCTGCCCAGCGGTCCCTCTGTCCTTCCTCCCTGCTCTATTTTCCTTTCTGCTACTATGGCCTACGTAACCTCCTAGCATACATTTGAGCTTCTTTAATTAGTAACTACAGCGGCTTGTTGTTTTAAGAGCATATTTTAATGCCTAAAGCATGTGAATACCAAGCTGCTCTCCATCAAACAGGAATAGCGAGCACATTTGCAGGGTGAACGTACCCTGATGACAGGGCTTGTGTTTTCCCTTTTCTGTGGGGACATGAGCTTTGTTTCTACAAGCTGCTGGAAGCAGAGGGGCCTGTGGTCCTGCAGCTCCTTCCTGGGCAATGACTCTGCCCCCGTGTGTTCCTGACCAGGCACTTGTCACTCTCAGTGCTGGGCCATAAAGCAGCTCTCAAAATGAAATCCCACCTTTCATCACAAGCTGTCTTTCACAATTTTAGTATGTTTACCGATGAAATATGAGGCACTAATTTAAGTTACTAAATGTGAAAATTTGCAACAAGCTTCTAATTGCTATTCTTTCTGACTTAATAATTCAGAGGGACTACCTTTCAGATGAAAAAAAATACAAACATATAAAGCAGAAAATCTCATGCCAAGACTAGATATGGAAAGGAGTCAGACCCAGGAGAAATGTCACCATCACATTTTATATGTATTTTGGAGAATGCACGAAAGCAAAATATTCAAGTGCCCAACTGAGCTGTCATAAAGAGAAAAGAGACTGTAAGAGACTCGAAGATAAAATTCCCAAGTGAAGGCCTGGAGTGGAAAGAAAGAAATATATTATCTAGGAAAAAAAAAACCCTCATTTTCATGTTGCTGTGATTTATTTACTCTGAACAATTAACATGATTTTTGTTTTACATTACATTACTTAATAATTAAATATGAATAGGATTAATGCGTACATGTGAGCTATAAGTAATGCATGTACCACAGTGTGGGGAGCCACCCTGAATGAACACACTTACGTCCTGAAGCAGGAGGTTCTGAATGATTATTGGGCTCCCCAGTAAGTTGGGCTTTACCTCTGCTCAGATAATAAGGCGTGGCTCCAGGAGTAGGTGACACCCGTGGGGTTGAGTTACACTCACTGGTTCCTTTGTAATCCTACCTCCTTTGCCCTTTTTTGGATAGAATTTCTAAGAAACAGCATCCCCCAATAAAAGGCCACTTCAAAGCCTGTGATCCCTCCCTCTCTCTCTCTTATCAGCCTTTGTGACTTTCTCTTCCCCCCTTTACTGGGAGCCTGAGGCCCCCAGTCTGGCAAAGCCCTCCTGAAGCTTATGAAAAGATATTCCGTGTCTGCAGGTATTTTGCATCACCCCAAATCCACACAAGTGACTTTAGTTCAGTTGCCCACGCTGGCCGGAGGCAGCAGATTGGCACCCAAATAATATTCTTTGGGGGGGGGCACTCCCTGTGCATTTGGAGGGTGGACTTTGATTAAGCACACTTCGAAAATTCTGAGCAACTTGCATGGGCTGGAAAGGAAGCAGGTGGCAGGAGGGAGGGACAGAGGCAGGGTTTGACTGTGGTGAGACTGGGCACGTGGTTAGGGACTGCGGGCGGCTGCGTAGCCAGCCAGGACACGCCTGGTTCACGCGCCGCCGTTGGAGAGGTGACCCAGCGTCCTGGAGCTTGGGACTCCGAGCAGCCATGGGACTAATTTGAACTCCTGAAATGGGCCACAGCTTGTCCCTCCTGGGGTTCATGGCGCAGCCAGCTGCTGCCAAATACCATAGATCTAGTGTTGGGACAAGCCATTGAACTCAGAGAGCAATTCAAGTGCTGCCAGGGGCTGTTGATCCAAATTTGAAGGAGAGACGAAGATTACAGTTCAAACACATTGCGCTGTTCAGCTGTCCCCAGGAGATGTGTAGCACAGTCAATATTCTTGCCTTGTCACTCCACGGACGGCCAGGGTGCAATCCCAACTCCCGGGTCTCAGAAGGGGCGCATGGGGCTCAGTTGCTTAGCCAGGAGCGCCCTCTACTGGGCCTGAAAATCAACATAAAGATTTCAGAGCTGTGCCTGGCTTGGGAGCAGATAAGTCAGATATTTCTAGCAGGGACTGGACAAAGAAGTGGCCTTTACACACTGCACCTGCTAGCTTAGGAGGGATTGGCCAATTTTCCCAACCTGCACAGAGTGCTCAGTATCTTCAATGAAAGGATAAAAATGATAACTCTTGTATCTTAAACCTCAGGTCCTACCCAATTTGCCAATAAATTTATGGGGTCGAGATATTCTAAGCAGCCTGGGTTTGTTATTAATGACTCCAGACTCCTTTGTATCACCTCAGGGACTTAACCAAAAATTTATTTCTCATAGTAAATTTGAAGGGAATCCACGGGAAAGGTATTTACCTATAACCCAGTCTTCCCAGCGAAGACTAGTTAATCCACCCAGTCAAAATTTTTGGCAGGGGCATTGACTTTCTTCCTGGCCCCCCAAAACAGCAGCAAAGATGAACTGGCTCACAGGAGAGCCAATTTGGGTTTTCAGTGGACCTGAAGTGTTGAGAAAGTTAATATAGCCAATATGTTTTTTAAGGAAAAATGTCAAGCTGGTCATATAGAACCTACTCTTAGTTCTGGAATACACCAATTTTTGTAATTAAGAAAAAGTCTGGTAAATGGAGATTGGTGCAAGATCTCAGGGCAATTAATCATATTATTGAGCCCATGGGAGCTTTCCACCCAGGGCTTCCTTCTACAGTTATTCCTTTAGATTACCATCCAATGGTGACTGATCTAAAAGATTATTTTTTCCACTATAAATTTGCATCCAGATGACTATAAAATATTTGCCTTTAGTGTCTGAACAGTAAATTTTAAGGAACCAGTTAAGAGATATTGCTGGAAGGCGTTACCTCTGGATATGTGTTATAGTTCAACTCTTTGTCAGAATTTTGTGGCACAGACTATCACCCCTGGGAGGGAGAAATTCCCTGTTGCATATATTAGTTATTTTATGGATGACATATTTTTGGCTCATGCTAGTCCAGATGTACTTTTAAAAGTCTTTGCTCAATTAGAAAATTCACTTACTTCAATAGGGTTATGCAGAGCACCTGAAAAACTGCAAAAAAAAAAAAAACACAACATTTATTTTTCAATATTAGGTAGTATAAGAAAGGATGCACAAATCGTCCTCAAATTTTACAAATAAACATCAAGGGATGGTACAGTCTTAATGAGTCTTAATAATTATTAGGTTATTTTAATTAGCTGAGACCATCTTTAAAACTAACTACTGCAGATTTGAGTCTTTTGTTTCAAATCTTACAGGTAATTCCCCCTCTGACTTCTGCTCCTCAGCTTAGAGCAGAAGTGAGAATGGACTTAAAGAAGGTTGAATTTGCTATTAAAAATGTTCAGCTTTGGGCTGGGGTTGTAGCTCAGTGGTTGAGTGCTTGCTTGGAATGTGTGAGGCACTAGGTTCGATCTTCAGCACCACATAAAAACAATAAATAAATAAACTATATTGTGTCCACTAGAACTAGAACTAAAAAGAAAAAAATTAAAAACAATGCTCATCTTCCCAGAATTTACCCACAGGAGCCTATGTATTTATTTATATTTCCCACTGTTTATGTCCCTACAGGAGAGAAATGGCAATCATTGGGGTCATTGAATGGCTTCAGTTAGCTCATTCTCTGCAAAAGGCATCAATTTCTTTTCCTGATTTTCTTGCTTGGTGGGTTATTCAATGCAGAATGCGAGGTTTACATCTGGTTGGATCAGAACCTTATACTATTATCATCCCATATTCTACTCATCAGAGTGATTGGCTTTTCCAAACTTCTAATACTTGGCAAGTAGCTTTTGCTAATTTTCCTTGTCAGATAGAATGTCATTATGTTTATGATGAAGTTGAATAATTTGCTATAGTAACTATATTTATTTTTTCCAAAAATTGGGCATGCTCAACCAATAGTTGGGGCAATAGTTGGATCAAGCTCAGGTAAAGTATTTTGTATAGTGCTTCTCATACAGAGGTAATATAAACATTATATACTTTTGCACAACAAGCAGAATTTCAAGCTCTCACTTGTCCTCTAAGTGATTTTTGCAAATGAGCCAATTAAAATTTATTCTGATAGTTTTTATACAGTTGAAGTCACAAAAATAATGAAACTTCAACTATTGGGTATACACCATTACAAGAGTTATTCAATTTGTTTCATACCTTGCAGATAGTTCAAATGTATTAACATTCATTTTTTCATCACATTTTTTAGTTGTAGATGGATAGAATCCATTTATTTATTTATCTTTATGTGGTACCGAGGAGCAAACCCAGGGCCTCACACATGCTAGGTGAGTACTCTACCACTGAGCCACAACCCCAGCCCCTCAACATTAATGTTTCATAGGCCATATTTGGGCCCACATGAATCTCCCAGGGCCTTTAATACGAGATAATGATAAGATTCATAAACTCATTGCTGTCTTTCAGCAAATGTCTTTGTATGGCCGTGCACAAGCTTCTTATTCTTTGCATCATCAAAATGTTTTTAGTTTGCAAAAAAAAAATATTACTAGAGAGCAAACTATCAAGTTGTATGTGTGTACTCCCAATGTGTTATACACTTCCCACTTTTACCATCTGAGGTAACTCCCCACGGGTTATGACCAAATCAGTCATGGCAAATGGATGTAACTCACATTCCTAAACTTGTCCAACATTTTATGTACATATAATTGTAGACACTTATTTTAGATTTGTCTTTGCCACACTTATTTTAGATTTGTCTTTAGGGGGAAAGAGATGGCCCAGAGAGACCCAGTGGTGAATCCACCCCCATGGGAGCAGTTGAGGAATCTGGTGATTCTTCAGGCTGAGCCAATGACGCTTAAATAACTTAGTTATTAGCAAGTAAAAACACCCTATTTGAAATCAAATAACACTACAGTGATTTCTGTCATTTTTATTTTCTATAGGACTGTCAATGACTCACCTACCATGAGATGGCCAAAATTATCCTAATTTAAAATTTTAGAAAAAGAGAATGGAAGAGAGATAATGAATGACACATAAATTGGATACCTTTTCTTGTGTGTCAAAAAAGCCAACAGTATCTCTTTTTTCATCAAGGTTCCAGTCTGCTAACATCATAACGCCTATCATATAATGTTATATTAATAAAATAGAGCCTGCACCTCACATGGAAGCAGCCTTAACCATCATGCATTTGTTTCAACATTGGTAGGATTTTTTTCTCATGTAAAAAATCAAATTGAGATGATTTGTTGAGTTTAAATTTTACCCATTGAAACAGCTATAAGTATTTTTCTTTTTTTTTTTTAAAGAGAAAGAGAGAGATTTTTAAAAAATATTTATTTTTTTAGTTTTCGGTAGATACAACATCTTTGTTTGTATGTGGTGCTGAGGATCGAACCCGGGCCGCAAGCATGCCAGGCGAGCGCGCTACCGCTTGAGCCACATCCCCAGCCCCTGTAAGTATTTTTCCAGAAGCCCATGTCACAATGTTTTCACTGTTTTGTTTTTCTTATGTCCCCTTCAAATCATGCAGCCTCCATCCCAGCAGCAATGACCTGCACACAGAAGGAGAGCAAGTGGTTGGAACTCCATTGAGGGCTTCTCACCAAGTAGAAGAATGGAACCTTGAAACTGCACTGTGTCCTATAGGAAAGGAAGGGCAGAAGCATGTGATTTCTCTTGACCATTCTCATGTGATGGCAGTTGGAATGTAACAGGGGCCTTCCTGTATGCTGTCAGATTGAATCCCACTAAGTGGATATTCATCAATCGCATCTTCAAAATGACACAACTGAGAATCAGGAGTTTTAAGTGAACTTCCCTAGACCCCAGCTATTACATTCTACACACATATACATGAAAACATATGCAACTTTACATGTATGTATACATGTAACACATATGCATACTCATGAACATGTTTTGCATTCTGAAAATAAATATATACATAGAAGCTTTAAACAATTACATGGTCTAACTAATTTATACCTAAAATGTTTTTAGGTAATGAATCTGAGACAGGGATGATTTATATTAATCAACCAAAATAAAAATGAATATAAATGTTATATATATATATATATATATATATATATATATATATATATATATATACACACACACACACACACACATTCTCTCTCTCTCTCTCTCTCTCTCTCTCTCTCTCTCTCTCTCTCTCTCATATGTATAAAAAAACTATAGCTTCCAAATTATTTAGTAGGAATATATAAAGTTTCATTAACCACTAATTGAAATATCCTAGTATTTAAAACTTTCTCATTTCTGCATCTTGTCAGTTGCATAAGTTCTCAAGGAAAAGCAAATCTAAACAACAATCATGTCACCCAATTTAGAAAGGCTATTACAACAGAAAAAAAATTGCAGACTCTGATGAGGTTGTTGAGAAAGAGGAACTCTTATACACTTTTGGATGGAATGTAAAATAGTATAGCCATTTTGAAACAGTTTGGGAGTTCACTAGAAACTAAAGCAGAACTTTCAGAGATTCAGCAACACTACTAATGGGAGTATATCAAAAGGAAATGATTTGTATCAAAGAGATGCCTGCAATCCCTTGCATATGGTAGCACTTTTAACATCAGCCAAAGCTATTTCATACTGGTTCAGGGAATCATTCAACAAATATAATGAATATAAATATTTACACTCTAAACATCACTGCAACTACATATATAAAACAAGCCCTTCTGAATATGAAGCATCAAAAAGATGACAAAATTGGGTGATTTCAACACACCTCTCTTACCATTTGATAGGTCATGTAGACATAAACTAAGCAAAGACTCTTCACAACTAAAAAGCATTATTAATTGAAAGGATCCAACAGATATCCAGTAAGTATTTTATATGTTGACAACCAAATTCACTTCTTGCTCAGGAGCACATGGAATTTTCCCTAAAATACACCAGATTTTAGGGCTCAAAGCAAGTTTATGAAATACAAAAAATAGAGATAATTACTTACATTTGATCAGACCATAATGGAATAAAATTAGAAAACAACAAGATAAATACCAGAAACCATGATAACACCAAAGATTTCATAACTCAATTTTGAGAGAAGACTGCATCATAAAAACAATCAAGGGGAAAAATTATTAAAAAAATTATTTGAAACAAATGAGAGGAGAGATACAATATATCTCATCTTTGAAATAGTATGAAGGCAATTCTGAAGGAAAAAAAAAAACCTTATAGGTTTGAGTTTCTACATTAAAAAAATAGAAAGAGTTTCTGTTGTCCCTCTTTCCATTAATTTTTCTTAAGTTATACATCGACACAATACTTTTATTTTGTTTGTTTTTTTCCATGTGGTGCTGGGGATTGAACCCAGTGCCTCATGCATGTTAGGTAAGTGCTCTACCACTGAGCCAAACCCCAGGCCCCTATTGTCTCTATTTCAATAGCCATTCTATTGCAAATCTTTCTTAACTCTAAAAGGATCAAACGCTTTTTTCAGACCACTCAAGAGCTTTTTACACGTGACCTTGAAATGAGACTTATAGCATGTCTCTTTCTCCAGGAGCACAGGGTTGACCTTACATTGTGAACATCCTCCTTCAAGCATCCCTGACACACTCCTTAGAGGCAAGCAGATCCCAGAGTTTTTAGGCTGCACTGCACCTAGTATCAATGTGTTTCTCGCTAATAAGTCACATGTGATCTCAATGATTTTGCCTTCTACAAATCAGGCAGGCCCATATGGGATTCCTCCACCAAAAGGCTCTGAGCAGGCGGCACTCTTAGTACCTTCAGAGCCTCCTGCACTGCAGAGGCTTTTACAACCACTTCATGATAAGGAAATCACGGCCACTTGTGATGACCATCAATCACTGAGGGTTCCCAGGAAACTTCAACTCATGGCCCTTGCTACATCATTATTTAAAAAACACATGTACTTGCTTTTTATTGAATTTTTAAAATTTTACAGAATCTTTGCACTGCCAAACCATATCTGAGAATCCAAAGGGAAAAAAAAATGGTATAATGGACAGACCCATTTACCCATCATACAGTTTATAAAAAATGATTCATATGCATTTTTATGGAGGGTACTGGCAATTGAACTTGGTGGCACTCAAATACTGAGCCATATCCCCAGCCCTATTTTGTGTTTTATTTAGAGACAGAGTCTCACTGAATGCTTAGTGCTTCTCATTCGTGGAGGCTGGCATTGAAATAACAATCCTCCTGTCTCAGCATCCCGAACCACTGGGATTCATAAACATTTGGAGAATTTCACAATCTTTCCTAAAATTACAACAAGAATTGTAATTTAACTCTGCCCCAGGTCTTCAAAATTTCTAGTACACATGCCATTAAGTAAAATCTACTTTTTACATGTCAGTTTATTCTATAAAAGCATCACACTAAAAAAGTTTGTGGCAAAATGCATACTTGAAGGACAATATATGATTCAAGGTCCAAGAGGCTACTTGTTAAGGTATTTGGCTCCCAAATCAAGTCTTCAGTATAGCAAAGAATCTTGTAATTCTCATTTAATCACTGTAACTCTTTCCTAATGGCTCAGCTACTCACCCAAATCCATCAGAAGGTGGCCATCCAGCTGCCACCTCACATACCAACACTGTTGCTCAGAAATGGTAGGCAAGGCCTTTCAGGAGATTCTGTAGCCCTCCTAGGAGTCTTATTTCTGCACTGATATACTGAATAAGACTGAACTCCTACAGAGAATGACCCCACCCCAGGACAGTTGCATGCACTCATGTGGTTCATCGTGGCCAGTAGCAAGCCGGCAACTCCTGCTTTTCACAAATGGATCTATTACAAAAAAAAAAAAAAATCCAGACTGCATCAAGTACTCACACACCACTATGCAATATTTCCACTGAATCAAAGATGTAAAATGAGAAAATTGCCAAACTGTCTCATTAGGTGGACAGAAAGTTTTCAGTAATCCTGGGGAGCTTTCAAAACTATCTTTTAAAGATGAAGTGCTACTGGATAACTTTAGCAGTGTTTATTAAAAACGGATGTGCCACAGCACTGTCTTTTGATTTTCCTTTCCATATGAACACTGAGAGACACACCTAAGGCTGGTAACAGAGATAGCAGTGACAACAATCCCATATTTAGCATGTCTGATACCTTAAATATTTGGACACAAGTATGCAGGGAACTCTTTTCAATGTCCACAGAAGATTGATGACACTTGAATAGGTTGTGGGTGAGGTTTTGCTCAAGATGCTTTGAATCCTTCAGACAGGTCAGTGAATCCCTTAGCCTGAGAATAAACTGCTCTCTCCACAACATGTAGTGCACAATGTAGACATGATTGGAGGCTTTTGTAGCACCTGAAGTAGAACCACAGGCATCAGCTGACCCTTGTTAAAGGCTATTTGGTGTTACTTTAGGGATTGGCAAATTCAGGAGCCATTTTTCAATTCTCATGCATATTTAAGGCCCTTACAGTACCAAGAAATATGCTGCCAAAGAAATTATTCCAAGTCAAATTTAAAAAAAAGGCCTTAAAGTGGAACACAGAAAAAGTTCTATGCAATCAAAGTTACTAGACAAAAAAGAATAAAAAATTATTCTGTCCCCAACTCCTTTTCCCACTTTGTGGACTCAAATTTGGTTGAATGTAATTTGTGGTTTCTCAGACTACAACTACAAACTTTAAATTATAAGTCACAGTTTACTGTTGTTTATTTTTTAGTGCAAGAAAATGCTTTGTATACCATTTGTAAGATTAGTCAGAGGTCTTCCAAGCTTTACCACACAAGCAGAAGTAACATCATCAAGTCTGCATTATAACTCACCTTGGGGTCCTTGAAAAAACTTTTCCTGACATTCTGTTTAAAGAAAATTATGGTGAGGGTCTCTGGGGAAGCTTGATTAAAATTCTTAGGTGGAGAAGAGGATGCCACTACATTAAAACATAGAATTAGACCCTCATTACATGGCCTTTGGTCACACACTGTGTATTAAGAAAATCATTACACGATGTTCCCAGGGCTACTGAAATACCCTAAACACAGAGAGAAGTCCAACCTGGGATTTCTGGCATAATCCACCTAAGCATAAACCATGGGGAGAAAAGCTAAGTTGGATGTGAGTTTTTAAAAACCACTGCTGTAAAAGACCTTTAAGAAAAAAGGGAGAAGCTGTAAATGTGTAGGAAACACCTACAGAGCTGCATCTACTGGCATGGTCAACAGCACCAGCAAACTCACCACCTGAGCTAGGGGAGTGCTCTGTGCTAGAGCGTCTGCCTGCATGCACAAGGCAAGATTGGGTAGCTGGCACCAGAAAAAGAAAAGAAGTAGAAAGCAAGTTACTTAAGGGGCAAAGTATATTTTGAGAAGATGCCTCTCCAAACAATACATACAAACGAGACTGTTATGTAATGCTCCTTAATGTTCCTATGTACAACACAACAAATAAGACTTAGAAGAGCATAAGTTACAGAGAGCTGGTCCCAGAGTCATCTACAGACCAATAAGGCATCAAGGGAAAAGAAAAGGCTAGCTGCAAGGCACACAAGGGCACCATGGACTTATGGTCCCCTCAAATTAAAAAGAACTGTGATGTGGCTTAATGATTAAGCATCTCTGGGTTGAATCCATGGTATGAAAAATATAAAATAAAATTTAAAAATTCCCTAAAGTATGAACAAGTCTAAATATATCTGAAACAACTGAAGGTCTCACCACATTTCTACATACAAGGCTTTTCTCCAGTGTGAGTTCTTCCATGATGTTCAAAGAGACATGGAAAGTTCAAAATATTACCACATATTTTAAAGAGCAGAAGGGTTTCCCCTTATATGAATTATTTTATGTCTTTGAAGAAAACTGTGAAAGCTGAATACTGCCCCACATTGCTTATCCACAGGATTTTCTATAGTATGAGTCCTTTTATGCAACTGAACAAAATTAGAACATCCAAACCCTTTGTGTTTCTTACTTGCATAGGATTTATTCATTTTGGCATAAATCTTGCCAAAAGAATCTTCTCAATTATTAAAAGGAACTGGGAAGATAAGAAGATTCCCCAAATTTCACACATTCACAGGACTTCTTATCATGAGTATTTTCATATATGAGAAAGAAAATAGGGCTAGGATGTAAAGCTGATGGTATGTAAAAAAAAAAAAAAAAACCCACATTCAGAGGGTTTGTTTTTCAGTGTGAGTGAAATGACTTTGAAGGCAACAGGGAAAATAGTATGATTTGCCATATTTTTTTTATATTTAAATAACTATTCAATCAGATGAGATGGTGTTTGCCTTTAATCTCAGAAACTCAAGAGGCTGAGGCTGAAGGATCACAAGTTTGAGGCCAGCCTCAGCACCTTAGCAAGACCCCAGAGTAATCAGCAAATCCTTGTCTCAAAGTAAAAAAATAAAATAAAAAGAATGGAGATGTGGCTTAGTGGTAGAGCACCACCAAAAAAAAAAAAAAAAATCTGCAGTACTATTTATATTCGGGAGTGTGAGCCCTTTCTTGTCATTGAAGATGGCAAGAAATATTCATTTACCACATTTCACATTCAAAGGATTTTTCTCCACTAAATTTTCTACATGTTTATGAGTGGAATAGTAATAACAAAAGACTTCGCCAATTTTCATGAATGTGATTTTTCTGCAGTATGAGTTCTTTCATGTGAATGAAGCTGATAGGATGTAACAAAGGCTTTTCCACATTGTTAGCATTCATAGGGCTTCTCTCCATATGTGTTCTTTCATGTTTGAGAAGCTTAGAGGATGTAGCAAAGACTTTTTCACATTTTTGACATGTATAGGGCTTCTCTCCAGTATGAGTTTTTTCATGTGCTTTAAGGTGAGAGGACCAAGTGAAGGCTTTGCTCCATTGCTTACATTCATAGGGTCTCTCTCCAGTATGCACACTTCCATGTAATTTAAGGTCACAGAATCTACCAAAGGCTTTTCCACAATGTTGACATTCATAGGGCTTCCCTCCATTATGTGTTCTTTCATGTCTGTGAAGCTGATGGGATGTAGAATAGGCTTTACCACATTGTTGACATTCATAGGGCTTCTCTCCAGTATGCGGGTTTTTTTTTTTATGGTTATGAAGGACAGAGGACCAAGCAATAGCTTTGCCACACTGATTACATCCATAGGGCTTCTCTCCAGTATGCACTCTTCCATGTTTGTTAAGGTCAGAGGATGTACCAAAGGCTTTTCCACCATTGTTGACATTCATAGGGTTTCTGACCAGTATGAGTTTTTTCATGAATCTGAAGGTGATGGGATTTAGTAAAGGCTTTTCCACAATGCTGACATTCATAGGACTTTTATCCAGTATGTGTTCTCTGATGTACTCTAAATGAACTGGGATAAGCAAAATCTTTCCCACATACCGTACATTTAAAATGTGCATTCCCAGTGTGCATGATTATGTGACTTTGAAGATTTGTGAGTGAAATACAGGTTTGACCACTTTGTTTACATTTATAGAATTTCTCTCCAGAATGAGTTCTTTCATGTCTTCTAAGAAAAGAGGAGAAATGACAGGCTTTCCCACATATCTCATATTGAAAAGGTTTACCTCCACTGTGTGTTCTCATCTGTCCTTGAACACCTGGGAGAGAGGAAGAGGCTTCACCATTGGCTACATTCATAGGGTTGCCGATCAGTGTGAGTTTCTTCATATCTTTGACTGGAACTGGGATCACTGAAGAATTTCCCACGTACTGTACTTTCATAGGGTCCATCTCCAGTTTGTATTAACATTTGTGTTTGAACACTTTTGAGAGAAACCAGGGATTGCCTGTACTGTTTAAATTCACATGGCATTTCTCACATTCCTCATGCTTGTTTCATTTGTTTCCAGAGTGAGATGTGATGTGCCTACGAAGGAATGAAGGACATATGAAGTATTTTGCTCACATAATGGAGTCAATGGATTTACTCTATTAAAATTTTTCTTTGTCCAGTTAAGAGTTGGAATCTCATTAAAGTTTCCACACACTTTGTTTTTTGCCTTTGAAGTTTATCACATGTTTTATTTGAAGAATGACAAGCACATTATAAAAGCTTGATTCATTCATGATTTTCTATTTATTTATAGTTCCTGGGCTTATATTACTGCCAACATTAGATAAAGATTAGGTTTTCTGATTTGTTCAAATTGCCTGAAAATAAAGATATCGAAAGGAAACAATCTTTGCAACACAGCTTCCCTATTGCTATTATCAAAATAGTTATATTTACATATGCAATTTAATAGTACTTTTCTGCATGTCAAAGACTTTGAAAAGACTGAATATCTGTTACTGCTAAGTATGTTTATGGCAAAAGAAAAAAAATCTTTTTTTTTTAATTTTTTTAAATATTTATTTTTAACATCTTTGTTTGTATGTGGTGCTGAGGATCGAACCCGGGCCATATGCATGCCAGGCGAGCGCACTACCGCTTGAGCCACATCCCCAGCCCAGAAAAAATCTTATAAGAATACATTCATTTTAGTTTGTGCATATTTCTTGAGTTGGTTTATTTTAAAAATTATAGAACATTCTCAGATTCCCTCAAGGATTCCTCCTATGAGCACAATTCCCTTATATTGCTCCCAGAATTTTTAACCTGATCTTCAATGTTCTTGTCTTCCCATGTGTTTCCTAAAATGCCAAACCAGAACAATCTTCATGATTTTTTAGGAGCTAGAAATGCTTTGCCAAATCGTAGGTGCCTTTTATGCTGCAATAATTCAATAACTGATTTTTTTACACATTCTCATAAATGATGAAAATAAACATGAGTTCTATATTAGGTTGTTAAAAAATTATTACCTATAAAAGTCAGGTTTCTGAGGACTTCCTGCTTTGCATCTCTGTAAAGTTTCTTTTGAGAAGGATTCAGCAAAGCCCACTCCTCCTGGGTGAAGTTCACAGCCACATCCTCAAAGGTCACTGAGATCTAAAATATCCAACAAATGTATAGTGGTGGCCAGCAGAGATTGACAGCTTGAGAAATCAATACTCAACTGCATGATGTTCACATTCTCTGGCCTCCAGATTAATCCCAAGATTTGATCCATTAAATTATTACTGCACTCAATTCCTCACAGGCACTCCAAACTAAAATTGGGCCTCTCACAGGCCAACAGAAGAGTATTTTTTGGTGAGTTCACAGAAAGAAAGACAGGCTCCCAGTTCACTCCTAACTTCTTTATTGGTTGCATCTCTATTATGCATCCTATCAATGTCCTGTGCAGTAGAGAACTTATATTAGCACTCCTGATCTTACTTACCCTTAGAAAAGAAAGGTGACCAAGTAGCAAATTGCTAGAATCATGAAACTCAGAATTTGGGACAGATCCTGCCAACCACAGTGGTTCACTGTGGCTACACAATTAATGTCAACTACATGGTATTTACAGATCTCCTGTCTCCTTCTGGAAGTCTATTGTTCCATCCATAAAGAAGTGCCTAGAATCAACCCGACCTATGACTCTGGGCATGGGGTCACTAAGGAGCTTCCCCAATAGACAACATTTAGACAACCTTTCACACAGGTTGTCACAATGTGTTCATTGGGGATTGTGCTCAACCTGGGTGATTACACCAAGAACTATTTAGCCAATGAGTAATCAAGCACAATAATTAATAAATACAAAAACAATTTGATAATTTCTAGTGGTTGCTGTCAAAGCAAAATGGGGTGTGTGGAACATTGCTATGTGTCTTAGAAATGACTCAATATCCCTAAGATGTTCCCTTGTCCAAACAATAGCTTTACAAAGTTACATAAGTCTGAAAAACACTCTTCAGTAACAGACAGCAGAAACTACTTTTCTAAACCTTGTGGCAACAATGTATGTCCAATGATTGTTGACCTCTTCTAAACAGCTGACATCTCACTTGCTTAATGTACAGTCATGAGACACACCAATGTACTGCACAGAGACACTTTCATCAAGGGTGGGCCAAATGTGCAATGGTTGTCTGTTGCGAAAGAGATTTGTTGTGCCTCTAGCAAAGGTAGTGCAAATAATCCTGAGGCAAAAGCACTTCCAGGGTGTGGTAAAGCAGGAGGTCTGCAGCCCAGAATCCTGAACTGTCCCACACAGCCTGGGCGTGAAATGGACCATTCCATGTATGTCTCTAGGCACACTATGATTTCCACACAGTGATGGAACAGCCAAAAAGATCACCTGCCAGAACATACCCCTGCCACTGAAAAAACAATTCTCAAAAAATTAAAACATGTGATATTCTGAGCAGCACAGTATTAGTGGAGATTAGTAAGAGTCCAAGAGAAACCCTGAACTATCTTGAGTGGGCTGGCCTTCATGGCATTAAAAGACTATGAGTGATAGCAGGTGTTGTAGAGACAGATCACAATGATGGTCCAGGCAAACTGGATTCTAAGTGGCAAAGGGTACTCCATCTCTCTATTCTCTAGACAGAAGTCCATTAACATACATTCAAATGTGAAAAACCAAAACACTTTTCAGAAGCTTAAAGAAAATATACTTTTATTTATTTATTTATGGTGGGAGATATTAAACAGACAAACAAAAACACAGCAAGAATTGAATTCAGGAGAATAAAACCTCTCAGCCACATCCCTACCACATTTGATGTTTTGAGACAGGGTATCGTGATAGACCCAACCTTATTTTCTCTTAAAATTGGGAGTCATCTTGCCACAAAGCCATGAGAAGCTAATTTCAGCTTTACTATAAATTACTGCAAATTCTGAACCTGCTTGGAATGCCTGCCCGTGCCTTGAACTCATCTATGCCTGGCTCTCTGACCAGATAGCAGCCCTCTCTGAAACTTTAGTGACACCTCATATATATTGGCCTTCTCTTGCCCCTCTCTGAGGCTCTAATGACCTTCATAAATTCTGATGTATAAACTAGCCTTTAGTTATGCTCCTCAGAGTGTCGTTATATGTAACCCCCTTTGTGTAACTTTCTGGGCTATAAAGCTGGGCTGCAAGAAAGCTGCAGTGCTGTCTTATTACTGTGATTTTTGGTGGGAGAGGCAGCCTAGCCGGGCAAAATAATTAGCTTGCTTTAATTTGATTTTAATTGGAGTCAGTGGTCTTTTCTTGCATCCTGGTCTAACAATTGTATGTTGCTCAGGGCCTCCTAAGTTTCTGAGGCTAGTTTTAAACTTCTAATTCTCCTGTCTGAGCCTCAACAGCTGTTGGGATCACAGCATGTACTACTGCCCCTTTTATAGAAGAATGAGCTAAATGATTCTATAAAAAATGATAAACAGTAAAGTATAAACAAAAACAAACAAATAACACACACACACACACACACACAAACAAACAAAAGATCAATACAGACACCAACATGACACCACAGAGAGCCTGGAATGATCACAGTACTATCACAAAATAGAATAGAAGCTCACAAATATAGTCAATTGACCTTAGAAGAAGGGAAGTCATTTACATCCAAGATGACAATGGCTTCAGAGAGAGGGAATGTTCCACACACATGCCCTCCAGAAAAAAGTGGAAACACAATTGGAACTATGAGAACAAGTATATCATTCTGCATGAAAGCCCTGAGAGGGCCTCCACAGCTCCATGAAGTAGCCATGGAGAACAGTGGAGAGCAGCAAGCAGGGTGTGACCTTCACTCACCCTTCAGCCAGCCCCTTTCTGACGCAGGACAGGGGCCAAGCCTTTCACTATGAGACCCTGGCCACTGGCTCCAGAGTGCACAAAGTAACTTTTTTCTAAGATTCTGCAATTTTTTATTAAGGACATCATAGAACTATCTTAATGTCTTGGAAGAAAAAAGTCAGAAGCAATCACTGTGAAAAATTAGCAGGAATTTTTTTAAAAGAAATTAAGTAAACACAGCCTACACATAGGAAGAAGAGCAAATTATTTTTTACCCACTTAACAAGCAATCAACTAAAATCTTAAAGAGAAAGCTGAGAGAGGATTTCTTTTAGAAACTTTCAATTAACTGTCTTAAATTTTTAATAAGCATGCACCTGGGGGCTGGGAATGTGGCTCAAGCAGTAGCGCGCTCGCCTGGCATGCGTGCGGCCCGGGTTCGATCCTCAGCACCACATACCAACAAAGATGTTGTGTCCGCCGAGAACTAAACTAAATAAATATCCTCTCTCTCTCTCTCTCTAAAAAAAAAAAGGCATGCACCTGAAACAAAGTCAAAATACAACAGACAGACTTACAGAACTGCCCAGGACAATGAAGAATCCACACTTACACTGGGAGACATCAGCCCCACTCTGTCGGGACAGAGATGCAGGCAGAAAGGCTTCACTGGCCTTTAGCCAAATGAGAAGCACACCAAATTCTCAGGGTCACAGCAATATTTCCCAGAACAGGCCTCATTCTGAGCCATAAACCACACCTCAACAAGTGTGTAACACCAGTGAAATCCCATTTATCCTCAAAGAACATGATAGTTAATACTAAATGCAAAATTCAGAACTTCATTAAAATAACACAGAAATACCAACCCACAAATCTGGATTTGGCATGACGGCTTCATATGCAAAGTCAAACACACGATCTGTTAGTAAAAAAACGTGTAAATAAAACTTTATCAAAATGAAGTTTGTGTTTTTCAAAAGATACACTTAAGAGAATGAGAAGACATGCTGAAGAACTGGATAAATTGCCATAGTATTGGTATCCAAAATACATAAAGAACACTCAGTAAGAAGGCAAGCAACCAACTTGAAAGTGGGCAAAAGAACTGGAAGGCATTCATCCAAGAAATAGAGACAGTTAATACACCAGAACATAATTAGGAAACTTCAAATTAAACCATGAGATACCACCAGATACCTACTGGAGTGCCCAAATGCCAAATACCAATAGCACCAAAAGAGTGAAAACATGAATCAGCAAAAACTCTTCCCTTGCTCATGTGAATGGAAAGGTAAACAGCCTCTCTGGAAGACAGTCACGCTCTTACAAAATAAACATGGTGCACCCTACATTTAAGTCATCACACTCCCAGGTTTCCAGGTATCTATGCAAATGAGATGAAAATTATGTGCACAGGAAACCTCACAGCAGTGACTACAGCAGCCGTATCCAGAACTTCCCAAAGCTAGAAACAAGGAAGATGCACCTTTTAATACTGAATAGACACACTGCAGTTTAACCAACCAAAGAACCAAAGACCATCATGCAGAAAGTGAGCTCTGCAGCCTGGAAAGATAAAGCACCCTTAAATGCAGACTGAAGAAAGAAGCCCGTCTGAAATGGTCAAGTTCAATAAGACTCCTGGTAAACAACATTCTGAAAAAGACAACATTATAGATGCACTAGAGAACTGACAAGCTCCATGGACTTAGAGAGCAGGAGGGGAGGAAAGGATGAGAGAAATGATGAACAGCTGAAAAAAGTATTCTCAGCGCAGTGAAGCTCTCTGTATGACAATATATAGAATATATGACCCACACAATCACATCACACAGAGGAGGAACCCTAAGGTAACCCTATGGACTTCAGTTGATGATAAGAGGTTGCTTTATCTACTGTCTTCATCAAATTACAACACTGGTTTAGCAACTAACAAACATGCTACCCCAATGCAAGACGTTGAAAAGAGTGGAGACTCTAAGCTGGAGAGGAGATGTATTTGAAACTATGTGTAATAGTTTATTTGGATTGTCAACTTGATTGGATTAAGAGATACTCATAATTATGAGGCACCTAGGTAGGTCCATGAGAGTGTGTCTAGGGATGACTGGCATGTGAAATAGTGAACTGAAGTGGAGAACCTTCTTAAGCATTGGAAGCACCACCCCATTGGATGTGTTTGGATGGGATAAATATTGGAAGAACAAGGAAGCAGCAGCAGATGCAAGTTGCTTTCTTCTCAAATGGATTCTTGATTGCTGTTACAATGGATTGAAGATATCAGACTCTCCCTTCTTCACTCTCCCAAAGTGGACTCTGCCTGTGATTCTCCAGGGAGTTTCCAGAACCTTTGGTCTGGACTAGGGCAGCACCATTGATCCCTCTTGTTCTGAGGCCTCAGCCTCTTGGACTCTGTAGCTACTGCTTCTCAAGCTCTCCAGCTGCAGATGGCCACTGTGGACATCCAGCTTCAGGTCAAGTAGGCCAATCTAATGAGTCCCCTTTGATAATCATGCTTCCTCTTGATGCTGTTCCTCTAGACAACACTGACTAATAAACTATGTAAGCCAAAAATTGCTCTGAAAAACAAAGTTTATTTCATTAAGAAGTGGATAAACTACCTTGCCATCAAGTTTCACAAATATATACATGAGAAACAATACTACATACTGAATACATTTTCCATAATAATGCAAAAAAAAAAAAAAAAAGGAAAGAGGAAGAGTCAGTTAGAAATTTCAAACTCTGGGTAAAAGTAAGAAAACTGATTTTCAAAACTGTTTCCATCTGGAGAGAAATTGGATGATAAGCCTTTCAAAGTCATGTCAAGTGCTGGTGTGTACCTGTAATTTCAGCCACTAGGGAGGTTGACACAGGAAAATAGCAAGTTTGAGGCCAATCTCAGCAATTTAGCAAGGCACTCAGAAATTTAGTTAGACTTCATCTTTATAAAAAATAAAAAGGGGGGACTGGGACTGTAGCTGAATGGCAGAGAATATGCTTGCATGTGTGAGGCACTGGGTATGACCCTTGGTGCCACAGAAAAGTAAACAAAATAAAGTTATTCTGTCCATCTACAACTATACAAAATAAAAATAAGTCAACAAAGAAGAAATAAGAAGGGATGAAGATGTGATTAGTGGTCAAGCGCCTCTATGTTTAATCCCCAGTAAAATGCATGCCCACCTCCAAAAACTGCTCACAAAGTGGAAATTCATTTTTGGAGGATAACATAGGCATGAGCAAGCCCCTGGCTTCAATCCCCAGCACTCAATGAATAAAATGAATGAATGAATGTATGAATGAATGAATGGACAATAGTCTGTACTACTAATTGTTCTTGGGCTGAAGAGTAGCTCTGTAGTAGAGAATTTGCCAAGCCTGAATGTGGCCCTTGGTTCAATGCCCAGCAGTCCTCCCCCCACACACAACAAACAAACAAACAAACAAACAAAATCTAAAATACAGGTAATGAGTGTCAAAAATGATGATAATATAAATGGTACACTATAAGAGGCATAAAATATAACAAAATCAATTGAAAAACAAAACACTTTCTTGCAAAAAGACTGAACTTTTCCAGATCTACACTCTATGAAAAAACACTGAGCATTTCAGTAAATTGTGTGAAATTCAGGGCATGGTTTTCTATTTTATTTTATTTTTGGTGAAGGTAAAAAAAAAATTACAACTAAAAATGAAGTACTAGACTATATCTAAGACTAGCCAAAATGTTGTATGGGATAGAGTGAGTTGGCAGAGTATTTATATTTCTCCAAAATTTCATAAGCTAAAAGGCCAGCTCCCAAAAGGGTGGCCCTAGGAGGACGCAGTTGGGAGGGAATAGAAATTCAGTGACATGGTGGTAATGCTCGTGAAGGGAATCAGCACCCTTATTTGGACATGTGTATTTATTCTTTTGAGAAAAAAAGGTTTTCTTTACTATTTCACTGATAAATTGATTAAATGATCATAGTTTGGTATTTCAGGTATTGCCAAAATTGTCCTTAAAATTTGCATGAAGATATGTGTGATGGTGCAGGCCTGTAATCCCAAAAGCTCAGGGGTCAGAGGCCCTAGGGCATTTAGCAAGACCCTGACTCTAAACAAAGAATCAAAAATGGGCCAGGGATGTGTCACAGTGGTTAAGCTCCTCTGGATTTCATTCCTGATAACAAAAAATCATACAGTTATGATTGTATAATGAACCTGTCAAGTCCAGACAACAACAGCAACAAACTGACATCTCCTGTCAAATTCTCCACCTTGTAAATGATAGAAAGCAATGTTTACATGAAATCACATTCATATATAATTCAGCACTATTTTTATAGAAATGGATTCATATTCTGTAGAAATGATGCAAGACAGAGTTCCTCTGTATCTTAAGTGGCATTCTGGAAGCTAGGACCTGGACTTTAATTTGAAATCATTGAAAAGACAAGATCAAATCTCACAAAATTTTTATACATACTAATGGGTAGCAAAAGATATATGATGTGTTTTCATTTTTGATTTGCTACCAGAGTTTAAACCCAGAGACATTTTACCACTGAGCCACATCCCCAGCCATTTTTTATATTTTATTTTGAGACACAGTCTCACCAGGTTGCATAAGGCCTGCTAAGTTGCTAAGGCTGTCCTCAGATTTGCAATTCTCCTGTCTCATCCTCTGGAGGAGCAAGGATCACAGGGTGTGTACCATTGCACCTGGTTGTAAATTAGGATTTTTCACAATGGAAATGTAATTAGATTTTTAAATCCAATTGTTTGCCTCTTTAATAATATTCCTTCCTATTTGACTCTGAATAAATAAACCTGGGCCTCAAAATGTGAGCAGATCATTTCAAAGTGATACACAGAAAGCTTTGGTGCTGAGGGAGCACACATGTGTCAGGCTCAAGGGGCAGGGAAGGTCCCTGACAGCTGGGACATGCCCCCTCCTGTTCTTGCTCCCTGAAAGTCCCCAGGATCACCCTCTCAGGGATCTGGACCATGACTCCAGTCTATGAGGCTTTTCAGGTTTGCACAGCTCTGCACTGGGGTGGGTGTTCCTTATGCTCTGGGAGAGGTTGCGCTCCTTCACACTGTGAGACTGAAAGGGCAGGAACCACTGGTGACCTGGCCCCTCAGCACCAGCATCCACAGGCTGACTGGCCACCTCTCTCCAAGGAATGGGAACAGAGCTTGGGAAAAACAAGGTCCCAAGGAAGTAGCTGTCTAGATGAGGCCTGTTCGAGGAGATTCCTCAGCCCAGAGCCCCCAGCAGCTTCCCTGAGAGGCTGCACCCCACACCTCAGGCTGTCCTCTAGGAGGAGCTGACCCAGGGCCTGAAGTTCTGTTCACCCTGCAGGGACCAGGGCAGCTGTGGGCTCCTTGTGGCAGCTCCAGGAGAGGACAGTGGCTGAGGACATGGGACCCTGTGAGGCGTCCAAAGGGAACCTCTGCCCACGAAATCTGACATGGTGTCTACACCTAAGGAAGATAAAAGGAGAAGCACAAGATTTTTACAGCTGTGAACTCACGTTCTCTATACATTGCATCTACATCAAAGAACCTACAGAGTACTTGACTTGGCTAACCAGACCACCATGAGGGTGGAAAGGCAGGGCTCTGTATGGAGAGCAAAAATTATCTTGGGCTATCTTGAGCCTTTTAATAGCCAATTATCTTAATTTCTGTATCAGACCACAATTCTGAAAACTTCTCAGAATATATCACTAACCTTACCAGACGTCTAGTCTCCACTATCAATGAAAGCAAAGAATGTAATAACAATAGACAGACAAAAGAAGTGTCGTTTTTTTCTTTTTCTTCTCCTCCTCCTTCTCCTCCTCCTTCTCCTCCTACTTCTCCTCCTCCTCCTCCTTCTTCTTTTTGCTGTAGCCCACCAATCTGACATTCCTATTAATGCAATTGATTAATGCAGTGATACACAATTTTCTTTTCTTTTTTTTTTTTAAAGAGAGAGTGAAGGGGAGGGAGAGAGAGAGAGAGAGAGAGAGAGAGAGAGAGAGAGAGAGAGAGAGAGAGAGAGAATTTTTAATATTTATTTTTTAGTTCTCGGCGGACACAACATCTTTGTTGGTATGTGGTGCTGAGGATCGAACCCGGGCCGCACGCATGCCAGGCGAGCGCACTACCGCTTGAGCCACGTCCCCAGCCCCCACAATTTTCTTTTATAAAAGTTAATGTAGGCCAGACACAGTGGCACACAACTGTAATCCCAGCAGCTTGAGAGGCTAAGGTAGGAGGATTGCTAAATTCAAAGCCAGCCTCAGCATCGTAGTGAGACCATAAGGAATTGAGTGAGATCACATTTCAAAATAAAATATAAAAAAGACTGGGGATGTGGCTCAGTGTTTAAGTGCCCCTGGGTTTAATTCCCGGTGTGTGTGTGTGTGTGTGTTGGACACATACACCATTCAGGGTCACTTGAATCCATATTCCTGAGTATGGTCATTAATATTTGGATCAAAATGAACTATTTTCCCTAGCTAGTGTTGTCAATGTCTTTATTTATTTATTTATTTTAAAGAGAGAGAGAGAGAGAATTTTAATATTTATTTTTAGTTCTCGGCGGGCACAACATCTTTGTTGGTATGTGGTGCTGAGGTTCGAACCTGGGCCGCATGCATGCCAGGCAAGCGCGCTACCGCTTGAGCCACATCCCCAGCCCCTTGTCAATGTCTTTAATCCCCAAAGCTTGAGAACTGAGGCAGAAGCACAACGTTCAGGCCAGGCTGGGCAACATAGCCAGATCCTGTCTGAAAATCAATTGAAAAGAGCTGGGGATGAAGGATAGTAGAATGAATCAGACATTATCACACTACGTGCACACACGACTACACGACTGGTGTAAATCTACATCGTGTACGATCAGAAAAACGGAGCAGTTATACTCTATGTATGATGTGTCAAAATGCATTCTACTGTCATGTATAACTAAAGAGAAACAGTTTAAATGAATGAATACATAAATTATGTACATAAAGAAGGGGGCAGGGGAGTGCTGCCTGGGTATGTAGCCCTGGATGCAATATCCCTAGGATTTATAAACCACTGCCTTTTTCCTTTTAAATCAGTTATTTTGACCAAACACAGGGAAGTATGAAATGATTACTCTTTCCCCGCTACTATAATATTCACAAATAGAAAACAAATTCTTTCAAAAGTGTTCTTCTTGCCAGAGATAATGGCACAGGCCAGTAATCCCACGGACTTGGAAAGCTGAAGGAGGAGGATCACAAATTGGAGACCAGCTTCTAAAATAAGTGAAAGGAGATCTCAAAACTTAATTTTAAAAGGGGAAGCACATCTGTGCTGACCTGGTGTGGGGGACACAGGGCTTGAGGGGGCAGGGAGAGGGTCGTGGAGGTGCTAGGAGGCCCCAGGGTCTCAGCGTGGAGAGGCGAGTCTCCGAGGCCCAGAGGTGGGGCGTGTCACCCCGCTGGACCAGGGAGCGGCCCCTTGGGCATCGCGGGCGCAGTTTCCACCGTTGGACCCGGCCCACCTCCTACTCCGCCTGCGCCCCCTCGTCCTGCTCGGCCCCCCACCTCCGTCTGCTCCCCACCCCAGCGCTGCTCTCCGCGCTGCGCAGAGAAGGCCCCCGGGGCTGGGTTTTGGTGACTCGGGGCTCCAGACACCGCCTCTTCCTCCCCCAGCCTGAGTGGGGCCACGTCCTGGGGTCATTTTGCGCCCCTCTGCTCAGCGGATCCCAAGGCTGCAGCTGGCGCTGCTGCAGAATCTTGTCCCCGGACCAGGGCTCGTGATCCACCCGAACCTCCGCTGGCGTCTCCGCCTGCCTGTCCCCCCAAATGCGATAAACTTGGGATATCTGGCCTGGGCAGTGCCCTTTGGGACAGGTTCTCCTATCTGACTGCCCAGCGAGTTTGGGGCTTCCGGAGCTTTTTAATCCGGGAGGGGCCTGAGTACAGTGGGGAGGGGTCCATTTTTTATTCCACTGTTATCCCAGATTCCTGGGACCCCATAGACCTCCAGGAGCCAAATCCGATGCAATCACAAAGGAGTCTTTACTGCAAGCTCCAGTTTGGTCTCACAACCCTTTCCAAGACAGCGGTCCCAGGGACTGAGTCCTGGTCCTTAGTTCAGTGAGATTTTATAGGTTTGGGGGGATACTCTACACGTCACAACATCACACACAAATCAGTTCACACCGCGGGAAAATCAAACAACTCTTAACATTGATTAGACATTCCCAGGTGGGAACAAGTTGGGTCCGGGTGATTGGTGAGTTCAAGAGGTGGGGCCAAGAGGGGTTGCAGGGCATGCAGTGCTAAACAACACGGTTTCCTAACACATTATGGATCACTGAGACTACTGGGGGGGGGGTGTCACCTGGCACTCCTGGTATTTTCTCTGTCTCAGGCTGATTGGTGGTTGCTAGGGGGTTGCTATGGGTCTTCAGAGTCAGGCCTTAGGCCACAAACATGAATTGGTCTTTCCAGGAACTAGCATTGCTGAGTCAGGGACACCTGGCACCTCAGATCTCTCCTGTTATTTACAGACAACTCAGCAAGTACCTCATGCCTAGGAATGCTCGGTGGGTTTTCCAAGAACAAGGGTCACCCCTTCCTTGGGCAGGTCCTGCTCTGAGGTAGAAGCTGCTTTTTTACAAATGGAGTCACATCAGTTTCTCACCACCAAGGGTCTTGGGACAGCATAACCCGCCTCAGAGATTCAGTGAGTGTTCAGCTCCACCAGGCTCCTCATTTGGAATCTGTAGGGTGCTGGACTCCCTGCTCCATGGTTGCACTCAGGGCCTGGGGTATCTCATGCTAAGCCAAGGGGACCGGAGGCCAGTATCTTCTTACTGGGTACCTGTGTGATGGTGCTCTCGGCAGGACCCTGCTTCTTCTGCTGAGACAGATAATCTGTTTTTACTATTCCAAATCAGTTCTGTATTTTTACCAAAGAAAACTAGATCTTCCTGTATTACCAGGCTCCACTAAATCCTTGGGGGAGTGGGTGTTGATTGAAAATACAGGCAGGAGGCTCACCCCCCTCAACTCAGAACTGGAATCCCCACAGGGTGCTGGAGATGGAGAAAAGGTCTTTGTTTTAATTTGGAAATTTAAATATTTGCATTTCCCTAGGCGTCCATACTTACAGATGGGGTTACTTCCAGAAACCCCAAATACTGTACATGAGGAATGCATTTGCCAAATGTCACCTGCGAACATCATAGAATACTAGCTCAGTGCATTGTATGAGTTGTTTCCTCTTCATTTTTATTTATTTTATTTATTTGTGTATTTTGGTACTAGAGATTCAACTCAGTGTGCTAAACCACTGAGTAACATGCCCAGCCTTTTTAATATCTTACATAGAGACAAGGTTTTGCTGAGTTGCTCAGAGCCTCACTAAGTTGCTGAGATGGCCTCCAAATTGCAATCTGCCTGCCACAGCCTCCCAAGCAGCTTTGATTACAGGTGTGCACCACTGTGGCAGACAAGACTATGTTTATTGAGGAGACCTTGGGTCCTCAGAGCAGAAATGTCTCAGAAAGTAAGTATGTTGGGAGCTGCTAGGTAGACTATCAATGGTATGGAGTATGATCCTGTGTTACAAATGCTCTAGGGTCAGAGGGAGCTGCTTACCTGTGGAGAGATATTTGAGGGAGGTTGCTTGGATAGGAGAAGGTGAGCAAGTTCAAAACAGCACATAATAGAGAATATTGTTATATAATAACAGTTAAATCATAATGTAATAAAGCATAAGTTCTACATTATGATTTCCAGCCTATTTTAATGCACAATGTCAATAATCATGTTGAAGTCACATGTAGTGGTGCACACTGATAATTCTAGTGACCCAGGAGGCTGAGGAAATAGGATTGCAACTTGGGAGTCAGGCTCAGCAACTTAGCAAGGCCCTAAACAACTTAGAGTCTGTCTCAAACTAAAATCTAAAAATGGGTATGCAGCTCAGTGCTAGAGCACCCTGGATTCAATCCCTGGTACTACTACTACTAATAATAATATAATTTTGTTGATACATTTTCAGTATTGATACCTTGACACTTATGGGGTAAGAACTTAGAGCCTCTGTGGGGACTTGAACTACAAAGTAAACAGTGTCAAGGTTGTGGTTGGGCCTGGAAGGGATGACCCAGCCCAGAGGATGCTGACGATCTCAGAGGATATGAGGTGAGCTGGTGACAGGGGACAAAGCTGGCCCAATACACTGGCTTTCTGTTCCACAAAGCATGGAAGTTGGTAAGGAAGGAGGACTCCTAGGGTTGACCAGCTGCCATTTCTTTTCTTATCCCAAGATCCACTGGATTGGAGTTAGATTTAGCCATCAGGCAAACGTGGAGTTTGCTACAGGTAGTGACTGACATGAGGTCATCGATGAGCAGTCAGGGTCTGTGATCTACAAGCCCCTGGGCTTGCTGTTTTGTTACAACAGCCCAGGAAGACTAATACAGTGACACAGCAGCCCTCTGACCACTGCAATGACCAGAGTATGAAAGTCCCCCCAAAATTCTTATATGGAAATCTTTACCCCAAAGGTAATGGTGTTAAGAATTAAGGGGGGCTGGGGATGTGGCTCAATTGGTAGAGTGCATGCCTAGCATGTGTGAGGCCCAGGTTTGATCCTCAGCACCACATACAAACAAAGATATTGTGTCCGCTGAAAACTAAAAAATAAATATTAAAAAACTCTCTCTTTCTCTCTCTCCTTCTCTCTCTCTCTCTCTCTCTCTTAAAAAAAAAGAATTAAGGGCTTTGGGTAGGGGACAGGGTCCTGAGGGTGGAGCCTTTGTTGCTTCTGAAAGCCATAAGCAGAGACTTGATCTCTTTTTTTTTTTGAGATGCAGTAATCATTTATTAATTATATATAATGGTAGTATACATGTATATGTACAAAATGCATCTCATATAATTATGAATATATATTGCAAAAAATGAACTCTACGAGACTTGATCTCTTGTCACGTGCCATGTCTGATCAGAGTCAGGTTTTTCCTGTGGGGCTTTTCTCCTCTACACCTTCAAGTCTGTGTAATTTGGAAGCACCTTGTGTTTGCAGAGTGGCCTCCTCCAGGCTTGATCAGGGTCTTCTGTCTCAGCCTCTAATTGCAGGAAGTTCTGGTCTCTTTGTTGGGTGCTCAGAGTGGCCTCTGAGGGTGCATTTCATTCAGTGTGGTTTGTGCATTGTGACTTTAAGTGCTGATGTGGGGAATCACTGGTCATCCTGGAAAAAATGCCTGAGGACAGAGTGAGGAGCTGTTTGGACCAGGCTCCAGCTCTTTCCACACAGTTGGTCACTTCCCTTGTTCTTCTGTGTCGCACCAGCACAGGGGGGAAGGGCTATGGAAAGGCTGCAGCCATGTCATCCATGGGTTGTGCAGGATGCCCAGCTGCTGGGGAAGGGGTTCAGTAACCACTGATGCTCCTCCATGGCCTACTGGCCTCTGCCCATAATCTCTTGGAACCAGGGCTCTGAGTTGGTTGTAAGGACAAGGGTCTCCCAGGGGTCTCTTCAGAGGACAAAGAGCAAAGGCGGGTCAAGCTGGACCACTGGATCCAAAACCACAGCAGACCCACCCCCCCTTGGCAGGCTCAGGCGCCCTCTGGCTGGAAGATCAGGGTCAGGAAGTGCATGTTCCATAGGGTTGTGTCTGTGGAGGGACAAGGATAACAGAGAGATGACTTAGGACAACAGCAGGAGTCAGCCACGTGTCATCAGGAGGTGAACACTACCAGGGATGGTGGCCCAGGTGTGGGTGGGAAATAACCTGTTCTGTCCTCTCCAGAGCAGAGAGAATATGGCCTCCAATTAGATCCCACACAGACACATTTCACTACAATGAGACTTGAGAGTGTGACATCCAGAGAGCAGCTACTGCCTGACTCTCGACACCTCAGAAAGGAAAAGCCAACCCTCTAGATGTAGACAAGAAAGCACTGATGTCTGTCTGCTCAGCCTGCTCTGCCCTGGCACCCCTCCACTTCAAAGGCACAGCGCATCAGATACCAGCCCTGCCTGGCTGCTGGTCAACCCTGAGTCCCTTTAGCTCATATCTTCTTCCTTCACTATTATCTTTTTAGAAAAACACAGCTTATTTTAAAAAGATTCTTAGAGATCAAAATTAGTTTAAAATTTTCTTTCACTCCAGTCAAAATGGCAGCTTTTAAGAACACAAAACACATTACGTGTTGGCAAAGATCTGAGGAAAAAGGGACACTCATATATTGCTGGAGGGAGAGCAGGTTGGTGCAACCAATATGGATAACTCTATGGAGATTCCTTGGAAAACTGGGAATGGAGCCACCATTTGACCCAGATTTTCTTTCCTTGCATATTATGAATAGTAAAATATTTTGACAACATTACCATGGTCTCAGAACTTCTTTAATGTTGTTATACCTGACTTTCAGATGGTAAACACTTTCAACTGATTCCATGAATAATTTCTTTCCTCTGTTTTCTACTACTACTATTGTTCAGTGTTCAATCTCCTATATCAATTTTTCTTTTATTTTCACTTTTTATGATTATAGATTGTGTGTTTGAACCTTTCCTCACTGTGATGATTTAGCCCTTCTATTTGGATCATAGGTTTCTTTGTCTACTACAGAGATACAAATGGGCAAAGTAGGTTTGGAAATGCTGGCATTCCAGGTTAAAGTCACCTCCTGTATGGATAACTCAGGGTCAATGAGGTTGGAGTTATTAGAGAAAGAGCTTAGGTAAAGCCCCTTCCCAATTAGCAACAGTAAAAAAGGGGTGGTCTAGTGACCAGGGCCCAATTTACCTGGGCCATGGCACTGTTGATGGTTTGAGCTGTGCATAAAAGTAGAAAAAAGACTTGCCCAGGAGAATTAGAACCACGACCCTGGCTTTCTCCAATATTTTTGGCCTGGTGAATTAGTCCTTTTATATCCCCCCATGTGATCCTGTGACAGTTCTCTTTATGGGGTCCTCATGCCCTCTTGCATTTTTGCTTCCTCTCTTCTTATATTGTGCAGCAGGCCATCATGTTGGGTAGGCATGTAGGGTCAGACATGCCAGGCTGGGGCCCAGATTAGCTATGGATTTTTTTCTGGGAAGACACAAACAAACCCCATAGCTAACTTCACCAGGAGTGGTGAAGGCTCCTACCATTGATTGGTAAAGGAGTCTTTATATTGTACTAAGGGTTAATGAGAAGGCCCAATCAAGGGACCAATATTTGAAGCTAGGTGTGCAGTCATCACCTTTAGGCACTGTTAATAAATTCAGAGTAAAGAGGATAGTCTTTTTTTTTTTTATTGGATGTTCACAACATTACAAAGCTCATGACAAATCATATTTCATAGATTAGAATCAATTGGGTTATGAACTCCCATTTTTACCCCAAATACAGATTGCAGAATCACATCGGTTACACATCACATTTTTACATACAGCCATATTAGTGACTGTTGTATTCTGCTACCTTTCCTATCCTCTAATATCCCCCCTCCCCTTCCCTCCCATCTTCTCTCTCTACCTCATCTACTATAAATCATTTCCTTCCATGTTTGTTATCCCATTCCCCTCGTAAACTCTTATATGTAATTTTGTATAACAATGAGGGTCTCCCTCCATTTCCATGTGATTTCCCTTTTTTTCTCCCTTTCCCTCCCACCTCATGTCTCTGTTTAATGCTAATCTTTTCTTCCTGCTCAGCCTCCCTGTTCTGTTCTTAGTTGCTCTCATTATATCAAAGAAGACATTTGGTATTTGTTTTTTAGGGATTGGCTAGCTTCACTAAGCATAATCTGCTCTAGTGCCATCTATTTCCCTGCAAATTCCGTGATTTTGTCATTTTTTAGTGCTGCGTAATACTCCATGGTGTATAAATGCCACATTTTTTTTATCCATTCATCTATTGAAGGGCATCTGGGTTGATTCCACAGTCTAGCAATTGTGAATTGTGCTGCAATGAACATCGATGTGGCAGTATCCCTGTAGTGTGCTCTTTTAAGGTCTCCAGGAAATAGTCCGAGTAGGGCAATAGCTGGGTCAAATGGTGGTTCCATTCCCAGCTTTCCCAGGAATCTCCATACTGCTTTCCAAATTGGCTGCACCCGTTTGCAGTCCCACCAGCAGTGTACAAGAGTACCCTTTTCCCCACATCCTCGCCAGCACTTGTTGTTGTTTGACTTCATCATGGCTGCCAATCTTACTGGGGTGAGGTGGTATCTTAGGGTGGTTTTGATTTGCATTTCCTTGACTGCTAGAGATGGTGAGCATTTTTTCATGTACTTGTTGATTGATTGTATGTCCTCCTCTGTGAAGTGTTTGTTCATGTCCTTGGCCCATTTGTTGATTGGGTTGTTTGTTTTCTTATTGTCTAATTTTTTGAGTTCTTTGTATACTCTGGATATTAGGGCTCTATCTGAAGTGTGAGGAGTAAAAATTTGTTCCCAGGATGTAGGCTCCCTATTTACCTCTCTTATTGTTTCTCTTGCTGAGAAGAAACTTTTCAGTTTAAGAAAGTCCCATTTGTTGATTCTTGTTATTAACTCTTGTGCTATGGGTGTCCTATTAAGGAATTTTGAGCCCGTCCCCACAATCTGTAGATCGGAGCCAACTTTTTCTTCTATCAGACGGAGAGTCTCTGATTTGATATCTAGCTCCTTTATCCACTTTGAGTTGACTTTTGTGCGTGGCGAGAGGAGGGGATTCAGTTTCATTTTGTTGCATATGGATTTCCAGTTTTCCCAACACCATTTGTTGAAGATGCTATCCTTTCTCCATTGCATGTTTTTAGCTCCTTTATCAAATATAAGATAGTTGTAGCTTTGTGGATTAGTCTCTGTGTCCTCTATTCTGTACCATTGGTCCACCCGCCTGTTCTGGTACCAGTACCATGCTGTTTTTATTACTATTGCTCTGTAATATAGTTTGAAATCTGGTATCGCTATACCACCTGATTCACACTTCCTGCTTAGAATTGTTTTTGCTATTCTGGGTCTTTTATTTTTCCATATGAATTTCATGATTGCTTTATCTATTTCTACAAGAAATGCCATTGGGATTTAGATTGGCATTGCATTGAACCTATAGAGAACTTTTGGTAATATCGCCATTTTGATGATGTTAGTTCTGCCTATCCATGAACAGGGTATATTTTTCCATCTTCTAAGATCCTCTTCTATTTCTTTCTTTAGGGTTCTGTAGTTTTTATTATATAGGTCTTTCACCTCTTTTGTTAGGTTGATTCCCAAGTATTTTTTTTTTTTTTGAGGATATTGTGAATGGAGTGTTTTTCCTCATTTCCGTTTCAGAAGTTTTGTCGCTGATATACAGAAATGCCTTTGATTTATGTGGGAGCTGGGGATATAGCTCAGTTGGTAGAATGTTTGCCTCACATGCACAAGGCCCTGGGTTCAATCCCCAGCACCACAATCAATCAATCAATCAATAATAAAAAGGGGGATGTAGCTCAGTGGTAGAGTGCCTGCCCCTGGGTTCAATCCCTAGTACCACAAAACAAACAAAAATAATTCTCTGTAAATCAAAGAGGATAGTCTTAAGAATACAATGGGGAGGGGCTGGGAATGTGGCTCAGGCGGTAGCACGCTCGTCTGGCATGCGTCCGGCCCGGGTTCGATCCTCAGCACCACATACCAACAAAGATGTTGTGTCCACCGAGAACTAAAAAATAAATATTAAAAATTCTCTCTCTCTCTCTCTCTCTCTCTCTCTCTCCTCTCTCACTCTCTCTTTTAAAAAAAAAGAATACAATGGGGAGACCATGGGGAGGCACTGTCTCCCCCCTTTTCTTTTCAAATGGCAGCCTTCAGCTCTTTGTGGGCTCTTTTTCCTATTCCTTGCCACTGAGGGTTGTAAGGAATACCAGTGGTATGTTTAATATTCCACTCTGCACAGAAATCCTTAAAGGCCTTGCTGGTAAACATGAGACATTGTCTGTTTTTATTTGAGAATGTCTTCTCTTGGGTGTAAAACTGTGTAAGAGGTGAGAACAGACTTGTGAGAAGCTGGTAAACAAATCTCTTGTTTCTGAGCACTTCTCTGTGAGAATCTTTGAATGCTGTTGATGAGTTTTGTATTTAAATTTACATCCAAGAATATACCTTAGAGGTGGAAAATTTGACTCATAGGTGCACGTCTCTGGTTTGGATACTCACTCCTGCCAAATATCAATGTGCATGTGTGTTTGTGTGTGTGTGTGTGTGTGTGTGTGTGTGTGTGTGTTTCTTTTTTTTAAGTTTAAAACCTGGATGATATAAATTTCATGTATAGCAAGAATTACATATTATTAGAACATAAATTACTTTTAAAGAATTGTCAATTTTGCATAATAAAATTCTTATTTTTCAATGATTCATCAGAAATTTATACCAAACCTCTTCCAGTTAGAAATATTCTAGAAAACCTTAGTAAAATAGTCTATTTTTTCTCAAATTAAATATTTTAGCACATATTGTAATATGTGTAAGTATGACTTAAAATCTTTGTGTATACGTGCTCACTTTCCCTCACTTATTTCAGTAAAAGTATGCAATGTGGCAGGTAGAATGTAAAGCGTCATTTGACTTACAGTGTGGATATGCAAGGAGCCGTGGCTATGTGGAATGTAACTGGATTGTGTGCTGAGCATGGAGAGGATGGTAGAAGGCCCTCAATGTACCTAATTCTGCTCATCAGACTGAACCCTGGCCTTTCCATATTATATCTCCCCTGCCCTCACCCTTGACCTCCGCTGGCATCTCTGAGTCCTCATTGATTTTCATTCCTTTAGCATTCAGTCTTCACAAAAAAAGCATTAGTTTGACATGTGACATCAAAAATAAAGAGTTAATATTTCTTATGAGTTCTCTGGTGAATTCTGTAATGATTTCTCTAAATTGAAATAAAGATAATTCATAATGGTTAAATGCATACAACGAGGGGATGAAAATACAAAATTTACTGCTTTACACAACAAATTTGCTTTTCCTATTTTTGATGTACATAAATAATAAAATTAACAATATTAGAAGATAAATTGAATATAATGAAATTGTTATGCTGAATGCTAATCCAGGTAGACAATTTCCAATCTTGTTTTAGCAAGAGCAAGAAAAAAAAATCTCCTCATTGATAGTACATTAGCAGAAAATACACACATTTATATTTAGTGGACAATACCATTAAAGTCTTATTTCAAATTACACATGTTTATAAGACAATTTTGTACAGACCTGAAGTGTGACCTGAAGTGAGACCTAGATTGTTTTTAGTTTCTACACTCTTGGTGTGAAGTAATATTTTCAGTTACTATACATTGTTGAATGGACTTGTAGCTAAGTTCTGGGAAAAGAGCCAGAATGTTTATCTACATTACACAGAACAGACCCTCTGGCTCCATCTGCTCAGGGCCCCAAACTCTCTTTGTTCCTCAGGTTGTAGAAGATGGAGTTGAGCATTGGGGTGAGGTGGTATAGAAGACAGCCAGAACCTTGTCCTCTGCTGAAGACCAGAGGGATCTTGGATGTAGGTAAGTGTAAGTAAAGGGTGCATAGCAGAAAGTCACCACAGTAAAGTGGATGCTTCAAGTGGAGTAGGTCTTCTCCTCTGCCCCGAGTTCATACAACAGAGAGCAAGAAAGACTTGACCACAAAAAAGTGATTCCAGTTAATGAAAATGTAAGTAAAAGGTGGTGCTCACAAACACTGCGTTCTGGACCCAGATTTTCATGCAAACCAGGACCAAAATGATGGGGACATAGCAGAAAAAAATGATTGATGGTTGTAAATCAGCAGTAAGAGATAGATATGTAGTGTATATGTGATGAGAGCACAGAAATTGATAAAGCCCTTTTTAAACACCTATTATCACAGGGCACAGTGGAGTAAGCCTGTAATCTCTGTAATCCCTAAAGAGGCTGAGACAGGAATATCACAAGTTCACAGCCAGCCTTGGCAAAAGTGAGGCACTTAGAAACTCGGTGAGACTCTGTCTCTCATAAAATATAAAATTGGGCTGGGGATGTGGCTCAGTGGACAAGTGCCCCTGTGTTCAATCCCCAGTAACAAAACAAACAAACAAAAAACAAAGATACAAGGAATTGTGTATCTCTACTTATTAAAGAAAGAAAGGAGAAACTCTGAATTTCACATTCACTGAACCAAGAAAGCGGAAGCCATCTTAGGGATATGTGTGGAGATGTAACTTACATCAATGAGGGACAGTCAAATAAGCAGGGAATAGAGGAACGTGTGGAGGAGGATTTCCAGGAGGGTGAGAAGGATCATGGAGAGGTTGTCAATTAGAGCCATTCGGAAAATGAGAGCAATGCAAATGAAGAGGAAAGACTAAATCTATTTTTATATTTTTATTATTTGGTACTGGGGATTAAGCCCAGGGGTGCACAACCACTGAGCAACATCCTCAGACCTTTTAATTTTTATTTTGACACTGGGCCTTGCTATGTTGTTTAGGGCCTCACTAAGGTGATGAGGAAAACTTTGTCATCCTCCTCCCTCAGCCTCCTGGTCGCCTGGAGTTATAAGTGTGTGACACTGTGCCCAACGAGCTAACTCTCTATGATGAAAACAATTCCAATCAAATGAAATCAGTGGACAATTGATCACAATTTGCCACAGAACTTTATTACAGTTCACCTTGGTATGACAAACAAGAATCAGTAGGTTGAGTAATGATTATTAAGTCAATTTGCAAAAATTTCTTTCTGCAATCAGCATGTGTGTTATTCATTAAACGTGTGCATCTTGAATTAAGTACCACTTTTTGCATTTGTCAAAAAGAAATATCATGTTCTTCTTTAAAAATTAATATTTTTTGAGACAAATTTTGACCAAAATGTTTTCTAAGAAACTTGGAAATTTAGTGAACAATAACATTTTTTACAACTTCAGTAAGATATGAATGTCATATCCACGAATGCATTTACAAATTAGTATAAGGAATTATTTTTCCAGGATATAGGCATAGAAAATTCATTTAAATTCATCCAATAGAGGTCCATATTACAAAATGTTTTAAGATCATTGCAGCATCATTTATTTCTTCCATATTTATTTTTTAAGTCTTACCTCCAAAATTTCTTTGTTTAATTATTTACGTAAGAAAATATTTTTTTTTCACTTCTTGAGTTCTTTGTACAACATTCCCAGGTGCAGCCTATCTTGAGTCAGAGAACATCATGTTTTTTTTTCTGTTCTAAAATTCATACTGAATTCTTATTGCGAAGACCTCACATACAAAATCATAGAAGTTCATACTCTGAATTTTCACTGTTCACCTCCACCCAGTCTCTTTTGGGTCTTCATCCAATCTCCAGAGTTCAGTAGAATGTCATTACCATATCTGACATCTATGTCTATGTTCACTGCAGCTTCCCAGCTGTGCCCAAGCTCTTCACAAACAGCATTTGTGGTATGTCTCTGTGCTTCTGGGATGCTTATGCACCAAACTCATAGCTTTATGAACCCTTCAAAAAATGAATTTGAACACAAGATCTGACATTTGACAAAGTGGAAGGAGGACCTTTCATCCTGAGAATATGCAGATCAGATGAGTATAGAAGATTCCTGTATTGATGAAGTTCATCACTGGACAATTTTGAGAAGTACCGCCAATAATTTTGTGCTTTTTAGGCTTATATATTATATTAGAGCCAAAGTTCACTAGACTTGAGGAAAGCTCACATCATGAAATATTAAGATCCACACAAGTGGTATTGTGTGGGCACACTGAATGGGAAAGAGCAACCAGAAAATGAACAAAGAACTTAAAGACTGAATTTCTCCAAAGAACATATCCAAAGGGATAATACACACATTAAAACATACTCTGCGCCGGTACTCCTCAGGGAAAAAAGGATCAAAATCACAATGAGAAGCCATTTCACATTCACTAGAAAAACATTTATTCAAAAATAAATGACAAAATATGTGTAGAACTTGAAGCTTTGCTGGATTTTTTGGAAATTTGAAGTACTGATGCCAATGTGGAAAGCGGTACAGTGATTCCTCAAAATAATTATCCTTGAGTTAAAAAATGATGCAGTATTTTCACCAGTGGGGTGCACACAAACACACATACACACACACACACAAAATAGTAACAATAAATAAATAAATAAATAAATAAATAAATGTAAAACAGTTATCTGTGTGCCATATCCATCCTCAGGTGAATGACAAAATTTAATACATATAACAATGATAAACTGTGATGACAAAAAAAGTTCATAGAGACATAGGCCACAATAACAATGAATATTAAAGAGACTATACTTCATGAAAGAAGCCAGTCATGAACTAGCCACAGGAGTCAAATAAACAGAAACAGGAATTAGAGTGGAGGTTGCCTGGGACTAAGGGAAGGGGAGAGAGGTTTTCATGAGTTTTACTTTGGACAGATTAAAAACCTCTGAAGATGCATGGTGGTGATGGTCATACATCAGTGTGAATGCTCTTAATAGCACAACATTATGCACTTAAAAATGGTTGAAAATTTTCACTATATATATATCTTTTTTTAATATTTATTTTTAGTTCTCGGCGGACACAACATCTTTGTTGGTATGTGGTGCTGAGGATCGAACCCGGGCCACACGCATGTCAGGCGAGCGCACTACTGCTTGAGCCACATCCCCAGCCCTATATATCTTTACATTAATGTAAAAGCCAAAACTTTTAAATGAACTTCAGTTATTTCAAATTAGGATGGACAAGTGTATTGTAAAATAAGTTAGGTAGAATTCTGAGTATTTATGAAGCAATTTATATTTAATGATGGCATGAATTTTGATAATTAGGAAAAGAAAAAAATGAGAAAAGTAAATTATTCTTTAAATATCATTTCAAATCAACATAAAATAAGCAGATCAGACTGATAAACTCATGTATCATGTTTCAGTAAGTTAGTTATTAGCTAGTAAAAAACACACTACAATAATACACTACAACAATATCTATCATTTTTATTTTCTATAGGACTGTCAATGACTCACCTACCATGAGATGGACATAATTATTCTGATTTAAAATGCCAGAGACATTAATGAACAAGGGCAAATTGTGGCAGCTGCAGTAAAACAGCTTGGTGCTGATAACGCCAAGGTCGCGGGTTTGATCCCCGTATGGGCCACCAAATGCTGCAGTCTGGCTGGGCACAATTCAGGAGCCACTTGTCAAAAGAAACTAACTTTATTTTTAGAACTACAAATGCCAAACAAAACAGCTCCTCAGGAAAAAAACCCTCAGAGCCCAACTGCCACCACCGGCTTCCACAAGCCTCTCACCCACACAAGCCTCACCACCTCCCACAATCCTCCTGTTCTTGAGGCCGATTGGCTGGGTTGCGTGGATGGAGCCAAAGAAGTCCCCAATGAGCAGCTCCGTGGTCTGAAAGGGCAGGGAAACAGCCCAATGAACATCACCGCAGAGGAGCCAATCAGCTAGATATTGCTGGGGCCGCTGTGAGCCAATCATCAGCTTTGCAGTCTGAAAGGGCGGGGAAACAGCCCAATGAACATCACCGCAGAGGAGCCAATCAGCTAGATGTTGCTGGGGCCGCTGTGAGCCAATCATCAGCTGGCAGTCTGAAGGGCGGGGAAACGGCCCAATGAACATCACCGCAGAGGAGCCAATCAGCTAGATGTTGCTGGGGCCGCTGTGAGCCAATCATCAGCCGGCAGCTGGAAGTTTGCTGGCAGCTGGAAGTTTTCTGGGGCCCCTTTGGCTGTGGCTCTCAACAGGAAAAAAAAAGAGGGAAGACAGATAATGAATGACACATAAATCAGATATCTTTTCTTGTGTGTCAAAAAAGCCAACACAATGTCTGCTTTATTACCCGTGTTCTAGTCTGCTAACATTATAACACCTATCTATAATGTTATATTAATAAAACAGTCTGCACCTCACATGGAAGCAGCCTAGCCATCATGAACTTGGTTCAACAATGGGAGAATCTTTTTTTCTTATGTAAAAATACACCAAATTGAGATCAATGGTCCACTTTAATTTTTATCCATTGAAGCAGCTGAAACTACACTTCCAGAACCCCATGTCACAGTGTTTTCACTTGCTTTGCTTTTCTTAAATTCCCTCCAAATCATGCAGTCTCCATTCCAGCAGCACTAAGAAATATGCTCTCCAAGAAAAAAAAAATCTTTCTGTCCCAAGACCCTTTTCCCATTTGGTCGACTCACTTTGGGCTGAATGAAATTTGTGTTTATCTCAAACTACAAGTAAAAACAAATTATAAATCACAGCCAGTCACAGATGACACACAGTTCTCCCTGGGGGCATGTTCCATGGAGCATAATACATCCAAGGTGCCCTGCAGAGTCTTCCCCTGGGTGGGCACAGGACAGGTCAATGGAGGTCATTGTCCTGTCCTTAAATCACACTATCACAGCAGATCAGAACCCAGGATCTCTGCTGGAGGCCCCCTGTCCTCCTGGCAGGGTACCTAGGGTAGGGGTAGAGTGTACCAGGGTTCCACAGGACAGGGGGAGATACCCACCCTGCGGCACACACCAGGTTGACCCTGGGGCCCAGTGTACCAAGACTCCACAACAGGGGGAGATACCAAACCTGTGGCATACACCATGGTGCCCCTGTGCTGAGAGGGGTCTGGTGGGAGCCCATGAGGCTGAGAGGGAGTATGTTCCCTGGTGGCCACCAAGGCCATCAGGAAAGAGGAACACGAGTGTGGAGAACAGAGGGGACTCTGAGCTCAGGCAGTCCAGGGAAGAAGGCAACAGTGAAGAGCAGATCCAGATATGACTGGGTGGTGGTGGCCCAATAAGTTCATCAGACACAGGAGTAAATGGGCATCCATGCATGTGCATCCTGCTCCAGTAATTAATAGACCCCACGAACAGCAATGTCCAGGCATCCTGGGCACAATGACCCAAGCAGAGCATATGAAGAACACCCAGAAGTTTATAGTAATATGCAGGACCCCCCAGCAAAACAGGGAAAGCACTGGAAAGGACTCCTGGAAATTTATTGGCTGTAGGGTCAAGAGGGGTATTGCCTTCATGAAGTACCTCCAGGGTGCTGCACCAACTGGGGACTTCAGTTTGGTCATGACTGCTGGGTAAGGAAGCTCTAAAGTATCTAGGAACCTTGAAACTAGTGCTCCTGAATTTTAATCACAGACCCTGCTGTTACAGTTAAAAGAAAAATTCTTGGCTACCATCTGAAATCTTTTGCCAGTAGAGGCTGCATTAGTAATGTGGGGCACATGAGGGTGGACACCTGGGGGAGATTCCAGGAGCAGACTCATTGACTGCAGGGCTCAGAAAGGTATCACCTAAAATTTTCTGGACCTTGATGTAGGAATTTCATTACCTTTACACCCAGTGGGAGAGGGTGGAGGTTTACATTTTTTTTTTTGTAGGAGCCTACATAAAAACAATTTTTTTGGTTGTTTACAGAAAGTGAATTTTTAGTCATTTTTGAGATTATTCAGAGGCCTTCCAAGCTTTACCAGAAAAGAAGTAACATCATCACATCTTCATTCTAACACATATTGATTTCTTTGCAAAACCTTTTCCTGATATTTGTTTTAAAGAAAATTATGGTGAGGGTCGCTGGTAGAGCTTACTTAAGATTCTTAGGTGCAGATGGGGGCACCAGTACATTAGGACATCTGACTGGGACCCTCCTTACCTAGTTTTGATCACATGCTGTGTTTAAAGAAAATCATCACATGGTTGGTGTTCCCAGGGCTACTGAGGTACCCTGAACACAGAGAGAAGTCCAGCCTGTGTTTTCTGGCATATTTGACCTAAGTATTAATCAGGGTGAGAAAAGCTAAGTTGGATGTCAGTGGTTAAAATTCCCTGCTGTTAAACATGTTTAATAAGAAAGGGACCAGGTGAAAACATGGGGGAAAACCTGCAGAGCTGCATCTACCGACGTGGTCATCAGTGGGGTCCACGCATATAGCAGCAGCAAACTCAAAACCTCAGCTAGGGGAGTGCTCAGTGCTAGGGTGCCTGTCTAGCAGGCACAAGGCAATATTGGGTCCCAGGGAAAGAGAAGGAATAGAAATCCAGTCAATTAAGTACAGGGCAAAGTATATTTTGAGAAGGTGCCTCTCCAAACAATACATACAAATTACAACTTTAATGTGCCTACATACAACACAACACATGAGACTTAGTAGAAACATGAGTGACAGAGTGGTGGTCCCAGAGTCATCAACAGGCCAATAAGGCACCAAGGAAAAGGAAGAGGTCAGTTGCAGGGCATAAAAGGGCACATCTCTATGGTCCCAGCTGCGAGGAGGCTGAGGCAGGGTGACCACAAGTTTGAGGCAAGCATCACCCCATCTCAAAAAATAACAATAAAAGGGCTAGGGGGAAGCTCAGTGGTGGAGCACTCCTGGGTGAAATCTGAAGGAAAGAAGGGAGCAAAGGAGGAAAAAAAGAGACATTTAGCCAATCTGCCCAGAATGCTGGAGTATAAAGGCCTCAATTCACATACACAATGTGTAACCAAACTTTAGAAAGACACAAAACAATAAATTGAGAACTCATGAAAAATTAATTTTTCAGAAAAAGTAGTGGGCAGCAACGTTGTGAAAAAAAATCAAAGAAATTGATAGTTGAATTACATAGTGAGGATGAAAGAACTGCACTAGGGAGGGTATGTAGAGAAAAGGGTGACTTGATCCTGTACATGCGTGTGCACGTGGGTGTGAGTGTGCATGTGTGGGTGACAAAACTCACCCCTCCCAAGTGTTTGCTTTTGTAGTTTCACTTGGTGCTCTAGAGAACACTCACATGAGCACCAGACAACATTCCATAGTCTATGTGACTCTGCAAAGTTGCATAGCTGGTGTCTGTTGCACAGGGAACAATAAAATTGTTTGTTAGAAAAAATTCTGTAATACTCAGTGATTACTTACATTTCATTTTATCATAATGTCTTAACAGAAATGAATAGTTTAATTCCTTAAATACTAAAGCAGTTCTCCCACCCTGTTTTCAACAGAAATTACCTAAAGTAAACTTTTTTCAAGTGGACTTCAGTTTACTCCAACTGGAAATATAAAAATTTGGAGTATAAGGTGTGAATTAATGTACTTATGATGCTCAGAATCATTCTAGAATCTTAGAGCTTGAAGGGCATTAGTATGCATAAACACATTAAAAAGCAATTCTTGCCTCTGAATCAATTAGGACTTGTAAACTCTCAGAAAGAAGGCACATATTGATTTACAACAAAGTTTCAAGAAACATCCAGGAGCCAGGCATGATAGCACATCTGTAATCGCAGTGGCTATAGAATGAGAATCCCAAGTTCAAACCCAGCCTCACCAACATACTGAGGCCCTTGGGAAGAATTTAAAAAGCACTTCAACAAAAACTTAATAATGTTTATTTTCTCTTCTATGACCTTGGTAATTATATTTAAAACCTCTCATAATTTTTATTTTGTCACAACAAATAAATTTTATTTTGTCACAACTACAAATCTTGTGTACTATTGTATAGCATACTTCTAAGTACAAAATTATATTACACACTACATTTTGCACACACATACATAGTAAATGTAAGATTATGTTATCATATCAGAGAGTTGACTGCAGATGCAAAAAATATAGAGAGAAAAATTAAATCTAACAAGAAGAGATATTTAACTGGGAGAAACATGTTGCCTTCACATCTTCATGTTGACACAATTCCTACATCCAATCCAGGGTGCATTCTTATTACCTGTGAATAGAAAGAAATGAAGACACACACCCTTTTTACACGCCTACACTGGTTTTCTCAAAAAAAAGAGGATTCTTGCTGAAGGGGTTGCATGACTGTAATTCCACTGGAAAAGCAGGCTGAGGCAAGGGATCACAAGTTCAAAGTCAACCTCAGCAACATAGTGAGGACCTAAGCAATTCAGTGAGACCATGTCTAAATATTTGAAAAAAAATTAAAAAGAATTAGGATATGGCTCAGTGGTTAAGTGTCTCTGGGTTGAATCCCTAGTACCAAAAAAAAAAAAAAAAGAAATTAAAATAAAAAATTCTCAAGTTTATATAAGTCTAAATGGATCTGAAACAACTGAAGGTCTCACCACATTTTTATATACAAGGCTTTTCTCCAGAGTGAGTTCTTCCATGATGTTCAAAAAGAACATGGAAAAGTGAAAGTGTAACCACATTGTTTAAAGAACAGAAGGGTTTTCCTGATGTGAATCCCTTTATGTCTTTGAAGGAAACCATGAAAGCTGCATACTGCCCCACATGGCTTTTCCACAGGATTTTCTACAGTATGAGTCCTTTCATACAACTGAACAAAACGGAAACACTTGAACACTTACTTGCATATGATTTATTCATTTTGGCATGAATCTTTCAAGAAGAGTCTTCTCAGACCTTATAAAAAACTGGGAAAATTAGAAGACTTCCCACATTAATCACATTCTCAGGGCTTCTCTCTGTGAGTATTTTCGTATAAAAGAAGGAAAGCGGGACTAGGATGGGAAGCTGACAGAATGTACCCAATCTTCCCCGTGCTGAGGGTTGTTTTCCAGTGTGAGTGAAATGACTTTGAAGGCAACAAGAAAAATGGAATGATTTTCCGAATTTTTCACATTTAAAGCATTATTCAGTTAGACCTAGTAGTGTTTGCCTTTAATCCCAGAGACTCAGGGTCTGAGGCAGAAGGATCACAATTGTGATGCCAAACTCAGCACCTAAGCAAGGCCCTAAGGAACTCTGCAAGTCCCTGTCTCAAAACAAAAGGGAAAAAGGTTGTGGCTCTGCTGGGGTCCTGAAGGATGAGTGGTGTCGGCGAAAAGATGAGACAGGAGTCATTCCGTTGGAGCAATCTCCAGAGACAGAGCTCTAATACAGATTTCTCTGGGTGATCTTTTATTGCAATTTTTCTCATCACTATAGATTCAGATACGCCATTGATTATACAATTTAATTTCCATTTTCCAGGATATGACCTTTAATTATTTAATTATTAAAAGTACAGAATCATTAATAAAATGCATCACTAATTTACATTTTTCAGATTTTCCCAGGATTTACTATTTTCTTATTAACTAATGCCAAACTACTTAACCAGACTCTAAGTCTCCTAACCTGTCATTAACCTTTAAATTTAAAGTACACCTTTACTTTATTTCTAATCTAAAATTCCCATCTAAAAACGCCCCCTTAAATCTTATACTTAAAATATCCTAAAGTTTATAAATCATTCTTCAAACATATCAGAAACCCATACAACTAAAAACTTAAGAATTTCTAAACCCCAAAATGTAAATAGGATAATATTTCTAACATTGTTGTAAAAATATATCTTATAAAGCTACTTAAATTAATTCCTAAATTTATTCTCATAAAACTGGTTGAGCTGCTTTCTCAAAGACTTTCTTTGTTTCTCAGTCAAGGGGCACTAGTTCTCATATCTTTATAATTTTTCTCAATATAAAATAAGTTGTAAACATCAGTCCACTTTCCACCAATATTAACTATATTCATCATAAAACCCTATGTAAAGTAAAAAAGGGTTTATAAAAAGAGAAGATTATATCTTTAAATGTTTTAACTTTCCTAAGTGTATAATATAACATTCCTCAATCAAAAATGAGACTACACATGGTGGGCTTTGTAAAATAAGCATAATGATTAGGTTTTCTAAGAGGCTGGAAATATGAGCTTGGGTTCTAGTTGATATAATCAATGTGGTGCCCTTTCAGAGGATGTTTGTTGTCCATTATCAGATTTGTCCTCAGTGTACTGAGATAGAAGAACAGCCTTCTACTTTGTCCTTGATATGCTGAGGGGAAGAAGAACAGCCTTCAATGCATGAACTACCTGTTATGGTCTAGCCATCTGATATTTAATTTGTTTGGCATTTAACATACTCAAGCCTCCTGTCAGAAACATAAGCATGAAAATGAAAAGTCCCAATTATATAAAAAAAGGGTCTCATGGTTTCGGATTCCCACCAACCAGCGCGGCTTTACCAGCATTAATTGTCACTATGACCCTGTCAAGACAGTGAGTGGGAAATCGCCTTCACCATGGCTCAGTAATAAATGACCACCAGACTAAATCCCCAGTACTATCTATAGATAGATTCAAACATGTGAGCACTTCCTTCTCTTTGAATTGGACAAGAAATATTGATTTTACCATATTTCATATTCAAATAATTTTTCTTTTTTTCTAAGAATTTTTCTACAGAAAACTTATTACATGTTAATGAGTGAAAGCTTATTAACAGAAGACTTTGCCAATTGTTTTCATGACTATGATTTCTCTCCACCATGGGTTGCTTCATGTAAGTGAAGCTGAGCAGATGTAACAAATGCTTTTCCACATTTTTTACAACCATAGAGCTTCTCTCCGATATGTGTTCTTCCACATCTTTGAAGAATACTGGAGCTAGCAAAGGCTTTGCCACACTGCTTACATTCATAGGGTTTCTCTCCAGTATGTGTTTTTCCATGTCTGCGAAGGTGACTGGATGTAGCAAAGGCTTTGCCACACTGCTTACATGCATAATGCTTTTCTCCAGTATGAATTTTTTATGTAAATGAAGGCTAGAGGAACGAGCGAAGGCTTTGCCACACTGCTTACATGCATAAGGTTTCTCTGAAGTATGAATTGTTTTATGTGAGTGAAGGCCAGATAAATGAGTGAAGGCTTTTCCACAGTGCTTACACTCATAGGGCTTCTCTCCACTATGTGTTCTTCCATGAATATGAAGGAAACGGGATCTAGCAAAGGCTTTCCCACACTGCTTACATTCATAGGGCTTTTATCCAGTATGAGTTTTTTCATGTGAGTGAAGCTCACTGGATCTAGTAAAGGCCTTGCCACATGGCTTACATTCATAGGGCTTCTCCCCAGTATGTGTTCTTTCATGTCTGCGAAGGTTACTGGACCTAGCAAACGCTTTGCCACACTGCTTACATGCATAAGGCTTCTCTGAAGTATGAATTGTTTTATGTGAGTGAAGGCCAGAGAAATGAGTGAAGGCTTTTCCACACTGCTTACATTCAAAGGGCTTCTCTCCAGTATGTGTTCTTCCATGAATCTGAAGGGAAGTGGATGTAGCAAAGGCTTTGCCACACTGCATACATTCATAGGGCTTCTCTCCAGTATGAGATTTTTCATGTATGTGAAGGTAACTGGAACTAGCAAAGAAATTGCCACACTGCTTACATTCATAGGGCTTCTCTCCAGTATGTGTTCTTCCATGAATCTGAAGGGAAGTGGATGTAGCAAAGGCTTTGCCACACTGCTTACATTCATAGGGCTTCTCCCCAGTATGTGTTCTTCCATGAATCTGAAGGTAACTGGATGTAGCAAAGGCTTTGCCACACTGCTCACATTCATAGGGCTTCTCTCCAGTATGTGTTCTTCCATGAATCTGAAGGGAAGTGGATCTATTAAAGGCTTTGCCACACTGCTTACATTCATAGGGCTTCTCCCCAGTATGTGTTCTTCCATGAATATGAAGGGAAGTGGATGTAGAAAAGGCTTTGCCACACTGCTTACATTCATAGGGTTTCTCTCCAGTATGCGTTCTTCCATGAATCTGAAGGTGACTGGATGTAGCAAAGGCTTTCCCACACTGCTTACATTCATAGGGCTTCTCTCCAGTATGCATTCTCTGATGGATTCTAAGTAAACTTGGATAAGCAAAGTCTTTCCCACATACCTTACATTTGAAAGGAGCATTCCCCGTGTGTGTGATCCTGTGCCTTTGAGGACTTGTTTGTGAAATAAAGGTTTGACCACCTTGTTTACATTGATAGACTTTCTCACCAGAATGAATTCTTTCATGTCTTCTAAATAAAGAGGAGAAATGAAAGGCTTTCCCACATACCTCACATTGAAAAGGTTTACCTCCACTTTGTGTTCTCATGTGTCTTTGAACACCTGTGGGAGAAGATGAGGCTTCACCACATTGTTGATATTCATAGGGTTGCCACCCAGTATGAGTATCTTCATGCCTTTGAATGTCACTGGAAGAACCGATGACTTTCCCACGTACTGTACTTTCATAGGTTCCCTCTCCAGTTTGTATTAACATTTGTGTGTGAACACTTTTGAGAGAAACCAGGGATTGACTATAGTGTTTAAATTCACATGGCTTCTCTTCACATTCCTCGTGCTTGTAGCATTTGTGTCCAGTGTGAGATGTGATCTGCCTGTGAAGGAATGAAGGGCATATGAAGTCTTTGGCACACATATAACAACCACATGAATTTACTCTATTAAAATTTTTCTTTGTCCAGTTAAGAACTGGAATTTCATTGAAACTTTTCCCAAACTATCTTCATGGCCGTTGAAGTTTACCACATGGCTTCTTTGAAGAATGACCAGCACATTATCAATGCTGGATTCATTCATGATTTTATACTTATTTATAGGTTCTAGGCTTACATTACTACCAACATCAGGTAAAGGCTAGGTTTTCTCATGTGTTCAAATTGCCTGAAAATCAAGTGATTGAAAGGAAAAAATCCTTTGCAATGCAGCCGCTCTATGGTGATTATTCAAATAGTGATATTCACATGAAATTTCATATACTTTTGGCATGCCAAGTACTTGGAAAAGACTGAATATCTTTTACAGTTAAGTATATATTTCTGGAAAAAAATCTTATAAGAATAAATACATTTCAAATTGTGCATACTTCTTGAGTTGGTCTGTTTTAAAAAATTATATGACATTCTCAGATTCTCTCAAGAACTTCTCTTGTGGGTACAATTACCTTAGAATGATCTCAGAATTTTTGATCTCATCTTCAATGTTCTTTTCATTCAATTTGTTTTCTAAAATGAGAAACCAGAACAATCTTTATGAAGTTTTAGGAGACAGAAATGCTTTGCCAAATTGTAGGTGTCTTTTATGCTGCAATAATTCAACAATGTATTCCCTTTTCATGTTCTATATAAATGACCAAAATAAACATGAGTTCTCTATTTGATTAACTAAAAAACATCATTACTACCTATAGAAGCCAGGTTTCTGAGGACTTCCAGCATCACATCTCTGTAAAGGTTCTTCTGGGAAGGATCCAGCAATGCCCACTCCTCCTGGGTGAAGTTCACAGCCACATCCTCCAAGGTCACTGAGATCTAAAATATCCCACAAATGTTTACTGGAGGCCAGGAGAGATTGACAGCAGAAGAAATATGTACTCAACATACTTGATGTCCAGAGGACTCTATGAATTTCTGGTTTGGAAATTCCATGATTTGGTCCATCAAATCCTTCCTGCACTCAATTCCTCACACACATTTTAACACTAGAATTGGGCCACTCAGAGGGAAAGCAACTAAGTATTTACTTCCTTCCCTTGGTGAGTTGACAGGAAGTAAGACAGAATCCTGGGTCACTTTATTGGTTACACCTCTATTACATGTCCTAACAGCCTTCTCTGCAGTGGAAACCTAATATTAGCATCCCCAATAGTACTTACCCTTAGGAAAGAAAGCTGAGTATGAAATTGTTGCAATCACAGAACTCAGCAATTTAGAGAGATTCTGAAAACCACAGTGGGTCACTGTGCCTAGACAGTTAATGTAGACAACACGGCATTCACTGATCTCTTGATTCTTTCTGAAAGCCTATTGGTCCTTCTTTAAGGAAATGCCTAGAACAGTCCCCACCCATGACTTCTGAGCATGGATCACAAAGAAGATTCCCCTACAGACAGCATACAGACAAACTGACACTCGAGTTGCCACAATTTGTGAACTGGAGATTGCATTCATCTTGTGGGATTACACAAAGAGAACAATTATATATTTGCAGGTGCATTTCTCCATAACAAAATTAATAAAATAGAAAACACGCACAATGATTAATAAACACAAACATTTGATGAGTTCTCAAGGTTACTGTCAAAGCAGAATGAGGTAAGGGGAAAGATGGAACATGTTTTAGATAGAACTCAATGACCCAAAGATGTCACCTTGTCCAAACAACAACATTGCAAAGTTTTATAAGTCTCAAAACATTTTTCTTAATGAACAGCAGACACGAATATCTAAATCTCATAGCAACAGTGAATGTGCAAGGATTGTCAATAACCTACTGAAAAGCAATCACTTCACTACCATAAGGTCATGTTCCACATAGCCATGTTCCACTCAAGGACACTTTGGTCAAGAGTGGGACACATGTGCACTGGTGTCTGTTGTGAAAGAATTTCCTCCTGCCTGTAATGATGGTGGTGCAAATAAACCTAAGACAGAAGCATTTCCAGGGTGTGGTAAAGAAGCAGTGTTGCAACCCAGAATCCTCACCTATCTAACACAGTTTGGGTGTGAAACACGCTACTTCATGTACAATCATAACACTACTATGATGTCTGCTCCATGATGGAACAGCCAAAAAAATCACCTACCAGAAGGTGCCCCTGCCACTGACATACAACCATTCTCAAGGACTTAAAACATGTGATCTCCTAAGCAGCACAGTATCATCAGAGGTGAGCAAGAGACCATGAGGAAGGCTTCAGTGGGCTGGCCTTCACAGGATGGAAAGATGAGTGAGAGCAGGTGTCTTGGACACAGATCACAATGATGATACGGGCAAACTGGAATCTGGGTGGCCAAAGGCACTATATCCTCAATTCTGTAGACAAAAATCCATTTACTATACATTCAAATGTGAAACACTAAAACACTTTTAATGAGCTTACAATAAATTTTATTTTGGGGCTGGGGAGGTGGCTCAAGCGGTAGCACCCTCGCCTGGCATGCGTGCGGCCCGGGATCGATCCTCAGCACCACATACAAACAAAGATGTTGTGTCCGCCAAAAACTAAAAAATAAAAATATATTTTTTTAAAAAAGAAATTTTATTTTATTTATTTATTTGTGGTGAGAAACATTTAGAAAAAAAAAAAAGCAGGGATTCAACATAGGGCACTTAATGACTGAGCCACATCCCCAGCACATATGCCATTTTGACACAGTACTCAAAAACTTCCTCAGGGCCTTGTGAGAGGCTGAGGGTAACATTTAGATTTATAATTCTTCTGCCTCATCCTCCAAGGCTGCTAGGAATACAATCATGCACCATTGCACCTGTGGAAATGTAGTTTTGTAGAAGAACATGTTATACAATCCCCTAATGAATGGAAGAAAGAAAAAAATTCAACACTCAGAGCAAAATGACACAACAGGGAGCCTGGAATCATCTCAGTACAGCCATGAAATAGAACAGAAGTGGAAACCAAGCCAAACCATCAGAACAACAATGTCATCATGCCCCAAAGCCCTGAAAGTTTCCCAACAGCTCCGTGAAGCAGTCATATGGAAGAGTGCAGTGCAGCAACCATGGTTTGACCTTCATGATCCCTTCAGCCTGACCCTCTATGACTCCAGACTACACACAGCACATCTTCTTCCGTTTTCAGCAATTCATACTAAAACCACCATGGAAACATATATTTTTTAAATATTTTGTTTTTTAATTATAATTGAATTCAATGCCTTTATTTATTCATTTATTTATTTTTCAATGTGGAACTGAGGATTGAACGCATGGCCTCAAATGTACTAGGTGAGTGTTCTACCACTGAGCCACAACCCCAGCTCAACCATGGAAATATATTAACTCCTAAAACCAACTCTCACTCTTCTACATCAGAAGTAATCACTATAAAAAATAGGCAGAAATTCCTTAAAAGGATTTAAGTAAATAAACAGCATGCATCTACAGAGAAAGCAAACTATTGTCTACCCACTCAACCATCACCTAAAATTTGACCAAGAAAGCTTCAGAGACTTTCTTTTAAAAATCAGGTTTTAAAAACACCCAGGTCTAGGAAGCTGAGGCAGGAGGTTCTCAAGTTCAATGCCAGCCTTAGCATCTTAGTTAGGCCCTAAGCAGGTTGGTAAATCCTGAATGAAAGTTAACAAAAATAAAAGTTAAGGGGGAAGGTGCTGGGGATTTGGTTCAGTGGTTAAGCACCGGAGGATTTACTCCACAGTATGCCCCCCCCCCAAATAAAACCACCGAGATATACTGATGAAAGAAGGAAGTTCACACAGACTAGGAGGAAACATTAAAAAGAGGACCATGACCCACATGCTCAGCACTGGATGCTCTCCAGGTGGGAATCTGCAGAGCAAAGACACAGCAGAGTTTTAAATAGCACCACTGTGTGTTAAAGCACAGGCCCCAGCACAACTACTCACAAAAACCAGACAAGTGAGGTTTTGCTGTTTCTTCTGTTATTCTCTAGTTTCTGGTATACAAAAAAATGAGGCCAAGGGACACTAAGATCTGGCATCAACACTTTATTAGTGGCACTACAGCCCAGAAAAATAATTCCCAAAGTGTGAGCCCAGAGAACATCAGAGCTTTTACTTTTATACATAAACAAGCTTTGAGGACATCAAGAAAGAAAATTGGGGCAATATATTGAAGAGTGAATTTTTTAATTCTTATATGGGAACAAGCTTGCCAATGGCCTAAAGACTCATACACATTTGGGACTTTTACTATGCTCAACCTGAAGAGGGATTGTTCTTTCTCTGCTACTTTGTTGGCTGCATCTGCTACTGCATTATAGGTACCTGCAGCTGTTGCCAACCCTCATGGTGAAATGTCAGAGACCACAGCTGGTGGGTGTCAGTCTGCAAAACCACAGCCTGTCAGCTCTGAAATGGCTACAGTTTTCATTTTGTTGGATGATCTAGCATTCAGGGAAATTTTTTAAAGTAGCTGAATACAAAATAATTTGCTAAACATACCTCAGACACCTAGTCTCTAGGCAAAGGCATGAAGCCTTCAACAAACAGAAACCACAGAATAGAAAAAAGGAAGAAACACACTTTCTTTTTTTTATTTTTTAGTTGTTGATGGAACCTTTTTCAGTTGTATGTGTGTTGAGAATCAAACCCAGTGCCTCATGCAGGCTAGGCAAGCACTCTACCACTGAGCCACAACCCCAGCCCCAAGAAACATATTTCATTAACTTAAAAAAATATACAAAGAACACTGAGGGGGGCTGGGGATGTGGCTCAAGCGGTAGAGCGCTTGCCTGGCATGCGTGCGGCCCGAGTTCGATCCTCAGCACCACATACACAGATGTTGTGTCCGCCCAAAACTAAAAAAATAAATAAATAAATAAATAAATATTAAAAAAAAACATAGAAAAAAAAAGAATACTGAGGAACAGCAAAACGTAACTCATAAATGGAAAATAGCGACGTGAGATTGACCATGCCTGAGTAAGATAAGACTCCAGAATCCCTGGGATAAATTATTTTTCTATTCATTTATTCATTTGTTTGTTTATATTTTGTACCAATGATTGAACCAAAGGGTGCATAACAAATAAGCCACATTCACTGCCCTATTTTATTTTTAATCATTTCTATTTTAGAGAGAATTTCTCTAAGTCGTTCAGAGCCTAACTTGATGAACCTTCCTTTGAAGTTGTGATCCTCCTGCCTATGAGTCCTGAACTGCTAGGATTAAAAGGATGTGGGGGCCCTAGGCTAAATTTTCAAGTAACTGTCTTGAATTGTTAGTATGCATGCGCCTGAAAAAAAGTCAAAATACATCAGACAGAAACATACAAAAGTCCCCAGGACAAGGAAGAATAAACTGCTACATTGGGAGACCTCAGCACAACACTGCTGGGTCTGTGATCATGTAGCAGAGCAACAGACAGGAGGGCTTCCCTGGACATTAGTCAAAGTGAAACACACAGCCTTCTCAGGATCACAGTACCACCACCCAGAACAGGCCACATTCTGAGCCATAAGCCTCACCTCAACAAGTACGCAATGCCAGTGAAATCCCAAGTAGGCTCAAAGAACATGGGAGTTAAAGCAGAAATCAGATCAGAAGCAGCTGGAAAACCTCTAAGCAACGGGAGATGCAACACAGGGCTCTAAACAAACACAGGAGGAAGAGGCGACTTAAGGGCAAATGTGACCATGTTGAGAAAAATGAAATATAAAAGTCCAACATGAAAAAAGAGCACAGATGGTGCACTGGGGGTCTCTACAGCATCCAAAGCACATTCCAGAAAAGAAGAGTTAAAAGCAATCATTGACCCTTGTACTTAAGGAAAGGAGAGGAAAAAGAGCAAGGTAAGTACAAATTAAGCACAGGCAAGTAAGAGAAGGTGTTGGTGAAACCACAATTAAGAAATTAGCAGGGGCTGGTGCTGGGGCTAAGCTGTAGCTCACTCTCCTTGCATGTGTGAGGTAGTGGGTTTCATTCTCAGCACCACATATAAATAAATAAAGATCTACGAACAATTTTGAAAAATTAAGAAAAAACAATTATTAAAAAAAGAAATCAGCAGTCAGCAAAACCAAGTTCTGCATGAACATCACCGTCTCTGACAAGCTAATATGTGGCTAAAGAAACAGAGGACAGGAGTGAGGTTATGGCTCAGTGTAGAGAGCTTGCCTAGCACCAGTGAGACACTGGGTTGAATCCATACCAGCACATCAAAGTAAATAAATAGAAGAAACGTATGAGAAATACAATAACATTAAACAAATAAGAAATCCAAAGACACAGTCACTACTCAGTAGAGTTAAAATAGCCACCATTACCCTCCACGGGCTCTTCAACAATATCATAAACATGCACTTGACACAAATCTGATAACTTAGAGGAAGTGGCCCAATAATTTCAGAGAGACCATCTCCTACAACATACACAGAAGGACAAATACACAAAACAGCTGAGCCTGTGCCTACAGAAGAAACTGACTCAATAACTAATTACCATCAAAAAAAGTGAAATGTAGGACTTTTAGACATCCTACAGGCTGCCACCAGACACTCCAGAACTGCCACCAATTTTCTACATTTCTTTTGAGAATGCAGAAGCAGAGAAAACACCTTCTAATTCCTTTGGAGGCATATGTTACATTATTATCAAAATTAACTTGATAAAATGAGGCAGCTATGAATTACTCTCATGATCATAAATGTAAAATACCTCCACAAACATTACTTAACTGAATCTAGAAATTAATAAAAAGAATTGCATACCAAGTACAAGATGTTGAAAACACTGGAGACTATAAGCTAGAGAGAAGAGGTGCATGATACTATGGGTGATGGTTCACTCAAATGTTCACTTTGATGGAATTAAGAGACACTAATGATTAATAGACTTCTGGGTACATCCATGAGGTTGTGTCTAGGAGTGATTGGCATGTGGGATAGCAAACAAGAAAACCTCCCTAAGTGTAGGTAATGTCATCCAAATAGGATGGTGGCTTGCATGGAATAAAAGTTGCAAGAACATGGTAGCAGCTGCAGATGCAAGCTGGATTCTACACAGATGGGTTTTCCACTGCTGCTGTGATTGCCTGAGGATATCAACTTTGCCTTCTTTACTCTTCCAAAGCTGATTCTGCCAGTGATTCTCCAGGGAGTTTCCAGAAGCATTCGATCTCAGACTAGGGTAGCACCATTGATCCCTCTTGTTCAGAGGCTTGGGCATCTTGGGCGGCACAGCTACTACATCTCCAGATCCCCAGCCAACAGACTGCCGCAGAGGACTCCCCAGCTTCAAGTCACCTATGACAATCTAACAAATCCCCTATTTGTATTCATTCTTCTTGTTTATTCTGTTCCAATGGAGAACCCTAACTACTGTACTATATAAGACTACAATTGCTCTGAAAAATAAATTCAATAAAAAATGAATCAACTACCACAACATGGAAGATTCACAAATATATATATATAGAAGAAACAATATTACATACTGAATACCTTTTCCATAATAATGCAAGAGTAAAGAGAAAGAGTTATATATGCAAATTTCAAAACTATGAAGAAAAGCAAGGAAACTGATTTTCAATACTGTTTCCATTTTGAGAGAAATGGGTGACTTATCTTTAAAAGTCATTATAACTCCTGGTTTGGTGGAGTTCACTTAAAATTTTTGCAACTAGAAAAGTCAGGGCAGGAAGATGACAAGACTAAAGCCAGCCTCAGCAATGGAGCAAAACAATCACAAACATAGTCAGACTTGGTCTTAATAAAAAATTACAATCAGGGGCTGGGGATGTGGCTCAAGCGGTAGCGCGTTTGCCTGGCATTCGTGCGGCCCAGGTTCGATCCTCAGCACCACATACAAACAAAGATGTTGTGTCCGCCAAAAACTAAAAAATAAATATTAAAAATTCTCTCTCGGGGTGAAAATGGGAGTTCAAAGCACAATTTGAGTCTAATGTATGAAAGATGATATATCATGAACTATGTAATGCGATAAATAATCAATAAAAAAAAAAAAAGAAATGATAAAGATATATTCTAAAAAAAAAAAAAAAATTCTCTCTCTCTCACCTCTCTCTTTAAAAAAAAAATACAATCAGGAAAAGAGGCTGTCCCTGAGTGACAGAGCACATTCCCAGCATGTTTGAGGCACTTGGTTTGAAACTTAGATTTACCAAAAAAAAAAATCAACACAATTAAAGTATTTTGACCATCTCCAACTATAAATTAATTTAAAATAAATTAAAAAATAAAAATAAGAAATGCTGGAGATGTGCTCAGTGGTCAAGTGCCTCTGGGTTTAATCCCTAGGGAAACACACACCCACCATCAAAAAATGCTTTCAGCAATTTGAAAGTATTTTTTGAATGACAACAAGCAGGAGCAAGTTCCTGGCTTAAATCCTACCACTTAATACATAAGTAAATAAATCAATAATTGTCCACTTTCTTGGGCTGGGATATAGCTCAACAGTAGAGCATTTCCCAAGCATGCATGAGGCCCTGGGTTCAATCTGAAGCAGGGCACAAACACACACACACACACAAATATAACTGTACTAAACTTCATCTCATGAATGATGAAAAATGATTATAACAGGAAAGGTACAAAATGAGAGGCATAAAATACAATGAAATTAATAGAAAGATGATACAATTTCTTACCAAGGAGACTAAGGAGACTGAACTTCTCCATGATCTACACTCTCTGAAAACCCCTGAGCATTTTAGAAAATTCTGTGAAATCCAGGGCCAGGTATGCTGTGCTTCTTGGTGAACTTAAAAAAAAACCCTACTTCTAATAATGGAAATGAGACCATATTTAAGATCAGTCAAAATGTTTTAGTGATCATAGTAAGTGTAGACAGAGAGAATTCATGTAACTCCCAAATTTCATAAGCTAACAGTCCAATTCCCAAAGGGGTGGCCCAAGGATAAGACACATTTTTTTTTTCTTTTTGATACCTTGGATTGAACCCAGAGGCAGTTGACCACTGAACCACATCCCCAGTATTTGAAGTCTCACCAAGTTGCAAAGGGTCTCGCTAAGTTGTTAAAGCTGTCCTCAAACTATAAATCCTCTTGCCTCAGCCTCTGGAGAAGCAAGGAGTACAGCTGTGCACCAGTGCACCTTGCCATGTAAGTAGAATGGAAATGTAAGTAGGCTTTTTAAATCCACTTCTTTTTTCCCTCTTTCATCATATTTCATCATATTTGGTTCTGAATAAATAAACTTGGGCCTCGGATAAGTGAGCAGATCATTTCACAGTGATAACCACAGATGGCTGGTGCTGAGGGAGCAAACATATCAGGCTCAAGAGGCAGGGAAGGTCCCCTGCCAGCTGGGACATCCTCACACCTGGGCATGCTCACTGAAATACTCCATGATCACTCTCCCGTGAGACCTAGACCATGACTCCAGGCTATGAGGCTTTTCAGATTTTCACAGCTCTGCACTGGGGTGGCTGGTCCTTATGCGCTGGGAGTGTTTTTGCTCCTCCACACTGTGAGAGAATGCAAGGGTCAGGAATCACTGGTTATATGGCCCCTCACCACCAGCATCCACAGGCTGACTGTCCACCTGTCTCCAAGGAATGGGAACAGGGCTTGGGGAAAACAAGATCCCAAGAAGTTAGCGGTCTAGATGAGGCTTGTTCCGGGACATTCCTTAGACCCAAGACCTCAGCTGAGCCCCCAAGAGGCTGTACCTCACAACTTAGGCTGCCCTCTAAGAGGAGCTGACCCAGGGCATAAAATTCCTTGAACCATGCAGGGCAGAGGACAGCTGTGGGCACATGGTGGCAACCCAGGAAAGGATAGTGGCTGAGAACATAGGACTCTCTGAGGTATCAAAAGAAAACCAGCCTGAGAAATCTGATGTGCTGTCTATACCCAAGAAAGATAAAGAGAGAAGCAGAGGATTTTCCCAGGTGTGAACTGAAGTTCTCTATGAACTTGCTCTATGTCAATGAACCTTCAGACCACGTGACTTTGGGAAACTACACCACCATGAGGATAGTAAAACGGGGTCCTGGATGGATGGCAAAAATTCTCATCTGATATCTTAAGCCCTTTATATATTTTTTTAATATTTATTTATTCTTTTAGTTTTTAGTGAACACAACATCTTTGTTGGTATGTGGTGCTGAGGATAGAACCCGGGCCGCACGCATGCCAGGCGAGCGCGCTACCGCTTGAGCCACATCCCCAGCCCTCTTAAGCCCTTTAATAACCAATTACCTTAATTTCTATATTAGTCCCAAATTCTCAAAACAAATGCAACCTTACCTGACATATCACCACCATCTTCCAAAGCTAACAATGTATTTAACAGACCTACAGAAGAGACTCCCCACCCCCCGTTTTTTTCTGTAGCCACTCATCTGATGATCCCACCAATGCAATTGGTTAATGTATTCATACATAACTTTTTTCACAAATGACCTTGTCAGCCAAGCACAGTGGGGCACAACTGTAACCCCAGCAGCTTGACTAGGTCAGGAGAACAGCTAAATTCAAAGCCAGCCTCAGCAACTTAGTGAGGCCCTAAGAAACTTAGTGACATCATGTCTGAAAATAAAATATAAAAGAGCTGCAGATCTGGCTCGGTGCTTAAGTACCCCTGGGGTCAATCCCTGGTATTTAAAAAAAAATGTAATCTCTTCCTGGTTAAACACATACATCATTCAGGATAAGCTGAATCCACATTCCTGAGTATGGTCATTAGTATTTGGGCCAAAATAAACTATTTTCCTCAGGTATGGTGGCCAGTGCCTTTAATTCCACCACCTAGAGAAGCTGAGGCAGGAGGATCACAAGTTCCAGACGAGGCTGGACAACATAGCCAGATACACTGTGAAAACAAAATTTAAAAGGGCTGGAGATGAAGGTCAAGAGAATAAATCAGACATTTCATCCTATTTGCATATGTGACTACATGACCAGTGTGAATGGACATTAGGTACAACCAGAAAAAGGAGAAGTTACACTCGATTTACGTATAATGTGTCAAAATGCATTTTACTGTCATGTATAAGTAATGGAAACAAAGTAAAATAAATAACTTCTTCCAAAAACAAACAAACAAACCAACAACAAACAAAAAAGGGCTGTGGATGTAAACCAAGATTCAATATCCCTAGTACCAATAACCCACTGCCTTATTTCATTTAAAGTAGCTATTTTATCGGAACACAGCATGTGTCAAGTGACTATTCTTTTCCCTCAAGTATGATATGCAGAAACAGAAAACAAAAGTGTTATTCTTGCCAGGGACAGTGGCCGAGGCCTGTAATTCCAGGGACTCAGGAGGCTGAGGCAAGAGGGTCACAAGTTGGAGGGCTGGGCTGGGGATGTGGCTCAAGTGGTAGTGCCCTCTCCTGACATGCATGCGGCCTGGGTTGGATCCTCAGCACCACATACGAATAAAGATGTGTCTGCCCCAAACTAAAAAAAAATAAATAAATATTAAAATTTCTCTCTCAAAAAAAAAATAAAATAAAAAATAAAAGAAGTTGTAGGGCAGTGTCCCAAGCAACTGAGATACAATCTCATTTTTTTTTTAAATTGGGGGGGAGGGTATGCCTGAGGATTTCACTGATAAAGCTTCTCTAGTTCTGAACTGCAATACAAAAACAAAATATTGTTTGAAATATATCAGTAGAGAAAAAGTGAAAAGTAATAGACTGTGTCCATTTGAAACACAGGAGGAAGACCAGATATTTATGATGGGAAGTGGAAAAGATGGGGCATTTTAGAACACAGGAGGCAACTGCAATTGAAAGACCTACAGCAGCTTTCAGAGGAACTAAACTGGGGGAAGGAAAGTGGATTTGGGATCCTGCTTCCTACACGTTTGGAAGAGTGGGGGCGGGCCACCAGCAGGGAGGGGAGGGGAGGGGAAGCTGGGGACAGGAGCTGCCCATTCAACAATGGAAGCCAAGGGACAGGACCCAGGGCCACCTGCCAGCGGAAACTGGGCCTCATGCTCCGCAGCTGACCTCAGGGACTGGATACCCAGCCCAATCCTAGGGGCCAGAGAGCAGAAGCGCAGGTCCATCCGCCATGGAAGACCAAGCTGCACCCTCTGCACCAACCTTGGGCACCCAACACCCAGTTCACCTCGCAGGACCAGTGGAAGAGGCTTAGGGTCACCCGCCAGCGAGGTGACTTCAAGGTTCTACCATCCAGCCCAACCCCCAGGACCAGGGGACAGAGACCCAGGGCAACATCCAGAGGCGACTCCCCCAGGCTCTGCAGCTCACTCCTTTGCGGGGGCCCCAAGGCAGGTGCTGACCATGTCCCTTCAGCCCTCGTCACATACTCACCATTTTTGTCTTTCTAGAGGACCCGGTGTTCTCTTGAGGACCTCAAGGCACCAGAGATAGAGGGAAGCACAGGCTGCTCAGAATCACCGAGGCCTTTTGGCAGAGCACATGGGGCCCAGGAGCAAAGTTGGTCCGGAAGAAAAGCCCGCGAGATTTCCAAAGCCCGCCCTCCCCCTCTGGTCCGGATCTGATTGGACAGTTCCACCCCAGCATCCCTAATGGGCCGCCCCTAGTCAGGCCTCTGCGTTGTGACTGACAGCTAAGGTTATCCAATCACTAACCAAAATTGCCTAGAGTGGCCGATCCTTGGCCCCAGCCCTTTTCAGGTGGAGCTTCTTTCCTGGGCTGGGAACTAATCCAGGTGGGAAGCCTTTGCTTGAACTTGGTACAAAGGGTAACATCTGGGATTGAGCTCTGGCTGAGGGAGACAGCTTTCCCTGCACGGGTGATGCCCTTGGTTTTAACCTCACCACAGAAACAAACTACAATTAAAACATATATACAAAATATTAGAAGTGCAGGGAAGAAGTCACTAAAGAGAATGAGAGAAGGCAGGTAGAATTCAAGGAAGGGGGAATAAGAAAATTGAAAAGAAATGAAAAGACAAAAGAAACAAAAACAAACAAACAAAAAAATTAGAAAACAAAGAAAGAAAAAAAAATTTTTACAAAAATAATGATAATAAAAAAATAAAATTAAAATTAAAAAAATAATAAAATTTAAAAAATGAAAAAAAAGAAGACCTTAAAAGAGCGTACTACAGGGATACTGCCACATCGATGTTCATAGCAGCACAATTCACAATTGCTAGACAGTGGAACCAACCCAGATGCCCTTGAATAGATGAATGGATAAAAAAAATATGGCATTTATACACCATGGAGTATTATGCAGCACTAAAAAATGACATAATCATGGAATTTGCAGGGAAATGGATGGCACTAGAGCAGATTATGCTTAGTGAAGCTAGCCAATCCCTAAAAAACAAATACCAAATATCTTCTTTGATATAATGAGAACAACTAAGAACAGAGCAGGGAGGAAGAGCAGGAAGAAAAGATCAACATTAAACATATACATTAGGTGGGAGGGAAAGGGAGAGAAAAGGGAAATTGCATGGTAATGGAGGGAGACCTTCATTGTTATACAAAATTACACATAAGAGGTTGTGAGGGGAATGGGAAAATAAACAAGGGAAAATAAACAAGGAGAGAAATGAATTACAGTAGATGGGGTAGAGAGAGAAGATGGGAGGGGAGGGGAGGGGGATAGTAGAGGAGAGGAAAGGTAGCAGAAACGTGGATGTGTAACCGACGTGATTCTGCAATCTGTATTTGGGGTAAAATTGGGAGTTCATAACCAACTTGAATCTAATGTATGAAATATGATATGTCAAGAGCTTTGTAATGTTTTTTTTTTAATATTTTTTTTTTTTAGTTTTTGGCAGACACAACATCTTTCTTGGTATGTTGTGCTGAGGATCAAACCCGGGCCGCACGCATGCCAGGCGAGCGCACTACCGCTTGAGCCACATCCCCAGCTCGCTTTGTAATGTTTTGAAAAACCAATAAAATATATATGTGTATATATATATATATATATATATATATATATATATATATATATATATATATATAAATAGTTACTTAAAAACTCTAAGGCCTGAGGAGCCCAAAATCAGGTGAAAATCAACAAATGATAATGCTGTTTACCATGATGAGTCCTTGTTCCCGAATCCTGCAGTATAACACCAGAGAAGCAGGTGGAGAGTGGAAAGTGGAAGGTTTAATAAGAGAAAGCACAAAAGACTCCCCCCACTCCAGGAAGAAGGGGACCCAAAAGGCAGAATCCCTGGAAGGGGGAGGGCTTCTCCCTCTTAAACCTAAGGTCTTCTTTTGTCCTCCCACATTCCTGTCCTTTATTTTCCTTTATTGTGCAGGTGATTGGGCTTGAGGGTGGAAGGCCAAAGGGAGGGAATTGGGTGGACTTATGGGATGGGGAGCAAAAACCTGGGCAGGAACAGCGTAGGGTGGTTTGATGAGCATCTCCCTGTTTTACTGGGAGCTACTTCATTAACCCTTATTTAGGACCTGCCCAAGGCCATGACAACAGGAACACTTCACTTCTCAGGTGTTTTTTTGTTTCCCAGGATCAGATCAGATTGCATTTTTTATTGGACCTGATATTAGACCCCACTTACCTAGCTACACACACTACAATATTTCAATCTGGCTTCACAAACAGGGAGAGCCTACCTTAAAATAAATTAAAAGGGTTGATGACCTAGCTCAGAGGTCGAGCCCCACAGGGAGTATTCAACAGAACCTCAAAGAAAAAGATACCTATATACATATATTGTATCAGCTGGTGTGACCTCAGGCAACTTAGCAGGAGATAGTTTCAAAATTTTTGAAACAATATTTAAAAATATCATATGTATCATACATACTTGATATGTGAAAATAAATACAGTTTGACAATTATTTTAGTAATTCTCATCACCTCCGGACTACTTATCTTTTGAGGAAGTAGATAGAGCTAAGAAAGGAAGCAATTGGTGTTGGTGATTTGGCTCAGTGTTCTCTCCCCAGCAGGATGGAGGGGAAGGAGGTGTGGGAGGCAATTCCCTAAGGCAGCAATGCAGGGTTGAAATAAAAGGAGCGCCTTGTGCTTAATGTCCATGTTCTACATTCCACTATTAGGGAGTTCTAGGAACCGACCTGATTCTAGTGACCCCACACATCAGGTCATCTCTTTACCCCAAATCCAAACAGAAAAGTTCATGATGACAAGCAGGAAAGGAACTTTGATCAGTGAAGCTACACCAGGAAGACCAGGGCACCATGTCCTCCGCCCTCTCTTCAGGGCTGTCTAGGACTCTCAGGTTTTATAGAAAGGGCAATCAGTCATAGGCATGTGTGTAGAGGGCACACTGTATGTAGGTTAGGTGTCATCGGTGGCTTCAGGCATCTGTGTGTGTCATAAAATGTCTGTGAACTCATGGTCATGTGACCCCTTGACACACTTCACCCCACTGCACAGGCTGACCTGAATTGATCTCAGGAAGGGTCCCCTCCCTTGTGTTCGTTCCATGTCAGTGGTTCAGAGGCACCAACATTTTCAAGAAAAGCCACAAGCCACCTGCTCCTGCCTGGTAAACACCATATCCCTAGCTGCTGACCCAGGGCTCTCAGCTTCCTGGGTTTCAACTGATAGTTAAACCAGAAAGAAACAATAACCCTGCTCAGCTCGGCCCATAGAGCCTGCGTATGAAACCCCACTTGGGGCCCATATGGCCTGTGGTGTTGATACCGCTGGTTACTGGGGAGTTCTGCCCCCTCACATGCTGAAGTTTGAACATTAGAGAAGCGAGCCCAGGCAAGCACACAAAGCAGGGTTTATTTTTAAAGGAGTAACATACACTTCTCCCCAGGAGGGAGAGGGGGGCCATAGCTGGTACCCTGGTATTCCCAGAAGCAAGGTGTTCAGCCTTTCTATTGTAAGGGTCCGGCGAAGCGTCAGAGAAAAAGACCACGAGACTAGCTCCATGCAATGGCAAGGGGATTTATTAGCGTTCCAGCGCGCTGGGACTCCGTGCTCACTCAAGAAGGGAGAGCAGCCCGGAGCCCAGAGCAGAGGTCAAGCAGAGCTTAAGTACACTTTCTGGAGAGGGTGGGGGGCTTTGCATACATCAGAACAAATCATCATGAGGCATGGGGAAATTGAACAACAATTCTGATACATGATTAGTCCATTCATTGGAGGGAACAGTTTGTGCAGGGGTGATTGGTCACTTCCAAGTGGGGCACACATTCAAACTGATTGGTCCTGGGGCCTATATGCGTACGTGCCATGTTACCTGGAGCCCTTAGCTATTAAACAACCAGGGAATCAATGGAGATATTTACTGAGCAGCTCCCGCATTGTCCTAACAACCTTACAGACATTACAGGTTCCGGGGATAGCAGGGGAATTGTTTACTTTTTAGCCCAGGCCTTGCAATCTAGAAGCTTTACGATGCCCTAGTCTTTTACACTTTAACTCAGACTTTTGCAGCTTAGAATCAGCTTAGAAATTTTACCCTTACACTATGAGTCCTAGGCTTCCTGTGTTCTCCATGCCTTTCCCCTTATCTTTCTCCTTCCTGCCTTGGTGACTAGGCCCAGGAATGCTTGGTGAGATGGTACAAAGGAGACAAACAAGGGGGATGAAGAGGGAATAGCAGGATGCAGCAGCTAAGGACACATTAACACCCTAAAAGCTGCCTGTAGGGAGGGGCAATCCTGGGACAGGCAACCTTAGTAACATGAAGAAGCAAGGGCAGGTCCTTGATGAGGGTCCAGCAAGGCCTCTGAAGGAGTTAACATTTCTATCCCTCAGGGGACAGTGTGCAACTTGCCAGACTCTCTCAACATTGGCCTCTTTGATCAGACCTGACTCCATTTACCTGTTTGTAATGATTGCCTGTCTATTTCTGGCTTCAGTATCTGCCCCTTCCCAGAAAGTGAATACAACTTTATTTTTACTCTTCACTTGAATTGGTGAAGTCTTTCACATCTTGTGCACTGTCCCAAATTCAGTCTACCTACCAACATTGCCAATGACCATGGGGAGGGGGGCTCATATATAAACAGTCATATTTCCTCAAGTGTGGAATAGTGGCCACATACCTGTCTAGGGCTGAGAACTCAACTCTAGGTTCTCCTCCTCCCATGCTGGGCATTGAATCCATGGCAGGGGTACAGAATCCCTGAACTCCATCCCAGCCCTTTTTCTATTGTGGTACAAAGAAGTGGGGGGGGGGAGCATAAATATAGTGGGTTTGAGAACATAACTCTGAAAACCAGCCTAATTCCTTCTTAAGATTGGGATCCATTGCATCCAAAACTCATGAAAACTAATTTTTGTTTTCGTATAAATTACTGCAATCTTTAAACTTGCTTGGAATGTGTGCCCATGCCTTGAACTCACCCATACTTGGCTCCCCCGGACCAGATAACAACCTCTCTGAAACCTCAGTGGTACCTCATACATTCTGATGTTGGGATCTGAATTTATTCCCTACCTTGAAATGTTAAGCCATGTAGTTCATTAACCTACTACCTGCCTTTGTATTATGCTTGTCCAAATCCTGGTATCTGTAAGTTCTCAAGACACCCCTCTTTGCAAACTTTTGTGTTATAAAAATGTGTTCCGAGGGCTGGGGATGTGGCTCACACAGTAGCTCGCTCGCCTGGTGTGCCTGAGGCACGGGTACGATGCTTAGCACCACATACAAACAAAAATATTGTGTCTGCCGAAAATGAAAAATATTAAAAAATTCTCTCTGTCTCTCTCTCCCTCTCTCTAAAAAAAGAGTTGTTGTTTGATTTAAAACAAATGAGTTCTGAGAGAGCTGGAGTATCTTTAGCCTGGGGTTTGAGGACAGACAGACATGGCCAGCTCCTGGGTACATAAATAAAATTTTGGTTAAGTTTGATTCAAAATTGGAGTCTGTGTTCTTTTTCTTGTGTTGTGGTTTAACAGTGCCAGTGAAAGGGTAAAGTTTCTAAGCTGCAAAGCCTGAGTTAAAATGTAAAGGACCAGGCATTGTAAACCTGCTTCTAAACTGCAAAGCCTGGGTTAAATTCCTGTAGCTGTTAGGACAATACCCGAACTGCCCAGTAAATATTCCTCCTGATCCTCTGGTTGTTTAATAACTTAGGACCCTGTGTAGCCCGGCACGTAGGCATTCAAGGCCCAAGCCAATCAGTTTGAATGTGTACCCCGCTTAGGAGTGACCAATCACCCCCGCCCAGCCTGTTCCCGCCAATGAATGTACTAATCAAGTCTAAGAATTATTGTTTGATTTTCCCGCGGTGTATGGTGATTGGTTAAAGGAGACTATGATGAGTATAAAGTCCCCGCCCTCCCCAAAAAGTGTACTTAAGCACTGCTCAACCCTTGCCCGGGGCTCTGGGTCTTTCCCTCTTCCTGAGTGGGCACTGAGCCCCAGCATGCTGAATCAATAAATCCCCTTCTGCCAATTGCATGAGTGGTCTCTTGGTGGTCTCTTTCTCCGACGCTTCACCAGACCCTTACACCAGGTCTCTAACAAGGCCATCTTTGGTTTTGGCCAAGGGAGCATATTTTTTACACATGATGACACATCTTTAAGCCAATACATTAAAAAACTGAAAAAAAATCATTCAATAAATTCTTTCTTAGAAAACAACAATAACAACGACAAAACTTGAGCAGTATCCTGGGATAGTGGTGCAAACCATGCCATGAGGGTCAAAAATTCTAGCCCAACCTCTGAAATGTAGCCTCACTCTCTCTCAAAATACAACTTAAAAGGGGCAGGGCATGTAGCTCAGTGTTACAGCAACCCTGGGCTTAATGGTCAGTTTAAAAACAATAACATCCCGAAGAGGAATAGAGGGGAAAAAGACATAGAAAAGAGAAGAGTGTAAAAGGGCAGACATCAATCGAACTACATCAACAGTGACATTATATGGCAATTGACTGAACAATCCTCTCCTAAGGTACAGATCAGCAGACAGAATGAAAACAAAGTCCAATTCTGTGCTATGTGCAGGGGTCACTGCTGGGATACAAATGGATAAAGAGTTTGAAAATAAGAGGATGTGAGTCCTACACCATGAAATCAGACACCATGAGTCAGCTCTCCTGTAGTACCTTTCCAAAATCAGGCAAAATGTTTCAAAGCCACAATTAATTGAGCCAGAACAGCTGTGAGACATGGACACATGATGTTTATTTATGTTTTTTAAGAGAGAGAGAGAGAGAATTTTAATATTTATTTTTCAGTTTTCAGCGGACACAACATCGTTGTTGGTATGTGGTGCTGAGGATCCAACCCGGGCCGCACGCATGCCAGGTGAGCACGCTACTGCTTCAGCCACATCCCCAGCCTGACACATGATGTTAAGGTGTTCCTGAATGCTCCATCCTCTTTCCAAATGCCAATCCAATAATAAGGACACAGCTGTGAGTTTACAGGGGAAAAAAATGGTTTGCTAGGAAAGGAGCAGCACAGTGACTACTGTCTAGAGACCAGGATTCTGCCAATCAGAAGAAACAGTTGGCTTTTTTTGGGGGAGGGAGATGGGGGTGCCAGAGATTGAACCAGGTGCACTCAATCAGTGAGCCACATCCCCAGCCTCATTTTGTATTTTATTTGGAGCCAGGGTCTCTCTGAGTTGCTTAGCAGCTCAACTTTGCTGGGGCTGGCTGTACACTCTTGATCCTCCTGACTCAGCCTCCCTAGAGGCTGGGATTGAGGCATCACCACCACACCTGGCATAAAGGAAAATATTTTATTAATGAGATGGAAAGTCCTTAGTTTGATGTCAATTAGAGATTACAATTTGGTTATTCTGGGTTTGTTTGGGTTTGCTATTGCAGAAACCCAAAGCACATTCCAGGAGACACAAAAGCCTGTAGAGTCCACACAATGTTAGGTGATCCAACCTTGTGGCCTCCCTGGGACACAAAGGCAACCTGTCAGCTCCTTTCACATTCTTACCAATATGAACCATTTCAGGGTCAGCTGAAAATGCAAGCTGACTTTGGCATTGAAAGGGGACCTCATGTCTAACAGAAGAGTCATGTGCCACGAGGACAATAGGCAGTGAACCAATGACAGAATGACAGACATGCCATTTTGCTCCCATGTGAAGGCTGAGTTCTGGAGGCTGCTCCTGCCCAGGGCAGATCTTAAAGTAGGGATCAGGTCCCAGGCCACGTGGGTTGCAGATGTGATCTGGGGTTCTGCACAGACATTTGCAGCAGCCATTTCCAGGACAGTGACAATCCCAGGCCTGCCTAAGTCCCTCATCCCCATGTTTCATCAGCCCTTGGGACCCAGAACAAGAAATATGGTGAGAAGTGGACCCAAATCTGCCCCCGATTTCAGTTCTGGCTACTTGGGTGCATACAGCCTTGAGCTCTGGGCATTTCAAAGAATCGAGTAGGAACATGAGACCCAGAGATGTGTCAAACAGCCCTGAGGGATGACCAGCTTTCCCATGGTCAGGACACCACACAGGGCTTGGGGGTTGAGGTGGGGCTGTCCTCTGGCAGCAAGGGCAGCTCAACAGCCAAGACACAAGGGTTTCCCTGGAGGGGGATTTGGAGTGGGGGAGAGGACTGAGACTCTGCAGCCCACCCCAGTGCCAGCCCATCCATACTAGATGCCTGGCTAGAAAAACACCCGATGAATTCTCTCAGCCCCCCTTTTCTGGTTTTAAAGTGAAAATTAAAGATACTTGGTGTGAGAGTTCTGCCTTGTTCTGGGGAAAGCTCAGGCTACACGTGGGTCCCAGGAGTCGTACAGCTGGACAGGGGTCCTGGCTCCATCCCTGCTCCCTGTGATGGGTGTGTCTCTCCAGAGGCCTGGTTTCCTTCTGGTGAAGGGGGTCAGAGGAGGAGGTGGCCACACATGTGTTGACATGCTGCTCTGGCTGAGGACACCAAAACTATGCTCTGCCCAGGGTTTTCTCCTAATTGGGCTTGGTCAGAGAGGCTTGGATGGCTTCAGTCTCAAGCCTCTTGGTTTCCAAGTTAAATGATTAGTGGCCTCTTCCCCATGCATGTTGGTGATGCTTGGGACCTTCTTCCACATGACAGGGACACGTGGTCACTGTTGAATGTTGACAGCTGGAGCACAATGAGGCATGGGGGTGATGAGACTGGCCCATGGTTCTGAGGATGGCCCTGTGAACACCCAGCCTCCCTTGCAGTCTCCTTGTTAAGGTCGGTTGAGCGTCGGAAAAAGAGACCACCAAGAGACTGTCTCATGCAACAGCAGAGGGTTTCTTGGGGGTCCAGCATGCTGGGGTTCAGAGCTCACTTGAGAGGAGCTGAGAGACGGAGAACAACTTAAGCAGAGCTTATATACATTGTTTGAACTGGGGAGTTCATGTGTAGGTCAGGGAATGCAGGAGGGGTTGTTTGTACAGAGCAACCAGATGGTCAGGAGACATTTCTCAACATACATTTAATGGTTTTTCCAGGAATTGTTTTGACACCTACATAAATTTCAGGTTTCAGGAAAACAGAACTTAAACTCAATCAAGAAAACAAAACTTAACCTTTACATTCTTAACCTTTCATCCTGGCCTGCAGGTCAAAGCCCTGTCAGTGGAAGAAGCTCCTCACACAAGGTCAGGTGCACCCTCTTCCTCAGCATCAGGTGAAGCTGGGGCCTAAGGAGCACCTATGAGTCCCTCCAGGTCTGATGAGATGGGAACCTGGCAGCCTCTTCTTCGGATCAAAGGAAGGTTATGAAAAGAGCACATGTCCCCATCCCTCATCCGTGACAGCCCTTTCCCAGATCCTCTCATTCTCATGAGCCAGGGAAACCTTTAATTTTCATAACTAGTTGATGCTGTAATTAAACATGATAAAAAGTGTGTCTCCACAGCTTTGGGGTTGTTCACTTTAATCCTTTAGCCTGAGCAGAAACAGCCCTCTCCCCAGCATATACTGCAGAATGACACCTGATGGCAGGCTGCAGCTGCATCAATGATGTAGGGCACATGAAGCCAGACACCCAAGGATGTTCCACAATTAGATTTATTAGCTGCAGGGTTCTGAGGTGTATCACCTAAAATTTTTTGGTTCACTGCTTGTAATTTCATTGATCTTCATTGACACCCAATGGGACAGGGATAGAGGTTTATATTTTCTGTAGGTGTATACCTGAAGAATATAATTTTTTTTTTAGTTCACAGAAAGTGCTTTGTGTACCAATTCTAAGATTAATCAGAGGTCTTCCAAGCTTTACCACAAAAGCAGAAGTCTGTGTTATAATCCACATTGAGATCTTTGCAAAACCTGCTCTTGACATTTTGTTGAAAGAAAATTATGGTGAAGGTCTCTTGAGAAGCTAATTTAATATTCTTTTGTGGAGAAAGGAGTGCCACTATATTAGCACATCAGACTGGGACACTCCTTACCAAGCCTTTCATCATGTAGAGTGCATTAAGTAGGTTTTCTGAACCTTTTTTTTTAAAGAGAGACTGAGAGAGGAGAGAGAGAGAGAATTTCTAATATTTATTTTTTAGTTCTCGGCGGACACATCTTTGTTGGTATGTGGTGCTGAGGATCGAACCCGGGCCGCACGCATGCCAGGCGAGCGCGCTACCGCTTGAGCCACATCCCCAGCCCAGTTTTCTTAACCTTAAACCTAAAACCATCACACAATATTCCCAGGGCTACAGAGCTACTCTAAACACAGAGAGAAATCAAGCCTGAGTTTTCTAGAATATTCCACCTAAGTATTATTCATGGGGAGAAAAGCTAAGTTGGATGTAGTGTTTTTAAAAATTCACTGGTATAAAAGACCTTTAAGAAGCAAGAGACCATCTGCCATTGTGGAGGAAACACCTGCAGAGCTGCATCTGCTGATGTGGTCATCAGTGGGGTCCACACACACAGCACCAGCAAACTCACCACCAGAGCTACAGGCGTGCTCAGTGCTAGAATGCCTGCCTAGCATGCACAAGGCAGGATGGGGTCCCCAGACCTGGGAAAAAAAGAGCAACTCAAGCATAGGGCAAAACATATTTTGAGAAAGTGCCTCTCCAAATAATATACACAAATGACATTATGTTCTAATGCTCTTTAATGTGCTTACATACAGCACAATACATGAGACTTAGAACAAGCACAAGTGACAAGAGTGGGGTCCCAGAGTCATCCACAGCTCAATAAGCAATCAAGGAAAAGAAAGAGCCCACCTTCAGGTTACACAGACACATCCCTATGGTCCTAGCTGCCAGCCTCACTCCATCTCAAAAAACAACAATTAAAAGGACTGTGGAGAAACTCAGTGGTGGAGCACTCCTGGGTGAAATGTGAACAAAGACAGAGAAAACAGAAGTTCAGGAGAGACATTTCACCAATCTGTACCAAAGGCTGGAGTGGAGAGGCCTAAATTAACATACAGAATATGTAATGAAACATTAGACACAAAAGATTTAAAATACAGGAAAATCTAATCTAAAAACAAGAGAGATTTAACTGAGAAAAACATGTTGCTTTCAAATCTTCATGCTGATGCAATGCTCCTCTCCAACCCACGGTGCATTTTTGTTGCCTCTGAATAGATAAACAATGAAATGAAGGCACAAACCTTTTCACACACCTACAGTTTTTTTTCTCAAAATGAATACATAAAATGAAATAAAATAAAAATATCCTCAAGTCTGAACAAGTTCAAATGGATCTGAAACAAGCAAAGGTCCGACCACATTTCTATATACAGGGCTTTTCTCCAGTGTGGTTTCTTAAATGCTGTTCGATGGGACCTGGAAAGTTGAAAGTCTTACTACAATTTTGAGAGAAAAAGGATCTTCCCAGATGTGAATTCTTTGTCTTTGAAGAAAACTCTGAAAGCTGAATACTGCCCCACATGGCTTATCCTCAGCATTTTCTACAGTATGAGTCCTTTCATATTACGGAACAAAACTAGAACAGCTCAACAACTTATATTTCTTTTTTGCATAGGATTTATTCTTTTTATTCCAAAAGAATCTTCGGACGCCTTAGTAAAAGACTGAGAAAACTAGATTTCCCACATTTCTCACACTCACAGGGTTTCTCTCTGTGTTTTCATATATGAGAAGAATAATAGGGCTGGAGGGGAAGCTGACAGGATGTATCTTTTCTCTGGTGTATTCTGGTATGTATTCCAGGGCTTTACTCTGGTATGTATTCTTCCATGTTTATGAAGCTGATGGGATGGAGCAAAGGAGTTGCCACACTGCTTACATTCAGAGGGTTTGTTTTTCAATTTGAATGAAATGGCTTGAAGGCAACAGGGAAAATGGAATGACTTGTGATAATTTTATACATTTAACGAGTTACTCAGTTGGAAGTGGTGGTGTATGCCTTTAATTCCTGAGACTTGAGAGGCTGATTCGAAAGGATCAATGTTGGAGGCTAGCCTCAGCACCCTAGGAAGACCCTACGAAATGCAGCAAGTACCTATCTCAAAATAAAAAGTAACTGGAATGAAGCTAAGTGGTAGAGCACAAGCAGACTAAATCCCCAGTGTCTGTCTCCCTCTCTCTCTCTCTCACACACACACACACATTTTCAGCAGTGTGAGTCCTTCCTTGTCTTTGAGGATGACATGAAATATTGATTTACCATGTTTTACATTCAAAGGATTTTTCTCCAGTAACTTCCTACATGTATATGAGTGCAACAGTAATAACAGAAAAGTTTACCAATTGTTTTCATGCATATGATTTCTCTGCAGTATCTATTCTTTCACGTGTGTGAAGCAGACAGGATGTGGCAAAAGCTTTTCCACATTGTTGTTATTCATAGCGCTTTTCTCTGGTATGTATTCTTTAATGTCTATGAAGCATAGGGGATGTAGCAAAGGGTTTTCCACACTGCTTACATTCATAGGGTTTCTCTCCAGTGTGCATTCTTCCATGAATCTGAAGGTAACTGGATCTAGAAAAGGCTTTGCCACATTGCTTACAATCATAAGGCTTCTCTCCAGTATGAGTTTTTTCATGTGTGTGAAGGTGACTGGATGAAGCAAAGGCTTTGCCACACTGCTTACATTCATAGGGCTTTTCTCCAGTGTGAATTCTTCCATGAATCTGAAGAGAACTGGATGTAGCCAAGGCTTTGCCACACTGCTTACAATCATAGGGCTTCTCTCCAGTATGAGTTTTTTCATGTGAGTGAAGGTTACAGGACTTAGTGAAGGCTTTGCCACACTGCTTACAATCATAGGGCTTCTCTCCAGTATGAGTTTTTTCATGTGAGTGAAGGTTAGAGGACTGAGTGAAGGCTTTGCCACACTGCTTACATTCATAGGGCTTCTCTCCAGTATGAGTTTTTTCATGTGAGTGAAGGTTAGAGGACTGAGTGAAGGCTTTCCCACACTGCTTACATTCATAGGGCTTCTCTCCAGTATGAGTTCGTTCATGTTTCTGAAGGCAGGAGGTATTAGTAAAGGCTTTTCCACACTGTTGACATTCATAGGGCTTTTCTCTGGTATGTATTCTTCCATGTATATGAAGCTTTTGAGATGTAGCAAAGGCTTTGCCACACTGCTTACAATCATAGGGCTTCTCTCCAGTATGAGTTTTTTCATGTGAGTGAAGGTTAGAGGACTGAGTGAAGGCTTTCCCACACTGCTTACATTCATAGGGCTTCTCCCCAGTATGAGTTCGTTCATGTATCTGAAGGTGAGAGGGAGTAGTAAAGGCTTTTCCACACTGTTGACATTCATAGGGCTTTTCTCTGGTATGTATTCTTCCATGTATATGAAGCTGTTGAGATGTAGCAAAGGCTTTCCCACACTGCTTACATTCATAGGGCTTCTCTCCAGTATGTGTTCTTCCATGTGTTTGAACTTCATAAGATCTAGCAAAGGCTTTGCCACACTGCTTACACTCATACGGTTTCTCTCCAGTATGAATTTTTTCATGTGAGTGAAGGCCAGAGGACTGAGTGAAGGCTTTGCCACACTGCTTACATTCATAGGGCTTCTCCCCAGTATGAGTTTTTTCATGTGAGTGAAGGTTAGAGGACTGAGTGAAGGCTTTCCCACACTGCTTACATTCATAGGGCTTCTCTCCAGTATGAGTTCGTTCATGTTTCTGAAGGCAGGAGGCATTAGTAAAGGCTTTTGCACACTGTTGACATTCATAGGGCTTTTCTCTGGTATGTATTCTTCCATGTATATGAAGCTGATGAGATGTAGGAAAGGCTTTGCCGCACTGCTTACATTCATAGGGTTTCTCTCCAGTATGAATTTTTTCATGTGAGTGAAGGCCAGAGGACTGAGTGAAGGATTTTCCACACTGCTTACATTCATAGGGCTTCTCTCCAGTTTGCATTCTCTGATGTATTCTAAATAAACTGGGAAAAGCAAAGTATTTCCCACATACCTTACATTTGAAACCTTCATTCCCCATGTGTGTGATCCTGTGCCTTTGAAGACTTGTGTATGAAATACAGGTCTGACCACCTCGTTTACATTCATACACTTTCTCTCCAGCATGAGTTCTTTCATGTCTTCTTAATACAGAGGAGAAACAAAAGGCTTTCCCACATACCTCACATTGAAAACGTTTACGTTCACTGTGTGTTCTCACGTGTCTTGGAACACCCGTGGGAGAAGACGAGGCTTCACCACATTGCTGATATTCATAGGGTTGCCACCCAGTATGAGTATCTTTATGCCTTCGAATGTCAGTGGAATGACTGATGCCTTTCCCACGTACTGTACATGCATAAGGTCCATCTCCAGTTTGTATTAACATTTGTGTGTGAACATTTTGGGGAGAAACCAGAGATTTCTTATATTGTTTAAATTCACATGGCTTCTCTTCACATTCCTCATGCTTGTAGTATTTGCGTCCAGAGCATGATGTGATCTGCCTATGAAGGAATGAAGGTCATATGAAGTCTTTTGCACACATAATCAAGTGACATTGATTTACTCTATTAAAATTTTTCTTTGTTCAATTAAGAATTGGAATCGATTTGAAGGTTTTCCCACACTATTTTGTGCCTTTGAGTTTACCATATGACTTCTTTAAAGAAGAAGAAGTGACCAGCACATAATCAATGCTTGATTCATTCACAATTTTCTATGTATTGATAGATCTTTACATTACTACCAACATTAGGTAAAGGCTAGGTTTTCTGACTTGTTCAACTTGCCTAAAAATAAGGAGATTTAAAGCAAACAATCCTTTTCAACATAGCTTTCTATGCCTATTATCCAAATAGTGATATTCACATATGCAATTTCATATACTTTTTGCATGTCAAATACTTTGAAAAGACAGAATATCTGTTACAGCTAAGTATATATTTCAGGTAAAAAGCACTATAAGAATAAATACTTCTCAATTTATGCATACTTCTTTCTTTGGTTTGCTTTAAATATTACATGACAGTTCTCAGACCCCCTCATGGACTCCTCTTGTGAGGACAGTTACCTTACATTGCTCCCAGAGTTTTCAGTATGAACTTCAGTGGTCTTGTCTTCCCCATTGTTTCCTAAAATGAGAGAACAGAACTATCTTTATGAATATTTAGGAGCTAACAATGCTTTGCCAAATGATACATGTTATTTATGCTGCAATAATTCACCAACTGATTCCCTTTTCACCTTCTACATAAAAGACCAAAATAAACATGAGTTCTCTATTTGATTAAATTTAAAAACATCATTATTACCTATAGAAGACAGGTTTCTGAGGACTTCCAGCATCACATCTCTGTAAAGGTTCTTCTGGGCAGGATTCAGCAAAGCCCACTCCTCCTGGGTGAAGTTCACAGCCACATCCTTAAAGGTCACTGAGACCTAAAATACCCCACCAAATGTACAGTGGAGGCCAGGAGAGATTGACAGCATGAGAAACCTATACTCAACATGCATGGTGTTCACATGATTCCAGGAGGTACCCTAAGGTAAATGATGAACTTTGGCTTATCATAACATGTTGCTTCATCCATTCTCTTCGTCAAATGTTCAACACTGGTTTAGTAACTAACAAACACCCTACACCAATGCAATATTTTGAAAACAGTGGACACTATCGGCTGGAGAGAAGGGGTATTCCATACTATGAGTAATGACATATTTAATTGTCACCCTGATTGGATTAAAATATACTGATAATTAATGAGATTTTGCATGTGTCCATGAGGGTATGTCTACAAATGATTGGCATGTGGGATAGTGAGCCAAACTGGCATACCTTTTTAAGGTACGCAGCAGCCTCCAATAGGACTGTGTCTTAGGTGGAACAAAAGTTGAAAGAAGAAGGAAGCAGCAGCAGAGCAAGCTCCTTTCTTCTCAGTGGGTTTTTGTTTGCTGCTGCAATGGCCTGAGGGTATCAGACACTGCCTTGTTCACTCTCCCAAAGTGGACTCTGCCTGTGATTCTCCAGGGAGTTTCCAGAACCTTTGGTCTGGACTAGGGCAGCACCACTGATCCCTCTTGTTCGGAGGCTTCAGCCTCTTGGATTCTGCAGCAACTACTCTGAAAACTTTCCAGCTGCAGATGGCCACTGTGGACATCCAGCTTTGGGTCAAGTAGGCCAATCTAATAAGTCCCCTTTTATAATCAAACTTCCTCTTGATGCTGTTCCTCTAGAGAAAACTGACTAATAAACTATGTAAGCCAAAAATTGCTCTGAAAAACAAAGTCTAACTAATAAAGAAGTAAATAAACTACCAAGCCATGAAGTTTTACAAATATATACATAAGAAATAATAGTAAATGCTAAATACCATTTTTATAATAATGCAAGAATAAAGCAAAGAGTCAAACATACAAATTTCAAAACTATGGACAAAAGCAAAGAAACTGATTTTCAATACTATTTCCATCTGGAAATAAATTGGATGATAAGTCTTCAAAAGTCATTCCATGGGCTGGGGATGTGGCTCAGTGGTAGAGCACTTGATTCGCACGTGCAAGACCCAGGGTTCAATCCTCAGCACCACATAAAAATGAATAACTAAGGGCTGGGGATGTGGCTCAAGCGGTAGCACATTCGCCTGGCATGCGTGAGGCCCGGGTTCGATGCTCAGCACCACATACCAACAAAGATGTTGTGTCCGCCGAAAACTAAAAAATAAACAAATAAATAAATATTTTTAAAAAATGAATAACTAAAATAAAGGTATTGTGTCCAACTACAAATAAAAAATAACTTTAAAAAATGTCATTCCAACTGCTGGTGTGGTAGTGTGCACCTGTAATTTCAGCCACTAGGGAGGTCAAGGCAGAGAAATGGCAAGTTGGAGGCCAGTCTCAGAAACTTAGCAAGATACTCAGAAATTTAATGAGACTTGTCTTCATCAAAAATTAAAAGGGAGTCTGGGATTGTAGCTGAGTGGCAGAGCACTTGCTAGCATGTTTGAGGTACTGGATATGTTCCTCAGCACCACAGAAAAAGTAAACAAACAAAATGAAGGTATTTTGTTCGTCTACAACTATATAAAATATAAAAAAAGAAAAGAAAAAAAATAATAAATACATAAAAATGGGCTGAGAATGTGCTCAGTGGTCAAGTGCCTGTAGGTTTATTCCCCACTAAAACACTAGAACTCTGCTCACAAATTGAAATCCATTTCTGGAGGAGAACTAAGCATGAACAAGTCCATGGCATCAACCCCAGCACTCAACAAGTAAGCAAATAAATAAACAACAGGCTACAATACTAATTCTCTTGGACTGGAGAGTAGCTCTGCAGTAGAAAACTTCCCAAGTATGTATGTGGCCCTCAGATCAATCTCCAGCAGTCTACACACACACACACACACACACACACACACACACAAACACAGAAAAAAAAACACCTAAAATACACATAATAAGAGATAAAAATGACCACAATACAAAAGGTACACAATTAGAGGCATAAATTACAACAAAATCAATGGAAAGACAACAAACTTTCTCACAAAGGATATTGCATGTTTCCATAATCTACACTCTCTAAAAACACACTGAGCATTTCAGAAAATTCTGTAAAATTTAGGGCATGGTTTACTGTATTTGGGGAGTAAATATAAGAAAAACTACATCTAGAAATGGAAATAGGAGGGGTGGGATTCTGGCTCAGCAGTAGAGTGCTTACCTAGCACATGAAAGGCCCTAGGTTTGATCCTCAGCACCATATAAAAACAAATAAATAGGTATTGTGTCCAACTATAGCAACAACAAAAAATACTTTTCAAAAAATTGAAAATAGTAGACTGTATCTAAGACAAGCCAAAATGTTGTAGAGGACAGAGAGAGTAGAGAGAGCATTCATGTTGCTCCCAAATTTCATAAGTTAAAAGGGCTGCTCCCAAAGGAGTGGCCTTAGGAGGCACTTAGGAGGGAACAGGAATCAGGTGACATAGTGGGAGTGCTCTTGAGGGGATCAGCACCCTTATTTAGACAGTTGTATCGCTCCTTTCCAGAAAACAAGTGTCATTTACTATTTCACTGATATTCAGTGATTAAATGATCATAATTTTGTATTTCAGGTTTTGCCAAAATTGTCCTTAAAATTTACAATGAAGATGGGTGTGATGGTGCACATCTGTAACCCAGTGGTTCAGGAGTCTGAGGCCCTTGGCTATGTAGCAAGACTCTCAAAACAAAGAATCTAAAAGGGGCTGGTGTTTAAGCACCTCTGGGCTCCATTCCTGATACCAAAAAACCACACAGTTGACATGAACCTGTCAAGTCCAGACAACAAGGGTGAAAAACTGGCATCCTTTGTCAAATTCATCACCTTGGGAAGGAAAGATACTAGTTTTTATGAAATCACATTCATAAATTTATCCACCACTATTTTTCAGCAATAATGCAAGACAATGTTTCTCTGAATCTTATGTGGCATTTTGGAATCTAGGTTTGGATTTCAATTTGAAAGACAAGATTGAATCTTACAAACTTTCTATGCACACTCAGGAATAGCAAAAGATAAATTAGGTAATTAGGAGTTTTCTTTCTTTCTTTTTTCTTTTTGTGATTTGGTTCCCCGAGATTAAACCCAGAGATATATTTTACTACTAAGCCACATCCCCAGTAATTTTTATATTTTATTTTGAAATGCAGTCTCACCAGGTTGCATAAAGCCCAGCTAAGTTGCTAAGGCTGTCCTCAAATTTGCAACACTCCTGTCTCAGCCCCTGGAGCAGGAAGGATCACAGGTGTGCACCACTGTACCTGGCTGTATGTTGTGGATTTTAACAATGGAAATATAACTAGACTTTAAAATCCACTTCTTTCTTGCCTCCTTAATAATAGTCCATCCCATTTGGCTCTGAATAAATAAACCTGGGCCTCAGATAAGTGAACACATCATTTCAAAGTGATGCACAGAAAGCTTTGGTGCTGAGGGGGCACACATGTGTCAGGCTCAAGGGGCAGGGAAGGTCCCTGACAGCAGGGACATGCTCCCTCCTGGTCTTGCTCACTGAAAGCCTCCAAGATCACCTTCCCAGGGACCTGGACCATGATTAAAGGCTTTTCAGGTTTGCACAGCTCTGCACTGGGGTGGGTGGTCCTTATGCTCTGGGAGAGGCTTTGCTCTTTTACACTGTGAGAGACTGAAAGGGCAGGAGTCACTGCTGACCTGGCCCCTCAGCACCAGCATCCACAGGCTGACTGGCCACCTCTCTCCAAGGAATGGGAACAGGGCTTGGGGAAAACAAGGCCCCAAGTAGTTAGTTGTCTAGATGAAGCTTGTTTCAAGAGATTCCTTAGCCCCAAGACCTCAGCTGATCCCCCAGAAGGCTTTACCTCACAACTTTGGCTGCCCTCTAAGAGGAGCTGACTTGGGCTGGGGATGGGCTCAAGTGGTAGCACGCTCGCCTGGAATGCGTGCAGCCCGGGTTCGAGCCTCAGCACCATATACAAACAAAGATGTTGTGTCTGATGAAAGCTAAAAAATAAATATTTAAAAATTCTCTCTCTCTCTCTCTAAAAAAAAAAAAAAAAGAGGAGCTGACTTGGGCCTAAAATTACTTGTACCATGCAGGGCACAGGACAGCTGTGGGCACACGGTGGCAGCCCCAAGAAAGGATAGTGACTGGGAACATAGGACTCGCTGATGTGTCCAAAGAAAACCTTGCTGAGAAAATCAGATTTGGTGTCTACACTTAAGAAATATAAAAAAGAACCCAGAATTTTTGCAGGAGTTAATTGAAGTTCTCCATGAACTTGCTCTATATCAAAGAACCTTCACACCACCTGACTTTGGGGAACTAGACCACCATGAAGGTATAAGACAGGGTTCTGTATGGTTGGCAACAATTATCTTGTTCTCTCTAAGGGTCTTTCAAACTCAATTACCTTAATTTCTGTATTAGTCCAAAATTCTCCAAACAAATGAACTTCTCAGAATATATTACCAACCTTACCCAACATATAACCACCATCTTCCAAAGCTAACACTGTAATAACGGACCTACAGAAGAAATTTCCCCCTTTTTACTGTAGCCACCCATCTGATGATCCTACCAATGCACTTGATTAATGTATTCATGCATAACTATCTTTTAAAACTGTTCTTGTCAGCCATGCACAGTGGGGCACAACTGTAATCCCAGCAGCTTGAGAGACTGGGTTAGGAGGACTGCTAAATTCAAACCCAGCCTCAGCAACTTAGTGAAGCCCTAAGGAATGTAGTGAGATCATGTCTCAAAATAAAACATAAAATGGGTTGTGGATCTGGCTCAATGATTAAGTACTTCTGGGTTCAATCCCTGTTATTAAAAAATGTACTTTCTTCCAGAATGGGACACATACATCATTCAGGATAAGTTGAATCCATGTTCCTGAGGATGGTCATTAATATTTGGGTCAAAATAAACTATTTTCCTCAGGTATGGTGCCAGCGTCTTTAATTCCAACAGCTTGAGAAGCTGTGGCAGGAGGATCAGAAGTTCCAGGCGAGCCTAGACAACAAAGCCAGATCCTGTCTGAAAATAAAATTTGAAAGGGCTGGAGATGAACGACAAGAGAATAAATCAGACATTATTATCCTATTTGACCACATGACCCATGTGAATAGACATTAGGGACAACCAGAAAAAGGGAAAGTTACACTCTATTTATGTATGATGTGTCAAAATGCATTTTGCTCTCATGTAGAAGTAATAAAAGGCAAGTAAAAGAAATAACTTCTGCCAAAAACAAACAAACAAAAAAGGGCTGAGGATGTAGCTTAAGTTTCAATATCCCTAGTACCAATAATCCACTGCATTATTTCACTTAGAGCAGCTATCTTACCAGAACACAAGATGTGCCAAGTGACTATTCTTTCCCCTTAAGTATGATATTCAGAAACAGAAAAAAAGTGTCATGCTTGCCAGAGATTGGGGCACAGGCCTGTAATCCTAGAGACTCCGGAGGCTGAGGCAGGGTGATCATAAGTAGGAGGACAGTGTCCAAAACAGGTGGTATACATCTCTTGTTTTAAAAAAAAGGGGGTTGGAGGGGTTTCCTGAGGATTTTACTGATAAAGCTTCTCTAGTTTTGATCCCCAATATAAAAAGAAAATATTCCTTGCAATAGTTCACTAGAGGAAAAGTGAAATTTAATAGACTGTGTTCATTTAAAACACAGGAAGAAGAACAGACATTTGAGAGTGATGGGGTGGAGAGGAAGATGGCATTTTAGAACGCAGCAGGCAACTGCAAGTGAAGGACCTACAGCAGCCTTCAGAGACTCTGAACAGGGAAAAGGAAAGTGGATTTGGGATCCTGCTTCCTACACGTTTGGAAGAGTGGGGGCGGGCCACCAGCAGGGAGGGGAGGGGAGGGGAAGCCAGGGACCTGAGCAGCCCATTCAACAATGGAAGCCACAGGACACAGCCCAGGGCCACCTGCCAGCGAGAATTGGGCCTCATGCTCTGAGCTGACCTCAGGGACCAGGCCACCCTTCAGGCCCAGGGAGCAGAAGCCCAGGGCTAAACGCCATGAGGACTAGGGTGCACTCTCTGAACCAACTCCCAGCTCACCCCGTGGCAGGAGTGGACAGGCTTAGCGTCAGCCGCCAGGAGGTGACTTCAAGGTTCTACAATCCAGCCCATCCCCCAAGACCAGGGGACAAAGACCCAGGGCAACCTCCAGAGGCGACTCCTCCATGCTCTGCAGCTCACCCGTCTGCGGGGGCCCCAAGGCAGGTGAAATCTCAGTCCTGGTCACAAACTCACCATTTTTGTCTTCCTCGGGGACTTGGTGTTCTCGAGGAACCTCCAGGAACCAGAGATCTGGGGACACAGGCGAATCAGAATAACCTAAGCCTTCTCAGTAGAGCACGTGGGGCCCGGAAGGGAAGGAGCGGAATTGGTGAGAAAGAAAAAGCCCGGGAGATTGCAAAAGCCCGCCCTTCCCCTCTGTTCATGAATCTGATTGGACAGTTCCACCCCAGAAACCCTTTGGGCCGCCTCCAGGAACTCCTGTGCCTTATGACAGACAGCTAATGGTATCCAATCACTTCCTCAAATTCACTAGAGTGACAGATCCTTGGTCCCAGCCCTTTTAAGGTGGAGTGTCTTTGCTGAGCTGGAAAAAAATCCCAGTTAGAAGCCTTTGCTTGGAACTTGGTAAGGATGGGATTGCGCTATGGCTCTGGGAGACTGCTTTCCCAGCATGCGTGATGCCCTGGGTGTGAACTCCACCACAGAAACAAGGAGCAATTAAAAAAAAGTTACTTAAGGAGGTTGAGGCAGGAGGAGCCCAAGGTTCAGGTCAGGATCTACACTGTTACCCGTGTTTATTGTGACGGGTCTTTGCTTCCCCAAATGCTGAAGTATAACACCAGAGAAGCACGTGGAGAGTGCAAAATGGAAGGCTTAATTAAGGGAGAGCAGAAAAGATTCACCCCCACCCCCAGGAAGAAGGGGACTGGAAAGGAGAAATCCCTGGAAAAGGGAGGTCTTCTCCATTTTATAACTAAGGTCGTCTTTTGTCCTCCCACATTCCTGTCCTTTATTTGTCTTTATTGTGCATGTGATGGTGGCTGCAGGTGGAAGAACAAAGGGTGGGAAACTGGTGGACTGATGGGGCCGGGAGCAGAAACCAGGGCAGGAACAGCCTAGGTGGTTTGAATAGCATCTCCCTGTTTTACTGGGAGCTACTTCATTAACCCTTATTTAGGACCTGCCCAGGGTCATGGGACATTAATATTTCAATTTCTCGGGTGTTTTTCTGGTTTTCCCAGGCTCAGATTATACTCCATTTTCTTTTTGGATCCTATTACACCCCATTAACCTGGCTACATAAACTCTCCTCTTTATATTTGGATTCACAAATAGGAAAATCCTATCTGAAAATAAAATAAAAGGGTTGGAATTCTAGCTCAGAGGTCGAGCCCCACAGGGAATATACCACAGAACCTCAAAGACAAAGATACCTATCTACATATATAGTATCACCTGGTGCGACCTCAGACAACTTAGCAAGACAGTCACAAAATTTTTGAAACAATATTTAAAGATGTCACATATATCACACATGTGTGATATTTAAAAGTAAAACAAGTTTGACACTTATTTCAGTAATCCTCATCACATTCTGGCCACTAATCTTTTGAGGAGATAGCCTGAGCTAAGAAAGAAGCAATTGGTGTTTGTGATTTGGCTCAATGTTCTCTCCCCAGTAGAACACGGGAAAATGGGGAAGGGGAGACAATCCTCTAAGGCAGCAATGTGCACTGGAAATAAAATGGCTGCTTTGTACTTAATATCCATGTTCTACATTCCACTATCAGGGGAGTTCTAGGAAGTGACCTGACTCTGGAAATCCCACACATCAGGTCATCTGTTTACCCCAAAACCAAACAGAAAAGGTTATGATTAAAAGAAGGAAAGGAACTTTGATCACTGAAACTACACCAGGAAGACCAGGGAAGCATGTCCTTAGCCCTCTCTTCAGGGCTGTCTAGGACTCTCAGGTTTTATAGAAAGGGTAATCAGTCATAGGCATGTGTGTAGAGGGCCAACTGTATGTACGTTTGTTGTCATCTGTGAATTTAGGCATCTGTGGGTCTCATAAAATGTCTGTGACCTCACGGTCACGTGCCCCCGTGACACACTTCACCCCATTGCATGTTATGCTTAAATTCAGGACCCCCAAAAGACCACAAGAGGCCAAGATCCCTGTAAGCAACAAAGAGATATTTATTGCAGGGTAGCTCAGTACTCCTTGTGCACTCAGCAGCTGGTGAATTTGAGAGGACCAGAACCCAGGTTTTGCAGCACTTTTATACACTCTTTGGGGAAGGCAGGGACTTCACATGCATCATAGCATCTTTTAGCAAATCATCACACACCACAGGGAAATTATAAAACAACTCGAAAACATGATTAGTGCATTCACTGGTGGGAACAATTGGGTAGGGGTGATTGGCTAGTACAAGAGGGGGACTCCTTTGAACTGATTGGTTTAAGCCAAGAAAGGTGTTTCTGCTGAACTCTGGGGTTTCCCAAAAGGTTATCAACCTCCATAAACTACTGGGAGGGTCATCTTGCATCCCAGGTATTTTCCCTGTCTCATGCTGATAGGTGGCTGCTAGGAGGTTGCTATGGGTAGCCACCTAGCCTGACTAACTCAGGGACACCTAGCAAAGTAGATCTCTCCTGTTATTTATAGAAAACAACTCAATAGGCTGGGTAAGTGCCTAGGAGTGCTCTGTAGGTATTTCTAAGGACAAGGGTCACACCCCCTTCCTTGGACAGACTTTGATCTGAGGTAGAGGCTGGTTTTTCATACACAGGCTGACCTGAATTGATCTCTCAGGAAGGGTCGCCTCCCTTGTGTTCTTTCCTTATCAGTGGTTCAGAGGCACCAACATTTTCAAAAAAAGCCACAAGCCCACCTGCTCCTGGCTGGTAAGCACCATATCCCTAGCTGCTGACCCAGGGCTCTCAGCTTCCTGGGTTTCAATTGATAGTTAAACCAGAAAGAAATAATGGCCCTGCTCAGCTCGGCCCATAAAGCCTACATATAAAACCCCGCTTGGGGCACATGTAACCTATGTTGTTGAGATTACTGGTTACTGGGGAGGAGTTCTGCTACCTCACATGTTGAAGTTTGAACATTAGAGAAGCAAGCCCAGGCAAGCATGCAAAGCAGGGTTTATTTTTAAAGGAATAACATAGACTTTTCCCCAGGAGGGTGGGGGAACCATAGCTGGTTTCCTGGAATCACCAGAAGCAAGGTGTTCAGCCTTTTTATGAGTCCTAGGCTTCCTTTGTTCTCCATTCCTTTCAACCTTATCTTTCTCCTTCTTGCCTTGGTGACTAGGCCCAGGAATGCTTAGTGAGATGGCACAAAGGTGACAAACAGGGGGGGCTGAAGGGAGAAGGGCAGGATGTAGCAGCCAAGGACACATTAACAACCTAATAGCTCTCTATAAGGAGGGGCAATTCCTGGGAGAGGCGACCTTAGCAACAGGAAGGAGCAAGGGCAGGTCCTTGATGAGGGTAGAGCAAGGGCTCTGAAGGAATTCACATTTCTATCCCTCAGGGGACAGTCTCCAACTTGCCAGAGTCACTCAAATTTGGCCTCCTTGATCAGACCTGACTCCATTTACCTGTCTGTACTGACTGCCTGTCTATTTCTGGCTTCAGTATCTGCCCCTTTCCAGAAAGTGAATACAACATTATTTTTACTCTTAATTTGAATTGGTGAAGTCTTTCACATCTTGCACACTGGCCCAAATACAGTCTCCTACCAACATTACCAATGACAATGGAGAGGCGGGCTTACATATAAACAGTCATATTCCCCCAAGTGTGGAATAGTGGCCACATACCCCTCTAGAACTGAGAACTCAACTCTAGGTGCTCCTCCACTCCTGTACTGGGCATTGAATCCATGACAGAGGTATAGAACCCCTGAGCTCCATCCACAGCACTTTTGCTATTGTGATACAAAGAAGGTGGGTGGAAGCATAAATATAGTGGTTTTGAGAATATAACTCTGAAACCCAGCCTAATTCCTTCTTAAGATTGGGAGCCGGGCTGGGGATGTGGCTCAAGCGGTAGCGCGCTCGCCCGGCATGCGTGCAGCCCAGGTTCGATCCTCAGCACCACATACCAACAAAGATGTTGTGACCGCCGAGAACTAAAAAATAAATATTAAAAATTCTCTCTGAGAAAACTAGATTTCCCACATTTCTCACACTCACAGGGCTTCTCTCTGTGTTTTCATATATGAGAAGAAAAATAGGGCTGGAGGGGAAGCTGACAGGATGTAGCTTTTCTCTGCTATGTATTCTTCCATGTTTATGAAGCTGATGGGATGGAGCAAAGGTGTTGCCACACTGCTTACATTCAGAGGGTTTGTTTTTCAATGTGAATGAAATGGCTTTGAAGGCAACAGGGAAAATGGAATGATTTGTGATAATTTTATACATTTAAAGAGTTACTCAGTTGGAAGTGGTGGTGTATGCCTTTAATTCCTGAGACTTGAGAGGCTGATTCTAAAGGATCAATGTTGGAGGCTAGCCTCAGCACCCTAGGAAGACCCTAAGAAATGCAGCAAGTCCCTATCTCAAAATAAAAAGTAACTGGAATGTAGCTAAGTGGTAGAGCACAACCAGACTAAATCCCCAGTGTCTGTCTCCCTCTCTCTCTCTCACACACACACACACACACATTTTCAGCAGTGTGAGTCCTTCCTTGTCTTTGAGGATGACATGAAATATTGATTTACCAGGTTTTACATTCAAAGGATTTTTCTCCAATAACGTCCTACATGTATATGAGTGAAACGTAATAACAGAAAAGTTTACCAATTGTTTTCATGCATACTATTTCTCTGCAGTATCTGTTCTTTCACGTGTGTGAAGCAGACAGGATGTGGCAAAAGCTTTTCCACATTGTTGACATTCATAGGGCTTTTCTCTGGTATGTATTCTTTCATGTCTGTGAAGCGTAGGGGATGTAGCAAAGGCTTTCCCACACTGCTTACATTCATAGGGCTTCTCTCCAGTGTGCATTCTTCCATGAATCTGAAGGTAACTGGATCTAGAAAAGGCTTTGCCACATTGCTTACAATCATAAGGCTTCTGTCCACTATGAGTTTTTTCATGTGTGTGAAGGTGACTGGATCTAGCAAAGGCTTTGCCACACTGCTTACATGCATAGGGCTTCTCTCCAGTGTGTATTCTTCCATGAATCTGAAGGTAGCTGGACGTAGCAAAGGCTTTGCCACACTGCTTACAATCATAGGGCTTCTCTCCAATATGTGTTCTTCCATGTCTGTGAAGCTGACTAGATGTAGCGAAGGCTTTGCCACACTGCTTACATGCATAGGGCTTCTCTCCAGTATGAGTTTTTTCATGTGAGTGAAGGTTAGAGGACTGAGTGAAGGCTTTCCCACACTGCTTACATTCATAGGGCTTCTCTCCAGTATGACTTCGTTCATGTATCTTAAGGCAGGAGGCATTAGTAAAGGATTTTCCACACTGTTGACATTCATAGGGCTTTTCTCTGGTATGTATTCTTCCATGTATATAGAGCTGATGAGATGTAGCAAAGGCTTTGCCACACTGCTTACATTCATAGGGCTTCTCTCCAGTATGACTTCGTTCATGTATCTTAAGGCAGGAGGCATTAGTAAAGGATTTTCCACACTGTTGACATTCATAGGGCTTTTCTCTGGTATGTATTCTTCCATGTATATAGAGCTGATGAGATGTAGCAAAGGCTTTGCCACACTGCTTACATTCATAGGGCTTCTCTCCAGTATGAGTTTTTTCATGTGAGTGAAGGTTAGAGGACTGAGTGAAGGCTTTGCCACACTGCTTACATTCATAGGGCTTCTCTCCAGTATGCATTCTCTGATGTATTCTAAGTAAACTGGGAAAAGCAAAGACTTTCCCACACACCTTACATTTGAAAGCTTTATTCCCCATGTGTGCGACCCTGTGCCTTTGAAGACTTGTGTATGAAATACAGGTCTGACCACCTCGTTTACATTCATACACTTTCTCTCCAGCATGAGTTTTTTCATGTCTTCTTAATACAGAGGAGAAACAAAAGGCTTTCCCACATACCTCACATTGAAAACGTTTATGTTCACTGTGTGTTCTCATGTGTCTTGGAACACCCGTGGGAGAAGACGAGGCTTCACCACATTGCTGATATTCATAGGGTTGCCACCCAGTATGAGTATCTTTATGCCTTTGAATGTCACTGGAATGATGGATGACTTTCCCACGTACTGTACATTTAAAAGGTCCATCTCCACTTTGTATTAACATTTGTGTGTGAACATTTTGGGGAGAAACCAGAGATTTCTTATATTGTTTAAATTCACATGGCTTCTCTTCACATTCCTCATGCTTGTAGTATTTGCGTCCAGAGCATGATGTGATCTGCCTATGAAGGAATGAAGGTCATATGAAGTCTTTTGCACACATAATCAAGTGACATTGATTTACTCTATTAAAATTTTTCTTTGTTCAATTAAGAATTGGAATCGATTTGAAGGTTTTCCCACACTATTTTGTGCCTTTGAGTTTACCATATGACTTCTTTAAAGAAGAAGAAGTGACCAGCACATAATCAATGCTTGATTCATTCACAATTTTCTATGTATTGATAGATCTTTACATTACTACCAACATTAGGTAAAGGCTAGGTTTTCTGACTTGTTCAACTTGCCTAAAAATAAGGAGATTTAAAGCAAACAATCCTTTTCAACATAGCTTCTCTATGGCTATTATCCAAATAGTGATATTCACATATGCAATTTCATATAATTTTTGCATGTCAAATACTTTGAAAAGACAGAATATCTGTTACAGCTAAGTATATATTTCAGGTAAAAAGCACTATAAGAATAAATACTTCTCAATTTATGCATACTTCTTTGGTTGGTTTGTTTAAATATTACATGACAGTTCTCAGACCCCCTCATGGACTCCTCTTGTGAGGACAGTTACCTTACATTGCTCCCAGAGTTTTCAATCTGAACTTCAGTGGTCTTGTCTTCCCACTTGTTTCCTGAAATGAGAGAACAGAACAATCTTTATGAATACTTAGGAGCTAACAATGCTTTGCCAAATGATACATGCTATTTATGCTGTAATAATTCACCAGCTGATTCCCTTTTCACCTTCTACATAAATGACCAAAATAAACATGAGTTCTCTATTTGATTAAATTTAAAAACATCATTATTACCTATAGAAGACAGGTTTCTGAGGACTTCCAGCATCACATCTCTGTAAAGGTTCTTCTGGGCAGGATTCAGCAAAGCCCACTCCTCCTGGGTGAAGTTCACAGCCACATCCTTAAAGGTCACTGAGATCTAAAATATCCCACCAAATGTATAGTGGAGGGCAGGAGAGATTGACAGCATGAGAAACCTACACTCAACATGTATGGTGTTCACATGATTCCAGGAGGAACCCTAAAGTAAATGATGAACTTTGGCTTATCATTACATGTTGCTTCATCCATTCTCTTCATCAAATGTTCAACACTGGTTTAGTAACTAACAAACACCCTACACTAATGCAATATTTTGAAAACAGTAGAGACTATCGGCTGGAGAGAAGGGGTATTCCATACTATGAGTAATGACATATTTAATTGTGACCCTGATTGGATTAAAAGATACTGATAATTAATGAGATGTGTCCATGAGGGTATGTCTACAAATGATTTGCATGTGTCCATGAGGGTATGTCTACAAATGATTGGCATGTGGGATAGTGAGCCAAACTGGCAAAGCTTTTTAAGGTATGCAGCACCATCCAATAGGACTGTGTCTTAGGTGGAACAAAAGTTGAAAAAAGAAGGAAGCAGCAGCAGAGCAAGCTCCTTTCTTCTCCAATAGGTTCTTGTTAGCTGCTGCAATGGCCTGAGGGTATCAGACACTGCCTTGTTCACACTCCCAAAGTGGACTCTGCCAGTGATTCTCCAGGGAGTTTCCAGAACCTTTGGTCTGGACTAGGGCAGCACCATTGATCCCTCTTGTTCTGACACTTCAGCCTCTTGGACTCTGCAGCAACTACTCTGAAAACTTTCCAGCTGCAGATGGCCACTGTGGACATCCAGCTTTGGGTCAAGTAGGCCAATCTAATAAGTCCCCTTTTATAATCAAACTTCCTCTTGATGCTGTTCCTCTAGAGAAAACTGACTAATAAACTATGTAAGCCAAAAATTGCTCTGAAAAACAAAGTCTAACTAATAAAGAAGTAAACAAACTACCAAGCCATGAAGTTTTACAAATATATACATAAGAAATAATAGTATATGCTAAATACCATTTTCATAATAATGCAAGAATAAAGCAAAGAGTCATACGTACAAATTTCAAAACTATGGACAAAAGCACAGAAACTGATTTTCAATACTATTTCCATCTGGAAATAAATTGGATGATAAATCTTCAAAAGTCATTCCAGTGGCTGGGGTTATGGCTCAGTGGTAGAGCACTCTACTTGCACGTGCAAGACCCTGGGTTCAATTCTCAGCACCACATAAAAATGAATAACTAAAATAAAGGTATTGTATCCAATTACAAATAAAAAAAAATTAAAAAAAAAGACATTCCAACTGCTGGTGTGGTAGTGTGCACCTGTAATTTCAGCCACTGGGGAGGTAAAGGCAGAGAAATGGCAAGTTGGAGGCCAGTCTCAGCAACTTAGCAAGATACTCAGAAATCTAGTGAGACTGCTCTTCATCAAGAATAAAAGGGGGGGACTGGGACTCTAACTGAGTGGCAGAGCGCGTGGTAGCAAGTGTGAGGCACTGGGTATAATCCTCAGCACCACAGAAAAATAAACAAAATAAAGGTATTCTGTCCATCTATAACGATATATATATATATATATATATATATATATATATATATATATGAAAAAATAAATACATAAGAAGAAGGGCTGAGTATGTGTTCAGTGGTGAATGGGGCTGGGGATGTGGCTCAAGCGGTAGCGCGCTCTCCTGGCATGCGTGCTTCCCAGGTTCGATCCTCAGCACCACATACCAACAAAGATGTTGTGTCCGCCGAAAGCTAAAAAATAAATATTGAAGAATTCTCTCTCTTGGGCTGGAGATGTGGCTCAAACGGTAGCACGCTCGCCTGGCATGCGTGCGGCCCGGGTTCGATCCTCAGCACCACATACAATCAAAGATGTTGTGTCAGCCAAAAGGTAAAAAATAAAATATTAAAAAATATTCTATCTCTCTCTCTCTCCCTCTCTCTCTAACACTCTCTCTTTAAAAAAAAGAAAAAGAATTCTCTCTCTCTCTCTTCTCTCTCACTCTCTTTAAAAAAAAAAGATGTTATATAAACCGAAAACTAAAAAATAAATTTAAAAAAATTACATTGAAGATGGGAGTGATGGTGCACACCTGTATCTCAGAGGTTCAGGAGTCTGAGGCACTAGGTGATGTAGCAAGACTCTGTACCAAAACAAAGAATCTAAAAGGGGTTGGTTAAGCACCTCTGGGCTCCATTCCAGATACCAAAAAACCATGAACCTGCCAAGGCCAGACAACGACAGTGAAAAACTGTCATCCTTTGTCCAATTCATCACCTTGTGAAGCACAGATACTACTTTTCATGAAACCACATTCATAAATTTATCCACCACTATTTTTGTAGAATTGGACTCAAAATCTGCAGCAATAATGCAAGACAGAGTTTCTCTGTATGTTATGTGGGATTTTGGAATCTAGGACTGCATTTCAATTTGAAATCACTGAAAAGACAAGATTGAATCTTACAAACATTCTATAAACTCAGGGGTAGCAAATGGCAAATTAGGTAATTAGGTGTGTTCTTTTTTTTTTTTTTTGTACCCCTAAATAAAACCCAGAGACATTTTACTACTGATCCACATCCCCAGTCATTTTTATATTTTATTTTGAGATGCAGTCTCACCAGGTTGCAGAAGGCCCAGCTAAGTTGCTAAGGCTGTCCTCAAATTTGCAACACTCCTGTCTTAGTCCCTGGAGCAGGAAGGATCACAGTCGTGCCCCAGTGTACCTGGCTGTAAGTTGGGAATTTTGACAATGAAAATATAACTAGACTTTAAAATCCAATTCTTTCTTGCCTCTTAATAATATTCCACCCCATATGGCTCTGAATAAATAAACCTGGGCCTCAGATAAGTGAGCACAACATTTCAAAGTGATACACGGAAAGCTTTGGTGCTGAGGGAGGACACATGTGTCAGGCTCAAGGGGCAGGGAAGGTCACTGACAGCTGGGACATGCTCCCTCCTGGTCTTGCTCACTGATAGCCTCCAGGATCACTCTCCCATGAACCTGGACCATGATTCCAGTCTATGAGGCTTTTCAGGTTTGCACAGCTCTGCACTGGGGTGGGTGGTCCTTATGCTCTGGGAGAGGTTTTGCTCCTTCACACTGTGAGAGACTGAAAGGGCAGGAGTCACTGCTGACCTGGCCCCTCAGCACCAGCATCCACAGGCTAAATTTCCAACTTTCTCCAAAGAATGGGAACAGGGCTTGGGGAAAACACGGTTCCAAGAAGTTAGTGGTCTAGATGAGGCTTGTTCTGGGACATTCCTCAGCTGATCCCCCAAGAGGCTGTACCACACAACTTAGGCTGTCCTCTAAGAGGAGCTGACCCAGGGCCTGAAGTTCCTTTAACCATGCAGGGCACAGGACAGCTGTGGGCACATGGTGGCAGCCCCAGGAATGGATAGTGGCTGAGCACATAGGACTCTCTGAAGTGTCCAAAGAAAACCTGGCTGAGAAAATCAGATTTGGTGTCTACACCATAGGAAGATAAAATAAAAACAAACAACAACAACAAAAAAAAAAAAACAGAATTTAGGCAGGTGTGAACTGAAATTCTATGAACTTGCTCTATATCAAAGAACCTTCAGACCACCTGACTTTGGGGAACTAGACCACCATGAGATATAAGACAGGGTTCTGCATCATTGGCAACAATTATCTTGGCCTCTCTAAAGCTCTTTCAAAGCCAATTACCTTAATTTCTATATTAGTCAAAAAATTCTCCAAACAAATGAACTTCTCAGAATATATTACTAACCTTACCCGATATATAACCACCATCTTCCAAAGCTAACAATGTAATAACGGACTTACAGAATAAATTTCCTCTTTTTTACTGTAGCCACCCATCTGATGATCCTACCAATGCACTTGGTTAATGTATTCATGCATAACTTCCTTTTCAAATGTTCTTGTCAGCCATGCACAGTGGGGCACAGCTGTAATCCCAGCAGCTTGAGAGATTGGGTCAGGAGGACTGCTAAATTCAAAGCCAGCCTCAGCAACTTAGTGAAGCCCTAAGGAATGTAATGAGATCATGGCTCAAAGGGTTGCTGATATGGTTCAGTGATTAAGTTCCTCTGGGTTCAAACCCTGTTATTAGAAAAGATGTAATTTCTTCCAGAATGGGACACATACATCAATCAGGATAAGTTGAATCCATGTTCCTGAGGATGGTCATTAATATTTGGGTCAAAATAAACTATTTCCCTCAGGTATGGTGGCCAGTGCCTTTAATTCCAACAGCTAGAGAAGCTGAGACAGGAGAATCAGAAGTTCCAGGTGAGCCTAGACAACGTAGCCAAATCTTGTCTGAAAATAAATTTTAAAAGGGCTGGAGATGAATGACAAGAGAATAAATCAGACATCATTATCCTATTTGACTACATGACCCATGTGAATGGACATTAGGTACAACCAGAAAAAGGAGAAGTTACACTCTATTTATGTATGATGTGTCAAAATGCATTTTACTCCCATGTACAAGTAATAAAAGTCAAGAAAAAATAACTTCTACCAAAAACAAACAAACAAACATACAAAACAGAGCTGAGGATGTAGCTAAAGATTCAATATCCCTAGTATGAATAATCCACTGTCTTATTTCATTTAAAGCAGCTATTTTACCAGAACACAAGATGTGTCAAGTTACTATTCTTTCCCCTAAAGGATGATATTCAGAAGCAGAACAAAAAAGGTTATGGGCTGGGGATGCGGCTCAAGCAGTAGCATGCTCTCCTGGCATGCGTGCGGCCAGGGTTCAATCCTCAGCACCACATACAAACAAAGATATTGTGTCCACCAAAATAAATAAATAAATATTAAAATTCTCTGTCTCTCTATTTATTTTTTTTTAATAATATTTTATTGTTGGTTGTTCAAGACATTACATAGTTCTTAATATACCATATTTCACAGATTGATTCAAGTGGGTTATGAACTCCCATTTTTACCCCGTATACAGATTGCTGTGTCACATCAGTTACATTTCCATTGATTTACAAATTGCCTTTCTAGTGACTGATGTATTCTGCTGTCTATCCCATTCTCCACTATCCCCCTCCCCTCCCCTCCCCTTCTCTCTATCCACCCCCTCTACTATAAATCGTTTCTTCCACTTATAAAATTTTTATCCTACTCCTCCTTTCCTCTTATATGTAATTGTGTATAACCCTGAGGCTCAACTTCAATTCCATGCAATTTCCCTGTCTCTCTATTTAAAAAAAAAAAAAAAAGCTTATGCTTGCCAGCAATAGTGGCACAGGCCTGTAATCCCAGGGACTCAGGAGGCTGAGGCAGGATGATCATAAACTGGAGGACTGTGTCCAAAACAAGTGGTATATTATCTCTTTTTAAAAAGCGGGGGGGGGGGGTGGTGGTTCCTGAGGATTTAACTGATAAAGCTTCTCTAGTTTTGATCCCCAATATAAAAAGAAAATATTCCTTGCAATACTTCACTAAAGTAAAAGTGAAATTTAATAGACTGTGTTCATTTGAAACACAGGAAGAAGAACAGACATTTGAGAGTGACGGGGTGGAGAGGAAGATGGCATTTTAGAACGCAGCAGGCAACTGCAAGTGAAGGACCTACAGCAGCCTTCAGAGACTCTGAACAGGGAAAAGGAAAGTGGATTTGGGATCCTGCTTCCTACACATTTGGAAGAGTGGGGGCGGGCCACCAGCAGGGAGGGGAGGGGAGGTTAAGCAGGAGACCTGAGCCGCCCATTCAACAATGGAAGTTACAGGATGGAGCCCAGGGACACCTGCCAGCGAGAATTGGGCCTCATGCTCTGCGCTGACCTCAGGGACCAGGCCACCCCTCAGGCCCAGGGAGCAGAAGCCCAGGGCTAAACACCATGAGGACTAGGGTGCACTCTCTGAACCAACTCCCAGCTCACCCCGCGGAAGGAGTGGACAGGCTTAGTGTCGGCCGCCAGGAGGTGACTTCAAGGTTCTACCATCCAGCCCAACCCCCAGGACCAGGGGACAGAGACCCAGGGCAACCTCCACAGGCGACTCCTCCATGCTCTGCAGCTCACCCGTCTGCGGGGGCCCCAAGGCAGGTGAAACTTCAGTCCTGGTCACAAACTCACCATTTTTGTCTTCCTTGGGGACTTGGTGTTCTCGAGGAACCTCCAGGAACCAGAGATCTGGGGACACAGGCGAATCAGAATAACCTAAGCCTTCTCAGTAGAGCACGTGGGACCCGGAAGGGAAGGAGCGGAATTGGTGAGAAAGAAAAAGCCCGGGAGATTGCAAAAGCCCGCCCTTCCCCTCTGTTCATGAATCTGATTGGACAGTTCCACCCCAGAAACCCTTTGGGCCGCCTCCAGGAACTCCTGTGCCTTATGACAGACAGCTAATGGTATCCAATCACTTCCTCAAATTCACTAGAGTGACAGATCCTTGGTCCCAGCCCTTTTAAGGTGGAGTGTCTTTGCTGAGCTGGAAAAAAATCCCAGTTAGAAGCCTTTGCTTGGAACTTGGTAAGGATGGGATTGAGCTATGGCTCTGGGAGATTGCTTTCCCAGCATGCGTGATGCCCTGGGTGTGAACTCCACCACAGAAACAAAGAGAAATTAAAAAAAAGTTACTTTAGGAGGCTGAGGCAGGAGGAGCCCAAGGTTCAGGTCAGGATCTACAGTGTTACCCGTGTTTACTGTGACGGGTCCTTGCTTCCCCAAATGCTGAAGTATAACACAGAGAAGCACGTGGAGAGTGCAAAATGGAAGGCTTAATTGAGGGAGAGCAGAAAAGATTCACCCTCATCCCGGAAGAAGGGGACTGGAAAGGAGAAATCCTTGGAAAAGGGAGGTCTTTTCCATTTTATAACTAAGGTCGTCTTTTGTCCTCCCACATTCCTGTCCTTTATTTCTCTTTATTGTGCATGTGATGGGGGCTGCAGGTGGAAGGACAAAGGGTGGGAAACTGGTGGACTGATGGGGCCGGGAGCAGAAACCAGGGCAGGAACAGCCTAGGTGGTTTGAATAGCATCTCCCTGTTTTACTGGGAGCTACTTCATTAAACCTTATGTAGGACCTGCCCAGGGTCATGGGACATTAATATTTCAATTTCTCGGGTGTTTTTCTGGTTTTCCCAGGCTCACATTATACTCCATTTTCTTTTTGGATCCCGTTACACCCCATTAACCTGGCTACATAAACTCTCCTCTTTATATTTGGCTTCACAAACAGGAAAATCCTATCTGAAAATAAAATAAAAGGGTTGGAATTCTAGCTCAGAGGTCGAGCCCCACAGGGAATATACCACAGAACCTCAAAGACAAAGATACCTATCTACATATATAGTATCACCTGGTGCGACCTCAGACAACTTAGCAAGACAGTCACAAAATTTTTGAAACAATATTTAAAGATGTCACATATATCACACATGTGTGATATTTAAAAGTAAAACAAGTTTGACAATTATTTCAGTAATCCTCATCACATTCTGGCCACTGATCTTTTGAGGAGATAGCCTGAGCTAAGAAAGAAGCAATTGGTGTTTGTGATTTGGCTCAATGTTCTCTCCCCAGTAGAACACGGGAAAATGGGGAAGGGGAGACAATCCTCTAAGGCAGCAATGTGCACTGGAAATAAAATGGCTGCTTTGTACTTAATGTCCATGTTCTACATTCCACTATCAGGGGAGTTCTAGGAAGTGACCTGACTCTGGAAATCCCACACATCAGGTCATCTGTTTACCCCAAAACCAAACAGAAAAGGTTATGATTAAAAGAAGGAAAGGAACTTTGATCAGTGAAGCTACACCAGGAAGACCAGGGAAGCATGTCCTTAGCCCTCTCTTCAGGGCTGTCTAGGACTCTCAGGTTTTATAGAAAGGGCAATCAGTCATAGGCATGTGTGTAGAGGGCCAACTGTATGTACGTTTGTTGTCATCTGTGACTTTAGGCATCTGTGGGTCTCATAAAATGTCTGTGACCTCATGGTCACGTGCCCCCGTGACACACTTCACCCCATTGCATGTTATGCTCAAATTCAGGACCCCCAAAAGACCACAAGAGGCCAAGATCCCTGTAAGCAACAAAGAGGTATTTATTGCAGGGTAGCTCAGTACTCCTTGTGCACTCAGCAACTGGTGAATTTGAGAGGACCAGAACCCAGGTTTTGCAGCACTTTTATACACTCTTTGGGGAAGGCAGGGACTTCACATGCATCATAGCATCTTTTAGCAAATCATCACACACCACGGGAAAATTATAAAACAACTCGAAAACATGATTAGTGCATTCACTGGTGGGAACAATTGGGTAGGGGTGATTGGCTAGTACAAGAGGGGGACTCCTTTGAACTGATTGGTTTAAGCCAAGAAGGGTGTTTCTGCTGAACTCTGGGGTTTCCCAAAAGGTTATCAACCTCCATAAACTACTGGGAGGGTCATCTGGCATCCCAGGTATTTTCCCTGTCTCATGCTGATAGGTGGCTGCTAGGAGGTTGCTATGGGTAGCCACCTAGCCTGACTAACTCAGGGACACCTAGCAAAGTAGATCTCTCCTGTTATTTATAGAAAACAACTCAATAGGCTGGGTAAGTGCCTAGGAGTGCTCTGTAGGTATTTCTAAGGACAAGGGTCACACCCCCTTCCTTGGACAGACTTTGATCTGAGGTAGAGGCTGGTTTTTCATACACAGGCTGACCTGAATTGATCTCTCAGGAAGGGTAGCCTCCCTTGTGTTCTTTCCTTATCAGTGGTTCAGAGGCACCAACATTTTCAAGAAAAGCCACAAGCCCACCTGCTCCTGCCTGGTAAGTGAAAGAATTCCCCACGCAAAGACACTTCGCCGGGAGAATTCCAATTTTATTGCAAAAAGCTGTGTGCTTATATAGAACTAAAGGGGAGATGGCAGGGCTTAGATAAATGGCAGGCTACCCGTTTATTGGCAAGTCCTTCCAGATATGAGTTCCCGCGCCCAGGCATTAGTTCTCATTGGGGCTAAGGTTCCCCGCCAGCGAGGTTTGAAATTGGCGCCGGCGGGAGAGTTCACAAGGGCGGGAACTTTTCGCGCCACTGCAGAGAAGAAGAAGGTAGGAAGGAGAAGTCCTTAGGCGCCATGTTGGGTTTTTTTTTTTTTTCTGGGGTACGGCTGCCGTTTATACTTTTCCCAACATTCCTCCCTTTTTGTTTTCTTAGGAACTGGGTCGTCGTTAGTCAGATCCGGCTGCTTCCTGCTGGGTGGGGGCGCCGTAGGGCCTAGAAAGGGAAGTGGAGGAATGTTCGGGGGGCAGGTCTGGGGATATCATGGCAGCCAGAAATAAAACCCAGTGGCTATAGACAGCTACTTCCGTAGGGGTGAAGTCTATGAATGTTCCCTGAAGCCACAAGTCGTCGATGGCATCGAACCAGTCCTGGATGGAGAAGATTGTTGGTATCAGCCACTGGTCCTGTAACAGAGACTCTAGGAAATACTGGAAGCGTTGCCTGGACATGGCATCACCAGCACCTGAAGAAGATCAGAGCGAATAAAAACAGAATGAAGATAAAAATTAAAGCAAAGGTCAATTTTTGGCAGAAGTTCCATGTTGGGGGACTGACAGAGAAGAGGCCAAGGGCCATGAGGAGACTTAAAAGGACATAAAGACTCATGGATCCAGGATGGCAGATTAAGAGGTTCTTTGGGCTCGTTGTCTCCCGCTGTCTGATGTCCGTTGCATTCCATCGTGCCTGGTAGGGAGCCTCAGCACTGAGTGAACTGTTCTCTTGGAGATGTTGGGGGTTCATCGGTCATCAGAGGCTGGTAGTGCCTAAGCAGAAGCTGGTTGAAAGTTTGATTAGAAATTTTCTGCAATTGAGTTTGAAGGAACTTTATTATGCAGGGCAAGAGAGCACAGAAAAGGAGCATCCCAATAAGGGGTCCCAAGATAGGTAGTAAGTACGTGGCAAGAGAGGATTGGAAGAACCCCGTTATGGGATTAGGGGAGGTGGGTTTAAGCAATTGGGTTGATAATTCCTGCAATTTAACAACATTTTTTTCTATTAGCCCAGACTCATTAACATAGTGAAAGACCCCCGGACCCTCAAATCCCCCGTCCAAAAGAACTAGCGTCACACTGGCTGCAAAAGCAAGAGGCAAGTTTATTAATACACAGGCGCCTGCGGGTACACAGCAAAACCTCAGCCGAAGCTTTGGTGAACTGGCACACCGGGCTTTGGGGTACAGATCTTTTATAGGGAAAAAGGAGTTGTTTTCCACCTAGTACAATAACAGATGTTTTTGAATCCAGCATACACGTCACTTAAAGGGTAAACTTGTTTTTCACTATGATAAACTTGTTTTTCACTATAGGTTCCCGAAAAACTCATCAATCTTACAGGTTTACATTGTGTTTCCTCCCTGTTCCCGCTTATGATCCCAGTTTGCTCAAGCATGTCCTGTGATGTGGTCAGGGTGCCCTTTCTAACAAGTCATGTGGTGAGCTCACCTGTTTACTGCATACTTTCTACTTTTCATAATCAGGCCTTAGGTTATGGGGCTGGGGTCTTTCATTCCCCCCTTTTTCTGTTTCATGGATATAATCCTATATCCATTGTCCTGCCTGTTCAGATTCTTGGACTAAGTTTGTGGGTGACCCTGTCTGCTGTTGGTGTAGATGATATTGTTGAGTGAGAACCATAGTTTGAATTATAGAAAGCCTTTCTTTCATGAACTGTACTAGTCTGTTAAGTATGCAGGGCCCAAGTGTCAAGATTAACAGTAAAATAACTAAAGGACCCACTAGGGTGGATAGCAAAGTAGTCAGCCATGGGGATTTGTTAAACCATCGTTCAAACCCTCCTTGTTGTGCTTCAAATTCTTTCTGCCTTTTTGCCAACCTTTCAGTAACCTTTTCCATGGTGTCACGGACCACCCCTGTATGGTCTGCATAGAAGCAACATTGTTCTTTTAAAGCCACACATAGACCACCTTCTCTAAGGAATAACAGATCTAATCCCCTTCTATTCTGTAACACAACTTCTGAGAGGGAAGAGAGGGATTCCTCTAAAGCAGTGATAGACTTGGCCATGGCAGTTAAATCTTCATTCATTGCCATCTGGAGGCTTAGCAGCTGACCCCCTTGGACATAAGCGGCTGTCCCGGTTCCTATTCCAGCTGTTATTCCGCCTATGCCTAGTAGGAGGGCGATGGTCATAGTTATGGGCTCTCTGGGGAGTCGCGTTCGCCCCTCAAGATGTCCTAAAACATATTCTGACTCCAAATAAGATATCCTTGGCCATAATTGTATCAACACGCAAAAGTCAGTAGTTGCATTTAGGACTGCCATGGAAACACAGGGAGTTAACCCGGTATTACAAGCCCAATAGGTTCCATTGGGGCCCCACCAATATCCAGTTTGGGGACTAGTCACCTGGAGGGTAATATTACAGAGATATTGATATAAAGTTGGTACATTCCCTATGCAAACCCCTTCTCCTGTAACCTCCGTGATAGTTAGCTTATAACTAGGTAAAGATATACATTTAGGGTCAGGGATGCTATTATTATACCAGTTAGACAGTATTGCTATTCCTTCATAATAGGGTGGGCTGGAGGTCAAACATAGCCAACAATCTTGGGTACTGTTAGGGTTAGTAGCATTAAGGGCGCGAAAGGCTCCTCGAACCAGATTTAGAAGACGGTCTCCAGTTCCAGGGTGAGTGGGCTCAGGGGAGTAGCTAGAAACTTGATAATTCATAGTTATTGCTTGCGGCATAGGTGACTTGCTAGAAGGAGATTTTATTGGGACTTTGGGCCGTTTGGGCAGGGATGGGGCCCTCTGGTCTCCGAGCACAGAATTGGGTCCTAATGAACTTATAGGGAGCCTTTCTACGGTTAGTTTGAGCTGAAAAAGCAGGCCTGGATCATATTGCCCTGGGATGTAAAGGCGTATCCCCCAAAGATGTCCTTGAGTCCAGTCTAGTTGCTGTTTTCCTAGGGGGGTGAATTGGATAGTTATATTTGACTCTCCCTTGGTTGTCTGCCAATAGTGGGCATAATCTTCCCTGGGTGATCCTCGAAGCCAATACCCATTACTAGAGGTTTCACATCCCCATGAACTACAGTAATACGCCTCAGGTCCTCCACATTTCCAGGTACGCTGTCGTCCTGGGCATACATACCATGATTGAACCCGGCAAGGGGGATAGGAATTTTTTGGAGTTCTTTTTGTATTTGGCCACGAATTTTTAGCTAGGTGGCATAGATCAAAGGTAATATTTGGCCACCACCCGGGTATGGGGAAATGTCCCATGCCTCGGGCTAAAATCGTAGTTATCCCTGTTTCTACATTTTGGATAGTCCACGTCAGAGTCTGCGGAACATGGGGGCTGCTGCCTAGGACAGGGGAAGTAAAACAAAGAGCAAGAAAAATCAGCAGCGGGTAAGTCTTATCTTTAGTGGATTCGGAGTACGTTGCAGCTTCCATCCTGAATTCTGAGGTGTGGTCGTTGGGTCCGGGTCTTGCGAGTGTGCACTCTTTACATGGGATGCATGGATCCAGGCCGCGATGCCGTCTACCTTGACTGCAGTGGGGGTGGTCAGCAGGACGGTATAAGGTCCTTTCCACCGTGGCTCAAGGTTCCTGCTCTGGTGTCTGCGTACCCAGACGATGTCTCCGATTTTGAAGGGATGTGGCAACGAGGGGGTTTTGAGCTCCTCCTTATACGCTGCTGCCAAAGGCTTCCAGACCTCGTTCTGGACCAGTTGCAATGCACGTAGGTGAGTCTGCATGGACGGGGTAAGTAAAGCAGAGATTTCAGTCTCATAAAAGTTTACAGCCGGTGGTGGGGCTCCATATAAAATTTCAAAAGGGGTTAGTCCTTGGGGGCCTGGGGTATTTCGGGCCCTATATAAGGCTAAGGGTAGGAGCTGTACCCAGTCTCTAGTGCCAGCTTCAAGCGTTAATTTAGTTAAAGTCTCCTTGATGGTTCTATTCAGTCTTTCTACCTGTCCTGAGCTTTGGGGTCTATATGCACAATGTAATTTCCAATTAATCCCCAATGATCTGGCCACCAACTGACTTACCTGGGAGACGAAGGCAGGCCCATTGTCTGACCCTATTGTTCCAGGTATTCCATACCTTGGGAAAATCTCTTCTAATAACTTCTTAGCGACGACCTTGGCGGTTTCGTGCCGGGTGGGGAAGGCTTCTACCCATCCGGAAAAAGTATCAACAAAGACTAGAAGGTATTTATATCCATACATACCAGGTTTAATTTCAGTGAAATCTACTTCCCAATAAGTCCCAGGTTTGTGCCCTCTGACTCGGACTCCTGTCCCAACTTTAGTCTTACCAGTATTTACTTGGGCACATGCCTGACAATTTTCTGCTACTTGTTGTAAGAGTTGATCCCTATTTGGGAGATATAGATTTCCTTCTCCCCGATTTAAGAGTTCTTTCATCTTTTTGGCTCCAAGATGTGTTAATCCATGTAATGATTTTATCAGTTCTTTGGCATTCTTATGGGGCATTATAGTCTTTCCCTGGTATTCCCAGGTATTGTCAATAGGATTATAAGTGGCGTCTAATCGTTGTATAATGTCCAAATCTTTGTCCTCATAGACCCAGTTAATTTTTTCTAGTGATGGGTCCGCCTGGTGATATGATGAGGTCATTACTAAAAGCTGTGGCCCTAAAGCCGCTTTCCTGGCAGATTCGTCAGCCAGTCTATTCCCTCTTGCTTCTGGAGTGTCTCCCTTCTGGTGGCCAGGACAATGTATAATACTTAGTTTCTTTGGCAAAAATAGGGCATTTAGCAGGGCCAGTATTTCGGCCTTGTTTTTAATTTCTTTTCCATCTGAAGTTAACAGCCCTCGACGTCTATATATTTCTCCGTGGATGTGAGCAGTGGCGAATGCATACCTACTGTCAGTGTACACACTTAGTTTCTTACCTTTCGCCATTTTTAGTGCCTGTGTTAAAGCAATTAGTTCTGCCCGCTGAGCTGATGTCCCACCCGGCAATGCACTTGCCCATATTACCTTCGTCTCAGTGGTGACGGCCGCTCCTGCTCGCCGTTCTCCGTTGAGCAGATAACTACTCCCATCCGTATACCAGACCATATCAGCATCTCTCAGCGGTTGATCCGTGAGGTCTGGTCGGGTCCCGTGCGTTTCTGCAAGGATCTGCTGACAGTTGTGGGGATTTGCTTCCCCTGGCAGCGGCAGGAGAGTGGCAGGGTTGAGAGTGACCATGGGGCCAAACTGGATTCGGTCGGTATCCAATAGTAGAGACTGGTAATGAGTAAGCCGGGCGTTTGACATCCAGCGATCTGGTGGCTGGCGAATTATTGTCTCAATGGCGTGAGGGGTTAATAGAGTTAGAGGCTGTCCCAAAGTCAATTTGGTAGCGTCCTTGATTAGGATGGCCACTGCTGCTATCATCCGAAGGCACGGCGGCCATCCGGATGCCACAGGGTCTAACTTCTTTGATAGGTACGCTATAGGACGTCTCCAGGGTCCCAGTTTTTGGGTTAAAACCCCTTTAGCATATCCCTGTTTTTCATCCACGAATAAGTCAAATGGCTTAGTGACGTCTGGTAAGCCCAAGGCAGGAGCGGATAGAAGGGCTAACTTAATATGGTCAAATGCTTCTTGTTGACTTTCAGCCCAGGTAAATGGACTATTCGGCTTAGTCAGGGGGTACAAAGGAGCTGCTATCTCAGCAAACCCTGGAATCCAAAGCCGACAAAACCCTGCAGTTCCCAGAAATTCCCGTAGTTGTTTGGGGTTCTGAGGGGTTGGTATGCTCGAGATTGTTTCCTTCCTAGCAGCTGTTAGCCATCTTTGTCCATCATGGAGCTCATAGCCAAGGTAAGTGACCCGTGTCTGACAGATTTGTGCTTTCTTAGCTGATGCCCTATATCCCAATTGTCCCAAAGTTTGTAATAGTGCCCCAGTACCTGTATTGCAGTCTTCTTTGGTAGTGGCAGCCAGTAGGAGGTCATCTACATACTGTAGCATAATCAAGGATGGATGTCTTATCCGGAAATCAGCTAAATCCTGATGTAGGGCCTCATCGAAGAGCGTCGGGCTGTTCTTAAAGCCCTGTGGCAACCGAGTCCAAGTCAGCTGTCCAGAGATCCCTTCTTCTGGGTCCCTCCATTCAAAAGCAAATAGAGCCTGGCTCTGGGGACTTAGTCTCAGACAGAAGAAAGCATCTTTCAAGTCCAAAACAGTATACCAAATATGGGTCGGGGGCAGTGTGCTGAGGAGGTTGTAAGGGTTAGGCACTGTGGGGTGAATATCCTCTACTCTTTTGTTAATTTCTCGTAGGTCCTGAACAGGTCGGTAGTCATTTGTCCCTGGCTTCTTGACAGGTAATAGTGGAGTATTCCAGGGTGACCGACAAGGGGTCAATATGCCTTGGTCTATCAGGCGCTTGATGTGAGGCTTAATGCCTAAGTATGCTTCCCTGGGCATTGGGTACTGCTTGATATTTATTGGAATGGCCGTTGCCTTTAGATGGATGACTATGGGAGGTTGTTGTTTAGCCATTCCCATTCCCCCAGTTTCAGCCCAGGCCTCTGGGTAGGATTTAAGCCAATAGTCCATTTTCATGTTGGGCTCAGGAGATTTATCAAAAAGTCTGTATTCATCTTCTAATTTAATAGTTAGTACATGTAAAGGAATCCGATTTGGCCCGGTAACAGAGGCATTCCCATTCTCAAAATAGATTTGAGCATTTAATTTGGTCAATAGGTCTCTTCCTAGTAGTGGGTAAGGGCAATCAGGTACGTATAAAAACGAGTGAGAGACTTTACCTGTGGCCAGATGTACTTCTCGTTTGGTGGTCCATCGATACGGCTTACTCCCGGTTGCTCCTTGAACCCATGTCGTCTTTTGGCTCATGGGCCCTGATGATCTAGTCAGCACCGAGTGTTGGGCTCCGGTGTCTACTAGGAAGGTCACAGGTTGCCCCCCTATTTGTAAGGTTACCCGGGGCTCAGGGGGGAGCTCCTGGCCCTGACTTCCCTAGTCTTCATTCAAAGCCAGTAATTGGGGAGCTTGGTTTGCACTTCTTCTAGAGTTGGGGGGTCGCTTTGGACAGTTTTTGACCCAATGCCCTTTCTCCTTGCAATAGGCACATTGGTCCCGGTCCACACGGGGCCTGCTTCGTTCCCTTTCTCTGCCTACTCTGTCCTTGTATTGTCCTGTCTGAACTACGGTGGCCAGGATCTTACTCAGTTCTTGGTCACGCCTCCGGTCATTTTCTCTCTCCCTCCTATCTAATTCCTCTCTAAGCTTAAGGTCTCTTTCTTCCTGCATTTTTCTATATCTCTCTTCTCGCTCCTCAGGGGTTTCTCTCTTGTTAAAAATCTTTTCAGCCTCCTTTAGTAAATCTGCTAGTGTATAATCCTGTAGATTATCTAATCTTTGCAACTTAGTTCTAATATCTGGGGCTGACTGCCAAATGAAAGCCATAGAAACATTCCCCTTCTGATCCTCGCTATCGGGATCAAAGGGTGTGTATCTCCTGTAGGCTTCTTTTAGTCTCTCTAAGAATGCAGTTGGAGTTTCTCCTGACCCCTGAATAGTCTGTCTTACCTGAGCCAGATTGGTGGGCCGTCGCCCTGCTCCATGGAGACCCGCTATGAGTAACTGGCGATAGAGACGTAGGTGGTTCCTACCTGCATCAGTGGCATAATCCCAGTCTGGTCGAGTTAAGGGAAAAGCTTCATTAATCAAATTTGGAAGTTGGGTTGGACGCCCGTCTTCCCCTGGCACATTCTTACGAGCCTCTAAGAGAACTTTTTGTTTCTCCTCGGAAGTGAGGAGAATCTGCAAAAGCTGCTGGCAATCATCCCAGGTTGGCTGATGGGTCACTAGGATAGATTCAATCAGAGAAGTTAGGGCAATAGGGTCATCAGAAAAGGAGGGGTTATGAGTTTTCCAATTGTAAAGATCAGAAGCAGAAAAAGGCCAGTACTGATATTGGCCATGGGGGCCCCCTGTCTGCCGTAAGGGAAAAATGTTGGAGGAATCCTTTGGGGCGGGGAGTTCCCGGCGTCCTCGGAGCCTCCCCACCATGGGGGAAGGACCCGAAGGAGCAGTGGTGGTCGGATCTTTATGATCTTCATTTTCCTCCTCTGAAGATTCCTGGATAGGATTAGGGGCTGGCGAAGGCTGGGGGTGATAGGGTGGAGGTTCTTCAGTCAGCAGGTCTACCAGGGGTGAATCTCCGGGAGGCAGGACCTTCTTTGGTTTTGTTCCTAATGAAACTGAAGTCTCAGATTTATTTAGGATAGGGTAAAGTCTAGAAGTCTCGGAAGGGGGGGCGGACATTGGAGCGAGTGGGGCAGAAGGTAAAGGAGTAGCGGGAGTAGCTTGGGGGAGAGAGCGGAGGGGGAGTTTAGGCGGAGCGAAAGGGGCAACCCACACAGGTGGGTCAGAAGCTAAGTCCTCCCAAGTAGTAATGTAGGGTATTTGGTCGGGGTGTCCTTGAGGACCTTGGATAAAGACTCGGGACTTCACCTGTGAAATAAGATCATGATTAAAAGTCCCTTCTTTAGGCCAGCCAAGGTCGAATGCTGGCCATTCAATGGTACAGAGCGTTACCCATTTCTTTTTTTTAATTTCTAGAGACTGGTTGTTTGCCCGATTTTGGACATCCTGCCAATGGTCAAGAGTAAGGCTCAAGGGAGTAGTTATAGATTGCCCCATATTAGTTTCAGTCAGAAGGAGGAATAAAGGGTTAACACAATTAAGAAGACTGAACAGAACTTTAGTTAGAAGGAGGAGGTAAAGGGTTAAGACAGACGCAGTTGAGAAGACTGAACAGAGGTTCAGTCAGAAGGAGGAAGTAAAGGGTTAAGACAGACGCAGTTGAGAAGACTGAACAGAGTTTCAGTCAGAAGGAGGAGGTAAAGGGTTAAGACAGACACAGTTAAGACTGAACAGAGTTTCAGTCAGAAGGAGGAAGTAAAGGGTTAAGGCAGACACAGTTAAGAAGACTGAACAGAGGTTCAGTCAGAAGGAGGAAGTAAAGGGTTAAGACAGACGCAGTTGAGAAGACTGAACAGAGGTTCAGTCAGAAGGAGGAAGTAAAGGGTTAAGATAGACGCAGTTGAGAAGACTGAACAGAGGGGGAGAGAGAGAGAGAGAGAGAGAGAGAGAGAGAGAGAGAGAGAGCGCTGCACGTTGCCGGGCACAAACCGAAACCGAATACCGAAACCTGACAGTTCAAGGGGGAGCCGGCATTCCCCCCCTTTACTTACTTACGGAAACAGTGTTTCCCTTGGAAACACTGGGGTCCCAGAAAAGGAAAAAAGAAAGAAAAAAATGGACCCTACAGACCCCCGGGACGTCTCCCAGGGCGGCAGGCAGGGGAGAAGTCCGAGTTCGTCAACTCCTTCTCAAGCTGCCTCAGAATACAGAGCGATTACGCGTAATCGTACAGTCGCTGCGCAAACACAGACACAACACAACACAACACAACATGACACAAAACGACACAATAGCTCGAGCTGGCCAGCTTACCTCCCAGTGATGCCAAGAGTTCCTCCGGACAGGGATCTGGAGGGGGGCTGATCCCGGACGAGCCCCCAAATGAAAGACCCCCGGACCCTCAAATCCCCCGTCCAAAAGAACTAGCGTCACACTGGCTGCAAAAGCAAGAGGCAAGTTTATTAATACACAGGCGCCTGCGGGTGCACAGCAAAACCTCAGCTGAAGCTTTGGTGAACTGGCACACCGGGCTTTGGGGTACAGATCTTTTATAGGGAAAAAGGAGTTGTTTTCCACCTAGTACAATAACAGATGTTTTTGAATCCAGCATACACGTCACTTAAAGGGTAAACTTGTTTTTCACTATGATAAACTTGTTTTTCACTATAGGTTCCCGAAAAACTCATCAATCTTACAGGTTTACATTGTGTTTCCTCCCTGTTCCCGCTTATGATCCCAGTTTGCTCAAGCATGTCCTGTGATGTGGTCAGGGTGCCCTTTCTAACAAGTCATGTGGTGAGCTCACCTGTTTACTGCATACTTTCTACTTTTCATAATCAGGCCTTAGGTTATGGGGCTGGGGTCTTTCAATAGTAGCAACATTCCTCTCTGAGGAACAGGCAGGTACCCCCTTTTTCTGCAGTAAGAAGATCAATCGCTCTTCGGTTCTGTAAAGCCACCTGTGCCAATGAAGTAACCTGGCGCTGCAGGGAGCCCAGAGACTCAGCAGTGGTATCAAGTGCTTCCTGCAGTTTTTGTTGTAGGTCATTGGATGCCCATAGAGCATGACCTAGAGCTCCACCAGAGAGTCCAAGACTCGCCACTGAGGTTGTTAAAGTGAGGCCTACCAGAACCGGCAGAAAGACTGCCCTACGGGTGCGGGAAGGCAGGGCCAGCTGTCGGAATTCGGTGGGAGTATACAAAGACAGCTGAGGAACTACAGTAACCAAGAAACAGGTGCCAGAGACATTGATTGTTGAGGTACCTAAAGACCCATTACACCAGAGGAAATGTCCAGGTTGCATAAACACAGGGCTCGATGGGGTGCTATAGCTCAAGGAACAAATGGGTAAAGGATTCATTGTTGGCGGGTGGAAGCAGATGAAAGGAAATGAAGTATTGGTGGAATAACTTTCCCATAGTGGGATACGTGTCACGTGTAGGGGTTGTCCTTTCTTAGAGAAATTGTAGGTTTTTGCTGAAGTATTTCCTGCTGCTAATGGGACTGCTGCTAGAAGTGGACGACTAAGTGAAGCACAGAGAAAGCACTGAGAAGTAGGCACAGAAAGAGGGGTGGAGTTTAATAATCGAAGAGTTTGGTGTAGCAAATTGAGCCATGTGGGAGGGAGGCCTGAGGGGGCTGAAGGCTCTGAATCCTCTTTGGATGGGCTATGGATAAGATCTCGAAGTTTTGATTCTGACTCCTTGATGTGCTCGACTACCTGGATGGTTGCCTTAGGTGGCGTAATCAGGGTGCGGCCAACAGTCATCCACCCTGTGGGTTTGGCTGAGGTTGTCCGAGCATAGACAGCAAACTCAACATAGTCCCAACGTTTGGCTTTGGGGTCAGGTATATCTAAAGTATACCATCCATGGCTATCTGATGAAGAGCCTTTATGCCATTTTAGGTAACTAGAAGTCCATCCTACAGGGTAACCAAGTGAGTGGTAAGAATAGCTACCACGTTCATCATGGAACCTGCATGACCAATAGGGGCACCCATTATATATCTCAGGCCACCAATGGCAATAGCCTTTGGTTTGATCAAAAAGGAAGCAAATGAAAGGCCAGTTCCAGCTACCAGGGACGAAGGTCCTGGAAGGTGACAATTTTAGGGAAATAGAGGTGCAGTTGTGGATGAAGCAAGTAGTTGCATCCACTTCGCGGACCTTCATCATGCCATGTTCTGAATATCGTTCCCGGAGAGTGAATAGATACATGGTAGGAGAGGAGGGTAAAGACCGGTCCCGACAGAGCACAGAAAAGAAGCAGAGCACAAAAAACAAGCAGAGAGAGAAGACTGGGGTGTTGGGAAAGCTCATTGTGCCTTTTCTCTAAGAGGAATGGGGCTGCGGGGAACACCGTGTGAGCCGCAACTTAAAGGGATGAGATGGGTGTGGAGAGCAGGAGTAAAGGGGAGGTTCAGGAGGTGATTCTTGGAGTTCCTCTGGGGTGGTCCTGTCGTCAGCAGGTGGGGCCTCCTGGTGATATGGCTTCAACCTAGAAATGTGAATCCAGGGAGTGAGACGGTTGTCTGGTAAGGAGAGTTTGGCAGCGGTGGGGGTACAGAGAATGACAGGATAGGGGCCTTCCCATTTTGGGGTAAGAGGCTTTTTCTCCTCTGGGGTATTATAGTAGACTAAACTTCCAGGTGTTAAGGGAGGAGTGTTTGGAGAGGAGACTGGGTCCGGAAGAAGCCAGTCCTGATATTTCCAGAGTTCCGAGCGGAGATGAAACAAGAGAGGCAAAGACAAATCTCGGGTGAGAGGTCCTTGTGAAATGACTAACCCAGGGGGTATGAGAGGTCTTCCATACATTATCTCAAAGGGAGACAGTAAAGATGGTTTCTTAGGGAGAGCTCTGATTCGAAGCAAAGCCAAGGGAAGGAGTTTGACCCAGTCTAAGTTTAATTCCATTGTCAATTTAGTAAGGACTTCCTTTAGAGTCCGATTTACCCTTTCCACTTTTCCTGAAGCCTGGGGGCGATATGGACAGTGGAAATGCCACTTGAAGGAGAGGGCTTGAGAGACCTTTTGTGTGATCTTAGAAATAAACTCAGGACCATTGTCAGATTGTAGGGAAGTGGGCATACCAAACCTAGGGATGATGTCTGTCAGTAAGATTGAAGCTACAGTGGAAGCCTTTTTATTGGAAGTGGGAAATGCCTCAACCCAACCAGAGAAGGTGTCCACAAAGACAAGGAGGTACTTAGTGCGCCGTACTGTGGGCATGTTGGTGAAGTCTACCTGCCAGTCAGCAGCAGGAGTGTGTCCCCGAGCTTGGTGGGAGGGGAAAGGTTTAGGCCTTAAAGGAGTATGAGGATTGGTCTGCTGACAGATCTGACAATTAGAGGCTATATTCTGTAGCATGGCTTTGTCAGAGGGGGTGAGGGAAAAGAAGCTCTGTAAAAAGAGGGTCAAAGACTGAGAGTTGGAATGGAATAGAGTATGAAGGAACTCGAAAAGATCCTTGTTCTTACTGGAAGAAGTAGGGGCTTCAGATGAGCTGTCTAAGGTGGCCATTATATGTCCCCCAGGGGGGCCATAATTGGAAGTGGTAGCAGCCATGCATGCTGCCTGGTCAGCCCTGGCATTGCCCTCAGTGATAAGAGAGCCGTCCTTCTGATGGGACCTACAATGGACAACTCCCAACTGGGTGGGTAAGTGGGAGGCCTCTATCAGATTGGTTATAAGAGCCGAATTAGTGATCGCATTACCTTTGGTGGTAAGTAGGCCTCGCTCCTTCCATATTGCAGCATGGGATAATAGAATATGGAAGACATATTTTGAGTCAGTATAAAGGGTGAGGGATTTGCCTTGAGCTAGAAGGCAGGCACGAGTGGCTGCTATGAGTTCAGCCTGCTGGTTGGTAGTTCCTGAAGGCAGAGCTTTGGCCTCTATAATCTCAGTGGCTGAAACTACAGCGTATCCAGAGTAATGAGTGCCATTCTGTCTAAAGGAACTGCCGTCAGTAAACCAGATAAGGTCAGGCTTGGTGAGTGGTCCCTCAGAGATGGAAGGATGACAGGGGAGGAAATCATCTAAGGTTTCCAAGCAATTATGAGTTGGTGTGTCAGACGTGGGAGTCGTTGGGAGCAGTGAGGCAGGGTTCAGTGCAGAGCAGGGGAGGAGCGTAATATTAGGGTTTTCCAGAAAAGAAGTGAGGAGTGACAGAACTCTGGATGGAGGAAGGGTTTGAAGGCCCTTATAAGCTAAAAGATCCTTCAAGTGATGTGGGGAGTGGATAGTTAAAGGGGCCCCAAAAGTCAGCTTAGAGGCTTCTTTGTGTAAAATTTGTCCAGCAGCCAGAGCTCTTAAGCAAGGGGCCCACCCACGGATGGTAGGGTCTAGTTGCTTGGACAAATATGCCACAGGTGCAAATGTAGGCCCATAGTTTTGACCTAAGACCCCAAGTGCTTGTCCCCTTTTTTCATGGACATATAGATGAAATGGTCTTGAAAGATCAGGAAGGTGAAGGGCAGGTGCCTTTAAGAGGAGTTGCTGAAGCCTGCGGAAGTGGTAGTTGGGGGAGGAGGCAAGAGATTCACTAGGGGGTCCCTTTGCTAGGTCATACAGGGGTTTGGCTAGAAGGGAATAATTTGGGATCCAGGCCCTAAAATAACCTGCTAGTCCTAGGAATGATAGTATTTCGGCTTTCGTATGGGGCACTGGAAGATTAGAGAGGAGTTGCCTCCTATCCAGTGTTATTTCCTTTTTCCCGGGTGTAAGGCGAAAGCCAAGATAGGTGACAGAAGATTGGGAAATCTGGGCCTTGTGGGGAGACACCCTATATCCCTTGTCTGCTAGGAAATTAAGAAGCTGGGCGGTGTGGGATTGAGAGTGTTCCCAAGAGGGACTACATAGAAGAAGGTCATCGACATATTGAAGGAGAGTAGAGTCAGGACAGGTGGGGTGAAAGGATGTGAGGTCCTGGGCAAGAGCTTGGCCAAAGAGATGGGGGCTATCCCTGAATCCCTGTGGGAGGACAGTCCAGGTAAGCTGACGAGAATGGCGGGTGTGAGGGTCAGTCCACGTAAAAGCAAAGATATCCTGAGATTCTGAGGACAAGGGAATAGAAAAGAATGCATCTTTTAAATCTAGGACCGAGAAGTGGGTAGTAGTGGCAGGGATCTGAGAGAGGAGGGTGTAAGGGTTGGGCACTAGCGGGTGGATAGGGACCACAGAGGAGTTGACAAGGCGAAGGTCTTGAACCAGCCTGTAGGACCCGTTAGGTTTCTTAACTGCCAGAATGGGGGTGTTGAAAGGAGAGTGTGTAGGCCTAAGATATCCCTTTCATAATAAATCTTGGATGATGGGTTCTAATCCGAGGAGGGCTGTGGTTGTGAGTGGATATTGTGGTTGACTAATATATTTTGAAGGGTCCCGTAAGACAATATGAATAGGACTGCATTTAGCTATAGAAGGTGTAGTTGTGTCCCAAACCTCAGGGTTAACTGGTTTAGATAGTTGTGGAAGAGTGTGTGAAGGAGGTGTATCTGCCCCTAGGAACATCATGAGGAAATGAGAGGTGGGAGAAGTGTGGGGTGATATGTGAATGGTGACTTTTAATAGTGAGAGTATGTCCCTTCCCAGAAGGGGAGTGGGGCAATGGCTCATAACGAGAAAGGAGTGTGTGAAGGACAAAAGGGATCCCTGCATATAACATGATAAGGGAGGGGTTTTTCGAGGGAAAATCTGTTTACCTCCTACCCCGACAATAGGAGTTTTTGAGGGTGTGGTAGGACCCCAATACTCCCTCAAGACCGAAAAAGTGGCACCAGTATCTAAGAGGAAGGTAATGAAGCGTCCATCCACCAGAAAGGTGACCCTAGGCTCTTGCTTCTTGATGGTAATAGTCGGGAGGGAAGGCCCAGGGCTTCGTCAATCCTCCTCTGCCAAGCCCAGGAGAGGCTGGGGTTGCCGGGTGGCTGACCAACCTCCCTTCCGGGTTGTTGGGCAGTCCACCCCCCAGTGTCCCCTTTGGTGGCATTTTGGGCAGGGGGTGGAGGGTGTCCTTGGCGAAGGACAATCCTTGGCCCAATGTCCCTCCTTACCACATTTGAAGCAAGCTCCAGGGGGTGTCTTATTAGGACGGCGTGGTGATGACCTTCTCTGAATGACCTGGGCCAACATTTGGAACTTGGCATTTTCAGCCCTCTGCCTACGGCGTTCGCTTTCATCCTCTCTACCATGAAAAACCTTGAAAGCGACAGCAAGGATTTCGGTCTGAGGAGTAGCAGGGCCCTGTTCAAGCTTTTTAAGCTTGGCCTTAATGTCAGGGTAGCTTTGGGCCAGAAAATATGTCATTAAGACATGACGGCCATCAGGGGTTTCTGGGTCGAGGTTTGTGTACTGTTGAAGGGCCTTGGTTAGTCTATCCAAAAATTCTGAAGGTGTTTCTTCCTTTTTTTGAATGACCTCCTGCACCTTTTGAAAATTAACAGCCTTGCGGGTGGCCTTTTTTAGGCCCGCCAAGAGGCAGGATGAAAAAAGGTCACGAGACTGCAAGCCTTCAGGGGTGTTATAATCCCATAGGGGATCCTGCTCTGGGACAGCATGAGGGCCCGTGGGGTGGTTGGGATTGGTCCTATGGTTTTCATCAGCATGGGCTTGGGCTAGCTCCCAGACCCGTCGCCTTTCCTCAGGGAGAAGTGTATTGGCCAAGAGCATGTATATGTCATGATGAGTGAGGCTATATGCCTGCAGGACCCATTGAAACTCCCGAATGTAAGTGGTGGGGTCAGTGGTGAATGAGCCTAGCTTTCTCTCTAGCTGAGTAATGTCTGACATGGAGAAAGGCACGTGGACTCTGATGACTCCCTCGGGACCAGCTACCTCACGAAGGGGTGCGATTATCTTGGGGGTGGGAAGGAGTCCCTTAGACCTGGTAACAGGAGGACTGAAAGAGGCAGGCGGCGGACAGGAAGGAGAGGGAGGGGAAGGGGGTGTCTCTGCGGAGGAGGAGGTGGAGCAGGCAGAAGAGGGCGGAGGGGAGGGGGATGAAACAGAAGGCTGAGGATCCGTGGAACCAGGCGGAGGAAGAGGAGGGTATAGCGGGAGAGAAGGAGCAGATGGGGCTGGAGGATAAGGTGGAGGTTCATCTGCTGGGTCGAATGAGGAAGAATCTGCGAAGTCAGGAGTAGAAGTAGGGGAAGGGAGGGGTTTGTAAGCAAGGAGGACTTGAGAGGGGGAGCAGGAGGAGCAGAGAGCAGGGTGTTGTGCGAGAAGGCTAAAACCTTCAACGCAGGGAATCTCCCTCCACTTTTTCAGACGCTGGCAGTAGTTAAAAAGGTCTCGAAGTAGGTTTGAATCTAAGGAGCCTTCTGGAGGCCAATGATTGCCATTATCCAGTGGATATGTAGGCCAATCTTGGGTACAGAATTTGATTAAAAGTTTGGGCTTGATGTCTGATGTGAGGGAGAGTGTGGCCAGATTTTTTATTAAGCATTTGAGAGGTGAGGCTTCAGGTATAGACGAAGAGGTGCCCATAGTCACAGAGAGAGAGATGGAAGAGAGAAAGAGAGAATAAGCTTAAGCGAGAGAGGCAAAGGGAAAACCCGGGCTGGACCGGCTTCCAGGAAGCCCAGGGCGCACGGGGGTCAGGTGGGCGTCCCCAAAATGACCAGCCGTCGCCAGGAACTGCAGAGGGCACTACCTGGTCGTCACCAGTGAAGTGCGATCTGGGACCCAATGGGGTCGGAGCCACGGGCAACCTGACGTCAGGAAAGTTTTCGACCGTAGCGGAGAAAGTCAGTAATGAAAACAGAACTCCGGTTCCGGCGGAACGCAGTTCCAGGCCGGGAGTTCAGTTTTCCCCGAGTAGAACAGCAGCAGCAGGCAGCGAAAGATAGCAGCAGAAGCGAGCTAGTAGCAGAAGCGGCAGCGGGAGGAGGAAAAAAACCACAGAACCTTTCGTTTAAACTCAGAAGCCTCACGCCCCAAAGGGAAATGGATCACCAGAGGGTCCACTGCGGCCAGTGAAGACCTTAGTGGGTGGAATTCCCTCCCCCCAACGGACGTCTGGGTGTGCCGGACATTCAACGGTCACAGTACCAGCTGTAGCCCGAAGGGAGTTGGCGAGCCAGGGTCAGGGGGACCTTACCTACGGCCGAATCAGCGGTGAGTGCAGAGGAGCCAGCGTCCGAAACAGCAGACTTTGGGCGGAGAGTCTTCGGCGGGGCAGGGGACGGGGCTCTTGGAAAGAGCTCACCCGTTCCTCACACGGGGCACCAGAATGAAAGAATTCCCCACGCAAAGACACTTCGCCGGGAGAATTCCAATTTTATTGCAAAAAGCTGTGTGCTTATATAGAACTAAAGGGGAGATGGCAGGGCTTAGATAAATGGCAGGCTACCCGTTTATTGGCAAGTCCTTCCAGATATGAGTTCCCGCGCCCAGGCATTAGTTCTCATTGGGGCTAAGGTTCCCCGCCAGCGAGGTTTGAAATTGGCGCCGGCGGGAGAGTTCACAAGGGCGGGAACTTTTCGCGCCACTGCAGAGAAGAAGAAGGTAGGAAGGAGAAGTCCTTAGGCGCCATGTTGGGGTTTTTTTTTTTCTGGGGTACGGCTGCCGTTTATACTTTTCCCAACAGTAAGCACCATATCCCTAGCTGCTGACCCAGGGCTCTCAGCTTCCTGGGTTTCAATTGATAGTTAAACCAGAAAGAAATAATGGCCCTGCTCAGCTCGGCCCATAAAGCCTGGGTATGAAACCCCACTTGGGGCACATGTGGCCTGTGGTGTTGATACCGCTGGTTACTGGGGAGGAGTTCTGCTACCTCACATGTTGAAGTTTGAACATTAGAGAAGCAAGCCCAGGCAAGCACGAAAAGCAGGGTTTATTTTTAAAGGAATAACATAGACTTTTCCCCAGGAGGGAGGGGGGCATAGCTGGTATCCTGGAATCACCAGAAGCAAGGTGTTCAGCCTTTTTATGAGTCCTAGGCATCCTGTGTTCTCCATTCCTTTCCCCCTTATCTTTCTCCTTCCTCCTTTGGTGACTAGGCCCAGGAATGCTTGGTGAGATGGCACAAAGGTGACAAACAGGGGGGAGTGAAGGGAGAAGGGCAGGATGTAGCAGCCAAGGACACATTAACAACCTAATAGCTCTCTATAAGGAGGGACAATTCCTGGGAGAGGCGACCTTAGCAACAGGAAGGAGCAAGGGCAGGTTCTTGATGAGGGTGGAGCAAGGGCTCTGAAGGAATTCACATTTCTATCCCTCAGGGGACAGTCTCCAACTTGCCAGACTCTCTCAACATTGGCCTCCTAGATCAGACCTGACTCCATTTACCTGTCTGTACTGACTGCCTGTCTATTTCTGGCTTCAGTATCTGCCCCTTCCCAGAAAGTAAATACAACATTATTTTTACTCTTAACTTGAATTGGTGAAGTCTTTCACATCTTGCACACTGGCCCAAATACAGTCTGCTACCAACATTACCAATGACAATGGAGAGGTGGGCTTACATATAAACAGTCATATTCCCCCAAGTTTGGAATAGTGGCCACATACCCCTCTAGAACTGAGAACTCAACTCTAGGTGCTCCTCCACTCCTGTACTGGGCATTGAATCCATGACAGAGGTATAGAACCCCTGAGCTCCATCCACAGCACTTTTGCTATTGTGGTACAAAGAAGGTGGGTGGGAGCATAAATATAGTGGTTTTGAGAATATAACTCTGAAACCCAGCCTAATTCCTTCTTAAGATTGGGAGCCGGGCTGGGGATGTGGCTCAAGCGGTAGCACGCTCGCCTTGCATGCGTGCGGCCCGGGTTCGATCCTCAGCACCACATACCAACAAAGATGTTGTGACCGCCGAGAACTAAAAAATAAATATTAAAAATTCTCTCTCTCTCTCTCTCTCTCTCTCTCTCTCTCTCTCTCTCTCTCTCTCTCCTCTCTCTCTCTCTCTTTAAAAAAAAAAAAAGATTGGGAGCCATTTAGTCCAAAACTCATGAAAACTAATTTTTGTTTTACTATAAATTACCGCAATTTCTTTTTTTTTTAAGAGAGAGTGAGAGAGGAGAGAGAGAGAGAGAGAGAGAGAGAGAGAGAGAGAGAAAATTTTTAATATTTATTTTTTAGTTCTCGGTCACAACATCTTTGTTGGTATGTGGTGCTGAGGATCGAACCCGGGCCGCACGCATGCAAGGCGAGCGCGCTACCACTTGAGCCACATCCCCAGCCCAATTACCACAATTTCTAAACTTGCTTGGAATGCCTGCCCATGCCTTGAAGTCACCCATACTTGGCTCCCCGTGAGCAGATAACAACCTCTCTGAAACTTCAGTGGTACCTCATACATTCTAATGTTGGGATCTGAATTTATTCCCTACCTTGAAATGTTTTTTTTTTTTTTTAATACTTATTTATTTATTTATTTATTTAATTTAGTTCTCGGTGGACACAACATCTTTGTTGGTATGTGGTGCTGAGGATCGAAATCAGGCCGCACGCATTCCAGGCGAGAGTGCTACCGCTTGAGCCACATCCCAAGCCCCCTACCTTGAAATGTTAAGCCATGTAGTTCATTAACCTACTACCTGCCTTTGTATTATGCTTGTCCAAATCCTGGTAAATGTAAGTTCTCAAGACACCCTGTAAGGGTCCAGCAAAATGTCGGAGGAAGAGACCACAAGAGACCAGCTTCATGCAATGAGCAGGAGGGAGTTTATTGAAGAGGATCCTAATTCAGCTTGCTGAGGCCCAAGGCTCACTCAAGAAGGGAGAGTGGGGGCTGGGGATGTGGCTTAACTGATAGCGTGCTTGCCTGGAGTGTGTGTGGCCCAGGTTGGATCCTCAGCACCACATACCAACAAAGATGTTGTGTCCGCCGAGAACTAAAAAATAAATATTAAAAATAAAATTCTCTTCTCTCTCTCTCTCTCCCTCTCTCTCTCTCTCTGTTTGAAAAAAAAAAAAAAAAAAACGGAGAGTGGCCCAGAGCCAAGAGCAGAGGTCAAGCAGAGCTTAAGTACACTTTTGGGGGAAGGCGCGGGGGGGGGGGGCTTTGCATACATCAGAACAAATCATCATGAGGCCATGGGAAAATTGAAGAATAACAACTCTGAGACATGATTAGCACATTCATTGGCAGGAACAGGTAGGGGGGGTGAGTGGTCACTCCTAAGTGGGGTACACATTCAAACTGATTGGTTCAGGCCCTGTGACAAACTGCACAGGGACCTAGGCTAAATGGCCAGTAGGGCATTGCCTTAACTATCTCAGGAATTTCAGGTTCTGGGTGTAGCAGAGGAACTTTGCAATGCCCAGTCTTTTACATTTTAATTTGGGCTTTGCAGCTTAGAAACTTTACCTTTTCAACCCATCTTTGCAAACATTTGTACTGTAAAAAATTGTTTCTAGAGAGCTGGGTTATCTCTAGCTCAGGGTATAGGGAGAGACAGCCATGGCCAGCTCTTGGATATGTAAATATAACTTTGATTTAGTTTGATTCAAAATTGGAGTCTGTGTTCTTTTTCTTGTGTTGTGGTTTAAGAGTGCCAGGTCTCTAACAAGGCCATCTGTAGGTTTGGCCATGTGAGCATATTTTTCACACATGGTGACACATCACTAGGCCAATACATTTAAAAATTGAAATACTTGGGAATCAACCTAACAAAAGAGGTGAAAGACCTATATAATGAAAACTACAGAACCCTAAAGAGAGAGATAGAAGAAGATCTTAGAAGATGGAAAATGTACCCTGTTCATGGATAGGCAGAACTAACATCATCAAAATGGCGATATTACCCAAAGTTCTCTACAGGTTTAATGCCATGCCAATCAAAATCCCAAAGGCATTTCTTGTAGAAATTGATAAAGCAATCATGAAATTCATATGGAAAAACAAAAGACCCAGAATACCAAAAGCAATTCTAAGCAGGAAGTGTGAATCTGGAGGAATAGCGATACCAGATTTCAAACTGAACTACAGAGAAATAGTAACAAAAACAGCATGGTACTGGTACCAAAACAAGCAGGTGGACCAATGCTACAGAATAGAGGACACAGAGACCAATCCACAAAATTACAACTACCTTATATTTGATAAAGCGGCTAAAAGCATGCAATGGAGGACGGATAGCATCTTCAACAAATGGTGCTGGGAAAACTGGAAATCCATATGCAACAAAATGAAGCTGAACCCCTTTCTCTCGCCATGCACAAAAGTTAACTCAAAATGGATCAAAGAGCTTGATATCAAATCAGAGACTTTGTGCCTGATAGAAGAAAAATTTGGCTCCGATCTACATATTGTGGGGTCGGGCTCCAAATTCCTTAATAGGACGCCCATAGCGCAAGAGTTAATAACAAGAATAAACAAATGGGACTTACTTAAACTAAAAAGGTTTTTCTCAGCAAGAGAAACAATAAGAGAAGTAAATAGGGAGCCAACATCCTGGGAACAAATCTTTACTCCTCACACATCAGATAGAGCCCTGATTTCCAGAATATACAAAGAACTCAAAAAATTAAACAATAAGATAACAAATAACCCAATCAACAAATGGGCCAAGGACCTGAACAGACACTTCTCAGAGGAGGACATACAATCAATCAATAAGTACATGAAAAAATGCTCACCATCTCTAGCAGTCAGAGAAATGCAAATCAAAACACCCTAAGATACCATCTCACTCCAGTAAGATTGGCAGCCATTAGGAAGTCAAGCAACAATAAGTGCTGGCATGGCATTTATACACAATGGAGTATTATGTAGCACTAAAAAGTGACAAAATCATGGAAGTTGCAGGAAAATGGATGGCATTAGAGCAGATCATGCTAAGTGAAGCTAGCCAATCCTTAAAAAATAAATGCCAAATGTCTTCTTTGATTTAAGGAGAGCAACTAAGAACTGACCAGGGAGGAAGAGCATGAGGAAAAGATTAACATTAAACAGAGGCGAGTGGTGGGAGGGAAAGGGAGAGAGAAGGGAAATTGCATGGAAATGGAAGGAAACCCTCAACATTATATGAAATCACATATAAGAGGCTGTGAGGGGAAAGGGGGGAAAAACAAGGGAGAGAACTGAACAACAACAGATTAGGTAGGGAGGGAAGATGGGAGGGGAGGGGAGGGGAGGGGGGATAGTAGGGGATAGGAAAGGCAGCAGAATACAACAGTCACTAATATGGCATTATGTAAAAATGTGAATGTGTAACTGATGTGATTCTGCAATTTGTATTTGGGGTAAAAACGGGAGTTCATAACTCACTTGAATCAAATGTATGAAAGATGATACATCATGAGCTTTGTAATGTTTTGAACAACCAATAAAAAAATAAAAAATGAAAAAAATCATTGAATAAATCATTTATTGGAAAACAACAACAACAAAAATAGAGCCATACCCTGGGATGGTGGTGAAAATCATGCCAGGAGGGTCAAAAATTCTAGGCCAGCCTCTGCAACTTACCTTCACCCTCTCTCAAAATACAATTTAAAAGGGGCAGGGAATGTAGTTCAGTGTCACAGCACCCCTAAGCTCAACGACCAGTTTAAAAAAACAACACCTTGAAGAAGAATAGAGGGGAAAAAGACATAAGAAAATAGAAGAGTGTAAAAGGGTAGACATAAATGGAACTACATCAACAGTGACATTATATGGCAATTGAGTGAACAATCCTATCCTAAGGTAGAGATCAGCAGACAGAATGAAAACAAGGTCCAATTCTGGGCTATGTGCAGGGGTCACTGCTGGGATACAAATGGATAAAAGAGTTTGAAAATAAGAGAATGTGAGTCCTACACCATGAAAACAGTCCTACACTATGAAAACAGTTCTACTATACTACCTCCCCAACATCAGGCAAAATATTTTAAAACCAAAATTTATTGAAAGATAGCAGTCACGAGACATATACACATGAGCTTAAGGTGTTCCTGAAGTCTCCATCCTCTTTCCCCATGCCAATCCAATAATGAGGACAAGCTGTGAGATGACAAGAAAAAAAAAAAAAAACTTGTTTGCTAGCAAAGGAGCAGCAAAATGACTACTGTCCCAGAGGCTGGGATTCTGCCAATCAGAAAAAAGAGTCGGCTTTTCTTTTTGGATGGAACCCAGAGGTGCCAGGAATGAACTCAGGGGCATCAATCTGTGAGCCACATCCCCAGCCTCATTTTATATTTTATTTAGAGCCTGAGTCTCACTGAGTTGCTTAGCACCTGGCCTTTGCTGAGGCTGCCTGTGCACTCTTGATCCTCCTTCCTCAGCCTCCCTAGTGGCTGGGATTAAGGCATCACCACCACACCTGGCACAAAGCAAAATATTTCATTAACGAGATGGTATGCCCTTAGTTTGATGTCAAATAGCATTTATAATTTGGTTCTGTGTTTGTTTGGGTTTACTATTGCAGAAACCCAAAACACAGACCAGGACACACAAAGGCTTGTAGAGTCCACATAATGTTAGATGATCCACCCTCGTGGCCTCCCCGGGATATGAAAGCAACATGTTCCTCCTTTCACGTTCTTACCAATATGAACCATTTAGAGTCAGCTGAAACTGCAAGCTGACTTTGGCACCTGAAAGAGGACCTCATGTCTGACAGAAGAGTCGGGTGTCACAAGGACAATGAGTGGGGAAGCAATGACAGAATGACCGACATGCCACATCTTCCTCCCATGTGAAGGTTGAGATCTGGAGGGCGCTCCTGCCAAGGGAAGAGTGACACACAGGTCTTGGGCTGGGGATCAGGGACCAGGCCACCTGGGTTGCCGATATGATCTGGGGTTCTGCACAGACCGCTGCAACACCCATTTCCATGACAGTGACAATCCCAGGCCTGCCTAAGTGCCTCATCCCCATATTTCATCAGGTCATGTGACCCAGAACAAGTAATATAGTGAAAATTAGACCCAACTCTGCCCCAGATCTTCTTCCTTGCTGTTTGGGTGCATACACCCTTGGGCTCTGGCCTGTTCAAACAATCGAGTAGGAGGGTGAGACCCAGAGGGGTGTCAGGGAGTCCTGCTGGATGGCCAGCTTTCCCATGTCAGGACAGCCACAAAGGGTTTGCGGTTGAGGTGGGGCTGTCCTCTGGCAGCAAGGGCAGCACAACAGCATAGACACAGGAATTTCCCTGGAGGGGGATTTGGAGTGGGGGGAGAGGACTGAGACTCTGCTGCCCACCCCACTGCCAGCGCATCCATACTAGATGCCTGGCCAGAAAAACACCCCGAGGAATCCTCTCAGCCCACTTTTTCTAGTTTGAAAGTGAAAGGTAGAGGGACTGAGTGCATGGGGATTGCCTTGATCTGGAGGAAGCTCAGACTACACATGGGCTTAAGAAGTCAGACAGCTGGACAGGGATCCTGGCTCCATCCCTGGTCCCTGTGATGGGTGTGTCTCAAGAGGCTTGGTTTCCTTCTGTGTGAAGGGGGGTCAGACAATGAGGTGATGCTGTGCTGCTCTGGCTGAAGAGAGCAGAATTGTGCTAATGACCATGCTCTGCTCAAGGTTGTCTCCTACCTTGGCCTTGGTCAGAGAGACTTGGATGGCTTCATGCTGAGGGCCATTGCCAAGTAGGAATGACGCATCAAAATTTCCTTGCTAGCATACCCCATGTTAAATGGATTTCGCTGTTGACATTGCATGTAAGGTGACCTTGCTCAAGGACCAAGGCAGATCCGGGTTTAGAGCTCATCAGGTTTGAGGAAGTATCCTGGTCCTTGGGTTTAGGGCCTTCCCGGTTTAAGACAATAGGGGTTTTAGGGAAGTTGGAGGTTGAAGATTATTGCTGCCGGGATTAGGGTGTTCCTGCTGCCTGAGCTCCCGTTGAGTTCTCGAGAGATTCAGAAAGGATATTGGAAAAAAAAGCCTCGTGGAGTAGGTGAATTGGGGCAGAAGAACTGGGCTTTCCCCAGAACGTGTGTAGAGGCCGGTGTGAGTTCGGGAATAAAGAATTGCTGTTTGAATCTACAAAGCTGTGTGGTGGCTCGTGATTCTGTGCCCAGCCAAGACATTGGCAGCTTCAGTCTCAGGCCTCCTGGTTTCCTGAAGCTAAATGATTTGTGGCCTCTTCTACTTGTTGGCAGGTGATGCTTGGGGCCCTTTTCCACAGGACAGGGTCATCTGGTCCCTGTTGAATAATGAAAGCTGGAGCACAATGAGTTGTGGGGGTGAGGAGACCGGCCCACAGTTCTGAGGATGGCCCTGTGAATCCCCAACCTCCCTCACAGTCTCCTGGCCTGCAGGTCAAAGCCCTGTCAGTGGAAGAAGCTCCTCACACAAGGTCAGGTGCACCCTCTTCCACAGCAGCAGGTGAAGCTGGGGCTTAAGGAGCTCCAATGAGTCCTTCCAGCTCTGATGAGATGGGAAAACTGGGATCCTCTTCCTGGGATCCCAGGAAGGTTATGAAAAGAGCACATGTCCCCATCCCTCATCCCTGACAGCCTTTTCCCAGATCCTCTCATTCTCATGAGCCAGGGAAACCTTTAATTTTCATAACTAGTTGATGCTGTAGTTGGACATGATACTAAAATGTGTCCTCTAGAGCTTTGCAGTTGTTCTGTAACCTCACTTGCAGTGGAAGCATAAATGAGAGTCAGTCTCAATCATTCCTCCTGCATTAAGAACTCCTGCGGGGCTGGGGATATGGCTCAGGCCGTAGCACGCTCACCTGGCATGCGTGCGGCCCGGGTTCGATCCTCAGCACCACATACAAAGATGTTGTGTCAGCTGAAAAATAAATATTGAAATTGTCTCCTCTCCTCTCTCTCTCTCTCTCTCTCTCTCTCTCTCTCTAAAAAAAAGAAAGAAATCCTGCAAGAGGAGTGTGGGAAGAGCACCCCCTTCCAGGCTCCTGCGGGATCACACAGCTGCCCTGCTCTCAGCATCCATGTTAACCTTGGACTGTGTCACTTGAGCAGGGAGTAGAGAAGGGACCTCAGATTCCTCAGGCTTCAGAGGTGCTGGGTGTTTGCACAGAGCAAGTGGATAACCTCGGGAAAACAGGGGAGATAAAATAACACAGCCAGACTCAGTGAGACCCATTCTGTGGGAGGCCAAACTAGCATGTGACTCTATCTGTCTCCCTTTCTGATTGATGTGGCATCATCATTATTCACTCTGTCATCTGGTTGCATAAGTAACCCAGATGATAGCCCCAATCTTTGGGGTCGTGTGACTGTGTCCTCTTGCATAGGCGAGCCTTCCTACATCCCTGTGGTCGAGCTATGCTCACCTGTCCCTTTGTGATATGATTTTTGCATGTCCCCTTCTCTTGCTCTGCCCTTTTGTGTGGCCTTCCTAGATGTCAACCTGCAAAAATTAACAATTAGCATTTTTAAAACCATTCTTAGGAAACACCATAAAGAGTAGCAGAAATATCTCAGGAGTTCACAATTCAGAATTCAATTTGAATTTGTCAATCATTTTATTATGGATACACTAGAGTTCCTCTTATAGTCTGGATACTATGAAATAATTAAATATGTAATGTGAAATGTTTTCTCCTGCTCAGCAACTTGTTTTTTTCTTTTTTTAAAAATATTTTCACATGTATGATCTTTTGAACAGCCACGACAATGTTTATAGCAAGGTCAATTTGCAATAAGTTAGACTATGGACCAACCTAGGTGTCCCTGCAAAGATGAATGGATAAAGAAAATGTGGTATATATAATTAATGGAATATCAATCAGGTTGAAAGTAGACTAAAATTATGGCATTTGCTAGTAAACGGTTGGAGTTGGAGAATATCATGCTAAGTGAAATAAGACAATCCCACAACACCAAAGAGCAATGTTTTCTCTAATATGCAGATGCTAATTCAGGAGTGATGGGGCACTAGGGCAGAATAGTTTTACCTTACATTAGGTTGAGGGAAGTGATGGGAGGAAGGGGAGAGGGATATGGGGACAGGAAAGATAGTAGTAGAATTAAACAGACATCATTACTGTATTATATATTTGACTACATGACTAATATGATTCTGCAACATGTACACACAGAATAAAGAGAAATGATATTCCATCCACGTATGATATATCAAACTTCATATATGCACTCTAATGTCATGTACAACTAATTAAACAAATAAAAAATTATAATTTTTTTTCACAAAAACTTGTATGTATAATTATAATAACTATAATTATGTATTAATTATATTTTGATGTACACATACATTTTGGGATGGTTAAATATAGAAACTGTTCTCATGTTCTTTTAAAAATTGGAGGAGATATTCTTTATGTCAAATTTCCTGTTCTTACTGGTGAGGTGGTACATGCCCAGAATTCCAGTGGCTCAGGAGGCTGGACCAGGAAGACTATGAGTTCAAAGCCAGGCTCTGCAAGTTAGCAAGGCCCTGAGCAACATCGTGAGACCCTGTCTCTGAATAAAATATAAAGAATAGCAGGAGATATGGCTTAGTGCTTAAATGCCCATGGGTTTAATCTTCATTAAGAGAGAAAAAAGAAAGAAAGAAAGATCAAGTATTCATAATTTGTTTTCTTTATTTGGTTTAATGCAATTTCTAAGGCATGTTATTCTCTTTCAAGAGCATCAAAATTTCCCCTCATTTTTGCCCTGAGAATTCTAGTATATTCAGTATTTTGATTTCTGAATGCTCCATGAGTGTATTTTTTTCACTTTTTAAATTTGTTCTCTTTTGATACACATGATACTAGAGTGTATTTTGGCCTTTTATGCATAAATAGGCTATAACTTATTCTAAGTAGGATCCCTGTTTTGTGGATGAACATGATGTGGAGTTACCTTGGTTGTGTATTCAAAAAGAAACATAGGAAACTGATGACCCATAAAATCTGCTTTCTTCACTCTTCCCCTTCTGCCTTCCCTTCTTTCTCTTTAGTCTAAAGCAATAGACTTCTATTTTTTGTGTCCCCACCTTCCCTGGTTGTGTATAACCACCCACATATATGTAGAAACATTCAGCCTTTGGTTTTGGGGGATTGGCTTCTTTCACTTTGCATGATAGACTCCACTTTCATCCATTTACCAGTCAAGGCCATATTTCATTCTTATTTAGAGTTGAGTAATATTCTAATTTTCTCCATTATTCTGTTCAAGGGCATCTAAGCTGATTGCATACTTTCGGTATTGTCAATTCAGTTGCTATAAACATTGATGTGCCTGCATCACTGAACTATGCTGATTTTAATTTTGGGGGGGTATAAGCTGAGGAGTGGGATAACTGGGTCAAATGGTAGCTCCATTCCAAGTTTTCTAAGGAATCTCCCTACTGCTTTGCAGAGTCCTTGCACCAATTTTCAGTCTGACCAATAATTTATGAGTTTGGCTTTTCCTCCCCATTCTTATTTATATTTACTTGTGTTCCTGATAATTGTCATCCTGACTGGAGTGAGATAGAATCTCAGTGTAGTTTTCACTTGTATTTCTCTAATTCCTAGAGATGGCAAAGTTTTATTCACATATTTGTTGATCATAGATGACTGTGTGTTTAATGTGTGACTGATGCTGGGGCTCCAGGTTCATCCTATTGCAGATGAACATTTAACTTTCCTAGAAACCTTTTAGACAACACTTCTTTCCTCATTGATGGTTGCAATCTGATTGCTAAAATGAATTACTCACAAATGTGTTCATCATCCAATCTTCAAATATTTCCATTCGTTTATAGGAATCTGTTCTCATGCTACAGCTCCATGGCTTGATCAATGTAGTTTTTTAGTGAACATTGATGTCACTGTGTTAATGTTGAACCAGGATGAAATGAAAAGATCACCAACTCCAATTTTAAATCAAACTAAAGCAAGCTTGTATTGTGTAGACAAAAGCAGTCCACAAGCGGCTGTCTCTCCCAAAGCTAGGATACAGATCAGCACCCGAGATCTTCAGGTGAAAGGTTTTATAGATCCAAATGTTACAATGGTGGAGAAGTGCCTTGGGAATTTACAGCTAATAGAATTCTGGCAAGCATAATACAAAGGCAGATAGCAGGTTAATAATCTACATGGCTTAATATTTCATGGTAGGGAGTAAATTGAGAATCCAACATCAGAATTTATGAGGTGCTCCTGGGGTTTTAGGGAGGGTTGTTACCTTGTCAAAAACAGACAGGTATGGGTGAGTACAAAGCCCAGGCAGGAATTTCAAACAAGTTTAAACAGGCTGTCAGGCCAAATAGAAATCTCAGTATTTTTTAGCAAAACAGAAATGAACTTTTCTTAACTCTTTCAAGAGATGACTCCAAATCCTAAAAAGAATGGAATTTCATTTGGTTCATCATTAAACCACAGAATTTTCTCATGCATTGTAAAAATAAAATATAAATAAATAAAATATAATAAAATAAATAAAATAAATATATAATAAAATAAATAAATAATATATAAATAATATATAATATAATATATAAATAATATAATATATAAATAATAAAATAAATAAAATAAAATATAAAAAATAAATGTTAAAAATTCAACAAATTGGGCTGGGGATGTGGCTCAAGTAGTAGCGCGCTCGCCTGGCATCCGTGCGGCCCAGGTTCGATCCTCAGCACCACATACCAACAAAGATGTTGTGTCCGCCGAGAACTAAAAAATAAAGATTAAAAAAATTCTAAAAAAAAAAATTCTCTCTCTCTCTTTAAAAAAAAAATCAAAAAAAATAAATCCATTATATACAATAAGATTTAAGAAAAAGCCTGAGTAGTGATGCTCTTACCATTTCGCTGGAAACATATTGCTTCATCCTAACTCTCCCTAGACTTGAGCACTGATAATTCAGTGAGAAATAAACATTCATCAAGCTGAGGCTTGAATGTGAGTCCACATGAAGTGAGGCCTCCAAGAAGTGAAAAAAAAGGGGTGCCCTCAGTTCATGTCTGTCTACAATCTGATGTGGATTCAGTCCTTTGTCAACAAAAGTAAAAATAATAATGCTTACCTTGAAACAGGTAGCAAGGCTGAGAGAGGATGCAGCTCAGTGGTAATGAACCCAATGCCCAGTACTGCAACAAATAAACAGATGCATAAAAAAGGCACTTGTTGTGGCTCACATCTATAATGCTAGAGACTCAGGAGCCTGAGTCAGGAAGATCTTTTGTTTCAGGTCAGCCCCAGAATTTAGTGAAACCCTGTATCAAAAAAGAAAAAGTACCAGGTGTGCCGCGTCCGGCAAAATGGACCGAGTCCGGCGAGAGACGTCGGGGTTAAAAGAGTTCACAGGATACCAAGGTTCTTCATCCAGGGGAGACTCACTTTATTATCTCAGCTCATGCTTATATATTTCTTGCAGATAGAATGGAAAGTTACTGGTAGGCGGGGGCAAGAACGGAGGGGGAACAGTGGTTCTTGTCGAGTCATACTAAGCCTTCAACCAGGAACCTTATCAGACCCAAGCAGGTCAGGACGTTCCCACATGACCGTTATAGGCTGAATATGAAAACAGACACCACAAATCTTTCAAGGCCGTGGGAGCTGGCCTCTTTGGCGTGCACACAAGAAACCAGGGCCAGTACCAAGCCCCGGGGGCCAGGGGGAATCTGAGCCAGCAGTTCCCCCTCTTTTGTTTGTTGCACGTCAAAGGGAATCAAGTAGCCCCTGTCTTAGGTCGTTCACTGCCCTTACAGTGCTTACCCGTCTCTGGGGAGGCCCCATTCCCCTGTCTTAGGTTGCAGTGCAAGCGTGAAAGTTGCCCGTCTCTGGGTACTACAAGATCAGCTCATTGTTGCCAAGGCATTAAGTGGCAGCGATCCAGCCAGTCATTATTAGGTCTCTAATTGGTTCCGGTTCGACAAGGCATAGAGTCAGAGGAGAGGAATAATAAAAATAAAGAAGAAAAAGGGGGCAAAAGGAGGAAGGCATGAAGCAGGGATCATTGTAGAAAAGTCATCTTCGAATTGGTCGGAGACAAACTTCAGCAAGATCATCCTTGGTTTGCAGGCGTTGATAATGGACATGTATTGGCTTAGAAATCAGAATGTTAATTTGGTCTTTAATAAATTGTGTCATTCTCTTGACAAGGCAGGGGCCTACAGCAACTATAAGAAGGAGACCGAAAAGCGGTCCCATTACAGTGGATATCAAAGGGGTTAGCCATGGGGTATTTTTAAACCACTGTTCAAACCATCCTTGTTGTGCTTCAAACTCCTTTTGTCTTTTAGCCAATCTTTCTGTGACTTTTTCCATAGTTTCACGGACTACCCCAGTGTGATCTGCATAAAAATAGCACTGTTCCTTTAAAGCTATACATAGTCCTCCTTCCCTTAGGAACAATAAATCTAGTCCCCTCCTATTTTGTAACACAACTTCTGAGAGGGAGGTGAGGGACTTTTCCAAGGCGGTAATTGACTTGGCCATGGCTGTTAAATCCTCATTCATAGCCATTTGTAGATTTAGTAATTGACCTCCCTGGACATAGGCGGCTGTCCCGGTTCCTATTCCAGTTGCTATTCCGCCTATGCCCAATAGGAGGGCGATAGTCACAGTTATGGGTTCTCTGGGGAGCCAAGTATGTCCCTCAAGGTGTCCCAGGACATAGTCTGATCCATGATAAGATATCCTCGGCCATAATTGTATCAGCACACAGAAATCAGTAGTTGTATTTAGGACTGCCATGGAAACACAGGGAGTTAACCCAGTATTGCAAGCAAAATAGGACCCTTTGGGACCCCACAAATAATCAGATTGGGATTGATTTATTGGTCGGGTGATGTTGCAGAAATGTTGGCGTGAAAGCGGTACCTTTCCCAAGCAAACCCCTTGTCCCATGACCTCCGTGATAGTTAACTTATAACTAGGCAGAGAATAACATTTAGGATCTGCAGTGGTATTAGAGGATAAATTAGACAGCATCGCTACCCCTTCATAATAGGGCGGCCTGGAGGTCAAGCATAGCCAGCAATCTTGGGTCCTGTTAGGATTGGTGGCATTGAGAGTGAAAAAAGCTCCTCGGACCAAATTAAGAAGACGATCTCCAGTTCCAGGGTGTATGGGCTCAGGGGTATAATCAAAGGTTTGATAGCCCATAGTTATTGTTTGACCGCTGGGGGAAGGTTTTATTGTTGGGGCTATGGGCTGCTTGGGTCCAGATGGGGCCTTTTGGTCTCCGAGCACCTGATTAGGTCCTATTAGACTTCCAGTAGGCTGTTCTATGGTCAATTTGAGCCGAAAAAGCAGGCCAGGATTGTACTGTCCGGGGGTGTAAATACGCAGCCCCCAGAGATATCCTTGAGTCCAATCTGGTTGCTGGTTTCCATTGGAAGTAAACTGAATAGTAATATTTGATTCTCCCTCTATTGTTTGCCAGAAGTGGGCATAGTCATTCCTGGGTGAATTCTTAAGCCAATACCCATTACTAGAGGTTTCACATCCCCACGAGGCACAATAATAGGCCTCAGGTCCTCCACACTTCCAGGTACGTTGTCGTCCCGGGCATAAATACCATGATCGGAACCGACAAGGGGGATAGAAATCCTTCTTGGTTTTTCCTGTATCTGGCCATGAATCTTGGGCGAGGTGGCATAGGTCAAAAGTAATGTTCGGCCACCATCCTGGTGAGGGATAATGTCCGGTACCCTGGGCCAAAACTGCAATTTTTCCCGTTTCCACATTTTGCATAGTCCATTTCAGATTCCTAAGAATATGGGGACTTGTTTGAAGATTTGTGCCTACTGGGAGGCCAGGGCCCCCATGGACTAACTCACCCAGAGGGAACATCACCAACAGAATCCATCTCACGGTTTGGAAGATCGGCGGTAACGGCAGACTCAGGCGTCCGGGGGTCTTTATCCGGAGCCTCATGTTTGTCGTTCACTGGTCTTATGCAGCGTTCCGGGACCCAAATGGGCTTTTCTGCTCCTGGAGGGAAAACACATACGGCTCCTCTCACTCTCGCTAAGAGTGGAGCCAAAGGCTGCCACCTTCCGGTGGATAGATCTTTCCACCGTACTTGAGCATTTTGTGCAGTGGGAGGGGAGAAATGGCATTGTGCAGCCGTATGTCCCCTTGCATCGGTGAGCAAAAAATTCAAAGTGAACAAAGTTATGGATAATAGCGTTTGTGGTCCCTGGCAGCATCTATACATTTCCCCCTCCTTTATTTTTTTTTTTTTTTGTAGATAAATTTTTAAATGTTGATGAGCTCGTTCCACAGTTGCTTGTCCCTGGGGGTTATAAGGAATTCCTGTTTTGTGTTCAATTTCCCATTGGGTACAGAACTGTTGAACTGTTTGGCTTATACATGCGGGTCCATTGTCTGTTTTGAGACAACGTGGACTGCCCATGCAAGAGAAAGCTTTTAAGAGATGTCCAATAACATCTTTGGCCTTTTCCCCAGTGTGTAATGTAGCAAAGATATAGCCAGAATATGTATCAATAGAAACATGTACAAAAGACAGCTTACCAAAACTAGGGAAGTGGGTAACATCAGTTTGCCAGATATCATTGGGGTGTAAGCCTCTAGGGTTAACACCTAAACTGGGAAAATGAAGAAATGGAGCACATACTGGGCATAGGGAAACAATCTGTAAAGCCTGATCACGCGAGCATCCTGTGCGGAAGCATAAGGATTGTGCATTTAGATGGAATTTAGCATGGAGTTGTGAGGCCTCATCATACTTGGTTATGGTATATACTAGGCCCATATTGTGAGTGGCGGCATCTGCTTTAGCATTACCCTCCGCCAGAGGCCCAGGAAGCTCCGAATGTCCTCGGACATGTCCAATGAATAAAGGATCTCGTCTAGCCCAAATAAGGAGTTGAACCGTTTGTAATTTTTCCATGATAGTAGATTGCCTGCCAATATAAGGGGCTGTTTCAATAACTGAGGCTAAATTAGCAACATAGAGACTATCAGTATACACATTAAGTGGGATGGAATTGTAAAGTTTAAGGGCCATAATTAGAGCCTCAACTTCTGATCTTTGGGCAGACAGTTTAGGAAAAGGGTGTCGAATTACTTGAGATCCATCAAAAACAACAGCAAACCCCCCTTTTGCTCCGTCTGTATAAACAGTCTGAGCTCCCGGGATAGGTTCCCCTTTAATAATTTTAGGAAAAATAATAGGACATTTTTTAAGGCCTTCTAGAAGTTTATGTCGGGGAAAGTGATTATCAATTTGACCTTTGAAATTACAAAGGAAGAGACACCAAAGATCATGTTCTTGTTGTAAATTTAAAATCATATCTTGGGTATAAGGTTGAATGAGAATGTCAAAAGTCTTTCCAAACAGTGCATCACCCAAATATTTGGCTTTCCAGATCAGATTTATCACTAGTTCATAAAAAGGAGTTATCACCCGAGAGTTAGAAGCGGGTAAATGGACCTAATAGATGGGACCTGTTTGTCAAAAGACTCCAGTCGGGGTGAGTTTTGACAGCAGAACAATGAATAACAAGGACTGGGAGTAGTCCACCTGCATTACCTGCATTTCTTGTAAGGCTGTTTCTATTAACCTGAGTGCCTTCAAGACTTTTGGAGTAGGTTTTCACAGGGAGGTGAGTGAGGGGTCTCCTCTCAAAAAGTCATACAGGGGTTTAAGTTAGTAGTTCAATATACTTAATGTTTAATCAACAATGTGAATTTATTTACCAAAATTAATCTTTATCTTAAACAGTAAGAATTATTAGGCAATAAGGATCTTTCTTTAAAGAAATAAACTTACATTTTAATAGGTGTTTATCATGTCAAAATATGGACAAAATTTTAGCTCACATTAGTATAGTTAAATTAGGAAAATAACCAGAAATACCCTTAAATTAATTATAGTCAGTTTAGTATATATAAATCTCTTTTTAATTGTTCTAACCTTTTATATCACCTGTTTAGATACCAATATAAAAACTTTTTTTTTTTTTTTTTAGGAAAATGAATATAAAGACCTTGTTTTACCCAGAGATGATTTCTTTCTTCCTTTTAGGATCTGTGTGTGCTTTTTCTTTGTTGAAGCATCTTTTTCTTAAAAAAAATACACTTTGGAACAATTTCTGAAAACCTTAGGATCTATAAACAAATTATTATACTTTGATAAGAAATATCAATGAAAGTATGGTTAAAACCCTTAGATATTTTGTAGAAATAATTATAATAATTTATCATCTTATGAGTTTAAACAGTAACTTTGAGAATTAGAAACTACTTGATTGTATTTTCACTTAAAAGCAAATTTATAGTAAACACATTTATCTCAAATATCTGTAACTGAAAAGGCAGAGTATCTGATAAATGTAAATATAAAACATAAATTATGGGTTTCCTGTTGAAGAAAAACAATTAGGCAAATATATATTAACTAATCAATTAGGCATGTGCTAATTAATTTATAGATTAACAAATATAGGTTATTTAAATATCTAAAAAATATATATTAAGAATAAGAACTTAACTTATAATTGTATTAACTTTATGTAACCACGTGGTCTTAAAATATTTGGATCCATTTTAATTTATTTTTAACTAGGAGTGCACTCTTCTATGTGACATCACTTGATGTACTGAAATAAGATCCTTGAGTATACATTTTTATTTTTATAGTTAGCAATGAGAATAAGGATGTTTTGGTCATCACAGGAACTTTGCCGGCTTGTTCCTGTGGCGAGCAAATGCATCCTCATAACCTCCAAAATTAAAAGTAAAATATAAAGAAGCATATTTGATATGTCTCATCAATAGAACATTATTTAGTAACACAACTAAAGAGAAAAGTCAAGTTATTTAATTTAGAACTAGCTTAAATTTAGGACTGTAACATAGAAACCTGTAGAATTAAATTTTGTCTGAAAAAGATATCTTTCGTTAGCACTTACAGGTAGGCATTTTTTTAAAAATACAGGCTCTGAGCAGCTCTGGTAGAAATCTGAAACACAGCAATACAGGTTAGTGGCTGGAAGGCGGGACTAGAAGTCCTGTCTGAGTGACTGTGGAAGAACCAATCGGAAGCCCGCAAAAGTGTGGGAGGTGGGACCAGGAAGCCCATGGTTACCATGGTGATGCAAACAACATAGAGTCCGCTGCCCATTTTCGGGGCAAAAGTTCCCCAAGTTTTCCTAGCTGATTGCATTTTGTTTGATTTTGTCTGCATTTTTCTCCGCCTGGCCAAGATCTTACTGCGGTAGCAGCTTGTTCTGTCTCTGGACCACCCCGTACACCCTGGCTTCCGGGCCGGGGCGGGCCCCTGTTCCCATTTCCCAGCTGCAGTGGGCGTCCCTGAGCATCAAACTTGGAACGACACTCGCTGCTCCAATGATTCCCCTTGCCACATCGGGGCCAGGGGCCAGGCGTGCCTTCCCGATCCCGTCTATCCCCCTCGGGACAATTTCATTTAATATGTCCCTCTTTCCCACATCGGAAGCAGCCTTTGGGTCAGGCCCCTTTACCATTAAACCCTGACAATCCCGTTTTGAGGGCAGCGGTCAAAACCTGTCCGGTAATATGAACTCCATCAATATCCTTACAAGCTCGAATTATGTCATCAACACTCTTTGCTCTGGTAGATTTAATGGCATTTTGGCAATAGGAATTTGCATTTTCAAGAGCCAATTGCTTAATGACCGGCATGGCTTGTTCCAAGTTAGGGAATATTTTTCCTGCTATCTGCATCAATCGGGCTATGAAGTCAGAATAAGGCTCAGAGGGTCCTTGAGCAATTTTTGAAATTTTTGTTTCAGAATTTGAAATAGGTAGAGCCTTCCAAGCCTGAACAGCTGTTGTAGCTATCTGAGCATAGACCCCAGGATCATAATTAATTTGCTGATTTATGATAGCATATTGTCCTGAGCCTGTTAAAATTTCAAGGTTACACTGTGGGAAGCTGGTGTCCTGATTGACTCGGACTAGCTCGCAACACCTCTCTTGATTTCCACTTTTCCACAACAAAAAATCCCCTCTGGACAACACAGCCCTGCAAAGCTGTAGCCAGTCACTAGGTGTCAGCTGATTGGCAGAGAAAGACTCGAAGAGAGTCAATGTAAAGGGGGCATGGGGTCCGTAATTATTAACTGCCTCCTTTAGTTGTTTAATATCCTTAAAGGCTAAAGAAACAAACACTCTGGCCAGCTGTCCATAGGCATCCAGGTTTTCAATTACTGGAAAAGTTTGGGCTATCTTAGGCTGCCATTGAACCCCCCCCCCCCGCCTTCTGGGGTTGTCCTCGTCCCAATCGGGGTTATAAGGAGGGAGCGCAACAGGGATCCAGGCCGTAGGTGCTTTAAATCTTGACTTCTTCATTCGACCCTCCAGTTCCTCTATCTCCCTTTCCAGTTCCTCCTCCTGCCAGCTGTTACCATGGAGCCCAGTTAGTAACTCCCTTATCTTAGAAACATACTGAGCACTGTGAAGCCCAGCTCAAGGCCAGAGGCCTTGTTTACATATTTTTGTGAAAAACTAGTAAGGGAGTGTCCAGTGCCTGGAGTGCTGATTTTTTCAGACAGTAGCCAAATAAAACAGGGCAACATGAAAATAGGAAATTTATCTACTTTGAATTTTTTTTGTAGAGATTCTTTTGTTGAAAGTCCTAAAATAAGCCATGGTGAATATTCTGGAGAAGGTCAGTTAAGACTTTTCTGTGGGCCTATTAGGGAGGGGGAAGATGAGAAGGTGGGGTTGAGAGCAGCTAGGGTGGATCTAAGAATGAAGAAGGAGATGTGAAAGAATAATGGGAAAGGGATAAGGACTCTGCCATTTGCTCTTCCTGGACCTGATTAAGGGCCTGTTCACATTCAGCAAGCTGTTCTTTAATCTTCACTTTATCAGTTAAAAGAGCATCCTTTACCAATCTCCATAAAGAGAAAGTGGCGATTGGAATACTTTCTGGACCTTGATCCCTCAACAATCTTTGTAAATCACATCTGACCTGATCCCAATCATTGTTATTAAGAAATCCCCCTGTCAGAAACCAAGGACATGCCTGGGCAATAACTTCAACAAATTTGGTTGCAGTTTTTGTTTTTATTCCTGTTCCTTGTGTGTTCAACAGCTCCCTGAGTTCGTTGGCCAGACGAACTTTGGCTGCTGAGTTACCCATGGTTCCTTATTTAAGTTGCAACTTTTTTCCCCTTCTCTTATGGAAGGTCTCTTTTCCCCTTCTCTTATGGAAGGCCTCTTTTCACCTTCTCTTATGGAAGGTGTCTTTTCTTTATGGAAGGACCCCTTCTTCTTATGGAAGGCTTCCAATCCTCCCTCTTCGTGGAGGGAGCCCCGTCCGCTTACCTCTGCTTTCCAGTCGGCGGAACCTCCAATCTGCCGCGTCCGGCAAAATGTACCGAGTCCGGCGAGAGACGTCGGGGTTAAAAGAGTTCACAGGATACCAAGGTTCTTCATCCAGGGGAGACTCACTTTATTATCTCAGCTCATGCTTATATATTTCTTGCAGATAGAATGGAAAGTTACTGGTAGGCGGGAGCAAGGACGGAGTGGGAACAGTGGTTCTTGTCAACTCATACTAAGCCTTCAACCAGGAACCTTATCAGACCCAAGCAGGTCAGAACGTTCCCACATGACCGTTATAGGCTGAATATGAAAACAGACACCACAAATCTTTCAAGGCCTTGGGAGCTGGCCTCTTTGGCGTGCACACAAGAAACCAGGGCCAGTACCAAGCCCCGGGGGCCAGGGGGAATCTGAGCCAGCACAGGTGCAGTGGAATGCATCTGTAATTCCACTGGCCCAAGAGGGTTAGACAGGATTATGGGTTCAAATACAGTCTCAGGAATATAGCGATGGCCTAAGCAACTCACCAAGACACTGTCTCTAAATGAAATATAACGGTGCATCTGGGGATGTGGCCTAGTGATTAAGAACCCCTTGTCTGGGCTGCAGATGTGTCTCAAGCAGGAGAATGCTCAGCTGGCATGAGCGGGGTGCTGGGTTTGATCCTCAGCACTGTTGGGACCTCTGCTGACCACGGAAGTGCAATTGCTGGGAAAAAAGAAATCCCCAGTCTTGTGATTCTGGTTTTATGATTCTCCATGTACATGACAGAGCTTGAGAAATGGCTTCCATATACGTGCCTGAACGGCCCCAAGATATGGCTTCCACAAACACAAAGAATAACTCCCCAGCAACAGGGCACACATATCTAATGGGGTATTGTTTCTGCAACTTAGGGAAACGGGGCTCTGTTTCTGTAATTGGGGTACCCTCTGATCTCTGACTGGCCCCTGCCTTTGCCCCCACCTCCCTTCTCCTCTCAAGTCCTCTCCCTCCACAATCAACTGAGTTGCTGTGCCATCTCGGCTGACTCAACTCCTGACTCCCTGTGATTTTTGCCAGGCAGGGTCTCGACACTCACCGTCTCGCTCAGCCTGGAGACACTCACTGGCTGGTCTAGTGATTCTCCCCAACCTCTGTCGGAGGGCTGTCCGACACAGCACCACATAAAAAATTAAAAAATAAAGATGTTGTGTCCACTGAAAACTAAAAAATAAATATTAAAAATTCCCTGTATATATATTTCTTTTTTAAGAAAGATCCCGTTGTACTAAAAAGAGAGTGATAGAGAGAAAATAGACAAAAATCAGAAAGTAGGGGCTGAGGATGTGGCTCAAGCGGTAGCGTGCTCGCCTGGCATACGTGCAGCCCGGGTTCGATCCTCAGCACCACATACAAACAAAGATGTTGTGTCTGCTGAGAACTAGAAAATAAATATTGAAAATTCTCTCTCTCTCTCTCTCTCTCTTAAAAAAATAAATAAAAAATAAAAAAAAATCAGAAAGTAGATTGTATTCACACAATTCCAACAAGTTCCTCATGGGCCCCACACTCATTACCAAGTACTTAGGGTCTGTGTGATATTGGTACTAATGTGAAAATTTGGAAAAAAATATTTTTTCTTAATATCTAGAGACATAAAAAAAAGGGACTTGAAAATTTCTACCAGGCTTGGCAGAATGGGTTTGGAAACAGTAGTCACAACATATATAACGAAGTTAAACTGTCATTACTTTAACTTAATCACTTCAACTGAGTTTTCTGCAAATGTGACTGCCATTGGGGTAAAGGTTCAGAGACCACATAGCTCTGGTTGTAGATTAGTGTGAGGTCAGCTTGGACAAAAGAGTCCAACACTGTCTCTAGGAAAAAAAAAATGAAGGTAATTTTGGTGAGGGTGTAGCTCAGTGGTAAAGCAGACATGGGTTCTATCCCCTGTGGAAACCAGTGACAGTGATTGGGAGACAAGTGTCTGAGATTGGGGTCTCTGATGACTTCAGGGCAGTTCCATGCTCAGTGATTGGGAAGGTTTCCATGCAAAAGTATAGGATGCCTGGTTGCTATGGTAATGCTCTCCATGGGGGTAACTCTGTTGTGAGAGTCTTCTCAGCTTTGAACTTATTCTCAGGCACACAGCTCCTGGGAATAAAGGAACTTCCTGGCTAAGACAACCACAATGCTCCTGGATCTGCCCAGAAATTAGTAACCTTAAACCATGGACTTTCTTGAGACCTGAATAGTGCTTATAACATTGTGCATTACAACTGTGGAATGTAACTGAAGAAATAGCTGCATACTGTTGCTAACTGTGTAACTTTCATGAATACAAAGAATAATTCTTGCATAGTCTTTAATCGGATTAATGAGATACATATAATAAAGATTGCCGGTGTAATACTTTAGACCTGCTGCTCCATTAGAGAGCAGTGCTCCACCTGATCCCGGCTGTTCTATCTTCAAGTTCTGCGTGTTTTACTCTTTATTTCTTCCAATCTCCCATCAGCCTTGCCAGAACCTGCAACTTTGGCCACACTGGCCACAGCAATACCAAGTAACAAAACTAAATAAATAAAGTAAACACGATCAATTTACAATTAAATTACTTCATGTTTTTTGATACGTTAAAACAAAATGTATGGAAACTAACATTTCTAATAAAATGTGATGTGCTTCTCAGGATATTTAATAGTCTAATATTTTCCAATTTGTTAAATATTGAAAAATCAGAATTATATCTAGGCATCCTGAAATCTTTAAACACAGTCACTGATAATCACAGAGAATCAATGAAATGTCAACTACAGAAACACAGATATTCTCTATCTCAACTTTTGCCTGGGGTACATTACTGCTAATTTGATGTGGCTCCATGTCTAAGTATTCATGCTCAATACCAAATATAATGAAAATTACTAATCCTATCTAATTAACAACTGGTATATATTTTGGCCTCAGATTTGGCTAATGTTCTGTTTTCTCTATTTCAATAGCATTCTAATGCAAATTGCCCTTATCACTACCAGCACCAAATAAATTTTCAGACTACTCATCAGCTTTTCACAATTGACTTGAGCAGAGACTCACAGCATCACGTTTTTGCAAGAGCACATCCTAAATTGCTGACTTCCACCTCCAAGGGTCCTTGATACACTTCTTAAAGACAAGAATATCTGACACCTCTTAGACTGCATGGGACCATGTGGCAATGTGTTCATTTATAAGTTTCACTTGAGCTCCACAATGACATCATCTATAAATCAGAGACCTCCATATGGAATTCCTCCACCAACTCTCTGAAAACACAGGCACTTTTAGCACCTTCAGAACCTCCTGCACAACAGAAGCTTCCACAAACTCTTTATGATAAGGACATTATGGCCACTTGTGATGACTACCAATTACTGAGGGTTCCTAGAGCAGGATGCTGCCCCTTATGAACCTTGCCTTATTATTTTTTTAAATCATAGACTTGCTTTTTATTGAATTTTACAGAGTTCCTAAATTAGTAAACCATGCCTGAGAATCCAAAGAAGAAAACAGTATAATGGACAAGCCCATCCATCCATAATACAGTTTATTAAATCTTGGTTAGTAATGTATTTTTCTTGGAGGTACTGGGAATTGAACTCGGGGACACAACCACTGAGACACCTCCCAGCCTTCTTTTTAATTTATTATTTGAGTTTTTTAGAGACAGCGTCGCACTGAGTTCTTTACTCTTTGTAATCCAGGTAAGTCACCTTAAAATCACAACACTTGGCCTAAGGTTGTGGTTCAATAGTTGACAACATGCCTAGCATGTGTGAGGCACTGGGTCTGATTCTTAGGATGACATATAATTAAATAAATAAATTTCCACTGACAAGTAAGAAATAATTTTTAAAAAAATGAATAAATGGGTTAGGGACATGGCCTCAAATTGTAGTGTGCTCACCTGGCATGCGTGGGGCACTGGATTCGATCCTCAGCACAACATAAAAATAAATTAAAGATGTTGTGTCCACTGAAAACTAAAAAATAAGTAATAAAAATTCTCTTTAAAAAAATGAAAAGAAAGCAAAATCCTACTGCCTAAGAGTCTTGCGCAACTGGGATTTCAGGTGTATACCACAGAACCGGGGGATTCACAAGAATTTTCAGGATTTCACAGTCTTTCATAAAATTTTAACAAGAATGGAATTTAAGTCTGCTGCAAGTCTTTAAAACTTCTAGTACACTGTATCATTAAATAAACCTCTCCATATGCATCTCAGTTTGTTTCACATAAGCATCACACTACAAAAGTTTGTGACAAAGTGCATATATGAAAGAAAAATATGTGATTAAAGGTCCAAGAGGTGACTTGTTATTGTGTTTGGCCCCCAAATCATGTATTCATATAACACAGAATATTTTAATTGTCATTTAATCATCATATATTCTCACTACTTGCTCTCCTAAAAACCCAAACCCATCATAAGGTGGCCATCCACATGTCAGTCCACATGCCAACACTATTAACCAAAAGGGGTAGGCAGATCCTCTCAGAAGATTCTGTAGCCCTATTAGGAATCTGATTCCTGCACTCATGTACTCACTAAGACTGAATTCCTACAAAGAATGCTGGCACCCTACGACAATTGCATTCACACTGCCCAGGAGCAAGCCTGCAACTTCATATATTATGTCACAGGGCAACTCGTAGACAATATAAAGGAGTAGAGATAATACCATGCATCTTATCTGATCATAATGGAATGAAACTGAAAATCAACGATAAAAGAAGGAAGGAAAAATCATGCATCACTTGGAGAATGAACAATAGGTTACTGAATGATCAATGGGTTTTAGAAGACATCAAGGAGGAAATTAAAAACTTCTTAGAGTTAAATGAAAACACAGACACAACATATCGAAATCTATGGGACACATTGAAAGCAGTTCTAAGAGGAAAATTCATTGCTTGGAGTTCATTCCTTAAAAAAAGAAAAAACCAACCCCGCGGGTTCCCTAGCCACACCGCCCCTCAGCGCACAATCCACTTGTAACTGGCCTCCGCCCGGAGTCCCCAAAGGATCTGCCGCCCTGGGCCAAAGCAACCCAGGGAACTAGAATCTGGACGCTCAAAGTCCGGCACCCGCCTTGCCAGGGGTGAGGCCCGAAGAGTATTCTCCTCAGGTTTTCCAGTCCCGAGCCTGAGCGATCTGTCTGTGCGACGCAGGCAAATACCAGCCTGGAATCACCTGTTCTGTAGTTGAATGAGCTGAGATCAGTAGAAAACAGGGATGATTGCATCAGCTCTCCATGATGGCAGCTGCTGTCCTCCTCCGTGTTCTGACCGGTGTCGGGAATCGAACTGGATCGGTTCTCTCCTCTGTTTCAAAGCTGGAACTCAGCACTCAGCTCGGCTAGTGCGCCACTGGCAGAAGCCTCCATAATCCGCTTCGCTGTAATCCTGCTCTGGTACCTCGCCACTAATTAATTAGGGCACGTCCCAGATTCCATCCACGGGGCGGTCCGCCGACCAGATACTGCTTCCCTCCATGCAGAGAAATCACTGGCAACCAAGCCCCTGCAGCCGAATCCCGCGTGCTGGAAATCTGTTCTCTAGATTCTGGAGCACCTCAATTTCACTGGGGATTCCCACCAAGGTAGCCTTCAGCCGTTTCACCTCATCTTTCTCCCGCACAGTGGCACAGCGCACTGGGGAGCTGCACTCCCTTTGCCACCATCTTCCCGCCCTCCGCCTTATTTCATTTAAAGCAGCTATTTTACCTGAACACAGGGTGTGTCACATGACTATTCTTTTCTCTCAAGTATGATATTAAGAAACAGAACAAAAGTGTTAATCTTGCCAGGGATAGTGGCACAGGCCTGTAATCCCAGGGACTCAGGGGGCTGGGGCAAGAGGATCACAAGTTGGAGGACAGTGTCGCAAACAACTGGGATAGGATCTCATTTTTTTTTTAAATTGGGGGGATATGCCTGAGGATTACACTGATAAAGCTTCTCTAGTTTTGAACTTCAATACAAAAACAAAATATTCTTTGCAGTATATCAGTGGAGAAAAAGTGAAAATTAATAGGCTGTGTCCATTGGAAACACAGGAGGAAGACCAGATATTTATGACGGGAAGTGGAAAAGATGGGGCATTTTCGAATGCAGCAGGCAACTGCAATTGGAAAGACCTACAGCAGGGCTGGAGATGTGGCTCAGCGGTAGCACGCTTGCCTGGCATGTGTGCAGCCCGGGTTCGATCCTCAGCACCACATACAAACAAAGATGTTGTGTCCGCCGAGAACTAAAAAATAAAATATTTTAAAAAAATTCTCTCTCTCTCTCGCTTAAAAAAAAAAAAAAAAAGACCTACAGCAGCTTTCAGAGTTACTAAACTGGGGGAAGGAAAGTGGATTTAGGATCCTGCTTCCTACACGTTTGGAAGAGTGGGGGCGGGCCACCAGCAGGGAGGGGAGGGGAACCTGGGGACAGGAGCTGCCCATTCAACAATGGAAGCCAAGGGACAGGACCCAGGGCCGCCTGCCAGTGGGAACTGGGCCTCATGCTCCGCAGCTGACCTCAGGGACTGGATACCCAGCCCAATCCTAGGGGCCAGAGAGCAGAAGCGCAGGGCCATCCACCTTGGAGGACTAGGCTGCACCCTCTGCACCAACGTTGGGCACCCAACACCCAGTTCACCCCGCGGGACCAGTGGAAGAGGCTTAGGGTCACCCACCAGCGAGGTGACTTCAAGATTCTACCATCCAGCCCAACGCCCAGGACCAGGGGACAGAGACCCAGGGCAACCTCCAGAGGTGACTCCGCCAGGCTCTGCCCCTCACCCCTTTGTGGGGGCCCCAAGGCAGGTGCTGACCATGTCCCTTCAGCCCTCCTTACATACTCACCATTTTTGTCTTTCTAGAGGACACGGTGTTTTCTCAAGGACCTCAAGGCACCAGAGATAGAGAGAGATAGAAGGAAGCACAGGCTGCTTAGAATCATCTAGACATTTTGGCAGAGCTCGTGGGGCCTGGAAAGGGAGGAGCAGAGTTGGTGAGGAAGAAAAGCCCGTGAAATTTCCAAAGCCCACCCTTCCCCTCTGGTCTGGATCTGATTGGACAGTTCCACCCAAGAATCCCTCCAATCAGGCCTCTGCATTGTGATTGACAGCTAAGGTTATCCAATCAGTAACCAAAATTGCCTAGAGTGGCAGATCCTTGGCCCCAGCCCTTTTCAGGTGGAGCTTCTTTCCTGGGCTGGGAACTAATCCAGGTGGGAAGCCTTTGCTTGAACTTGGTACAAAGGGTAACATCTGGGATTGAGCTCTGGCTGAGGGAGACTGCTTTCCAGGCACGGGTGATGCCCTGGGTTTTAACCTCACCACAGAAGCAAACAACATTTAAAATAAAATACAAAAATTGGTTACTTAAGGAGTCTAAGGCAGGAGGAGCCCAAGGTCAGGTGAAAATCAACAAATGATAATGCTGTTTACGATGAGGAGTCCTTGTTCTCAAATCCTGCAGTATAACAGCAGAGAAGCAGGTGGAGAGTGGAAAGTGGAAGGTTTAATAAGAGAAAGCACAAAAGACTCCCCCCACCCCAGGAAGAAGGGGACCCAAAAGGCAGAATCCCTGGAAGGGGGAGGTCTTCTCCCTCTTAAACCTAAGGTCTTCTTTTGTCCTCCCACATTCCTGTCCTTTATTTTCCTTTATTGTGCAGGTGATTGGGCATGAGGGTGGAAGGCCAAAGGGAGGGAATTGGGTGGACTTATGGGATGGGGAGCCGAAACCTGGGCAGAAACAGCCTAGGGTGGTTTGATTAGCATCTCCCTATTTTACTGGGAGCTACTTCTATCCCTCAGGGGACAGTCTGCAACTTGCCAGACTCACTCAACTTTGGTTCCTTGATCAGACCTGACTCCCTTTACCTGTCTGTACTGACTGCCTGTCTACTTCTGGCTTCAGTATCTGCCCCTTCCCAGAAAGTGAATACAACTTTATTTTTACTCTTAGCTTGAATTGGTGAAGTCTTTCACATCTTGTGTCCTGGCCCAAATTCAGTCTACCTACCAACATTGCCAATGACCATGGGGAGGGGGGATTATATATAAACAGTCATGTTTCCTCAAGTGTGGAATAGTGGCCACATACCTGTCTAGGGCTGAGAACTCATCTATAGGTGCTCTCCCCCCACCCCCTGCTGGGCATTGAATCCATGGCAGGGGTACAGAATCCCTGAGATCCATCCCCAGCCCTTTTTCTATTGTGGTACAAAGAAGTGGGTGGGAGCATAAATATAGTGGGTTTGAGAATAAAACTCTGAAACCCTGCCTAATTCCTTCTTAAGATTGGGATCCATTGCATCCAAAACTCATGAAAACTAATTTTTGTTTTCGTATAAATTACTGCAATCTTTAAACTTGCTTGGAATGCCTGCCCATGCCTTGAACTCACCCATACTTGGCCCCCCCTGACCAGATAACAACCTCTCTGAAACCTCAGTGGTACCTCATACATTCTGATGTTGGGATCTGAATTTATTCCCTACCTTGAAATGTTAAGCCATGTAGTTCATTAACCTACTACCTGCCGTTGTATTATGCTTGTCCAAATCCTGGTATCTGTAAGTTCTCAAGACACCCCTCTTTGCAAACTTTTGTGCTATAAAAATGTGTTCCATGGGCTGGTGATGTGGCTCCAGCGGTAGCGCGCTCGCCTGGCATGCATGCGGCCCAGGTTCGATCCTCAGCACCACATACCAACAAAGATGTTGTTTCCACCGAGAACTAAAAAATAAGTATTAAAAAATACAAAAAAAAATGTGTTCCAAGGGCTGGGCATGTGGCTCATGCAGTACCTCGCTCACCTGGTGTGCTTGAGGCATGGGTACGATGCTCAGCACCACATACAAAAAAAAAAATGTTGTGTCTGCCCAAAATGAAAAATAAATATTAAAAAATTCTCTCTGTCTCTCTCACTCTCTCCCCCTCTCTCTAAAAAAAGGAGTTGTTTGATTTAAAGCAAATGTGTTCTGAGAGTGCTGGAGTATCTTTAGCCTGGGGTTTGAGGACAGACAGACATGGCCAGCTCCTGGGTACATAAATAAAATTTTGATTTAGTTTGATTCAAAATTGGAGTCTGTGTTCATTTCCTTGTGTTGTGGTTTAACAGTGCCAGGTCTCTAACAAGGCCATCTTTGGTTTTGGCCAAGGGAGCATATTTTTTACACATCATGACACATCTTTAAGCCAATACATTAAAAAACTGAAAAAAATCATTGAATAAATTCTTTCTTAGAAAACAACAATAACAACGACAAAACTTGAGCAGTATCCTGGGAGAGTGGTACAAACCATGCCATGAGGGTCAAAAATTCTAGCCCAACCTCTGAAATGTAGCCTCACTCTCTCTCAAAATACAACTTAAAAGGGGCAGGGCATGTAGCTCAGTGTGACAGCAACCCTGGGCTTAATGGCCAGTTTAAAAACAATAACATCCTGAAGAGGAATAGAGGGGAAAAAGACATAAGAAAAGAGAAGAGTGTAAAAGGGCAGACATCAATCGAACTACATCAACAGTGACATTATATGGCAATTGACTGAACAATCCTCTCCTAAGGTACAGATCAGCAGACAGAATGAAAACAAGCTCCAATTCTGTGCTATGTGCAGGGGTCACTGCTGGGATACAAATGGATAAAGAGTTTGAAAATAAGAGGATGTCAGTTCTACAACATGAAAACAGACACCATGAGTCAGCTCTCCTGTAGTACCTTTTCAAAATCAGGCAAAATGTTTCAAAGCCACAATTAATTGAGACAGAACAGCTGTGAGACATGGACACATGAAGTTAAGGTGTTTCTGAATGCTCCATCCTCTTTCCCAATGCCAATCCAATAATAAGGACACAGCTGTGAGTTTACAGGAAAAAAAATGGTTTGCTAGCAGAGGAGCAGCACAATGACTACTGTCCAGAGACCAAGATTCTGCCAATCAGAAGAAAGAGTTGGCTTTTTGGGGGGGAGGGAGATGGGGGTGCCAGAGATTGAACCAGGTGCACTCAATCAGTGAGCCACATCCAGAGCCTCATTTTGTATTTTATTTGGAGCCAGGGTCTCTCTGAGTTTCTTAGCAGCTCAACTTTGCTGGGGCTGGCTGTACACTCTTGATCCTCCTGACTCAGCCTCCCTAGAGGCTGGGATTGAGGCATCACCACCACACCTGGCACTAAAGAAAAATATTTCATTAATGAGATGGAAAGTCCTTAGTTTGATGTCAATTAGAGATTACAATTTGGTTATTCTGGGTTTGTTTGGGTTTGCTATTGCAGAAACCCAAAGCACATTCCAGGAGACACAAAAGCCTGTGGAGTCCACACAATGTTAGGTGATCCAACCTTGTGGCCTCCCTGGGACACAAAGGCAACCTGTCAGCTCCTTTCACATTCTTACCAATATGAACCATTTCAGGGTGGGCTGAAAATGCAAGCTGACTTTGGCATTGAAAGGGGACCTCATGTCTAACAGAACAGTCATGTGCCATGAGGACAATAGGCAGTGAACCAATGACAGAATGACAGACATGCCATTTTGCTCTCATGTGAAGGCTGAGTTCTGGAGGCTGCTCCTGTCAAAGGCAGATCTTAAAGTGGGGATCAGGTCCCAGGCCACGTGGGTTGCAGATGTGATCTGGGGTTCTGCACAGACCTCTCCAGCAGCCATTTCCAGGACAGTGACAATCCCAGGCCTGCCTAAGTCCCTCATCCCCATGTTTCATCAGGCCTTGGGACCCAGAACAAGAAATATGGTGAGAAGTGGACCCAACTCTGCCCCCGATTTCAGTTCTCTCTACTTGGGTGCATACAGCCTTGAGCTCTGGGCATTTCAAAGAATCGAGTAGGAACATGAGACCCAGAGATGTGTCAAACAGCCCTGAGGGATGACCAGCTTTCCCATGGTCAGGACAGCCACAAAGGGCTTGGGGTTGAGGTGGGGCTGTCCTCTGGCAGCAGGGGCAGCACAACAGTGGAGACACAAGGGTTTCCCTGGAGGGGGATTTGGAGTGAAAGGAGTGGACTGAGACTCAGCCCACTGCCAGCCCATCCATACTAGATGCCTGGCTAGAAAAACACCCGATGAAAGCTCTCAGCCCCATTTTTCTGGCATTAATGTGAAAATTAAAGATACTGGGTGTGGGAGTTCTGCCTTGTTCTGGGGAAAGCTCAGGCTACATGTGGGTTCCAGGAGTCATACAGCTGGACAGGGGTCCTGGCTCCATCCCTGCTCCCTGTGATGGGTGTGTCTCTCCAGAGGCCTGGTTTCCTTCTGGTGAAGGGGGTCAGAGGAGGAGGTGGCCACATACGTGTTGACATGCTGCTCTGTCTGAGGACACCAAAACTATGCTCTGCCCAGGGTTGTCTCCCACCTTGGCCTTGGTCAGAGAGGCTTGGATGGCTTCAGTCTCAGGCCTCCTGGTTTCCAAGTTAAATGATTTGTGGCCTCTTCCCCTTGCATGCTGGTGATGCTTGGGACCTTCTTCCACATGACAGGGACATGTGGTCACTGTTGAATGATGACAGCTGGAGCACAATGAGGCATGGGGGTGAGGAGACTGGCCAATGATTCTGAGGATGGCCCTGTGAACACCCAGCCTCCCTTGCAGTCTCCTTGTTAAGGTCGGTTGAGCGTGGGAGGAAGAGACCACCAAGAGACTGTCTCATGCAACAGCAGAGGGTTTCTTGGGGGTCCAACATGCTGGGGCTCAGAGCTCACTTGAGAGGAGCTGAGAGCCGGAGAACAACTTAAGCAGAGCTTATATACATTGTTTGAACTGGGGAGTTCATGTGTAGGTCAGGGAATGCAGGAGGGGTTGTTTGTACAGAGCAACCAGATGGTCAGGAGACATTTCTCAACATACATTTAACGGTTTTTCCAGGAATTGTTTTGACACCTACATAGATTTCAAGTTTCAGGAAAACAGAACTTAAACTCAATCAAGAAAACAAAACTTAACCTTTACATTCTGAACCTTTCATCCTGGCCTGCAGGTCAAAGCCCTGTCAGTGGAAGAAGCTCCTCACACAAGGTCAGGTGCACCCTCTTCCTCAGCAGCAGGTGAAGCTGGGGCCTAAGGAGCACCTGTGAGTCCCTCCAGCTCTGATGAGATGGGAACCTGGTAGCCTTTTCTTGGGATCAAAGGAAGGTTATGAAAAGAGCACATGTCCCCATCCCTCATCCCTGACAGCCCTTTCCCAGATCCTCTCATTCTCATGAGCCAGGGAAACCTTTAATTTTCATAACTAGTTGATGCTGTAGTTGGACATGATAGAAAATGTGTCTCCACAGCTTTGGGGTTGTTCACTTTAATCCTTTAGCCTGAGCAGAAACAGCCCTCTCCCCAGCATATACTGCAGAATGACACCTGATGGCAGGCTGCAGCTGCATCAATGATGTAGGGCACATGAAGCCAGACACCCAAGGATATTCCACAATTAGATTTATTAGCTGCAGGGTTATGAGGTGTATCACCTAAAAGTTTTTGGTTCACTGCTTGTAATTTCATTGATCTTCATTGACACCCAGTGGAACAGGGATAGAGGTTTATATTTTCTGTAGGTGTATACCTGAAGAATATTTTTATTTTAGTTCACAGAAAGTACTTTGTGTACCAATTCTAAGATTAATCAGAGGTCTTCCAAGCTTTACCACAAAAGCAGAAGTCTGTGTTATAATCCACATTGAGATCTTTGCAAAATCTGCTCCTGCCATTTTGTTGAAAGAAAATTATGGTGAAGGTCTCTTGAGAAGCTAATTTAATATTCTTTTGTGGAGAAAGGAGTGCCACTATATTAGCACATCAGACTGGGACACTCCTTACCAAGCCTTTCATCATGTAGAGTGCATTAAGTAGGTTTTCTGAACCTTTTTTTTTAAAGAGAGACTGAGAGAGGAGAGAGAGAGAGAGAATTTCTAATATTTATTTTTTAGTTCTCGGCGGACACATCTTTGTTGGTATGTGGTGCTGAGGATCGAACCCGGGCCGCACGCATGCCAGGCGAGCGCGCTACCGCTTGAGCCACATCCCCAGCCCAGTTTTCTTAACCTTAAACCTAAAACCATCACACAATATTCCCAGGGCTACAGAGCTACTCTAAACACAGAGAGAAATCAAGCCTGAGTTTTCTAGAATATTCCACCTAAGTATTATTCATGGGGAGAAAAGCTAAGTTGGATGTAGTTTTTTTAAAAAAATTCACTGGTATAAAAGACCTTTAAGAAGCAAGAGACCATCTGCCATTGTGGAGGAAACACCTGCAGAGCTGCATCTGCTGATGTGGTCATCAGTGGGGTCCACACACACAGCACAGGCAAACTCATCGCCTGAGCTATGGGAGTGCTCAGTGCAAGAATGCCTGCCTAGCATGCACAAGGCAGAATTTGGTCCCCTGAATTGGGGAAAGAATAGAGAAAGCAACTCAAGCATAGGGCAAAACATATTTTGAGAAAGTGCCTCTCCAAATAATATACACAAATGACATTATGTTATAATGCTCTTTAATGTGCTTACATACAGCACAATGCATGACACTTAGAACAAGCACAAGGGACAAGAGTGGGGTCCCAGAGTCATCCACAGGTGAATAAGCAATCAAGGACAAGAAAGAGCCCAGCTTCAGGTTACACAGACACATCCCTATGGTCCTAGCTGCCAGCCTCACTCCATCTCAAAAAACAACAATTAAAAGGACTGTGGAGAAACTCAGTGGTGGAGCACTCCTGGGTGAAATGTGAACAAAGAGAGAAAACAGAAGTTCAGAAGAGACATTTCACCAATCTGTACCAAAGCCTGGAGTGGAGATGCCTAAATTAACATACAGAATATGTAATGAAACATTAGACACAAAAGATTTAAAATACAGGAAAATCTAATCTAAAAACAAGAGAGATTTAACCGAGAAAAACATGTTGCTTTCACATCTTCATGCTGATGCAATGCTCCCCTCCAACCCAGGGTGCATTTTTGTTGCCTCTGAATAGATAAACAATGAAATAAAGGCACAAACCTTTTCACACACCTACAGTTTTTTTCTCAAAATGAATACATAAAATGAAAATAAAAATATCCTCAAGTCTGAACAAGTTCAAATGGATCTGAAACAAGCATAGGTCCTACCACATTTCTATATACAGGGCTTTTCTCCAGTGTGGTTTCTTAAATGCTGTTTTATGGGACATGGAAAGTTGAAAGTCTTACTACAATTTTGAAAGACAGAAAAAGGATCTTCCCAGATGTGAATTCTTTGTCTTTGAAGAAAACTCTGAAAGCTGAATACTGCCCCACATGGCTTATCCTCAGCATTTTCTACAGTATGAGTCCTTTCATACAATGGAACAAAACTAGAACAGCTCAACAACTTATATTTCTTTTTTGCATAGGATTTATTCTTTTTATTCCAAAAGAATCTTCTGACGCCTTAGTAAAAGACTGAGAAAACTAGATTTCCCACATTTCTCACACTCACAGGGCTTCTCTCTGTGTTTTCATATATGAGAATAGGGCTGGAGGGGAAGCTGACAGGATGTAGCTTTTCTCTGCTATGTATTCTGGTATGTATTCCAGGGCTTTTCTCTGGTATGTATTCTTGCATGTTTATGAAGCTGATGGGATGGAGCAAAGGTGTTGCCACACTGCTTACATTCAGAGGGTTTGTTTTTCAATGTGAATGAAATGGCTTTGAAGGCAACAGGGAAAATGGAATGATTTGTGATAATTTTATACATTTAACGAGTTACTCAGTTGGAAGTGGTGGTGTATGCCTTTAATTCCTGAGACTTGAGAGGCTGATTCTGAAGGATCAATGTTGGAGGCTAGCCTCAGCAACTTAGGAAGACCCTAAGAAATGCAGCAAGTCCCTATCTCAAAATAAAAAGTAACTGGAATGTAGCTAAGTGGTAGAGCACAACCAGACTAAATCCCCAGTGTCTGTCTCCCTCTCTCTCTCTCTCTCTCACACACACACACACATTTTCAGCAGTGTGAGTCCTTCCTTGTCTTTGAGGATGACATGAAATATTGATTTACCAGGTTTTACATTCAAAGGATTTTTCTCCAGTAACTTCCTACATGTATATGAGTGCAACAGTAGTAACAGAAAAGTTTACCAATTGTTTTCATGCATACTATTTCTCTGCAGTATCTGTACTTGTGTACGTGTGTGAAGCAGACAGGATGTGGCAAAAGCTTTTCCACATTGTTGTTATTCATAGCGCTTTTCTCTGGTATGTATTCTTTCATGTCTGTGAAGCGTAGGGGATGTAGCAAAGGCTTTGCCACACTGCTTACATTCATAGGGCTTCGCTCCAGTATGAGTTTTTTCATGTGAGCGAAGGTTAGAGGACTGAGTGAAGGCTTTCCCACACTGCTTACATTCATAGGGCTTCTCTCCAGTATGAGTTTTTTCATGTGAGCGAAGGTTAGAGGAGTGAGTGAAGGCTTTGCCACACTGCTTACAATCATAGGGCTTCTCTCCAGTATGAGTTTTTTCATGTGAGTGAAGGTTAGAGGACTGAGTGAAGGCTTTCCCACACTGCTTACATTCATAGGGCTTCTCTCCAGTATGAGTCCGTTCATGTTTCTGAAGGCAGGAGGCATTAGTAAAGGCTTTTCCACACTGTTGACATTCATAGGGCTTTTCTCTGGTATGTATTCTTCCATGTATATGAAGCTGATGGGATGTAGCAAAGGCTTTTCCACACTGCTTACATTCATAGGGTTTCTCTCCAGTATGAATTTTTTCATGTGAGTGAAGGACAGAGGACTGAGTGAAGGCTTTCCCACACTGCTTACATTCATAGGGCTTCTCTCCAGTATGCATTCTCTGATGTATTCTAAGTAAACTGGGAAAAGCAAAGTCTTTCCCACATACCTTACATTTGAAACCTTTATTCCCCATGTGTGTGATCCTGTGCCTTTGAAGACTTGTGTATGAAATACAGGTCTGACCACCTCGTTTACATTCATACACTTTCTCTCCAGCATGAGTTCTTTCATGTCTTCTTAATACAGAGGAGAAACAAAAGGCTTTCCCACATACCTCACATTGAAAACGTGTACGTTCACTGCGTGTTCTCATGTGTCTTGGAACACCCGTGGGAGAAGACGAGGCTTCACCACATTGCTGATATTCATAGGGTTGCCACCCAGTATGAGTATCTCCATGCCTTTGAATGTCACTGGAATGATGGATGACTTTCCCACTTACTGTACATCCATAAGGTCCATCTCCAGTTTCTATTAACATATGTGTGTGAACATTTTTGGGAGAAACCAGAGATTTCTTATATTGTTTAAATTCAGATGGCTTCTCTTCACATTCCTCATGGTTGTAGTATTTGTGTCCAGAGAGAGATGTGATCTGCCTATGAAGGAATGAAGGTCATATGAAGTCTTTTGCACACATAATCAAGTGACATGGATTTACTCTATTAAAATTTTTCTTTGTTCAATTAAGAATTGGAATCAATTTGAAGGTTTTCCCACACTATTTTGTGCCTTTGAGTTTACCATATGACTTCTTTAAAGAACAAGTGACCAGCACATAATCAATGCTTGATTCATTCACAATTTTCTATGTATTGATAGATCTTTACATTACTACCAACATCAGGTAAAGACTAGGTTTTCTGACTTGTTCAACTTGCCTAAAAATAAGGAGATTTAAAGCAAACAATCCTTTTCAACATAGCTTTTCTATGGCTATTATCCAAATAGTGATATCCACATATGCAATTTCATATACTTTTTGCATGTCAAATACTTTGAAAAGACAGAATATCTGTTACAGCTAAGTATATATTTCAGGTAAAAAGCACTATAAGAATAAATACTTCTCAATTTATGCATACTTCTCTCGTTGGTTTGCTTTGAATATTACATGACTGTTCTCAGACCCCCTCATGGACTCCTCTTGTGAGGACACTTACCTTACATTGCTCCCAGAGTTTTCAGTATGAACTTCAGTGGTCTTGTCTTGCCAATTGTTTCCTAAAATGAGAGAACGGAACAATCTTTATGAATAATCAGGAGCTAACAATGCTTTGCCAAATGATACATGTTATTTATGCTGCAATAATTCACCAACTGATTCCCTTTTCACCTTCTACATAAATGACCAAAATAAACATGAGTTCTCTATTTGATTAACTTTAAAAACATCATTATTACCTATAGAAGACAGGTTTCTGAGGACTTCCAGCATCACATCTCTGTAAAGGTTCTTCTGGGAAGGATTCAGCAAAGCCCACTCCTCCTGGGTGAAGTTCACAGCCACATCCTCCAAGGTCACTGAGATCTAAAATATCCCACCAAATGTATAGTGGAGGCCAGGAGAGATTGACAGCATGAGAAATCTACACTCAACATGCATGATGTTCACATGATTCCAGGAGGAACCCTAAGGTAAAGGATGAACTTTGGCTTATCATAACATGTTGCTTCATCCATTCTCTTGGTCAAATGTTCAACACTGGTTTAGTAACTAACAAACACCCTACACCAATGCAATATGTTGAAAATAGTGGAGACTATCAGCTGGAGAGAAGGGGTATTCCATACTATGAGTAATGACACATTTAATTGTCACCCTGATTGGATTAAAAGATACTGATAATTAATGAGATTTTGCATGTGTCCATGAGGGTATGTCTACAAATGATTGGCATGCGGGATAGTGAGCCAAACTGGCAAACCTTTTTAAGGTGCGCAGCACCATCCAATAGGACTGTGTCTTGGGTGGAACAAAAGTTGAAAGAAGAAGGAAGCAGCAGCAGAGCAAGCTCCTTTCTTCTCAGTGGGTTTTTGTTTGCTAAGCAATGGCCTGAGGGTATCAGACTCTGCCTTGTTCACTCTCCCAAAGTGGACTCTGCCAGTGATTCTCCAGGGAGTTTCCAGAACCTTTGGTCTGGACTAGGGCAGCACCACTGATCCCTCTTGTTCTGAGGCTTCAGCCTCTTGGACTCTGCAGCTACTACTTCTCAAGCTCTCCAGCTGCAGATGGCCACTGTGGACATCCAGCTTCAGGTCAAGTACGCCAATCCAATAAGTCCCCTTTTATAATCAAACTTCCTCTTGATGCTGTTCCTCTAGAGAACACTGACTAATAAACTATGTAAGCCACAAATTCCTCTGAAAAACAAAGTCTAACTAATAAACTAAATAAACTACCAAGCCATGAAGTTTTACAAATATATAAGAAATAATAGTATATGCTAAATACCATTTTTATAATAATGCAAGAATAAAGCAAAGAGTCATACGTACAAATTTCAAAACTATGGACAAAAGCAAAGAAACTGATTTTCAATACTATTTCCATCTGGAAATAAATTGGATGATAAGTCTTCAAAAGTCATTCCAGGGGCTGGGGTTGTGGCTCAGTGGTAGAGCACTCGACTCGCACGTGCAAGACCCTGGGTTCAATCCTCAGCACCACATAAAAATGAAGAACTAAAATAAAGGTATTGTGTCCAACTACAAATAAAAAATAAGTTAAAAAAATGTCATTCCAACTGCTGGTGTGGTGGTGTGCACCTGTAATTTCAGCCGCTAGGGAGGTCAAGGCAGGGAAATGGCAAGTTGGAGGCCACTCTCAGCAACTTAGCAAGACCCTCAGAAACTTAGTGAGACTTGTCTTCATCAAAAATTAAAAGGGAGTCTGGGATTGGAGCTGAGTGGCAGAGCACTTGCTAGCATGTTTGAGGTACTGGATATGTTCCTCAGCACCACATAAAAAGTAAACAAACAAAATGAATGTATTTTGTTCATCTACAGCTATATGAAATATAAAAAAAAGAAAAGAAAAAGAAATAATAAATACATAAAAATGGGCTGAGAATGTGCTCAGTGGTCAAGTGCCTGTAGGTTTATTCCCCACTAAAACACCAGAACTCTGCTCACAAATTGAAATTCATTTCTGGAGGAGAACTAAGCATGAGCAAGTCCACGGCATGAATCCCCAGCACTCAATAAGTAAGCAAATAAATAAACAATAGTCTACAATACTAATTCTCTTGGACTGGAGAGTAGCTCTGTAGTAGAAAACTTCCCAAGCATGTATGTGGCCCTCAGATCAATCTGCAGCAGTCCACACACACACACACACACACACACAAACACAGAAAAAACACCTAAAATACACATAATAAGAGATAAAAATGACTATAATACAAAAGGTACACAATTAGAGGCATAAATTACAACAAAATCAATGGAAAGACAACACACTTTCTCACAAAGGAGGTTGAATGTTCCCATAATCTACACTCTCTAAAAAGAACACTGAGCATTTCAGTTAATTCTGTGAAATTTAGGGCATGGTTTTAGGGTAAACTTAAGAAAAACTACATCTAAAATTGAAATAGGAGGGTTGGGATTCTGGCTCAGCAGTAGAGTGCTTACCTAGCACATGAGAGGCCCTATATTTGATCCTCAGCACCACATACAAATAAATAAATAGGTATTGTGTCCAACTATAGCAACAACAAAAAATAGTTTTCAAAAAATTGAAAATAGCAGACTGTATCTAAGACAAGCCAAAATGTTGCAGAGGACAGAGAGAGTAGAGAGAGCATTCATGTTGCTCCCAAATTTCATAAGGTAAAAGGCCAGCTCCCAAAGGGTTGGCCCTAGGAGGAGGCACTTAGGAGGGAACAGGAATCAGGTGACATAGGGGGAGTGCTCTTGAGGGGATCAGCACCCTTATTTAGACACATGTATTTAGACAGTTGTATCGCTCCTTTCCAGAAAAGGAATGTCATTTACTATTTCACTGATATTCAGTGATTAAATGATCATACTTGGATGTTTCAGATATTGTCAAAATTGTCCTTAAAATTTACAATGGAGACGGGTGTGATGGTGCACAGCTGTAACCCCAGCAGTTCAGGAGTCTGAGGCCCTAGGGGATGTAGCAAGAGACTCTGTATCAAAACAAAGAATCTAAAAGGGGCTGGTGGTTAAGCAACTCTGGGTTCCATTTCTGAAACCAAAAAACCAGAGTTAACATGAAGCTGCCAACTCCAGACAACAACAGTGAAAAACTGTCATCCTTTGTCCAATTCATCACCTTGTGAAGGACAGATACTAGTTTTTATGAAATCACATTCATAAATTTATTCACCACTATTTTTGTAGAATTGGACTCAATTTCTGCCGCAATAATGCAAGACAGAGTTTCTCTGTATCTTACCTGGCATTTTGGAATCTAGGATTGGATATCAATTTGAAATCACTGAAAAGACAACATTAAATCTTACAAACATTCTACACATACTCAGGGGTAGCAAAAGGTAAATTAGGTAAGTGGGTGTTTTTTTTTTCCTTAGGTTTGGTATCCCCGAGATTAAACCCAGAGATATTTTACTACTGATCCACATGCCAGTCATTTTTATATTTTATTTTGAGATGCAGTCTCACCAGGTTGCAGAAGGCCTGGATAAGTTGCTAAGGCTGCCCTCAAATTTACAACACTCCTGATTAGCCTCTGGAGCAGGAAGGATCACAGGTGAGCACCACTGCACCTGGCTGTAAGTTGGGATTTTTAACAATGGAAATGCAACTAGACTTTTTAAAATTCACTTCTGTCTTGCCTCTTTAATATTAGTCCATCCCATTTGGCTCTGAATAAATAAACCTGGGCCTCAGATAAGTGAATACAACATTTCAAAGTGATACACAGAAAGCTCTGGTGCTGAGGGAGCACACATGTGTCAGGCTCAAGGGGCAGGGAAGGTCCCTGACAGCTGGGACATGCTCCCTCCTGGTCTTGCCCTCTGAAAGCCTCTGGGATCACCCTCCAAGAACCCTGGACCATGACTCCAGTCTATGAGGCTTTTCAGGTTTGCATAGCTCTGCACGGGGTGGGTGTTCCTTAAGCTCTGGGAGAGGTTTTGCTCCTTCACACTGTGAGAGACTGAAAGTGCAGAAATCACTGCTGACCTGCCCCTCAGCACCAGCATCCACAGCCTGACTGGCCACCTGTCTCCAAAGAATGGGAACAGATCTTGGGGAAAACAAGGTCCCAAGAAGTTAGTTGTCTAGATGAGGCCTGTTCCAGGCGATTCCTTAGGCCCAAGATCTCAGCTGATCCCCCAAGAGGCTGTACCTCACAACTTAGGCTGTCCTCTAAGAGGAGCTGTCCTAGGGCCTGAAATTTCTTGTACCATGCAGGGCGCAAGACAGCTGTGGGCACATGGTGGCAGCCACAGGAAAGGATAGAGACTCAGAACATAGGACTCTCTGAGATGTCAAAAGAAAACCTGGCTGAGAATATCAGATTTTGTGTCTACACTAAGAAAGAGTAAAAAGAACCCAGAAATTTTTCAGGTGTGAAATGAAGTTCTCTATGAACTTGCTCTATATCAATGAGCCTTCAGACCACCTGACTTTGGGCAACTAGACCACCATGAGGTATAAGACAGGGTTCTGTATGGTAGGCAAAAATTACCTTGGGCTCTCTTAACCTCTTTCAAAACCAATTACCATAATTTCTGTATTAGTCCAAATTTCTCCAAACAAATGAACCTCTCAGAATATATTACCAACCTCACTCAACATGTAATTACCATCTTCCAAAGCTAACAATGTAATAAAGGACCTACAGGAGAAATTTCCCCCTTTTGACTCTAGCCACCCATCTGATGATCCTACCAATGCACTTGGTTAATGTATTCATGCATAACTTTCTTTTACAAATGTTCTTGTCAGCCATGCACAGTGGGACACAACTGTAATCTCAACAGCTTGAGAGACTGGGTCAGGAGGACTGCTAAATTCAAAGCCAGCCTCAGCAACTTAGTGAGGCCCTAAGGAACTTAGTGAGATCATGTCTCAAAATAAAATGTAAAGTGGGGCTGGGGTTGTGGCTCAAGCGGTAGCGCGCTCACCTGGCATGCATGCGGCCCGGTTGGATCCTCAGCACCACATACCAACAAAGATGTTGTGTCTGCCGAGAACTAAATATTACATAAATATTAAAAATTCTCTCTCTCACTCACTCTCTCTTAAAAAAAAAACAAAGAAACACAGGAGGAAGACCAGATATTCATGACGGGAAGTGGAAAAGATGGGGCATTTTAGAACACAGGAGGCAACTGCAATTGAAAGACCTACAGCAGCTTTCAGAGGAACTAAACTGGGGGAAGGAAAGTGGATTTGGGATCCTGCTTTCTACACGTTTGGAAGAGTGGGGGCGGGCCACCAGCAGGGAGGGGAGGGGAAGCTGGGGACAGGAGCTGCCCATTCAACAATGGAAGCCAAGGGACAGAGCCCAGGACCACCTGCCAGTGGGAAACTGGGCCTCATGCTCCGCAGCTGACCTCAGGGACTGGATACCCAGCCCAATTCTCGGGGCCAGAGAGCAGAAGCCCAGGGCCATCCGCCATGGAAGACCAGGCTGCACCCTCTGCACCAACCTCGCACACCCAACACCCAGTTCACCCCGCGGGACCAGTGGACAGAGGCTTAGGGTCAGCCGCCAGCGAGGTGACTTCAAGATTCTACCATCCAGCCCAACCCCCAGGAGCAGGGGACAGAGACCCAGGGCAACTTCCAGAGGCGACTCCGCCAGGCTCTGCAGCTCACCCCTTTGCGGGGGCCCCAAGGCAGGTGCTGACCATGTCCCTTCAGCCCTCGTCACATACTCACCATTTTTGTCTTTCTAGAGGACCCGGTGTTCTCTTGAGGACCTCAAGGCACCAGAGATAGAGGGAAGCACAGGCTGCTCAGAATCAACTAGGCCTTTTGGCAGAGCTCCTGGGGCCCGGAAAGGGAGGAGCAGAGTTGGTCCTGAAAAAAAAGCCCGCGAGATTTCCAAAGCCCGCCCTTCCCCTCTTGTCCGGATCTGATTGGTCACATCCACCCCAGCATCCCTAATGGGCCGCCCCTAGTCAGGCCTCTGCATTGTGACTGACAGCTAAGGTTATCCAATCACTAACCAAAACTGGCTAGAGTGGCAGATCCTTGGCCCCAGCCCTTTTCAGGTGGAGCTTCTTTCCTGGGCTGGGAACTAATCCAGGTGGGAAGCCTTTGCTTGAACTTGGTACAAAGGGTAACAAACATCTGGGATTGAGCTCTGGCTGAGGGAGACTGCTTTCCCAGCACGGGTGATGCCCTGGGTTTTAACCTCACCACAGAAAAAAACAACAGTTAAAACATATATACAAAATAGTTACTTAAGGACTCTAAGGCAGGAGGAGCCCAAAATCAGGTGAAAATCAACAAATGATAATGCTGTTTACCATGAGGACTCCTTGTTCCCGAATCCTGCAGTATAACACCAGAGAAGCAGGTGGAGAGTGGAAAGTGGAAGGTTTAATAAGAGAAAGCACAAAAGACTCCCCCCACCCCAGGAAGAAGGGGACCCAAAGGCAGAATCCCTGGAAGGGGGGGGTCTTCTCCCTCTTAAACCTAAGGTCTTCTTTTGTCCTCCCACATTCCTGTCCTTTATTTTCCTTTATTGTGCAGGTGATTGGGCATGAGGGTGGAAGGCCAAAGGGAGGGAACTGGGTGGACTTATGGGATGGGGAGCAAAAACCTGGGCAGGAACAGCGTAGGGTGGTTTGATGAGCATCTCCCTGTTTTACTGGGAGCTACTTCATTAACCCTTATTTAGGACTTGCCCAAGGCCATGGGGACATGAACACTTCACCTCTCAGGTGTTTTTTTTGTTTCCCAGGATCAGATCAGATTGCATTTTTTTATTGGACCTGATATTAGACCCCACTTACCTAGCTACACACACTACAATATTTCAATCTGGCTTCACAAACAGGGAGAGCTTACCTTAAAATAAATTAAAAGGGTTGATGATCTAGCTCAGAGGTCTAGCCCCACAGGGATTATTCAACAGAACCTCAAAGGGGCTGGGGATGTGGCTCACGTGGTAGCCAGCTGGCCTAGAATGCGTGAGGCCTGGGTTCGATCCTCAGCACCACATACCAACAAAGATGTTGTGTCCGCCGAGAACTAAGAAATAATAAATATTAAAAAATTCTCTCTCTCTCTCTCCTCTTTCTAAAAAAAAAAAATCAGAACCTCAAAGAAAAAGATACCTATATACATATATGGTATCAGCTGGTATGACCTCAGGCAACTTAGCAAGAGATAGTCTCAAAATTTTTGAAACAATATTTAAAAATATCATATGTATCATACATATTTGATATGTGAAAATAAATAGAGTTTGACAATTATTTTAGTAATTCTCATCACCTCCGGAGTACTTATCTTTTGAGGAATTAGAGCTAAGAAAGGAAGCAATTGGTGTTGGTGATTTGGCTCAGTGTTCTCTCCCCAGCAGGATGGAGGGGAAGGAGGTGGGGGAGGCAATTCCCTAAGGCAGCAATGCGGGGTTGAAATAAAAGGAGCGCCTTGTGCTTAATGTCCATGTTCTACATTCCACTATTAGGGAGTTGTTGGAAGCCATCTGACTCTGGTGACCCCACACATCAGGTCATCTCTTTACCCCAAATCCAAACTCAAAAATTCATGATGACAAGCAGAAAAGGAACTTTGATCAGTGAAGCTACACCAGGAAGACCAGGGCACCATGTCCTCCGCCCTCTCTTCAGGGCTGTCTAGGACTCTCAGGTTTTATAGAAAGGGCAATCAGTCATAGGCATGTGTGTAGAGGGCACACTGTATGTAGGTTTGGTGTCGTCTGTGGCTTCAGGCATCTGTGTGTGTCATAAAATGTCTGTGAACTCATGGTTATGTGACCCCTTGACACACTTCACCCCACTGCACAGGCTGAACTGAATTGATCTCAGGAAGGGTCCCCTCCCTTTTGTTCGTTCCATGTCAGAGGTTCAGAGGCACCAACATTTTCAAGAAAAGCCACAAGCCACCTGCTCCTGCCTGGTAAGCACCATATCCCTAGATGCTGACCCAGGGCTCTCAGCTTCCTGGGTTTCAACTGATAGTTAAACCAGAAAGAAACAATAACCCTGCTCAGCCCGGCCCATAAAGCCTGCATATGAAACCCCACTTGGGGCCCTTATGGCCTGTGGTGTTGATACCGCTGGTTACTGGGGAGGAGTTCTGCCCCCTCACATGTTGAAGTTTGAATACTAGAGATGCAAGCCCAGGCAAGCACGCAAAGCAGGGTTTATTTTAAAAGAAGTAATATAGACTTCTCCCCAGGATGGAGAGGGGGCCATAGCTGGTACCCTGGTATTCCCAGAAGCAAGGTGTTCAGCCTTTCTATGAGTCCTAGGCTTCCTGTGTTCTCCATGCCTTTCCCCTTATCTTTCTCCTTCCTGCCTTGGTGACTAGGCCCAGGAATGTTTGGTGAGATGGCACAATGGTGACAAACAGGGCGGGCTGAAGGGAGAAGGGCAGGATGTAGCAGCCTAGGACACATTAATAACCTAATAGCTCTCTATAAGGAGGGGCAATTCCTGGGAGAGGCTACCTTAGCAACAGGAAGGAGCAAGGGCAGGTCCATGATAAGGGTAGAGCAAGAGCTCTGAAAGAATTCAAATTTCTATCCCTCAGAGGACAGGGTGCAACTTGCCAGATCCTCTCAACATTGGCGTCCTTGATCAGACCTGACTCCATTTACCTGTCTGTACTGACTGCCTGTCTATTTCTGGCTTCAGTATCTGCCCCTGCCCAGAAAGTGAATACAACTTTATTTTTACTCTTCGCTTTAATTGAAGTCTTTCATATCTTGTGCACTGGCCCAAATTCAGTCTACCTACCAACTTTCCCAATGACCATGGGGAGGGGGATTATATATTAACAGTCATATTCCCTGAAGTGTGGAATAGTGGCCACATACCTGTCTAGGACTGAGAACTCAACTCTAGGTGCTCTCCCCCACTGCTGTGCATTGAATCCAAGGCAGGGGTACGGAATCCCTGAGCTCCATCCCCAGCCCTTTTTCTATTTTGGTACAAAGAAGTGGGTGGGAGCATAAATATAGTGGGTTTGAGAATATAACTCTGAAACCCTGCCTAATTCCTTCTTAAGATTGGGATCCATCTCATCCAAAACTCATGAAAACGAATTTTTGTTTTAGTATAAATTACTGCAATCTTTAAACTTGCTTGGAATGCCTGCCCATGCCTTGAAGTCACCCATATTTGGCTCCCCCTGACCAGATAACAACCCTCTCGGAAACCTCAGTGGTACCTCATAAATTCTGATGTTGAGATCTGAACTTTTTCCCTACCTTGGAATGTTAAGGCATGTAGTTTATTAACCTACTACCTGCCTTTGTATTAGGCTTTTCCAAATCCTGGTATCTGGAAGTTCTCAAGACACCCCCCTTTGCAAACTTTTGTGCTATAAAAATGTGTTCTGAGGGCTGGGGATGTGGCTCATGCAGTAGCTCGCTCACCTGGCGTGCCTGAGGCACAGGTATGATGCTCAGCACCACATACAAAAAACAAAATGTTGTGTCTGCCCAAAATGAAAAATAAATATTAAAATATTCTCTCTGTCTCTCTCTCCCTCTCTCTAAAAAAAGAGTTGTTGTTTGATTTAAAACAAATGTGTTCTGAAAGAGCTGGAGTATCTTTAGCCTGGGGTTTGAGGACAGACAGACATGGCCAGCTCCTGGGGTACATAAATAAAATTTTGATTTAGGTTGATTCAAAATTGGAGTCTGTGTTCTTTTCCTTGTGTTGTGGTTTAACAGTGCCAGGTCTCTAACAAGGCCATCTTTGGTTTTGGCCAAGGGAGCATATTTTTTACACATGATGACACATCTTTAAGCCAATACATTAAAAAACTGAATCACTGAATAAATCGTTCAATAAATTCTTTCTTAGAAAAACAACAATAACAATGACAAAACTGGAGCAGTATCCTGGGATAGTGGTACAAACCATGCCATTAGGGTCAAAAATTCTAGCCCAACCTCTGAAATGTAGCCTCACTCTCTCTCAAAATACAACTTAAAAGGGCAGGGCATGTAGTTCAGTGTTACAGCAACCCTGGGTTTAATGGCCAGTTTAAAAACAATAACATCCTGAAGAGGAATAGATGGGGAAAAGACATAATAGAAGAGTGTAAAAGGGCAGACATCAATCGAACTACATCAACAGTGACAATATATGGCAATTGACTGAACAATCCTATCCTAAGGTAGAGATCAACAGACAGAATGAAAACAAGGTCCAATTCTCTGCTATGTGCAGGGGTCACTGCTGGGATACAAATGGATAAAGAGTTTGAAAATAAGAGGATGTGAGTCCTACACCATGAAAACAGACACCATGAGTCAGCTCTCTTGTACTACCTTTCCAAATTCAGGCAAAATGTTTCAAAACCACAATTAATTGAGACTGAACAGCTGTGAGACATGGACACATGAAGTTAAGGTGTTCCTGAAGGCTCCATCCTCTTTCCCAATGTCAATCCAATAAGGACACAGCTGTGAGTTTACAGGGAAAAAAATGGTTTGCTGGCAAGGGAGCAGAACAATGAACTCTCCAGAGACCACGATTCTGCAAATCAGAAGAAACACTTGGCTTTTTTGGGGGAAGACAGATGGGGGTGCCAGGAATTGAACCAGGTGCACTCAATTGCTGAGGGCCATTGCCAAGTAGGAATGACACATTGAAATTTCCTTGCCAGCGTACCCCATGTTAAATGGACTTGCCTTGGACATTGCATGTGTCTTTGAGAAAGGTGACCCTGCTCAAGGACCAGGGTGGATCCAGGATTAGGGTGTATCCTGCAGGTTTTGGGAAGTATCCGGGTTTAAGACAATTCGGGTTTAGGGCGTTCCCAGTTTAAGACAAGTTTAGGGCGTTCCCGGTTTAAGATAATCCGGGTTTAGGGAAGTTGGAGGTTGAAGATTATTGCTGCTGGGAATAGGGCGTTCCTGCTGCCTGAGTTCCCGCTGAGTTCTCCGGGAATTGAGAAGGTATTTTTGGGACGTGAATTGTGCAGGCAGAATGAGATTTTCCCCAGAATGTGTTTGTAGAGGCCGGTGTGAGTGCGGGAATAAAGAATTGCTGTTTGAATCTACAAGTGTGTGGTGGCTCGTGATTCTTGTGCCAAGCCCAGACATTGGCATCTGGTGGCCCGTACGGGGAACGTCTAAAACTTGGAGGTAAGTGAAATTGCTCGCCCGTGAGGGAAGGCGAGAGAATGGGTGACCATTTCAAAAAACAATGGGTTCTTTTCTTTTTTTTAAAGAGAGAGTGAGAGAGAGAGAGAGAGAGAGAGAGAGAGAGAGAGAGAGAGAGAGAGAGAGAGAATTTTTAATATTTATTTCTTAGTTCTCGGCGGACACAACATCTTTGTTGGTATGTGGTGCTGAGTATCGAACCCGGGCCGCACGCATGCCAGATGAGCGTGCTACCGCTTGAGCCACATTCCCAGACCTACCTCAACCTCCTTAAGTAACTTTTTTTAATTGCTCTTTGTTTCTGTGGTGGAGTTATGGCTGAGGCCGTGGCACACTCACCTGGCATGTGTGCGGCCCGGGTTCGATCCTCAGCACCACATACAAACAAAGATGTTGTGTCAGCCGAAAAATAAATATTGAAATTCTCTCCCCTCTCTCTAAAAAGAAAGAAAGAAAAAAATAAATCTTGCAAGAGGAGTTTGGGAAGGGCACCCCCTCCCAGGCTCCTTCGGGATCACACAGCTGCCCTGCTCGCAGCATCCATGTTAACCTTGGACTGTGTCACTTGAGCAGGGAGTAGAGAAGGGACCTCAGATTCCTCAGGCTTCAGAGGTGCTGGGTGTTTGCACAGAGCATGTGGATAACCTCGGGAAAACAGGGGAGATAAAATAACACAGCCAGACTCAGTGAGACCCATTCTGTGGGAGGCCAAACTAGCATGTGACTCTATCTGTCTCCCTTTCAGATTGGTGTGGCATCATCATTATTCACTCTGTCATCAGGTTGCCTAAGTAACCCAGATGATAGCCCCAATCTTTGGGGTCCTGTGACTGTGTCATCTTGTATAGGCGAGCCCTCCTACATCCCTGTGGGTCCAGCTATGCTCACCTGTCCCTTTGTGATATGACTTTTTTGTTTTTAAAGAGAGAGGAGAAGCAGGGGGGGGGAGAGGGAGAGAGAGAGAGAGAGAGAGAGAGAGAGAGAGAGAGAGAGAGAGAATTTATTTATTTATTTATTTTAGTTCTCAGGGGACACAACATCTTTGTTTGTATGTGGGGCTGAGGATCGAACCCGGGCCGCACGCATGCCAGGCGAGTGCGCTACCGCTTGAGCCACATCCCCAGCCCCTGTGATATGACTTTTGTGTGTCCCCTTCTCTTGCTCTGCCCTTGGGTGTGGCCTTCCTAGATGTCAGTCAACCTGAAAAAATTAACAATTAGCATTTTTAAAACCATTCTTAGGAAACACCATAAAGAGTAGCAGAAATATCTGAGGGGTTCACAATTCGGAATTCAATTTGAATTTGTCAATCATTTTATTACAGATACACTAGAGTTTCTTTTATACTCTGGATACTAGGAAATAATTAAATATGTAATGTGAAATGTTTTCTCCTGCTCAGCAACTTGCTGTGTTTTTTTTAAATATTTTCACATGTATAATCTTTTTAACAGCCACAACAATGTTTATACCAGATCAATATACTAGACTAGGGACCAACCTAGGTGTCCCTCCAAAGATCAATGGATAAAGAAAATGTGGTATATATAATTAATGGAATATCAGTCAGGTTGAAACTAGACTAAAATTATGGCGTTTGCTAGTAAACGGTTGGAGTTGGAGAATATCATGCTAAGTGAAATAAGACAATCCCACAACACCAAAGAGCAATGTTTTCTCTAATATGCAGATGCTAATTCAGGAGTGATGGGGCACTAGGGCAGAATAGTTTTACCTTAGATTAGGTTGAGGGAAGTGATGGGAGGAAGCGGAGAGGGATATGGGGACAGGAAAGATAGTAGTAGAATGAAACAGACATCATTACTATATTATATATTTGATTACGTGACTAATATGATTCTGCAACATGTACACACAGAAAAAAGAGAACAATATCCCATCCACGTATGATATATCAAACTTCATATATGCACTCTAATGTCATGTACAACTAATTAAACAAATAAAAAATTATAATTTTTTTCACAAAAACTTGTATGTATAATTATAATAACTATAATAATGTATTAATTATATTTTGATGTACACATACATTTTGGGATGGTTAAATAGAGAAACTGTTCTCATGTTCTTTTAAAAATTGGAGGAGATATTCTTTATGTCAAATTTTCTGTTCTTACTGGTGAGGTGGTACATGCCCATAATTCCAGTGGCTCAGGAGGCTGGACCAGAAAGACTATGAGTTCAAAGCCAGGCTCTGCAAGTTAGCAAGGCCCTGAGCAACACCATGAGACCCTGTCTCTGAATAAAATATAAAGAATAGCAGGAGATATGGCTTAGTGCTTAAATGTCCATGGGTTTTATCTTCATTAAGAAAGAGAGAAGAAAGAACGAAAGAAAGAAAGAAAGAAAGAAAGAAAGAAAGAAAGAAAGAAAGAAAGAAAGAAAGAAGAAACAATGAACAAGTATTCATAATTTGTTTCCTTTATTTGGTTTAATGCAATTTCTAAGGTATGTTATTCTCTTTCAAGAGCATCAAAATTTCCTCTCATTTTTGCCCTGAGAGTTCTAGTATATTTAGTATTTTCATTTCTGAATGCTCCACGAGTGTATTTTTCACTTTTTAAATTTGTTCTCTTTTGATACACATGATACTAGAGTGTATTTTGACCCTTTATGCATAAATTGGCTATAACTTATTCTAAGTAGCATCCCTGTCTTGTGGATGAACATGACGTGGAGTTACCTTGGTTGTGTATTCAAAAAGAAACATAGGAAACTGATGACCCATAAAATCTGCTTTCTTCACTCTTCCCCTTCTGCCTTCCCTTCTTTCTCTTTAGTCTAAAGCAATAGACTTCTATTTTTTGTGTCCCCACCTTCCCTGGTTGTGTGTAACCATCCACGTATATGTAGAAACATTCAGCCTTTGGTTTTTGAGGGTTGGCTTCTTTCACTTTGCATGATAGACTCCACGTTCATCCATTTACCAGTCAAGGGCATATTTCATTCTTATTTGGAGTAATATTCTAATGTGTGTGGGTGTGTGTGTGTGTGTGTGTGTGTGTGTTTTCTCCATTATTCTGTTCAAGGGCATCTAGGCTTGCCGCAGTCTGGCTGGGCACAAGATCACAAGGCACTCACAGCTTTGTAGATTCAAATAGCAATTCTTTATTCCCGAACTCAAACGAGCCCTGTAGAAATATGTTCTGGGGAAATCCAAGTTCTGCCACCCAATTCACGTCCCAAATACTTTCTGAATTCCATGAGAACTCAATGGGAACTCAGGCATCAGAATACGCCCTATTCCCAGCAGGAATAATCTTAAACTTGGAACTGCCCTAAATCCTAAACCCTAAATTTGTCTTAAACCGGGAACGCCCTGAACCCAAGGAGGGAGATACTTCCTAAAACCTGCAGGATACACCCTAAACCTGGATCCACCCTGGTCTTTCAGCAGGGTCACCTTTCTCAAACACACATGCAATGTCACAGCGAATTTCCAAGGCAAGTCCATTTAACATGGGGTACACTGGCAAGGAAATTTTGATGCGTCATTCCTACTTGGCAATGGCCCTCAGTATCATTCCATACTTTAGGTATTGTCAATTCAGTTGCTATAAACATTGATGTGCCTGTATCACTGAACTATGCTGATTTTAATTTGGGGGGTATAAGCTAAGGAGTCGGATAACTGGGTCAAATGCTAGTTCCATTCCAAGTTTTCTAAGGAATCTCCCTACTGCTTTGCAGAGTCCTTGCACCAATTTTCAGTCTGACCAACAATTTATGAGTTTGGCTTTTCCTTCCCATTCTTATTTATATTTACTTGTGTTCCTGATAATTGTCATCCTGACTGCAGTGAGATAGAATCTCAGTGTAGTTTTCACTTGTATTTCTCTAATTCCTAAAGATGGCAACCTTTTATTCACGTATTTGTTGATCATAGATGACTGTGTGTTTAATGTGTGACTGATGCTGGGGCTCCAGGTTCATCCTATTGCAGATGAACATTTAACTTTCCTAGAAACTTTTTAAAAAACACTTCTTTCCTCATTGATGGTTGCAATCCGATTGCTAAAATGAATTACTCACAAATGTGTTCATCATCCAATCTTCAAATATTTCCATTCGTTTATAGGAATCTGTTCTCATGCTACAGCTTCATGGCTTGATCACTGTAGTTTTTCAGTGAACATTGATGTCACTGTGTTAATGTTGAACCAGGATGAAATGAAAAGATCACCAACTCCAATTTTAAATCAAACTAAAGCAAGCTTGTATTGTGTAGACAAAAGCAGTCCACAAGCGGCTGTCTCTCCCAAAGCTAGCATACAGATCAGCACCCCAGCTCTTCAGGTGAAAGGTTTTATAGCTCCAAATGTTACAATGGTGGAGAAGTGCCTTGGGAATTTACAGCTAATAGAATTCTGGCAAGCATAATACAAAGGCAGATAGCAGGTTAATAATCTACATGGCTTAATGTTTCATGGTAGGGAGTAAATTGAGATTCCAACATCAGAATTTATGAGGTGCTCCTGGGGTTTTAGGGAGGGTTGTTACCTTGTCAAAAACAGACAGGTATGGGTGAGTTCAAAGCCCAGGCAGGAATTTCAAACAAGTTTAAACAGGCTATCAGGCCAAGTAGAAATCTTAGTATTTTTTAGCAAAACAGAAATGAACTTTTCTTAACTTTTTCATGAGATGACTCCCAATCCTAAAAAGAATGGAATTTCATTTGGTTCATCATTAAACCACAGAATTTTCTCATGCATTTTAAGAGTGGTTCACAGTTTTGGTTTTTATCACAAATGTATGTGGAATTTGGGAGCTTCTCAATGTCTACCCAAGTGAGGAGACTACATAGAACTTTTAGATCAATTTGTGGTGTACAGTTTTCTTTTTTCAAATTTAAAAATCTATTCATAAATCTTTATTTTGCTTTCACAAAACAATTATTAAAGTCATGAAGATTTAACAACATGTGAGACTTATTGAGTATTATTAAAATAATCTATCAGTGAATCAATGGCTTTTTAAAAGAACAAATCTAGATGCCATTAACAGACAAATAAATAAAGAAAATGGATACGCACGCACAATGGAATATTCTCAGTTAATGAAAAATAAAATGATAGTCTTTGCTAGTAAATAGATAGAAATGGAGAATATCATGCTGCACAAAATAAGCCAGTCCCAAAAATCAAAGGCCAAATGTTTTCTCTGATGTGCAGATGCTAATTCAGAGGAAGGCACAGAGGGTGGGCTGGGGAAGAATAGAGGTACTGTGTATTAGACAGAGGGGAGTGGTAGGAGGGGAGGGTGATCAGGGATAGGACTGAGAGTATCATAAATCAGACACTATTATCCTCTGTACATATATGATAACAGGATTGGTGTAACTCTACACAATGTGCAACCAGAAGAATGAGAAGTTATACTACATCTATATATGATGTGTCAAAATGCAAGTTCAAAGCAAGGCTCAGCAACTTGTAGAGATCCCAAGCAACTCAAGAGACATTGTCTCTAAATAAAATATAAAAAAATGCTCAGTGGCTAAGTGATCACACATTCATACCCTGGGTAACAAGATATGTTTTCTCTTCTTAGAAAACAAGAGGAGGAACACCTTAAGACAACTGTGAATTTATATCAAAATGATCACACTGATCCTTTTATTGAGCCTGCACTGAACAAGGAGGCCTTCCTATGCTTCGCCCAACTGATAATGATAGTCCCCTTCAGTCTTTTCGGGGTACATCTAACACTGAAACACCTGATTCTGGTTGGCTGAATCACTCTGTAGTTATCGCCTCATGCTCACTGCCTGGGATACATGTATCCATATTTAATCACATTATGTTAATTCACTGCTGAGCGTAATTCAAGTTGAAGACACAGAAAAGGGAAATCTGCTGCCACATCTCATCTGGATTCCTCTAAAATGATAGTGTCCCCAATTATCATCTAGGACATGTATCATTACATAAACATATGTGTTTTATAATATACATGAATACATACAAAGTTTTATATATATATATACAATATATGAATACAGTTTTGTGGCACAAAATGTCAAAAGCTTTTAAAAATTGAAATATTTTTAAGTATCTTGAAACTCAACACACACAAACACACACACACACACACACACACACACACACACACACACAGACTAAATTGTACTTAATTAGCGGACATTCCGCATGTCACTCCACCCCAGGCTGAGGTCACACATGCTGGGAAAGCACTCTACCATTCAGTCCCTTGTACTGATCTTGACATAGAACCTTGCTCACTTCTCCAGTCTGACCTTTGACTCATGATCCTCCTGCCTCAGCCTCTTGAGCAGCTAGAATTAGAGTGTGTGCCCCAGTGCCACGAAAATTTTGTGTGCCTTATCAGAAGTGTCATTTTCATTGAGAAAATGTTTGAAATGAGAAAATCTAAAAGAATTTCAATTTAAATGCATCAGGAAGATTTTAAGTCTTTTACAAACAAGTTCATAGATTTTACAATTCATTCAATTGATGATTTCCTATCCCAAAACATCCCTTATAGGACTGGGATGTGGCTCAAGTGGTAGCATGCTCACCTGGCATGCGTGTGGCCCAGGTTCGATCCTCAGTACCACATACAAACAAAGATGTTGTGTCCGCTAAGAACTAAAAAATAAATGTTAAAAAATTCAAAAAATAAATCCATTATATACAATAAGATTTAAGAAAAAAGCCTGAGTAGTGATGCTCTTACCATTTCGCTAGAAACATATTGCTTCACAGTAACTCTCCCTAGACTTGAGCACTGATAATTCAGTGAGAAATAAACATTCATCAAGCTCAGGACTGAATGTGAGTCCACGTGAAGTGAGGCCTCCAAGAAGTGAAAACGAAGGGGTGCCCTCAGTTCATGTCTGTCTACAATCTGATGTGGATTCAGTCCTTTGTCAACAAAAGTAAAAACAATAATGCTTACCTTGAAACAGGTAGCAAGGCTGAGAGAGGATGCAGCTCAGTGGTAATGAACCCAATGCCCAGTACTGCAACAAATAAACAGATGCATAAAAAAGGCACTTGTTGTGGCTCACATCTATAATGCTAGAGACTCAGGAGCCTGAGTCAGGAAGATCTTTCGTTTGAGGTCAGCCCCAGAAATTTAGTGAAACCCTGTATCAAAAAAGAAAAAGCACCAGGTGCAGTGGAATGCATCTGTAATTCCACTGGCCCAAGAGGGTTAGACAGGATTATGGGTTCAAATACAGTCTCAGGAATTTAGCCATGGTCTAAGCAACTCACCAAGACACTGTCTCTAAAGAAAATATAATGGTGCATCTGGGGATGTGGCCTAGTGGTTAAGAACCCCTTGTCTGGGCTGCAGATGTGTCTCAAACAGCAGAACGCTCACCTGGCATGTGCGGGGTGCTGGGTTCGATCCTCAGCACCACATAAAAAAATTAAAAAATAAAGATGTTGTGTCCACTGAAAACTAAAATTAAATATTAAAAATTCTCTGTATATATATATTTCTTTTGTAAGAAAGATCCCGTTGTACTAAAAAGAGAGTGATAGAGAGAAAATAGAAAGACAAATAAGAAAGTAGATTGTATTCACACAATTCCAACAAGTTCCTCATGGGCCCCACACTCATTACCAAGTACTTAGGGTCTGTGTGATATTGGTACTTCTGTGAAAATTTGAAAAAAAAATAATTTTTCTTATGATCTAGAGACATAAAAAAAAGGACTTGAAAATTTCTACCAGGCTTGGTAGAATGGGTTTGGAAACAGTAGTCACAACTTATATACCTAAGTTAAACTGTCATTACTTTAACTTAACTACTTCAACTGAGTTTCCTGCAAATGTGACTGCCATTGGGGTAAAGGTTCAGAGACCACATTGCTCCAGTTGAAGATTAGTGTGAGGTCATCTTGGACAACAGAGTCCAACACTGTCTCTAGAAAAAAAAAATGAAGGTAATTTTGGTGAGGGTGTAGCTCAGTGGTAAAGCAGACGTGGGTTCAATCCCCTGAGGAGACCAGTGACAGTGATTGGGAGACAAGTGTCTGAGATTGGGGTCTCTGATGACTTCATGGTAGTTCCATGTTCAGTGACTGGGAAGGTTTCTATGCAAAAGTATAGGATGTCTGGTTGCTATGGCAATGCTCTCCATGAGGGTAACTCTGTTGTGAGAGTCTTCTCAGCTGTGAACTTATTCTCAGGCACACAGCTCCTGGGAATAAAGGAACTTCCTGGCTAAGACAACCACAATGTTTCACCAGTTCTACTGCTCCTGGATCTGCCCAGAAACTAGTAACCTTAAATGATGGACTTTCTTGAGACCTGCATAGTGCTCATAACATTGTGCATTGCAACTGTGGAATGTAATGGAAGAAATAGCTGCATACTGTTGCTAACTGTGTAAATTTCATGAATACAAACAATAATGCTTGCATACTCTTCAATCTGATTAATGAGATATATATAATAAAGATTGCTGGTGTAATACTTTAGACCTGCTGCTCCATTAGAGAGGAGTGCTCCACCTGATCCCAACTGTTCTATCTTCAAGTTCTGCATGTTACTCTTTACTTCTTCCAATCTCCCATAAGCCTTGCCAGAACCTACTACTTTGGCCACACTGGTCGCAGCAATACCAAGTAACAAAAATAAATAAATAAAGTAAACATCATCAATTTACAATTAAATTACTTCATATGTTTTTTGATATGTTAAAACAAAATGTATGGAAACTAACATTTCCAATAAAATGTGATGTGCTTCTCAGAATATTTAATAGTCTAATATTTTCCAATTTGTTAAATATTGAAAAATCAGAATTATATCTAGGCATCCTGAAATCTTTAAACACAGTCACTGATAATCACAGAGAATCAATGAAATGCCAACTACAGAAACACAGATATTCTCTATCTCAACTTTTGCCTGGGGTACATTACTGCTAATTTGATGTGGCTCCATGTCTAAGTATTTATGCTCAATACCAAATATAATGAAAATTACTAATCCTATCTAATTAACAACTGGTATATATTTTTGCCTCAGATTTGGCTAATATTTTCTGTTTTCTCTATTTCAATAGCATTCTAATGCAAATTGCCCTTATCACTAACAGCACCAAATAAATTTTCAGACTACTCATCAGCTTTTCACAAGTGACCTGAGCAGAGACTCACAGCATCATGTTTTTGCAAGAGCACATCCTAAATTGCTGACTTCCACCTCCAAGTGTCCTTGATACACTTCTTAAAGACAAGAATATCTGACACCTCTTAGACTGCATGGGACCATGTGGCAATGTGTTCTGCACTTATCAGTTTCACTTGAGCTCCCCAATTACATCATGTATAAATCAGAGACCTCCATATGGAATTCCGCCACCAACTCTCTGAAAACACAGGCACTTTTAGCACCTTCAGAAACTCCTGCACAACAGAAGCTTCCACAAACTCTTTATGATAAGGACATTATGGCCACTTGTGATGACTACCAATCACTGAGGGTTCCTAGAGCAGGAAGCTGCCCCTTATGGACCTTGCTATATTATTATTTTTTAAAAACATATACTTGCTTTTTATTGAATTGGTAAATTTTACAGAGTTCCTAAATTAGTAAACCATGCCTGAGAATCCAAAGAAGAAAACAGTATAATGGACAAGCCCATCCATCCATAAGACAGTTTATTAAATCTTGGTTCCTAATGTATTTTTCTTGGAGGTACTGGGAATTGAACTTGTGGACACAACCACTAAGCAACCTCCCAGCCTTATTTTTAATTTATTATTTGAGTTAGTTTTTTAGAGACAGCGTCGCACTGAGTTCTTTACTCTTTGTAATCCAGGTAAGTCACCTTACAAATCACAACACTTTTAATAAGGTTGTGGTTCAGTAGTTGACAACATGCCTAGCATGTGTGAGGCACTGGGTTTGATTCTTAGGATGACATAAAATTAAATAAATAAATGTCCACCGACAAGTAAGAAATAATTTTTTTTAAAAAGTGAATAAATGGGCTAGGGACATGGCCTCAAACTGTAGTGTGCTCACCTGGCATGCGTGGGGCACTGGATTTGATCCTCAGCACAACATAAAAATAAATTAAAGATGTTGTGTCCACAGAAAACTAAAAAATAATAAAAATTCTCTTTAAAAAAAATGAAAAGAAAGCAAAATCCTACTGCCTAAGAATCTTGAGCAACTGGGATTTCAGGTGTATATCACAGAACCAGGGAATTCACAAGAATTTTGAGGATTTCACAGTCTTTCATACAATTTTAACAAGAGTGAAATTTAAGTCTGCTGCAAATCTTTAAAACTTCTAGTACACTGTACCATTAAATAAAGCTCTCCATATTCATCTCAGTTTGTTTCACATAAGCATCACACTACAAAAGTTTGTGACAAAGTGCATATATGAAAGGAAAATATGTGATTAAAGGTCCAAGAGGTGACTTGTTATCATGTTTGGCCCCCAAATCATGTCTTCAGTATGACACAGAATATTTTAATTGTCATTTAATCATTATATATTCTCACTACTTGCTCTCCTAAAAACCCAAACCCATCATAAGGTGGCCATCCACATGTCAGTCCACATGCCAAGACTCTTAACCAAAAGTGGTAGGCACATCCTGTCAGAAGATTCTGTAGCCCTCTTAGGAGTCTGATTCCTGCACTCACATACTCACCAAGACTGAATTCCTACAAAGAATGCCGGCACCCTAGGACAGTTGCATTCACTCCAGTTCCTCACACTGCCCAGGAGCAAGCCTGCAAATTCTGCTCTTTCAAATGAACTCCTTACAAAGAAGTCCAGATTGCATCAAGTACTCCTACACCAGTATGCAATATTTCTACTAAATCAAAGATGTAAAACTAGGAAATTGCCACGCTGTCTCATTAGGTGGAAAGACAGTTTACAGTAATCCTGAATGGCTTAAGCTGTATTTATTAAAAACAGAAGTGCCACAGCACACTCTATTGGCTTTCCTTTCCAAATGAACACTGACACTCAGCAAAAGGCCAGCAACAGAGATAGCAGTGACAATCACCCCATCGTTGGCATGTTGGTTACCTTAAAAATTTGAACACAAGTATGTAAGGAACTCTTAGCAATGATCACACAAGATCCATGATTCCTGAATAGGTTGTGGGTGAGGTTTTGCTCAGGATGCTTTGAGTGCATAGGACAGGTCATTGAATTCTTTAGCCTGAGCAGAAACAGCCCTCTCCACATCATGTACTGCACAACATCACCTGGTTGGAGGCTGTAGCTCCATCAATGATGTAGGGCACATGAGGCTAGACACCCAAGGAATGTTCCAGGAGCAGACTATTAGATGCAGAGTTCTAAGGGGTGTCACCTAAAAATTTAGATCACTGCTTGGAATTTCACTGATCTTCATTTACACCCAGTGTGACAGGGATGGAGGTGTATATTTTTTGTAGGGGTATACATAAAGGTGTTTTTTGTTTTGTTTTGTTCACAGAAAGCGTTTGTGTATAAATTGCAAGATTGTTCAGAGGTCTTCTAAGCTTTAACACAAAAACAGAAGTCTGTGTTATAACCCACATTGAGATTTTTGCAAAATCTTTTCCTGATATTCTGTTGAAAGATTATGGTGAAGGTCTCTCAAGAAGCTTATTTAAGATTCTTTGGTGGGGAAGGGAGGGCAACTATATTAGGACATCAGACTGTGATGCTTCTTACCAAGCCTTTGGTCATGTGGTGTGTATTAAGAAAATCAGCACACAATTTTCCCAGGGCTATTGAGCTACTCTAAACACAGAGAGAAATCAAGCCTGGGTTTTCTGGAATATTCCACCTAAGTATTATTGATGGGGAGAAAAGTTAAGTTGGATGAAGTTTTTTAAAAAATTCACTGGCATAAAAGACCTTTAAGAAGGAAGAGACCATCTGCAATTGTGGAGGAAACACCTGCAGAGCTGCATCTGCTGATATGGTAATCACTGGGGTCCACACACAGCAACAACAAACTCACCACCTTAGCTATAGGAGTGCTCAGTGCTAGAATGCCTGCCTAGCATGCACAAGGCAGGATTGTGTCGTCAGAACTGGGGAAAGAAAAGAGAAAGCAACTCAACCATAGGGCAAAACATGTTTTGAGAAAGTGCCTCTCCAAGCAATATACACAAATGACATGATATCATAATGCTCTTTAACGTGCCTACATACAGCACAATACATGAGACTTAGAACAAGCACAAGTGACAAGAGTGGGGTCCCAGAGTCATCCACAGCTCAATAAGCAATCAGGGAAAAGAAATAGGCCAGCTACAGGGTAAACAGACACATCCCTATGGTCCCAGCTCCCAGCCTCACCCCATCTCAAAAAATAACAATTAAAAACACTGTGGAGAAACTCAGTGGTGGAGCACTCCTGGGTGAAATCTGAACAAAGAAAGAGAGGAAGGAAGTTCAGAAGAGACATTTCACCAATCTACCAAAGGCTGGAGTGGAGAGGCCTAAACTAACATACAGAATATGTAATGAAATATTAGATAGAAAAGACTTAAAATACAGGAAAATGGAAACTAACAATAAGAGAGATTTAACCCAGAAAAACATGTTGCTTTCAAATCTTCATGCTGATGCAAAGCTCCTCTCCATCCCAGGGTGCATTTTTGTTACTTCTGAATAGATAAAAAAAGAAATGAAGGCACAAACCTTTTTACACACCTACAGTGGTTTTCTCAAAAGAAATAAATAAAATGAAATAAAATAGGGCTGGGGATGTGGCTCAAGTGGTAGCGCGCTCGCCTGGCATGCATGCGGCCTGGGTTCGATCCTCAGGACCACATACCAACAAAGATGTTGTGTCCGCCGAGAACTAAAAAATAAATATTAAAAATTCTCCCCCTCTCCCCCCCTCCTCTCTCACTCTCTCTTAAAAAAAATCTAAAAAAATGAAATAAAATAAAAATTTCCCCAAGTCTGTACAAGTTCAAATGGATCTGAAACAAGCAAAGGTCCGACCACATTTCTATATACAGGGCTTTTCTCTAGTGTGATTTCTTCAATGCTGTTCAAAGGGACCTGGAAAGTTGAAAGTCTTACAACAATTTTTAAAGAGAGTAAAAGGATCTTCCCAGATGTGAATTCTCTACAACTTTGAGGAAAATTCTGAAAGCTGAATACTGCCCCACATGGCTTATCCTCAGTATTTTCTACAGTATGCGTCCTTTCATACAACTGAACAAAACTAGAACAGCTGAACCCTTTATATTTCTTACTTGCATAGTATTTATACCTTTTATTCCAAAAGAATCTTCCCATTCCTTAGTAAAATACTGAGAAAACTAGAAGATTTCCCACATTCTCACACTCACAGGGCTTCTCTCCGGGAGGGTTTTCATATATGAAAATGAAAACAGGGCTGGATGGGAAGCTGACAGGATGTAGAAGATCCCCCACAGAGTGATTATTTTTTTCAATTTGAATAAAATGGCTTTGAAGACAACAGGGAAAATGGAATGATTTGTGATATTTTTTACATTTAAAGAGTTATTCAGTTGGAAGGGGTGGTGTTTGCCTTTAAATACTGAGACTTGAGAGGTGGATTCTGAAGGATACATGTTGGAGGCTAGCCTCAGCAACTTCGGAAGACACTAAGAAATGCAGCAAGTCCCTGTCTCAAAATTAAAAGTAACTGGAATGTAGCTCAGTGTAGAGCACAACCAGACATAATCCCCAGTCTCTCTTTTTCTCTCTTACAGACACACACACACACACACATTTTCAGCAGTGTGAGCTTTTTCTTATCTTTGAGGATGACATGGAACATTGATTTACCAGATTTTACATTAAAATGATTTTTCTCCAATAACGTTCTACATGTATATGAGTGAAACTGTAATAACAAAGTCTACCAATTGATTTCATGCATACAATTTCTCTGCAGTATCTGTTCTCTTTTTTTTTGAGAGACAGAAAGAGAGAGAGAAAGAGAGAGAGAGAGAGAGAGAGAGAGAGAGAGAGAGAATTTTAATACTTATTCTCTACTTTTCGGCGGACACAACATCTTTGTTTGTATGTGGTGCTGAGGATCGAACCCCACCCGCACGCATGCCAGGCGATCGCGCTACCGCTTGAGCCACATCCCCAACCCAGTATCTCTTCTTTAATGTGTGTGAAGCAGACAGGATGAGGCAAAACTTTTTCTCATTTTTGACATTCATAGGTCTTTTCTCTGGTATGTATTCTTAAATGTCTGTGAAGCTGAGGGGATGTAGCAAAGGCTTTGCCACACTGCTTACATTCATAGGGCTTCTCTCCAGTGTGCATTCTTCCATGAATCTGAAGGTAAATGGATCTAGAAAAGGCTTTGCCACACTGCTTACATGCATAGGGCTTCTCTCCAGTATGTACTATTCCATGTCTGTGAAGGTCACTGAACCTAGCAAAGGATTTGCCACACTGCTTACAATCATAGGGCTTCACTCCACTATGATTTTTTTCATGCAACTCAAGGTAATTGGATGTAGCAAAGGCTTTGCCACACTGCTTACATGCATAGGGCTTCTCTCCAATATGTGTTCTTCCATGTCTGTGAAAGCTACTGGATGTAGCAAAGGCTTTGCCACACTGCTTACATGCATAGGGCTTCTCTCCAGTATGAGTTCATTCATGTATCTGAGGTGAGAGGGAGTAGTAAAGGCTTTTCCACACTGTTGACATTCATAGCGCTTTTTTCTGGTATGTATTTTTCCATGTATATGAAGCTGATGAGATGTAGCAAAGGCTTTGCCACACTGCTTACATTCATAGGGCTTCTCTCCAGTATGCGTTCTTCCATGAATCTGAAGGTAACTGGATGTAGAAAAGGCTTTGCCACACTGCTCACACTCATAGGGCTTTTCGCCAGTATGAGTTTGTTCATGTGAGTGAAGGCTATCAGATCTAGCAAAGGCTTTGCCACACTGCTTACATTCATAGGGCTTCTCTCCAGTATGCGTTCTTCCATGAATCTGAAGGTAACTGGATCTAGAAAAGGCTTTGCCACACTGCTCACACTCATAGGGCTTTTCGCCAGTATGAGTTTGTTCATGTGAGTTAAGGCAACTGGATCTAGCAAAGGCTTTGCCACACTGCTTACATTCATAGGGCTTTTCTCCAGTATGTATTCTTCCATGAATCTGAAGAGAACTGGATGTAGAAAAGGCTTTGCCACACTGCTTACATTCATAGGGCTTCTCTCCAATATGTGTTCTTCCATGTCTGTGAAGGTGACTGGATTTAGCGAAGGCTTTCCCACACTGCTTACATGCATAGGGCTTCTCTCCAGTATGAGTTCTTTCATGTGAGTGAAGGTTAGAGGACTGAGTGAAGGCTTTCCCACACTGCTTACATTGATAGGGCTTCTCTCCAGTATGAGTTCGTTCATGTTTCTGAAGGCAGGAGGCATTAGTAAAGGCTTTTCCACACTGTTGACATTCATAGGGCTTTTCTCTTGTATGTATTCTTCCATGTATATGAAGCTGATGAGATGTAGCAAAGGCTTTGCCACACTGCTTACATCCATAGGGTTTCTCTCCAGTATGAATTTTTTCATGTGAGTGAAGGCCAGAGGACTGAGTGAAGGCTTTTCCACACTGCTTACATTCATAGGGCTTCTCTCCAGTATGCATTCTCTGATGTATTCTAAGTAAACTGGGAAAAGCAAAGTCTTTCCCACATACCTTACATTTGAAACCTTCATTCCCCATGTGTGTGATCCTGTGCCTTTGAAGACTTGTGTATGAAATACAGGTCTGACCACCTCGTTTACATTCATACACTTTCTCTCCAGCATGAGTTCTTTCATGTCTTCTTAATACAGAGGAGAAACAAAAGGCTTTCCCACATACCTCACATTGAAAACGTTTATGTTCACTGTGTGTTCTCATGTGTCTTGGAACACCCGTGGGAGAAGACGAGGTTTCACCACATTGCTGATATTCATAGGGTTGCCACCCAGTATGAGTATCTTTATGCCTTTGAATGTCACTGGAATGATGGATGACTTTCCCACGTACTGTACATTTAAAAGGTCCATCTCCAGTTTGTATTAACATTTGTGTGTGAACATTTTGGGGAGAAACCAGAGATTTCTTATATTGTTTAAATTCACATGGCTTCTCTTCACATTCCTCATGCTTGTAGTATTTGCATCCAGAGCATGATGTGATCTGCCTATGAAGGAATGAAGGTCATATGAAGTCTTTTGCACACATAATCAAGTGACATGGATTTACTCTATTAAAATGTTTCTTTGTTCAATTAAGTATTGGAATCGATTTGAAGGTTTTCCCACACTATTTTGTGCCTTTGAGTTTACCATGAGACTTCTTTAAAGAAGAAGTGACCAGCACATAATCAATGCTTGATTCATTCACAATTTTCTATGTATTGATAGATCTTTACATTACTACCAACATTAGGTAAAGGCTAGGTTTTCTGACTTGTTCAACTTGCCTAAAAATAAGGAGATTTAAAGCAAACAATCCTTTTCAACATAGCTTTTCTATGCCTATTATCCAAATAGTGATATTCACATATGCAATTTCATATAATTTTTGCATGACAAATACTTTGAAAAGACAAAATATCTGTTACAGCTAAGTATATATTTCAGGTAAAAAGCACTATAAGAATAAATACTTCTCAATTTATGCATACTTCTTTGGTTGGTTTGCTTTAAATATTACATGACTGTTCTCAGACCCCCTGATGGACTCCTCTTGTGAGGACAGTTACCTTACATTGCTCCCAGAGTTTTCAATCTGAACTTCAGTGGTCTTGTCTTCCCACTTGTTTCCTAAAATGAGAGAACAGAACAATCTTTATGAATATTTAGGAGCTAACAATGCTTTGCCAAATGATACATGCTATTTATGCTGTAATAATTCACCAACTGATTCCCTTTTCACCTTCTACATAAATGACCAAAATAAACAAGAGTTGTCTATTTGATTAAATTTAAAAACATCATTATTACCTATAGAAGACAGGTTTCTGAGGACTTCCAGCATCACATCTCTGTAAAGGTTCTTCTGGTAAGGATCCAGCAAAGCCCACTCCTCCTGGGTGAACTTCACAGCCACATCCTTAAAGGTCACTGAGATCTAAAATATCCCACCAAATGTATAGTGGAGGGCAGGAGAGATTGACAGCATGAGAAACCTATACTCAACATGCATGGTGTTCATATGACTCCAGGAGGAACCCTAAGGTAAATGATAAACTTTGGCTTATCATAACATGTTGCTTCATCCATTCTCTTCATCAAATGTTCAACACTGGTTTAGTAACTAACAAACACCCTACACCAATGCAATATTTTGAAAACAGTGGAGACTATCAGCTGGAGAGAAGGGGTATTCCATACTATGACTAATGACATATTTAATTGTCACCCTGATTGGATTAAAAGATACTGATAATTAATGAGATGTGTCCATGAGGGTATGTCTACAAATGATTGGCATGTGGGATAGTGAGCCAAACTGGCAAAGCTTTTTAAGGTATGCAGCACCATCCAATAGGACTGTGTCTTAGGTGGAATAAAAGTTGAAAAAAGAAGGAAGTAGCAGCAGAGCAAGCTCCTTTCTTCTCCAATAGTTTCTTCTTAGCTGCTGCAATGGCCTGAGGGTATCAGACACTGCCTTGTTCACACTCCCAAAGTGGACTCTGCCAGTGATTCTCCAGGGAGTTGCCAGAACCTTTGGTCTGGACTAGGGCAGCACCATTGATCCCTCTTGTTCTGACACTTCAGCCTCTTGGACTCTGCAGCAACTACTCTGAAAACTTTCCAGCTGCAGATGGCCACTGTGAACATCCAGCTTTGGGTCAAGTAGGCCAATCTAATAAGTCCCCTTTTATAATCAAACTTCCTCTTGATGCTGTTCCTCTAGAGAAAACTGACTAATAAACTATGTAAGCCAAAAATTGCTCTGAAAAACAAAGTCTAACTAATAAAGAAGTAAACAAACTACCAACCCATGAAGTTTTACAAATATATACATAAGAAATAATAGTATATGCTAAATACCATTTTTATAATGATGCACGAATAAAGCAAAGAGTCATACGTACAAATTTCAAAACTATGGACAAAAGCAAAGAAACTGATTTTCAATACTATTTCCACCTGGAAATAAATTGGATGATAAATCTTCAAAAGTCATTCCAGTGGCTGGGGTTGTGGCTCAGTGGTAGAGCACTCTACTTGCACGTGCAAGACCCTGGGTTCAATCCTCAGCACCACATAAAAAGGAATAACTAAAATAAAGGTATTGTGTCCAATTACAAATAAAAAAAATATTAAAAAAAAGACATTCCAACTGCTGGTGTGGTAGTGTGCACCTGTAATTTCAGCCACTAGGGAGGTAAAGGCAGAGAAATGGCAAGTTGGAGGCCAGTCTCAGCAACTTAGCAAGATACTCAGAAATTTAGTGAGACTGGTCTTCATCTAGAATAAAAGGGGGGGACTGGGACTGTAACTGAGTGGCAGAGCACGTGGTAGCATGTGTGAGGCACTGGGTATATTCCTCAGCAACACAGAAAAATAAACAAAATAAAGGTATTCTGTCCATTTATAACGATATATATATATATATATATATATGAAAAAATAAATACATAAGAAGAAGGGCTGAGTATGTGTTCAGTGGTGAATGGGGCTGGGGATGTGGCTCAAGCGGTAGCGCGCTCGCCTGCCATGCGTGCAGCCCGAGTTTGATCCTCAGCACCACATACAAACAAAGATGTTGTGTCCCCCGAAAGCTAAAAAATAAATATTGAAGAATTCTCTCTCTTGGGCTGGAGATGTGGCTCAAGCGGTAGCACACTCCCCTGGCATGCGTACGGCCCGGGTTTGATCCTCAGCACCACATACAATCAAAGATGTTGTGTCCGCCGAGAACTAAAAAATAAATATTAAAAAATATTCTCTCTCTCTCTCTCCCTCTCTAACACTCTCTCTTTAAAAAAAAAGAAAAAGAATTCTCTCTCTCTCTCTCCTCTCTTACTCTTTCTTTAAAAGAAAAAAAGATGTTATATAAACTGAAAACTAAAAAATAAATTTAAAAAAATTACACTGAAGATGGGAGTGATGGTGCACACCTGTATCTCAGAGGTTCAGGAGTCTGAGGCACTAGGCGATGTAGCAAGACTCTGTACCAAAACAAAGAATCTAAAAGGGGTTGGTTAAGCACCTCTGGGCTCCATTCCAGATACCAAAAAACCATGAACCTGCCAAGGCCAGACAACGACAGTGAAAAACTGTCATCCTTTGTCCAATTCATCACCTTGTGAAGCACAGATACTACTTTTCATGAAACCACATTCATAAATTTATCCACCACTATTTTTGTAGAATTGGACTCAAAATCTGCAGCAATAATGCAAGACAGAGTTTCTCTGTACCTTATGTGGGATTTTGGAATCTAGGACTGCATTTCAATTTGAAATCATTGAAAAGACAAAATTGAATCTTACAAACATTCTATAAACTCAGGGGTAGCAAATGGTAAATTAGGTAATTAGGTGTGTTCTTTTTTTTTTTTTTGTACCCCCAAAATAAAACCCAGAGACATTTTACTACTGATCCACATCCCCAGTCATTTTTATATTTTATTTTGAGATGCAGTCTCACCAGGTTGCAGAAGGCCCAGCTAAGTTGCTAAGGCTGTCCTCAAATTTGCAACACTCCTGTCTTAGTCCCTGGAGCAGGAAGGATCGCAGTCGTGCCCCAGTGTACCTGGCTTAAGTTGGGAATTTTGACAATGAAAATATAACTAGACTTTAAAATCCAATTCTTTCTTGCCTCTTAATAATATTCCACCCCATATGGCTCTGAATAAATAAACCTGGGCCTCAGATAAGTGAGCACAACATTTCAAAGTGATACACAGAAAGCTTTGGTGCTGAGGGAGGACACATGTGTCAGGCTCAAGGGGCAGGGAAGGTCCCTGACAGCTGGGACATGCTCCCTCCTGGTCTTGCTCACTGAAAGCCTCCAGGATCACTCTCCCATGAACCTGGACCATGATTCCAGTCTATGAGGCTTTTCAGGTTTGCACAGCTCTGCACTGGGGTGGGTGGTCCTTATGCTCTGGGAGAGGTTTTGCTCCTTCACACTGTGAGAGACTGAAAAGGCAGGAGTCACTGCTGACCTGGCCCCTCAGCACCAGCATCCACAGGCTGAATTTCCAACTTTCTCCAAAGAATGGGAACAGGGCTTGGGGAAAACAAGGTTCCAAGAAGTTAGTGGTCTAGATGAGGCATGTTCCGGGACATTCCTTAGCCCCAAGACCTCAGCTGATCCCCCAAGAGGCTGTACCACACAACTTAGGCTGTCCTCTAAGAGGAGCTGACCCAGGGATTGAAATTCCTTTTACAATGCAGGGCACAGGACAGCTGTGGGCACATGGTGGCAGCCCCAGGAATGGATAGTGGCTGAGAACATAGGATTCTCTGAGGTGTCCAAAGAAAACCTGGCTGAGAAAATCAGATTTGGTGTCTACACTATAGGAAGATAAAATAAAAACAAACAACAACAACAAAAAAAACAGAATTTAGGCAGGTGTGAACTGAAGTTCTCTATGAACTTGCTCTATATCAAAGAACCTTCAGACCACCTGACTTTGGGGAACTAGACCACCATGAGGTATAAGACAGGGTTCTGCATCATTGGCAACAATTATCTTGGCCTCTCTAAAGCTCTTTCAAAGCCAATTACCTTAATTTCTATATTAGTCAAAAAATTCTCCAAACAAATGTACTTCTCAGAACATATTACTAACCTTACCCGATATATAACCACCATCTTCCAAAGCTAACAATGTAATAACTGGCCTACAGAATAAATTTCCCCTTTTTGACTGTAGCCACCCATCTGATGATCCTACCAATGCACTTGGTTAATGTATTCATGCATTACTTCCTTTTCAAATGTTCTTGTCAGCCATGCACAGTGGGGCACAACTATAATCCCAGCAGCTTGAGAGATTGGGTCAGGAGGACTGCTAAATTCAAAGCCAGCCTCAGCAACTTAGTGAAGCCCTAAGGAATGTAATGAGATCATGGCTCAAAGGGTTGCTGATATGGTTCAGTGATTAAGTTCCTCTGGGTTCAAACCCTGTTATTAGAAAAGATGTAATTTCTTCCAGAATGGGACACATACATCAATCAGGATAAGTTGAATCCATGTTCCTGAGGATGGTCATTAATATTTGGGTCAAAATAAACTATTTCCCTCAGGTATGGTGGCCAGTGCCTTTAATTCCAACAGCTAGAGAAGCTGAGACAGGAGGATCAGAAGTTCCAGGTGAGCCTAGACAACGTAGCCAAATCTTGTCTGAAAATAAATTTTAAAAGGGCTGGAGATGAATGACAAGAGAATAAATCAGACATCATTATCCTATTTGACTACATGACCCATGTGAATGGACATTAGGTACAACCAGAAAAAGGAGAAGTTACACTCTATTTATGTATGATGTGTCAAAATGCATTTTACTCCCATGTACAAGTAATAAAAGTCAAGAAAAAATAACTTCTACCAAAAACAAACAAACAAACATACAAAACAGAGCTGAGGATGTAGCTAAAGATTCAATATCCCTAGTATGAATAATCCACTGTCTTATTTCATTTAAAGTAGCTATTTTACCAGAACACAAGATGTGTCAAGTTACTATTCTTTCCCCTAAAGGATGATATTCAGAAATAGAACAAGAAAGGTTATGGGCTGGGGATGCGGCTCAAGCGGTAGTATGCTCTCCTGGCATGCGTGCGGCTAGGGTTCAATCCTCAGCACCACATACAAACAAAGATATTGCGTCCGCCAAAATAAATAAATAAATATTAAAATTCTCTCTGTCTCTCTATTAAAAAAAAAAAAAAAAAAAGCTTATGCTTGCCAGCAATAGTGGCACAGGCCTGTAAACCCAGGGACTCAGGAGGCTGAGGCAGGATGATCATAAACCTGGAGGACTGTGTCCAAAACAAGTGGTATATTATCTCTTTTTAAAAAGCGGGGGGGGGGGGGGGGTGGTTCCTGAGGATTTAACTGATAAAGCTTCTCTAGTTTTGATCGCCAATATAAAAAGAAAATATTCCTTGCAATACTTCACTAAAGTAAAAGTGAAAATTAATAGACTGTGTTCATTTGAAACACACGAAGAAGAACAGACATTTGAGAGAGATGGGGTGGAGAGGAAGATGGCATTTTAGAACGCAGCAGGCAACTGCAAATGAAGGACCTACAGCAGCCTTCAGAGACTCTGAACAGGGAAAAGGAAAGTGGATTTGGGATCCTGCTTCCTACACATTTGGAAGAGTGGGGGCGGGCCACCAGCAGGGAGGGGAGGGGAAGCCAGGGACCTGAGCCGCCCATTCAACAATGGAAGTTACAGGATGGAGCCCAGGGCCACCTTCCAGGGAGAATTGGGCCTCATGCTCTGAGCTGACCTTAGGGACCAGCCCACCCCTCAGGCCCAGAGGGCAGAAGCCCAGAGACAAATACCATGGAGGACTAGGCCGCACCCTCTGCACCAATTTCTGGGGCACCCAACACCCAGCTCACCCGGCGGGACCAGGGGATAGAGGCTTAGGGTCAGTCGCCAGGGAGGTGACTTCAAGTTTCTACCATCCAGCCCAACCCCCAGGACCAGGGGACAGAGACCCAGGGCAACCTCCAGAGGTGACTCCACCAGGCTCTGCCACTCACCCCTTTTCGGGGGCCCCAAGGCAGTTGCTGACCATGTCCCTTCAGCTCTCCTCACATACTCACCATTTTTGTCTTTCTAGAGGACCCGGTGTTCTCTTGAGGACCTCAAGGCACCAGAGATAGAGGGAAGCACAGGCTGCTCAGAATCAACTAGGCCTTTTGGCAGAGCGCGTGGGGCCTGAAATGGAGGAGCAGAGTTGGTCCGGAAGAAAAGCCCACGAAATTTCCAAAGCCCGCCCTTCCCCTCTGGTCCGGATCTGATTGGACAGTTCCACCCCAGCATCCCTAATTGGGCGCCTCCAATCAGGCCTCTGCATTGTGACTGACAGCTAAGGTTATCCAATCACTAACCAAAATTGCCTAGAGAGGCAGATCCTTGGCCCCAGCCCTTTTCAGGTGGAGCTTCTTTCCTGGGCTGGGAACTAATCCAGGTGGGAAGCCTTTGCTTGAACCTGGTACAAAGGGTAACATCTGGGATTGAGCTCTGGCTGAGGGAGACTGCTTTCCCTGCACGGGTGATGCCCTGGGTTTTAACCTCACCACAGAAGCAAACAACAATTAAAACATATATACAAAATAGTTACTTAAGGACTCTAAGGCAGGAGGAGCCCAAAATCAGGTGAAAATCAACAAATGATAATGCTGTTTACCATGAGGAGTCCTTGTTCCTGAGTCCTGCAGTATAACACCAGAGAAGCAGGTGGAGAGTGAAAAGTGGAAGGTTTAATAAGAGAAAGCACAAAAGACTCCCCCCACCCCAGGAAGAAGGGGACCCAAAAGGCAGAATCGCTGGAAGGGGGAGGGCTTCTCCCTCTTAAACCTAAGGTCTTCTTTTGTCCTCCCACATTCCTGTCCTTTATTTTCCTTTATTGTGCAGGTGATTGGGCCTGAGGGTGGAAGGCCAAAGGGAGGGAATTGGGTGGACTTATGGGATGGGGAGCAAAAACCTGGGCCGAAACAGCCTAGGGGGGTTTGTTTAGCATCTCCCTATTTTACTGGGAGCTACTTCATTAACCCTTATTTAGGACCTGCCCAAGGCCATGACAACATGAACACTTCACTTCTCAGGTGTTTTTTTTTTGGTTTCCCAGGATCAGATCAGATTGCATTTTTTTATTGGACCTGATATTAGACCCCACTTACCTAGCTACACACACTACAATATTTCAATCTGGCTTCACAAACAGGGAGAGCCTACCTTAAAATAAATTAAAAGGGTTGATGATCTAGCTCAGAGGTCGAGCCCCACAGGGATTATTCAACAGAACCTCAAAGAAAAAGATACCTATATACATATATAGTATCAGCTGGTGTGACCTCAGGCAACTTAGCAAGAGATAGTTTCAAAATTTTTGAAACAATATTTAAAAATATCATATGTATCATACATACTTGATATGTGAAAATAAATACAGTTTGACAATTATTTTAGTAATTCTCATCACCTCCGGACTACTTATCTTTTGAGGAAGGAGATAGAGCTAAGAAAGGAAGCAATTGGTGTTGGTGATTTGGCTCAGTGTTCTCTCCCCAGCAGGATGGAGGGGAAGGAGGTGTGGGAGGCAATTCCCTAAGGCAGCAATGCAGGGTTGAAATAAAAGGAGCACCTTGTGCTTAATGTCCATGTTCTACATTCCACTATTAAGGAGTTGTTGGAAGCCATCGGACTCTGGTGACCCCACACATCAGGTCATCTCTTTACCCCAAATCCAAACACAAAAGGTCATGACGAAAAGCAGGAAAGGAACTTTGATCAGTGAAGCTACACCAGGAAGACCAGGGCACCATGTCCTCCGCCCTCTCTTCAGGGGCTGTCTAGGACTCTCAGGTTTTATAGAAAGGGCAATCAGTCATAGGCATGTGCTAGGAGCCACAAGCAAATAACAGGATGTATGGCACCTTTGGTTGAAAAGTGACACCAGCTAGCCACTAAGATTTGATTATGCTAAGATTTACATTCATATGGAAATTGGACTCCCGCTGTTCACCTTGGCCTACTACCGGACTCATGTTACGGGGACTCATGGAGAGTTCCCATTGGTTGGGGAAGGATAGTAGGAGGGAATTCCGGGGGAGGTCCCAGGAGACCGGCGGTTCCGGGAAGCCCGCGGTTCCGGCAGACGCCCGCGTGGGAGGACCGGGTTTGGCTTGTGGCGCCTAGAGAGAATCGGCGGCTTTTTCAAAATAAAGTTTTGTTCCTGCTCGAGTGGCTCGTGGAGGTGTGGGAGGCAATTCCCTAAGGCAGCAATGCGGGGTTGAAATAAAAGGAGCACCTTGTGCTTAATGTCCATGTTCTACATTCCACTATTAGGGAGTTGTTGGAAGCCATCGGACTCTGGTGACCCCACACAACAGGTCATCTCTTTACCCCAAATCCAAACACAAAAGGTCATGATGACAAGCAGGAAAGGAACTTTGATCAGTGAAGCTACACCAGGAAGACCAGGGCACCATGTCCTCCGCCCTCTCTTCAGGGCTGTCTAGGACTCTCAGGTTTTATAGAAAGGGCAATCAGTCATAGGCATGTGTGTAGAGGCCACACTGTATGTAGGTTTGGTGTCATTTGTGGCTTCAGACATCTGTGGGTCTCATAAAATATCTGTGAGCTTATGGTCACGTGCCCCCTTGACACACTTCACCCCATTGCACAGGCTGACCTGAATTGATCTCAGGAAGGGTCCCCTCCCTTGTGTTCTTTCCTTATCAGTGGTTCAGAGGCACCAACATTTTCGAGAAAAGCCACAAGCCACCTGCTCCTGCCTGGTAAGCACCATATCCCTAGCTGCTGACCCAGGGCTCTCAGCTTCCTGGGTTTCAACTGATAGTTAAACCAGAAAGAAACAATAACCCTGCTCAGCTCGGCCCATAAAGCCTGCGTATGAAACCCCACTTGGGGCCCATTTGGCCTGTGGTGTTGATACCGCTGGTTACTGGGGAGTTCTGCCCCCTCACATGTTGAAGTTTGAACATTAGAGAAGCAAGCCCAGGCAAGCACACAAAGCAGGGTTCATTTTTAAAGGAGTAACAGACTTCTCCCCAGGAGGGAGAGGGGGGCCATAGCTGGTATCCTGGTATTCCCAGAAGCAAGGTGTTCAGCCTTTCTATGAGTCCTAGGCTTCCTGTGCTCTCCATGCCTTTCCCCTTACCTTTCTCCTTCCTGCCTTGGTGACAAGGCCCAGGAATGCTTCGTGAGATGGTACAAAGGAGACAAACATGGGGGATGAAGAGGGAAGGGCAGGATGCAGCAGCTAAGGACACATTAAAACCATAAAAGCTGCCTGTAGGGAGGGGCAATCCTGGGACAGGCTACTTTAGTAACATGAAGGAGCAAGGGCAGGTCCTTGATGAGGGTGGAGCAAGGCCTCTGAAGGAGTTAACATTTCTATCCCTCAGGGGACAGTGTGCAACTTGCCAGACTCTCTCAACATTGGCCTCCTTGATCAGACCTGACTCCATTTACCTGTCTGTACTGACTGCCTGTCTATTTCTGGCTTCAGTATCTGCCCCTTCCCAGAAAGTGAATACAACTTTATTTTTACTCTTAGCTTGAATTGGTGAAGTCTTTCACATCTTGTGTCCTGGCCCAAATTCAGTCTACCTACCAACATTGCCAATGACCATGGGCAGGGGGGCTCATATATAAACAGTCATGCTTTTTCAAGTGTGGAATAGTGGCCACATTCCTGTCTAGGGCTGAGAACTCAACTCTAGGTTCTCCTCCTCCCATGCTGGGCATTGAATCCATGGCAGGGGTACAGAATCCCTGAGCTCCATCCCCAGCCCTTTTTCTATTGTGGTACAAAGAAGTGGGTGGGAGCGTAAATATAGTGGGTTTGAGAACATAACTCTGAAACCCTGCCTAATTCCTTCTTAAGATTGGGATCCATCTCATCCAAAACTCATGAAAACTAATTTTTGTTTTAGTATAAATTACTGCAATCTTTAAACTTGCTTGGAATGCCTGCCCATGCCTTGAACTCACCCATACTTGCCCCCCCCTGACCAGATAACAACCTCTCTGAAACCTCAGTGGTACCTCATACATTCTGATGTTGGGATCTGAATTTATTCCCTACCTGGAAATGTTAAGCCATGTAGTTCATTAACCTACTACCTGCCTTTGTATTATGCTTGTCCAAATCCTGGTATCTGTAAGTTCTCAAGACACCCCTCTTTGCAAACTTTTGTGCTATAAAAATGTGTTCCAAGGGCTGGGGATGTGGCTCATGCAGTAGCTCGCTCACCTGGCATGCCTGAGGCATGGGTATGATGCTTAGCACCAGATACAAAAAAAAATGTTGTGTCTGCCCAAAATGAAAAATAAATATTAAAAAATTCTCTCTGTCTCTCTCACTCTCTCCCCCTCTCTCTAAAAAAAGAGTTGTTGTTTGATTCAAAACAAATGTGTTCTGAGAGAGCTGGAGTATCTTTAGCCTGGGGTTTGAGGACAGACAGACATGGCCAGCTCCTGGGTACATAAATAAAATTTTGATTTAGTGTCATTGAAAATTGGAGTCTGTGTTCGTTTCCTTGTGTTGTGGTTTAACAGTGCCAGGTCTCTAACAAGGCCATCTTTGGTTTTGGCCAAGGGAGCATATTTTTTACACATGATGACACATCTTTAAGCCAATACATTAAAAAACTGAAAAAAAATCATTCAATAAATTCTTTCTTAGAAAACAACAATAACAACGACAAAACTTGAGCAGTATCCTGGGATAGTGGTACAAACCATGCCATGAGGGTCAAAAGTTCTAGCCCAACCTCTGAAATGTAGCCTCACTCTCTGTCAAAATACAACTTAAAAGGGACAGGGCATGTAGCTCAGTGTGACAGCAACCCTGGGCTTAATGGCCAGTTTAAAAGCAACAACATCCTGAAGAGGAATAGAGGGGAAAAAGACATAAGAAAATAGAAGAGTGTAAAAGGGCAGACATCAATCGAACTACATCAACAGTGATATTATATGGCAATTGACTGAACAATCCTATCCTAAGGTAGAGATCAGCAGACAGAATGAAAACAAGCTCCAATTCTGTGCTATGTGCAGGGGTCACTGCTGGGATACAAATGGATAAAGAGTTTGAAAATAAGAGGATGTGAGTCCTACACCATGAAACAGACACCATGAGTCAGCTCTCCTGTAGTACCTTTTCAAAATCAGGCAACATGTTTCAAAGCCACAATTAATTGAGACAGAACAGCTGTGAGACATGGACACATGATGTTAAGGTGTTCCTGAATGCTCCATCCTCTTTCCCAATGCCAATCCAATAATAAGGACACAGCTGTGAGATTACAGGAAAAAAAATGGTTTGCTAGCAAAGGAGCAGCACAATGACTACTGTCCAGAGACCGGGATTCTGCCAATCAGAAGAAAGAGTTGGCTTTTTTGGGGGAAGGGAGATGGGGGTTCCAGGGATTGAACCAGGTGCACTCAGTCAGTGAGTCACATCCCCAGCCCTATTTTGTATTTTATTTGGAGCCAGGGTCTCTCTGAGTTTCTTATCAGCTCAACTTTGCTGGGGCTGGCTGTACACTCTTGGTCCTACTGACTCAGCCTCCCTAGAGGCTGGGATTGAGGCACCACCACCACACCTGGCACAAAGGAAAATATTTCATTAATGAGATGGAAAGTCCTTAGTTTGATGTCAATTAGAGATTACAATTTGGTTATTCTGTGTTTGTTTGGGTTTGCTATTGCAGAAACCCAAAGCACATTCCAGGAGACACAAAAGCCTGTAGAGTCCACACAATGTTAGGTGATCCAAACTTGTGGCCTCCCTGGGACACAAAGGCAACCTGTCAGCTCCTTTCATATTCTTACCAATATGAACCATTTCAGGGTCAGCTGAAAATGCAAGCTGACTTTGGCATTGAAAGGGGACCTCATGTCTAACAGAACAGTCATGTGCCACGAGGACAATAGGCAGTGAAGCAATGACAGAATGACAGACATGCCATTTTGCTCCCATGTGAAGGCTGAGTTCTGGAGGCTGCTCCTGCTCAGGGCAGATCTTAAAGTGGGGATCAGGTCCCAGGCCACGTGGGTTGCAGATGTGATCTGGGGTTCTGCACAGACCTCTCCAGCAGCCATTTCCAGGACAGTGACAATCCCAGGCCTGCCTAAGTCCCTCATCCCCATGTTTCATCAGCCCTTGGGACCCAGAACAAGAAATATGGTGAGAAGTGGACCCAACTCTGCCCCCCGATTTCAGTTCTGGCTACTTGGGTGCATTCAGCCTTGAGCTCTGGGCATTTCAAAGAATCGAGTAGGAACATGAGACCCAGAGATGTGTCAAACAGCCCTGAGGGATGACCAGCTTTCCCATGGTCAGGACACCACAGAGGGCTTCAGGTTGAGGTGGGGCTGTCCTCTGGCAGCAAGGGCAGCTCAACAGCCAAGACACAAGGGTTTCCCTGGAGGGGGATTTGGAGTGGGGGGAGAGGACTGAGACTCTGCTGCCCACCCCAGTGCCAGCCCATCCATACTAGATGCCTGGCCAGAAAAGCACCCAGATGAATCCTCTCAGCCCCCTTTTTCTTGTTTTAAAGGGAAAATTAAAGATACTGGGTGTGGGAGTTCTGCCTTGTTCTGGGGAAAGCTCAGGCTACACGTGGGTCCCAGGAGTCATACAGCTGGACAGGGTTCCTGGCTCCATCCCTGCTCCCTGTGATGGGTGTGTCTCTCCAGAGGCCTGGTTTCCTTCTGGTGAAGGGGGTCAGAGGAGGAGGTGGCCACACATGTGTTGACATGCTGCTCTGGCTGAGGACACCAAAACTATGCTCTGCCCAGGGTTGTCTCCTACCTTGGCCTTCGTCAGAGAGGCCTGGATGGCTTCAGTCTCAGGCCTCCTGGTTTCCCAAGTTAAATGATTTGTGGCCTCTTCCCCTTGCATGTTGGTGATGCTTGGGGCCTTCTTCCACATGACAGGGACACGTGGTCACTGTTGAATGATGACAGCTGCAGCACAATGAGGCATGGGGGTGAGGAGACTGGCCCATGGTTCTGAGGATGGCCCTGTGAACACCCAGCTCCCTTGCAGTCTCCTTGTTAAGGTCGGTTGAGCGTCGGAGGAAGAGACCACCAAGAGACTGTCTCATGCAACAGCAGAGGGTTTCTTGGGGGTCCAGCATGCTGGGGCTCAGAGCTCACTTGAGAGGAGCTGAGAGCCGGAGAACAACTTAAGCAGAGCTTATATACATTGTTTGAACTGGGGAATTCACGTGTAGGTCAGGGAATGCAGGAGGGTTGTTTGTACAGAGCAACCAGATGGTCTGGAGACTTTTCTCAACATACATTTAACGGTTTTTCCAGGAATTGTTTTGACACCTACATAGATTTCAGGTTTCAGGAAAACAGAACTTAAACTCAATCAAGAAAACAAAACTTAACCTTTACATTCCTAACCTTTCATCCTGGCCTGCAGGTCAAAGCCCTGTCAGTGGAAGAAGCTCCTCACACAATGTCAGGTGCACCCTCTTCCTCATCAGCAGGTGAAGCTGGGGCCTAAGGAGCACCTATGAGTCCCTCCAACTCTGATGAGAAGGGAACCTGGCAGCCTCTTCCTGGGATCAAAGGAAGGTTATGAAAAGAGCACATGTCCCCATCCCTCATCCGTGACAGCCCTTTCCCAGATCCTCTCATTCTCATGAGCCAGGGAAACCTTTAATTTTCATAACTAGTTGATGCTGTAGTTGGACATGATAGAAAATGTGTCTCCACAGCTTTGGGGTTGTTCACTTTAATCCTTTAGCCTGAGCAGAAACAGCCCTCTCCCCAGCATATACTGCAGAATGACACCTGATGGCAGGCTGCAGCTGCATCAATGATGTAGGGCACATGAAGCCAGACACCCAAGGATGTTCCAGGATTAGATTTATTAGCTGCAGGGTTCTGAGGTGTATCACCTAAAAATTTTTGGTTCACTGCTTGTAATTTCATTGATCTTCATTGACACCCAGTGGGACAGGGATAGAGGTTTATATTTTCTGTAGGTGTATACCTGAAGATTATATATTTTTTTAGTTCACAGAAAGTACTTTGTGTACCAATTGTAAGATTAGTCAGAGGTTTTCCAAGCTTTACCACAAAAGCAGAAGTCTGTGTTATAACCCACATTGAGATCTTTGTAAAATCTGCTCTTGACATTTTGTTGAAAGAAAATTATGGTGAAGGTCTCTCGAGAAGCTAATTTAAGATTCTTTGGTGGAGAAAGGAGTGCCACTATATTAGCACATCAGACTGGGACACTCCTTACCAAGCCTTTCATCATGTAGAGTGCATTAAGTAGGATTTCTTAACCTTTTTTTTTTTTAAAGAGAGACTGAGAGAGGAGAGAGAGAGAGAGAATTTCTAATATTTATTTTTTAGTTCTCGGCGGACACATCTTTGTTGGTATGTGGTGCTGAGGATCGAACCCGGGCCGCACGCATGCCAGGCGAGCGCGCTACCGCTTGAGCCACATCCCCAGCCCAGTTTTCTTAACCTTAAACCTAAAACCATCACACAATATTCCCAGGGCTACAGAGCTACTCTAAACACAGAGAGAAATCAAGCCTGAGTTTTCTAGAATATTCCACCTAAGTATTATTCATGGGGAGAAAAGCTAAGTTGGATGTAGTGTTTTTAAAAATTCACTGGTATAAAAGACCTTTAAGAAGCAAGAGACCATCTGCCATTGTGGAGGAAACACCTGCAGAGCTGCATCTGCTGATGTGGTCATCAGTGGGGTCCACACACACAACAACAGCAAACTCACCACCAGAGCTACAGGCGTGCTCAGTGCTAGAATGCCTGCCTAGCATGCACAAGGCAGGATTGGGTCCCCAGACCTGGGAAAAAAAGAGCAACTCAAGCATAGGGCAAAACATATTTTGAGAAAGTGCCTCTCCAAATAATATACACAAATGACATTATGTTCTAATGCTCTTTAATGTGCTTACATACAGCAAAATACATGAGACTTAGAACAAGCACAAGTGACAAGAGTGTGGTCCCAGAGTCATCCACAGCTCAATAAGCAATCAAGGAAAAGAAAGAGCCCACCTTCAGGTTACACAGACACATCCCTATGGTCCCAGCTCCCAGCCTCACTCCATCTCAAAAAACAACAATTAAAAGGACTGTGGAGAAACTCAGTGGTGGAGCACTCCTGGGTGAAATGTGAACAAAGACAGAGAAAACAGAAGTTCAGGAGAGACATTTCACCAATCTGTACCAAAGGCTGGAGTGGAGAGGCCTAAACTAACATACAGAATATGTAATGAAACATTAGACACAAAAGATTTAAAATACAGGAAAATCTAATCTAAAAACAAGAGAGATTTAACAGAGAAAAACATGTTGCTTTCAAATCTTCATGCTGATGCAATGCTCCTCTCCAACCCACGGTGCATTTTTGTGGCCTCTGAATAGATAAACAATGAAATGAAGGCACAAACATTTTCACACACCTACAGTTTTTTTCTCAAAATGAATACATAAAATGAAATAAAATAAAAATATCCTCAAGTCTGAACAAGTTCAAATGGATCTGAAACAAGCAAAGGTCCTACCACATTTCTACATACAGGGCTTTTCTCCAGTGTGGTTTCTTAAATGCTGTTCTAAGGGACCTGGAAAGTTGAAAGTCTTACTACAATTTTGAAAGACAGAAAAAGGATCTTCCCAGATGTGGATTCTTCGTCTTTGAAGAAAACTCTGAAAGCTGAATACTGCCCCACATGGCTTATCCTCAGCATTTTCTACAGTATGAGTCCTTTCATACAACGGAACAAAACTAGAACAGCTCAACAAGTTATATTTCTTTTTTGCATAGGATTTATTATTTTTATTCCAAAAGAATCTTCTGACACCTTAGTAAAAGACTGAGAAAACTAGATTTCCCACATTTCTCACACTCACAGGGCTTCTCTCTGTGTTTTCATATATGAGAAGAAAAAGAGGCTAGATGAGAAGCTAACAGGATGTAGCTTTTCTCTGGTATGTATTCTTTCATGTTTATGAAGCTGATGGGATGGAGCAAAGGTGTTGCCACACTGCTTACATTCAGAGGGTTTGTTTTTCAATGTGAATGAAATGGCTTTGAAGGCAACAGGGAAAATGGAATGATTTGTGATAATTTTATACATTTAAAGAGTTACTCAGTTGGAAGTGGTGGTGTATGCCTTTAATTCCTGAGACTTGAGAGGCTAATTCTGAAGGATCAATGTTGGAGGCTAGCCTCAGCAACTTAGGAAGACCCTAAGAAATGCAGCAAGTCCCTGTCTCAAAATAAAAAGTAACTGGAATGTAGCTAAGTGGTAGAGCACAACCAGACTAAATCCCCAGTGTCTGTCTCCCTCTCTCTCTCTCTCTCTCACACACACACACACATTTTCAGCAGTGTGAGCCTTTTCTTGTCTTTGAGGATGACATGAAATATTGATTTACCAGGTTTTACATTCAAAGGATTTTTCTCCAGTAACTTCCTACATGTATATGAGTGCAACAGTAATAACAGAAAAGTTTACCAATTGCTTTCATTCATACTATTTCTCTGCAGTATCTATTCTTTCACGTGTGTGAAGCAGACAGGATGTGGCAAAAGCTTTTCCACATTGTTGTTATTCATAGCGCTTTTCTCTGGTATGTATTCTTTCATGTCTGTGAAGCGTAGGGGATGTAGCAAAGGCTTTGCCACACTGCTTACAATCATATGGCTTCGCTCCAGTATGAGTTTTTTCATGTGAGCGAAGGTTAGAGGAGTGAGTGAAGGCTTTGCCACACTGCTTACAATCATAGGGCTTCTCTCCAGTATGAGTTTTTTCATGTGAGCGAAGGTTAGAGGACTGAGTGAAGGCTTTGCCACACTGCTTACAATCATAGGGCTTCTCTCCAGTATGAGTTTTTTCATGTGAGTGAAGGTTAGAGGACTGAGTGAAGGCTTTCCCACACTGCTTACATTCATAGGGCTTCTCTCCAGTATGAGTCCGTTCATGTTTCTGAAGGCAGGAGGCATTAGTAAAGGCTTTTCCACACTGTTGACATTCATAGGGCTTTTCTCTGGTATGTATTCTGCCATGTATATGAAGCTGATGGGATATAGCAAAGGCTTTTCCACACTGCTTACATTCATAGGGTTTCTCTCCAGTATGAATTTTTTCATGTGAGTGAAGGACAGAGGACTGAGTGAAGGCTTTCCCACACTGCTTACATTCATAGGGCTTCTCTCCAGTATGCATTCTCTGATGTATTTTAAGTAAACTGGGAAAAGCAAAGTCTTTCCCACATACCTTACATTTGAAACCTTTATTCCCCATGTGTGTGATCCTGTGCCTTTGAAGACTTGTGTATGAAATACAGGTCTGACCACCTTGTTTACATTCATACACTTTCTCTCCAGCATGAGTTCTTTCATGTCTTCTTAATACAGAGGAGAAACAAAAGGCTTTTCCACATACCTCACATTGAAAACGTGTACGTTCACTGCGTGTTCTCATGTGTCTTGGAACACCCGTGGGAGAAGACGAGGCTTCACCACATTGCTGATATTCATAGGGTTGCCACCCAGTATGAGTATCTCCATGCCTTTGAATGTCACTGGAATGATGGATGACTTTCCCACTTACTGTACATCCATAAGGTCCATCTCCAGTTTCTATTAACATATGTGTGTGAACATTTTTGGGAGAAACCAGAGATTTCTTATATTGTTTAAATTCAGATGGCTTCTCTTCACATTCCTCATGGTTGTAGTATTTGTGTCCAGAGAGAGATGTGATCTGCCTATGAAGGAATGAAGGTCATATGAAGTCTTTTGCACACATAATCAAGTGACATGGATTTACTCTATTAAAATTTTTCTTTGTTCAATTAAGAATTGGAATCAATTTGAAGGTTTTCCCACACTATTTTGTGCCTTTGAGTTTACCATATGACTTCTTTAAAGAACAAGTGACCAGCACATAATCAATGCTTGATTCATTCACAATTTTCTATGTATTGATAGATCTTTACATTACTACCAACATCAGGTAAAGGCTAGGTTTTCTGACTTGTTCAACTTGCCTAAAAATAAGGAGATTTAAAGCAAACGATCCTTTTCAACATAGCTTTTCTATGGCTATTATCCAAATAGTGATATCCACATATGCAATTTCATATACTTTTTGCATGTCAAATACTTTGAAAAGACAGAATATCTGTTACAGCTAAGTATATATTTCAGGTAAAAAGCACTATAAGAATAAATACTTCTCAATTTATGCATACTTCTCTCGTTGGTTTGCTTTGAATATTACATGACTGTTCTCAGACCCCCTCATGGACTCCTCTTGTGAGGACACTTACCTTACATTGCTCCCAGAGTTTTCAGTATGAACTTCAGTGGTCTTGTCTTGCCAATTGTTTCCTAAAATGAGAGAACAGAACAATCTTTATGAATAATCAGGAGCTAACAATGCTTTGCCAAATGATACATGTTATTTATGCTGCAATAATTCACCAACTGATTCCCTTTTCACCTTCTACATAAATGACCAAAATAAACATGAGTTCTCTATTTGATTAACTTTAAAAACATCATTATTACCTATAGAAGACAGGTTTCTGAGGACTTCCAGCATCACATCTCTGTAAAGGTTCTTCTGGGAAGGATTCAGCAAAGCCCACTCCTCCTGGGTGAAGTTCACAGCCACATCCTCCAAGGTCACTGAGATCTAAAATATCCCACCAAATGTATAGTGGAGGCCAGGAGAGATTGACAGCATGAGAAATCTACACTCAACATGCATGGTGTTCACATGATTCCAGGAGGAACCCTAAGGTAAAGGATGAACTTTGGCTTATCATAACATGTTGCTTCATCCATTCTCTTGGTCAAATGTTCAACACTGGTTTAGTAACTAACAAACACCCTACACCAATGCAATATTTTGAAAACAGTGGAGACTATCAGCTGGAGAGAAGGGGTATTCCATACTATGAGTAATGACACATTTAATTGTCACCCTGATTGAATTAAAAGATACTGATAATTAATGAGATTTTGCATGTGTCCATGAGGGTATGTCTACAAATGATTGGCATGCGGGATAGTGAGCCAAACTGGCAAACATTTTTAAGGTGCGCAGCACCATCCAATAGGACTGTGTCTTAGGTGGAGCAAAAGTTGAAAGAAGAAGGAAGCAGCAGCAGAGCAAGCTCCTTTCTTCTCAGTGGGTTTTTGTTTGCTAAGCAATGGCCTGAGGGTATCAGACACTGCCTTGTTCACTCTCCCAAAGTGGACTCTGCCAGTGATTCTCCAGAGAGTTTCCAGAACCTTTGGTCTGGACTAGGGCAGCACCACTGATCCCTGTTGTTCTGAGGCTTCAGCCTCTTGGACTCTGCAGCTACTACTTCTCAAGCTCTCCAGCTGCAGATGGCCACTGTGGACATCCAGCTTCAGGTCAAGTACACCAATCCAATAAGTCCCCTTTTATAATCAAACTTCCTCTTGATGCTGTTCCTCTAGAGAACACTGACTAATAAACTATGTAAGCCACAAATTCCTCTGAAAAACAAAGTCTAACTAATAAACTAAATAAACTACCAAGGCATGAAGTTTTACAAATATATACATAAGAAATAATAGTAAATGCTAAATACCATTTTCATAATAATGCAAGAATAAAGCAAAGAGTCATACGTACAAATTTCAAAACTATGGACAAAAGCAAAGAAACTGATTTTCAATACTATTTCCATCTGGAAATAAATTGGATGATAAGTCTTCAAAAGTCATTCCAGGGGCTGGGGTTGTAGCTCAGTGGTAGAGCACTCGACTCGCACGTGCAAGACCCTGGGTTCAATCCTCAGCACCACATAAAAATGAAGAACTAAAATAAAGGTATTGTGTCCAACTACAAATAAAAAATAAGTTAAAAAAATGTCATTCCAACTGCTGGTGTGGTAGGGTGCACCTGTAATTTCAGCCACAAGGCAGAGAAATGGCAAGTTGGAGGCCACTCTCAGCAACTTAGCAAGACCCTCAGAAACTTAGTGAGACTTGTCTTCATCAAAAATTAAAAGGGAGTCTGGGATTGGAGCTGAGTGGCATAGCACTTGCTAGCATGTTTGAGGTACTGGATATGTTCCTCAGCACCACATAAAAAGTAAACAAACAAAATGAATGTATTTTGTTCATCTACAACTATATAAAATATAAAACAAGAAAAGAAAAAGAAATAATAAATACATAAAAATGGGCTGAGAATGTGCTCAGTGGTCAAGTGCCTGTAGGTTTATTTCCCACTAAAACACCAGAACTCTGCTCACAAATTGAAATTCATTTCTGGAGGAGAACTAAGCATGAGCAAGTCCACGGCATGAATCCCCAGCACTCAATAAGTAAGCAAATAAATAAACAATAGTCTACAATACTAATTCTCTTGGACTGGAGAGTAGCTCTGTAGTAGAAAACTTCCCAAGCATGTATGTGTCCCTCAGATCAATCTCCAGCAGTCCACACACACACACACACACACACACACACACAGAAAAAACACCTAAAATACACATAATAAGAGATAAAAATGACTATAATACAAAAGGTACACAATTAGAGGCATAAATTACAACAAAATCAATGGAAAGACAACACACTTTCTCACAAAGGAGGTTGAATGTTCCCATAATCTACACTCTCTAAAAAGAACACTGAGCATTTCAGTTAATTCTGTGAAATTTAGGGCATGGTTTTAGGGTAAACTTAAGAAAAACTACATCTAAAATTGAAATAGGAGGGTTGGGATTCTGGCTCAGCAGTAGAGTGCTTACCTAGCACATGAGAGGCCCTATATTTGATCCTCAGCACCACATACAAATAAATAAATAGGTATTGTGTCCAACTATAGCAACAACAAAAAATAGTTTTCAAAAAATTGAAAATAGCAGACTGTATCTAAGACAAGCCAAAATGTTGCAGAGGACAGAGAGAGTAGAGAGAGCATTCATGTTGCTCCCAAATTTCATAAGGTAAAAGGCCAGCTCCCAAAGGGTTGGCCCTAGCAGGAGGCACTTAGGAGGGAACAGGAATCAGGTGACATAGGGGGAGTGCTCTTGAGGGGATCAGCACCCTTATTTAGACACATGTATTTAGACAGTTGTATCGCTCCTTTCCAGAAAAGGAATGTCATTTACTATTTCACTGATATTCAGTGATTAAATGATCATACTTGGATGTTTCAGATATTGTCAAAATTGTCCTTAAAATTTACAATGGAGACGGGTGTGATGGTGCACAGCTGTAACCCCAGCAGTTCAGGAGTCTGAGGCCCTAGGGGATGTAGCAAGAGACTCTGTATCAAAACAAAGAATCTAAAAGGGGCTGGTGGTTAAGCAACTCTGGGTTCCATTTCTGAAACCAAAAAACCAGAGTTAACATGAAGCTGCCAACTCCAGACAACAACAGTGAAAAACTGTCATCCTTTGTCCAATTCATCACCTTGTGAAGGACAGATACTAGTTTTTATGAAATCACATTCATAAATTTATTCACCACTATTTTTGTAGAATTGGACTCAATTTCTGCCGCAATAATGCAAGACAGAGTTTCTCTGTATCTTACCTGGCATTTTGGAATCTAGGATTGGATATCAATTTGAAATCACTGAAAAGACAACATTAAATCTTACAAACATTCTATACATACTCAGGGGTAGCAAATGGTAAATTAGGTAAGTGGGTGTTTTTTTTTTCCTTAGGTTTGGTATCCCCGAGATTAAACCCAGAGATATTTTACTACTGATCCACATGCCAGTCATTTTTATATTTTATTTTGAGATGCAGTCTCACCAGGTTGCAGAAGGCCTGGATAAGTTGCTAAGGCTGCCCTCAAATTTACAACACTCCTGATTAGCCTCTGGAGCAGGAAGGATCACAGGTGTGCACCACTGCACCTGGCTGTAAGTTGGGATTTTTAAAAATGGAAATGCAACTAGACTTTTTAAAATTCACTTCTGTCTTGCCTCTTTAATATTAGTCCATCCCATTTGGCTCTGAATAAATAAACCTGGACCTCATATAAGTGAGCACATCATTTCAAAGTGATACACAGAAAGCTTTGGTGCTGAGGGAGCACACATGTGTCAGGCTCAAGGGGCAGGGAAGGTCCCTGACAGGTGGGACATGTTCCCTCCTGGTCTTGCTCACTGAAAGCCTCCAGGATCACCCTCCAAGAGACCTGGACCATGACTCCAGACTATGAGGCTTTTCAGGTTTGCACAGCTCTGCACTGGGGTGGGTGTTCCTTAAGCTCTGGGAGAGGTTTTGCTCCTTCACACTGTGAGAGACTGAAAGTGCAGAAATCACTGCTGACCTGGCCCCTCAGCACCAGCATCCACAGCCTGACTGGCCACCTGTCTCCAAAGAATGGGAACAGATCTTGGGGAAAACAAGGTCCCAAGAAGTTAGTTGTCTAGATGAGGCCTGTTCCAGGAGATTCCTTAGGCCCAAGATCTCAGCTGATCCCCCAAGAGGCTGTACCTCACAACTTAGGCTGTCCTCTAAGAGGAGCTGTCCTAGGGCCTGAAATTTCTTGTACCATGCAGGGCGCAAGACAGCTGTGGGCACATGGTGGCAGCCACAGGAAAGGATAGAGACTCAGAACATAGGACTCTCTGAGATGTCAAAAGAAAACCTGGCTGAGAATATCAGATTTTGTGTCTACACTAAGAAAGATTAAAAAGAACCCAGAAATTTTTCAGGTGTGAAATGAAGTTCTCTATGAACTTGCTCTATATCAATGAGCCTTCAGACCACCTGACTTTGGGCAACTAGACCACCATGAGGTATAAGACAGGGTTCTGTATGGTAGGCAAAAATTACCTTGGGCTCTCTTAACCTCTTTCAAAACCAATTACCTTAATTTCTGTATTAGTCCAAATTTCTCCAAACAAATGAACCTCTCAGAATATATTACCAACCTCACTCAACATGTAATTACCATCTTCCAAAGCTAACAATGTAATAAAGGACCTACAGGAGAAATTTCTCCCTTTTGACTGTAGCCACCCATCTGATGATCCTACCAATGCACTTGGTTAATGTATTCATGCATAACTTTCTTTTACAAATGTTCTTGTCAGTCATGCACAGTGGGGCACAACTGTAATCCCAAAAGCTTGAGAGACTGGGTCAGGAGGACTGCTAAATTAAAAGCCAGCCTCAGCAACTTAGTGAGGCCCTAAGGAACTTAGTAAGATCATGTCTCAAAATAAAATGTAAAGTGGGTCTGGGGTTGTGGCTCAAGTGGTAGCGCGCTCACCTGGCATGCATGCGGCCCTGTTGGATCCTCAGCACCACATACCAACAAAGATGTTGTGTCTGCCGAGAACTAAATATTACATAAATATTAAAAATTCTCTCTCTCACTCACTCTCTCTTAAAAAAAAAAAAAGAAACACAGGAGGAAGACCAGATATTCATGACGGGAAGTGGAAAAGATGGGGCATTTTAGAACACAGGAGGCAACTGCAATTGAAAGACCTACAGCAGCTTTCAGAGGAACTAAATTGGGGAAGGAAAGTGGATTTGGGATCCTGCTTCCTACACGTTTGGAAGAGTGGGGGCGGGCCACCAGCAGGGAGGGGAGGGGAAGCTGGGGACAGGAGCTGCCCATTCAACAATGGAAGCCAAGGGACAGAGACCAGGGCCACCTGCCAGGGGAAACTGGGCCTCATGCTCCGCAGCTGACCTCAGGGACTGGATACCCAGCCCAATCCTAGGGGCCAGAGAGCAGAAGCCCAGGGCCATTCACCATGGAGGACTAGGCTGTGAAAGGGTAAAGATTCTAAGCTGGAAACCTTGAATTAAAATGTAAAAGATTAGGTACTATTAAGTCCCTCTGTTACACCCAGATTCCTGAGATAGTTAAGACAACGCCCTACTGGCCAAACTGCACAGGGCCCGAACCAATCAGTTTGAATGTGTACCCAGTTTAGAAGTGACCAATCAACCCTGCCCAGCCTGTTCCCGCCAATGAATGGACTAATCATGTATCAGAGTTGTTGTTCAATTTTCCCGTGCCTCATGATGATTTGTTCTGATGTATGCAAAGCCCCCCACCCTCTCCAAAAAGTGTACTTAAGCTCTGCTTGACCTCTGCTCTGGGCTCTGGGATGCTCTCCTTTCTTGAGTGAGCACAGAACCCCAGCGCGCTGGTACGGATCCCTAATAAATCCCCCTTGCCATTGCATGGAGCTAGTCTCGTGTGGTCTCTCCTTCTCCGACGCTTCGCCGGACCCTTACATTTGGTGCGTTGGCCGGGAACTGCGCATCGCCGGACAGGGAGACCTACGAACTGCTTCGGGGGTAAGTAAGGCGCCTTTCTCTCTCTTTCTCTCTCTCTCCCCTCTCCTTCTTCTCCTTCTCTCCCCCTTGTTCTTCTTTCGCAATTGCTCAGGTGCGATCGCTCAGGTTTGGTCTCTGGCGGCTCAATGGTGGGCGTAAGTCCCCAAAGAGCATAATTGCTCAGGTTCGATCGCTCAGGTTTGGTCTCTGGCGGCTCAATGGTGGGCGTAAGTCCCCAGAGGGCATAAGCTCTCAGAGCCTCGGGTGGGGTTGGCAGTGTGTGTGTGTGGCTGTTAGTGGAGAGCGTAAGCTCCCCCTGGCGGTGGCGGCAGACATGCTGGGGAGTCACAGGCCACCCCCCAAGGGACGCTTTGGGGGACTCGGGGGGACGGAGGTGCCCCCCATCAGGTAGAGGGGCGGATGAACCCTCGTCGGTGTAGAGGGGCGGATGAACCCTCGTTGCTGCCAACCCGTCTGGTTTTGCCGGCAACTCTTTCTGTTGAATTCACTGTCTGTCTTTAATTTTTGCTTCTGAATTTGTGTTAAACGTTTACTGTGTGTCTGCGTTTGCGTCACGTTTGTGTTTTCTCCCTGCGTTTCAGAGTGGCCCACCCTAGGAGTTGAATGGCCCCCAGGAGAGTCCCTCCCGTTTCAGCCGGGGCCGCATGGCCATTCAGATCATGGTGATCTAACCTTTCAGGACCTCTGCGAATCTCCTCCTGTATGGGTGGGGTCCGCGCAGTCTGCCGGGAGGATTCCGCGATATGGCGGATCCGTCCTGTCCCTGTTCCTCCTGGCCCTTCCACCCATCTGTCCTCTCCGCCCGTGGTCGTCTCCCCTGGGGGGGGGAGGGGGAATGCTCCCGCAGGTTTGGGGGACGGGCGGACGGAATCGGGGGTGAGGTCCGCGGGGGACCGCCCCTCCTCTGCCGGCAACCAGTTGCCACTGGGCGCATTCGCACCACAGCAGAGCGGGCGGAGTTGGCGGGGGATTGCCCCTCCCTTCCGTCCTCCCGGGGAGCAGAAAAAGCGGCTCTGGAGTACCTGGCCCTCTCCCTCCTTTGTGGGGGTAGAAGGGACCGGGTCCCCAAACCCCCCCCCCCGAATGTTACAGCCCTCCCCGGCTGCAATCACCAAATCCCGGGGCAAAAGAATCGAACGGGTCTTCCTCGAGTCGGGCTGCTTAAAAATGAAGCCCAAAGCAGATGATAGATTCCAACTAAGGCTAAATACTGAGACTAGGAAAGCAATGTTTTCTCTCCCTCCCGTGATCAGCTTGAGTGCAAATAGAGATGCCTGCTGGAGATTTAACAACTTTGACATCTCGCTTTGACTTTTCTCAAAGCCCTGTCCTCATTATTAAACTGGTGTTAATTGGCTTTAGAGATGGGAACCAAATTTTCAGTCACAAATTTGAGTCTCCACTCAGCTTTCTTGGGGAAGTCTAGCACTCGAAATAACTGTAAGCAGAGGATGAGCTTTTTGGGAGCTGGCTACTAAAAAGTTAGGAAAAAAAAAAAGCCTAGTGCCTAAGGTCAAACCAAACTGGAGGAGCTAATCCTGTGGGTGGGAGATAAGACTAAGGGACTCCCAGCAGCTGCCAGAGCAATTTTGCTTTGGGGAACTCCCTTATCTCTTATCTACATTTTAAGGATTACTCCACCTTTGTTTACTTAAAAAAAAAAGAAGGGACACTGAATGCAGTAAAGCCAGTCACACTGAGACCCTTGAATTTATACCTATAGTTGCCCCTACGTGAAAACATCTGGTTCACTCGTGGGAAAGTCTATGGTGCCACGGATGGGAGTCATAATTAAATGAGAGTTCAAAACTTGGAGGGATATATTCTTATCTGGTTGTCTGATTGTTTCTTAAAGATAAACTAGGTTAAATGTGTGTCTAAAAAAAAAATAATTTCTTATTGTAACAATCTGGTATCTGAATGGGTTTTTAAAGCATTGCACTATCTTGCATTTAAAACTTGGGTTTAAGCAATTGCTTAGTTTGATTTCAGATAGTTCTAAAGAGTTTCAATTTTGAACTGGGTAGCCTAAGGAGATTTCACTAGGTATACAGTGCATTGATTTAGGCAAGGATAGTAAATTATGATTTGGTATCTGTTTCTCTCAGTGTGTAAGATTTAGAAAAAAAGTGTTAAATTAAAACGTTGGTCTGGCTTATTAAAATAACATTAGATAATTAAATAGCAACAGTCTTAGAAATTTTTAAAGCTTAATTTCAGATATGCATGGTAGTGTGTGGTTCTTTCTAAAGTTTTTCAGGCAAATTTAATGTAACTTAATGCTACTTTAGGAACTTCAGGACAAGGAAAGTGGCTTAGAGGTCCAAAAGAAATTTCTTCTGATGGTAGAGATCCTATTTCCAGTTTTATGTGAGCAAGTTTTTCAAATGTAAAAAGATATAAAATTTTGGGAATTACTTCTTAAATGTGTATCATAATTTTCAACATCCAAACCTGGAAATATGACTTATGGCTAAAATGCCTCAGGCCTAAAGTGTCTGCTCAAAATAGCAGTTTTTCCCTACTCCTTCCAGACCTTAGCCAGGGCTTAAGCTGATATGCAAACAGAAGCAGCTTGGAACTCAGGCCCAAGGAAAAAAAAAAGGTAAAGGTATCTTTTTATGGGAACTCAAACTAGATTAAAGGACTTTTGCCTTTTCTTAGATTCTATGTTTTTTTTGAGCTCATGATTTTTATCCTACAGACAAGTTAATGTTTTTCTGATAAGTTCTATTTTTTGATCAACTGGAGTTTTTTTTTAAAACATTGCAATGGAGATTTCATCTGTGAAAAACTACGAGGCCTTTATTATTGTTATGTGTGCACACTCTTGTTATGTGTTGTATGTCGGTATGTCTGTATGTGTGTATGTCCATATATCCTGCAGTGATATGACAATTAACAGATGTGGAGCGCTCATAAAAAAATTAAAAATGGATCCAAATATCTTTGATTCACGTGATTCAAATGGCTCAATTTAAATTTGGTATAAATAGATAAAAAAGGAGGTCTTAAATTCTTAAATTAAGCTTATAGGTTTTTCTAGGTGTTCAAAAAAAAGGCCCTAATAAAATGTTAACTCTGCTTAAATTTAAAAGTTTACAAGTATTGTTTCAAACTGTGAACAAAAGGAGGTTAATAAATAAAAAAAAGAAACTAAAAGGTTCTAGGTATGGATTTAATAGAGGGAAAATGTGTTTCTGGATAAGAGAGTCTATGTGATTAAGTAATTAAGAGGGTTTAAGTAAGTGATAAAAAAAAAAAGGTCTGTGCAAGTTGGTTATAAGTAAGTTTTTGAGCAAGTAATCTTAAAGAAATTAAGCAGCTGGTTAAACAAGTGCTGTTGTTTTAGAGAATTGTGCTATGTTATTTCTTTAAAAGCCAAACTTGGTTAGCATAAAATCATCAATGTAATTGTGATGTTACTAATGTGTTCATATCTTCCAGGCATACAAGTCTGTAAGGTAGAAGCTTTACAAGCTGGTGTTCTAAAGTTGTATGGTAATTTTAGGTTCAAAGAAAAAAAAAACATGTTGGAGATTCAATTATATCATTTGTGTTCTATAACTGGACTTGTTATCATTAAGATATGTAAAGTTCTATGAGACACAATTTAAATGTATTTTTAAGTTAATGAGAGCCTAATCAAGTTTTATTGTAAAACACAGAAATACTTTGCTACTTTCCAACAAAAGGTTAGAAGCTTCCAGCCTTCCTTTAATTCATGTTTTAGATGTGATATTATGTTGTGTTAGCTAATATTCATGTAAACTTGAGCAACAATTTATATAGGCTTTGTAAAATGATGTCTAAAAAAAAAACAAAGATCAGCTTTAGAACTATAGTATTTAAGATTTATGAAGAGCCCCACCTTACTTGAGATAAGGCTCTATGTCCCAACTCTCTGCATGTGAAGTAGGCCAGATTTCAGTGCATTCAAAGTTGTGCCCAAAAGTTGGTTTTTGTCATGATTCCAGGATACCAAACAGGGGATGTACTCTGCCAAAATTCTAGGTAGCTATTACATAGACTAAATATGTTTTTACCCTAGTTAGTTTTGTTTTGTAGTTTGCCTATAGATGGTTTAAGAATTGCCTGTTAATGTTTTAAAGAGGTACTGCTTTAAGAACTCACAACCTGGGTTAATTTAAGATAATGAGTTATAGGGAGTTGCCACCTACAGGATAGAGAGATAGACATTAAAGTTCAGTACTCTTAATATAAGGCTGTTAAGTTATTTGCTAGATGTTTAAGATTAAGTTTTAAAATTAAAAATTTGGCTCTTGCCCTCTGAGTCAGTCTGAATCAGGGAATAGGGAACTTTTTCAAAGGGCTCTGCAACTCTAGGCCACATAACTTCCCGAGCAGGGAGATTAATGAGACCAGTGGAGGGCAGAAGGCCAATCAGTGCATTTGCTGTAAAGAGGAGGGTCATCAGAGAAGGGAGACATCCCTGATGCTTCTGAGGGAAGTTGTATGGTCAAGCAAGGCCTGGACCCATCCCAGCGCAAATGGCACTAGCAGAACTGAGAAGCTGCTGTGAAGTTCCCGAGGACTCCCAGGAGGCTCAGCTGACTGTTAACAATAGGTAGAACAGAAGTCAGTTTGACTTGCTTCATCTTAAACACTTAGCAAAGACAGTCAAAGCCAAAGCACAGATGTTCCTGGACATCTTAAATGATAATAATAGTTAAATGTAACTTCCATAAATAAGTAGACTGGAGGCTACAAAAGAGAATCTTAGACAGAAATGCCTGATAACTGTCAAAGGGACTGCTAGAGTAGTTTTAGTCTAAGGCCTTTATTTCTAACCAATGCAGGTAGGCTTGATGTTTGCTAGTATGGTTATCCAGCCCTGAGTAGCAGAATTAAAGATTTCTCTATTAGACACAGAGGTCATACTAGCAAAGGATTTTGCAGGATCAGATGGCATTAGATTATTAGACTATATCTTAATAAAAAGGACATCTGTAACCCTAAATGTTAGTTGTTGTGTTTACATCCCTGGCATTTCTGACAATGTGACAAATATCCTTAAAGATTTATATGCTCAGATGGAAGCCATGTCCTCAGCAACTTTGTTGTGAAAACAATATCTTAGCTCTTAGTTCCTGGTACTGCCTGATGGAAAACATTGTTAATCTTTGTCTTGGTCATTGTACTCATTGGCATATTCCTGTGCTGTGGCATTTATTACTGCATCAATATGGTTCCAGTACTAATGAGTTCTTGTTTCTCTTATAGACCACCTATCACTCGAATGGCCCTCCAGCCTATTACTTCTCAATTGGACTTTTAGCATGGACCACTCGATAGACCCGATATTTTTAAGGGGGACTCCAAACTGCTTGCCCCACACCATCCCTTTTCAGCCTGAAGAAGCCAGAGAGATCCTCTTCGTCCCCCTTCCTTACAGCAGTAAGGAGTTCCCAAATTAGAGGGGGGAATGAAGCCAGATTTAAAGTTAGGTAGTCAGTGTAGTTAGATAAATCGGGGTCTAATACCGAGTGAAATCTAAAATGGAGGCCATGCTAAAAATGATTCCAGGAAACACAGGACAACCCATGGTAATCAGAAGGCAATATGCTCCACCGACAGAGATGAAAAATGAGACTCCCCAATAATTATGATTCATTACTTTTAAGATTAAAAGTAGTCAGAAAAAGGAGTGGGGAATGAAAGGGTAAAGATTCTAAGCTGGAAACCTTGAATTAAAATGTAAAAGATTAGGTACTATTAAGTCCCTCTGTTACACCCAGATTCCTGAGATAGTTAAGACAACGCCCTACTGGCCAAACTGCACAGGGCCCGAACCAATCAGTTTGAATGTGTACTCAGTTTGGAAGTGACCAATCACCCCTGCCCAGCCTGTTCCTGCCAATGAATGGACTAATCATGTATCAGAGTTGTTGTTCAATTTTCCCGTGCCTCATGATGATTTGTTCTGATGTATGCAAAGCCCCCCACCCTCTCCAAAAAGTGTACTTAAGCTCTGCTTGACCTCTGCTCTGGGCTCTGGGCTGCTCTCCTTTCTTGAGTGAGCACAGAACCCCAGCGCGCTGGTACGGATCCCTAATAAATCCCCCTTGCCATTGCATGGAGCTAGTCTCGTGTGGTCTCTCCTTCTCCGACGCTTCGCCGGACCCTTACAGCTGCACCCTCTGTACCAACATTGGGCACTCAAACCCAGCTCACTCCGAGGGACCAGTGGAAGAGTCTTAGGGTCAGCCGCCAGCGAGGTGACTTCAAGATTCTACCATCCAGCCCAACCCCCAGGAGCAGGGGACAGAGACCCAGGGCAACCTCCAGAGGTGACTCCGCCAGGCTCTGCAGCTCACCCCTTGGCGGGGGCCCCAAGGCAGATGCTGACCATGTCCCTTCAGCCCTCGTCACATACTCACCATTTTTGTCTTTCTAGAGGACACGGTGTTCTCTTGAGGACCTCAAGGCACCAGAGATAGAGGGAAGCACAGGCTGCTCAGAATCACCGAGGCCTTTTGGCAGAGCACGTGGGGCCTGAAATGGAGGAGCAGAGTTGGTCCTGAAAAAAAAGCCCGCGAGATTTCCAAAGCCCGCCCTTCCCCTCTGGTCCGGATCTGATTGGACACTTCCACCCCAGCATCCCTAATGGGCCGCCCCTAGTCAGGCCTCTGCATTGTGACTGACAGCTAAGGTTATCCAATCACTAACCAAAATTGCCTAGAGAGGCAGATCCTTGGCCCCAGCCCTTTTCAGGGGGAGCTTCTTTCCTGGGCTGGGAACTAATCCAGGTGGGAAGCCTTTGCTTGAACTTGGTACAAAGGGTAACATCTGGGATTGAGCTCTGGCTGAGGGAGACTGCTTTCCCAGCACGGGTGATGCCCTGGGTTTTAACCTCACCACAGAAAAAAACAACAGTTAAAACATATATACAAAATAGTTACTTAAGGACTCTAAGGCAGGAGGAGCCCAAAATCAGGTGAAAATCAACAAATGATAATGCTGTTTACCATGAGGACTCCTTGTTCCCGAATCCTGCAGTATAACACCAGAGAAGCAGGTGGAGAGTGGAAAGTGGAAGGTTTAATAAGAGAAAGCACAAAAGACTCCCCCCACCCCAGGAAGAAGGGGACCCAAAGGCAGAATCCCTGGAAGGGGGGGGTCTTCTCCCTCTTAAACCTAAGGTCTTCTTTTGTCCTCCCACATTCCTGTCCTTTATTTTCCTTTATTGTGCAGGTGATTGGGCATGAGGGTGGAAGGCCAAAGGGAGGGAATTGGGTGGACTTATGGGGTGGGGAGCAGAAACCTGGGCAGGAACAGCGTAGGGTGGTTTGATGAGCATCTCCCTATTTTACTGGGAGCTACTTCATTAACCCTTATTAAGGACCTGCCCAAGGCCATGACAACATGAACACTTCACTTCTCAGGTGTTTTTTTGGTTTCCCAGGATCAGATCAGATTGCATTTTTTATTGGACCTGATATTAGACCCCACTTACCTAGCTACACACACTACAATATTTCAATCTGGCTTCACAAACAGGGAAAGACTACCTTAAAATAAATTAAAAGGGTTGATGATCTAGCTCAGAGGTCGAGCCCCACAGGGATTATTCAACAGAACCTCAAAGGGGCTGGGGATGTGGCTCAAGTGGTAGCGAGCTGGCCTAGAATGCATGAGGCCTGGGTTTGATCCTCAGCACCACATACCAACAAAGATTTTGTGTCCGCCGAGAATTAAGAAATAAATATTAAAAAATTCTCTCTCTCTCTCTCCTCTTTCTAAAAAAAAAAAAAATCAGAACCTCAAAGAAAAAGATACCTATATACATATATGGTATCAGCTGGTATGACCTCAGGCAACTTAGCAAGAGATAGTCTCAAAATTCTTGAAACAATATTTAAAAATATCATATGTATCATACATATTTGATATGTGAAAATAAATAGAGTTTGACAATTATTTTAGTAATTCTCATCAACTCCGGAGTACTTATCTTTTGAGGAATTAGAGCTAAGAAAGGAAGCAATTGGTGTTGGTGATTTGGCTCAGTTCTCTCTCCCCAGCAGGATGGAGGGGAAGGAGTTGTGGGAGGCAATTCCCTAAGGCAGCAATGCGAGGTTGAAATAAAATGAGCGCCTTGTGCTTAATGTCCATGTTCTACATTCCACTATTAGGGAGTTGTTGGAAGCCATCCGACTCTGGTGACCCCACACATCAGGTCATCTCTTTACCCCAAATCCAAACACAAAAATTCATGATGACAAGCAGAAAAGGGACTCTGATCAGTGAAGCTTCACCACGAAGACCAGGGCATGATGTCCTCCGCCCTCTCTTCAGGGCTGTCTAGGACTCTCAGGTTTTATAGAAAGGGCAATCAGTCATAGGCATGTGTGTAGAGGGCACACTGTATGTAGGTTTGGTGTCGTCTGTGGCTTCAGGCATCTGTGTGTGTCATAAAATGTCTGTGAACTCATGGTCATGTGACCCCTTGACACACTTCACCCCACTGCACAGGCTGACCTGAATTGATCTCAGGAAGGGTCCCCTCCCTTGTGTTCGTTCCATGTCAGTGGTTCAGAGGCACCAACATTTTCAAGAAAAGCCACAAGCCACCTGCTCCTGCCTGGTAAGCACCATATCCCTAGATGCTGACCCAGGGCTCTCAGCTTCCTGGGTTTCAACTGATAGTAAAACCAGAAAGAAACAATAACCCTGCTCAGCTCGGCCCATAAAGCCTGCATATGAAACCCCACTTGGGGCCCATGTGGCCTGTGGTGTTGATACCGCTGGTTACTGGGGAGGAGTTCTGCCCCCTCACATGTTGAAGTTTGAACATTAGAGATGCAAGCCCAGGCAAGCACACAAGGCAGGGTTTATTTTAAAAGAAGTAATATAGACTTCTCCCCAGGATGGAGAGGGGGCCATAGCTGGTACCCTGGTATTCCCAGAAGCAAGGTGTTCAGCCTTTCTATGAGTCCTAGGCTTCCTGTGTTCTCCATGCCTTTCCCCTTATCTTTCTCCTTCCTGCCTTGGTGACTAGGCCCAGGAATGCTTGGTGAGATGGCACAATGGTGACAAACAGGGGGGGCTGAAGGGAGAAGGGCAGGATGTAGCAGCCAAGGACACATTAATAACCTAATAGCTCTCTATAAGGAGGGGCAATTCCTGGGAGAGGCTACCTTAGCAACGGGAAGGAGCAAGGGCAGGTCCATGATAAGGGTAGAGCAAGAGCTCTGAAGGAATTCAAATTTCTTTTTTTTTTTAAATTTATTTATTTATTTTAGTTCTCAGTGGACACAACATCTTTGTTGGTATGTGGTGCTGAGGATCGAACCCAGGCCGCACGCATGCCAGGCGAGCGCGCTACCGCTTGAGCCACATCCCCAGCCCAGGAATTCAAATTTCTATCCCTCAGGGGACAGTGTGCAACTTGCCAGACTCTCTCAACATTGGCGTCCTTGATCAGACCTGACTCCATTTACCTGTCTGTACTGACTGCCTGTCTATTTCTGGCTTCAGTATCTGCCCCTGCCCAGAAAGTGAATACAACTTTATTTTTACTCTTCGCTTTAATTGAAGTCTTTCATATCTTGTGCACTGGCCCAAATTCAGTCTACCTACCAACTTTCCCAATGACCATGGGGAGGGGGATTATATATTAACAGTCATATTCCCTGAAGTGTGGAATAGTGGCCACATACCTGTCTAGGACTGAGAACTCAACTCTAGGTGCTCTCCCCCACTGCTGTGCATTGAATCCAAGGCAGGGGTACGGAATCCCTGAGCTCCATCCCCAGCCCTTTTTCTATTTTGGTACAAAGAAGTGGGTGGGAGCATAAATATAGTGGGTTTGAGAATATAACTCTGAAACCCTGCCTAATTCCTTCTTAAGATTGGGATCCATCTCATCCAAAACTCATGAAAACGAATTTTTGTTTTAGTATAAATTACTGCAATCTTTAAACTTGCTTGGAATGCCTGCCCATGCCTTGAAGTCACCCATATTTGGCTCCCCCTGACCAGATAACAACCCTCTCGGAAACCTCAGTGGTACCTCATAAATTCTGATGTTGAGATCTGAACTTTTTCCCTACCTTGGAATGTTAAGGCATGTAGTTTATTAACCTACTACCTGCCTTTGTATTAGGCTTTTCCAAATCCTGGTATCTGGAAGTTCTCAAGACACCCCCCTTTGCAAACTTTTGTGCTATAAAAATGTGTTCTGAGGGCTGGGGATGTGGCTCATGCAGTAGCTCGCTCACCTGGCGTGCCTGAGGCACAGGTATGATGCTCAGCACCACATACAAAAAACAAAATGTTGTGTCTGCCCAAAATGAAAAATAAATATTAAAATATTCTCTCTGTCTCTCTCTCCCTCTCTCTAAAAAAAGAGTTGTTGTTTGATTTAAAACAAATGTGTTCTGAAAGAGCTGGAGTATCTTTAGCCTGGGGTTTGAGGACAGACAGACATGGCCAGCTCCTGGGGTACATAAATAAAATTTTGATTTAGGTTGATTCAAAATTGGAGTCTGTGTTCTTTTCCTTGTGTTGTGGTTTAACAGTGCCAGGTCTCTAACAAGGCCATCTTTGGTTTTGGCCAAGGGAGCATATTTTTTACACATGATGACACATCTTTAAGCCAATACATTAAAAAACTGAATCACTGAATAAATCGTTCAATAAATTCTTTCTTAGAAAAACAACAATAACAATGACAAAACTGGAGCAGTATCCTGGGATAGTGGTACAAACCATGCCATTAGGGTCAAAAATTCTAGCCCAACCTCTGAAATGTAGCCTCACTCTCTCTCAAAATACAACTTAAAAGGGCAGGGCATGTAGTTCAGTGTTACAGCAACCCTGGGTTTAATGGCCAGTTTAAAAACAATAACATCCTGAAGAGGAATAGATGGGGAAAAGACATAATAGAAGAGTGTAAAAGGGCAGACATCAATCGAACTACATCAACAGTGACAATATATGGCAATTGACTGAACAATCCTATCCTAAGGTAGAGATCAACAGACAGAATGAAAACAAGGTCCAATTCTCTGCTATGTGCAGGGGTCACTGCTGGGATACAAATGGATAAAGAGTTTGAAAATAAGAGGATGTGAGTCCTACACCATGAAAACAGACACCATGAGTCAGCTCTCTTGTACTACCTTTCCAAATTCAGGCAAAATGTTTCAAAACCACAATTAATTGAGACTGAACAGCTGTGAGACATGGACACATGAAGTTAAGGTGTTCCTGAAGGCTCCATCCTCTTTCCCAATGTCAATCCAATAAGGACACAGCTGTGAGTTTACAGGGAAAAAAATGGTTTGCTGGCAAGGGAGCAGAACAATGAACTCTCCAGAGACCACGATTCTGCAAATCAGAAGAAACACTTGGCTTTTTTGGGGGAAGACAGATGGGGGTGCCAGGAATTGAACCAGGTGCACTCAATTGCTGAGGGCCATTGCCAAGTAGGAATGACACATTGAAATTTCCTTGCCAGCGTACCCCATGTTAAATGGACTTGCCTTGGACATTGCATGTGTCTTTGAGAAAGGTGACCCTGCTCAAGGACCAGGGTGGATCCAGGATTAGGGTGTATCCTGCAGGTTTTGGGAAGTATCCGGGTTTAAGACAATTCGGGTTTAGGGCGTTCCCAGTTTAAGACAAGTTTAGGGCGTTCCCGGTTTAAGATAATCCGGGTTTAGGGAAGTTGGAGGTTGAAGATTATTGCTGCTGGGAATAGGGCGTTCCTGCTGCCTGAGTTCCCGCTGAGTTCTCCGGGAATTGAGAAGGTATTTTTGGGACGTGAATTGTGCAGGCAGAATGAGATTTTCCCCAGAATGTGTTTGTAGAGGCCGGTGTGAGTGCGGGAATAAAGAATTGCTGTTTGAATCTACAAGTGTGTGGTGGCTCGTGATTCTTGTGCCAAGCCCAGACATTGGCATCTGGTGGCCCGTACGGGGAACGTCTAAAACTTGGAGGTAAGTGAAATTGCTCGCCCGTGAGGGAAGGCGAGAGAATGGGTGACCATTTCAAAAAACAATGGGTTCTTTTCTTTTTTTTAAAGAGAGAGTGAGAGGAGAGAGAGAGAGAGAGAGAGAGAGAGAGAGAGAGAGAGAGAGAGAGAATTTTTAATATTTATTTCTTAGTTCTCGGCGGACACAACATCTTTGTTGGTATGTGGTGCTGAGTATCGAACCCGGGCCGCACGCATGCCAGATGAGCGTGCTACCGCTTGAGCCACATTCCCAGACCTACCTCAACCTCCTTAAGTAACTTTTTTTAATTGCTCTTTGTTTCTGTGGTGGAGTTATGGCTGAGGCCGTGGCACACTCACCTGGCATGTGTGCGGCCCGGGTTCGATCCTCAGCACCACATACAAACAAAGATGTTGTGTCAGCCGAAAAATAAATATTGAAATTCTCTCCCCTCTCTCTAAAAAGAAAGAAAGAAAAAAATAAATCTTGCAAGAGGAGTTTGGGAAGGGCACCCCCTCCCAGGCTCCTTCGGGATCACACAGCTGCCCTGCTCGCAGCATCCATGTTAACCTTGGACTGTGTCACTTGAGCAGGGAGTAGAGAAGGGACCTCAGATTCCTCAGGCTTCAGAGGTGCTGGGTGTTTGCACAGAGCATGTGGATAACCTCGGGAAAACAGGGGAGATAAAATAACACAGCCAGACTCAGTGAGACCCATTCTGTGGGAGGCCAAACTAGCATGTGACTCTATCTGTCTCCCTTTCAGATTGGTGTGGCATCATCATTATTCACTCTGTCATCAGGTTGCCTAAGTAACCCAGATGATAGCCCCAATCTTTGGGGTCCTGTGACTGTGTCATCTTGTATAGGCGAGCCCTCCTACATCCCTGTGGGTCCAGCTATGCTCACCTGTCCCTTTGTGATATGACTTTTTTGTTTTTAAAGAGAGAGGAGAAGCAGGGGGGGGGAGAGGGAGAGAGAGAGAGAGAGAGAGAGAGAGAGAGAGAGAGAGAGAGAGAATTTATTTATTTATTTATTTTAGTTCTCAGGGGACACAACATCTTTGTTTGTATGTGGGGCTGAGGATCGAACCCGGGCCGCACGCATGCCAGGCGAGTGCGCTACCGCTTGAGCCACATCCCCAGCCCCTGTGATATGACTTTTGTGTGTCCCCTTCTCTTGCTCTGCCCTTGGGTGTGGCCTTCCTAGATGTCAGTCAACCTGAAAAAATTAACAATTAGCATTTTTAAAACCATTCTTAGGAAACACCATAAAGAGTAGCAGAAATATCTGAGGGGTTCACAATTCGGAATTCAATTTGAATTTGTCAATCATTTTATTACAGATACACTAGAGTTTCTTTTATACTCTGGATACTAGGAAATAATTAAATATGTAATGTGAAATGTTTTCTCCTGCTCAGCAACTTGCTGTGTTTTTTTTAAATATTTTCACATGTATAATCTTTTTAACAGCCACAACAATGTTTATACCAGATCAATATACTAGACTAGGGACCAACCTAGGTGTCCCTCCAAAGATCAATGGATAAAGAAAATGTGGTATATATAATTAATGGAATATCAGTCAGGTTGAAACTAGACTAAAATTATGGCGTTTGCTAGTAAACGGTTGGAGTTGGAGAATATCATGCTAAGTGAAATAAGACAATCCCACAACACCAAAGAGCAATGTTTTCTCTAATATGCAGATGCTAATTCAGGAGTGATGGGGCACTAGGGCAGAATAGTTTTACCTTAGATTAGGTTGAGGGAAGTGATGGGAGGAAGCGGAGAGGGATATGGGGACAGGAAAGATAGTAGTAGAATGAAACAGACATCATTACTATATTATATATTTGATTACGTGACTAATATGATTCTGCAACATGTACACACAGAAAAAAGAGAACAATATCCCATCCACGTATGATATATCAAACTTCATATATGCACTCTAATGTCATGTACAACTAATTAAACAAATAAAAAATTATAATTTTTTTCACAAAAACTTGTATGTATAATTATAATAACTATAATAATGTATTAATTATATTTTGATGTACACATACATTTTGGGATGGTTAAATAGAGAAACTGTTCTCATGTTCTTTTAAAAATTGGAGGAGATATTCTTTATGTCAAATTTTCTGTTCTTACTGGTGAGGTGGTACATGCCCATAATTCCAGTGGCTCAGGAGGCTGGACCAGAAAGACTATGAGTTCAAAGCCAGGCTCTGCAAGTTAGCAAGGCCCTGAGCAACACCATGAGACCCTGTCTCTGAATAAAATATAAAGAATAGCAGGAGATATGGCTTAGTGCTTAAATGTCCATGGGTTTTATCTTCATTAAGAAAGAGAGAAGAAAGAACGAAAGAAAGAAAGAAAGAAAGAAAGAAAGAAAGAAAGAAAGAAAGAAAGAAAGAAAGAAGAAACAATGAACAAGTATTCATAATTTGTTTCCTTTATTTGGTTTAATGCAATTTCTAAGGTATGTTATTCTCTTTCAAGAGCATCAAAATTTCCTCTCATTTTTGCCCTGAGAGTTCTAGTATATTTAGTATTTTCATTTCTGAATGCTCCACGAGTGTATTTTTCACTTTTTAAATTTGTTCTCTTTTGATACACATGATACTAGAGTGTATTTTGACCCTTTATGCATAAATTGGCTATAACTTATTCTAAGTAGCATCCCTGTCTTGTGGATGAACATGACGTGGAGTTACCTTGGTTGTGTATTCAAAAAGAAACATAGGAAACTGATGACCCATAAAATCTGCTTTCTTCACTCTTCCCCTTCTGCCTTCCCTTCTTTCTCTTTAGTCTAAAGCAATAGACTTCTATTTTTTGTGTCCCCACCTTCCCTGGTTGTGTGTAACCATCCACGTATATGTAGAAACATTCAGCCTTTGGTTTTTGAGGGTTGGCTTCTTTCACTTTGCATGATAGACTCCACGTTCATCCATTTACCAGTCAAGGGCATATTTCATTCTTATTTGGAGTAATATTCTAATGTGTGTGGGTGTGTGTGTGTGTGTGTGTGTGTGTGTTTTCTCCATTATTCTGTTCAAGGGCATCTAGGCTTGCCGCAGTCTGGCTGGGCACAAGATCACAAGGCACTCACAGCTTTGTAGATTCAAATAGCAATTCTTTATTCCCGAACTCAAACGAGCCCTGTAGAAATATGTTCTGGGGAAATCCAAGTTCTGCCACCCAATTCACGTCCCAAATACTTTCTGAATTCCATGAGAACTCAATGGGAACTCAGGCATCAGAATACGCCCTATTCCCAGCAGGAATAATCTTAAACTTGGAACTGCCCTAAATCCTAAACCCTAAATTTGTCTTAAACCGGGAACGCCCTGAACCCAAGGAGGGAGATACTTCCTAAAACCTGCAGGATACACCCTAAACCTGGATCCACCCTGGTCTTTCAGCAGGGTCACCTTTCTCAAACACACATGCAATGTCACAGCGAATTTCCAAGGCAAGTCCATTTAACATGGGGTACACTGGCAAGGAAATTTTGATGCGTCATTCCTACTTGGCAATGGCCCTCAGTATCATTCCATACTTTAGGTATTGTCAATTCAGTTGCTATAAACATTGATGTGCCTGTATCACTGAACTATGCTGATTTTAATTTGGGGGGTATAAGCTAAGGAGTCGGATAACTGGGTCAAATGCTAGTTCCATTCCAAGTTTTCTAAGGAATCTCCCTACTGCTTTGCAGAGTCCTTGCACCAATTTTCAGTCTGACCAACAATTTATGAGTTTGGCTTTTCCTTCCCATTCTTATTTATATTTACTTGTGTTCCTGATAATTGTCATCCTGACTGCAGTGAGATAGAATCTCAGTGTAGTTTTCACTTGTATTTCTCTAATTCCTAAAGATGGCAACCTTTTATTCACGTATTTGTTGATCATAGATGACTGTGTGTTTAATGTGTGACTGATGCTGGGGCTCCAGGTTCATCCTATTGCAGATGAACATTTAACTTTCCTAGAAACTTTTTAAAAAACACTTCTTTCCTCATTGATGGTTGCAATCCGATTGCTAAAATGAATTACTCACAAATGTGTTCATCATCCAATCTTCAAATATTTCCATTCGTTTATAGGAATCTGTTCTCATGCTACAGCTTCATGGCTTGATCACTGTAGTTTTTCAGTGAACATTGATGTCACTGTGTTAATGTTGAACCAGGATGAAATGAAAAGATCACCAACTCCAATTTTAAATCAAACTAAAGCAAGCTTGTATTGTGTAGACAAAAGCAGTCCACAAGCGGCTGTCTCTCCCAAAGCTAGCATACAGATCAGCACCCCAGCTCTTCAGGTGAAAGGTTTTATAGCTCCAAATGTTACAATGGTGGAGAAGTGCCTTGGGAATTTACAGCTAATAGAATTCTGGCAAGCATAATACAAAGGCAGATAGCAGGTTAATAATCTACATGGCTTAATGTTTCATGGTAGGGAGTAAATTGAGATTCCAACATCAGAATTTATGAGGTGCTCCTGGGGTTTTAGGGAGGGTTGTTACCTTGTCAAAAACAGACAGGTATGGGTGAGTTCAAAGCCCAGGCAGGAATTTCAAACAAGTTTAAACAGGCTATCAGGCCAAGTAGAAATCTTAGTATTTTTTAGCAAAACAGAAATGAACTTTTCTTAACTTTTTCATGAGATGACTCCCAATCCTAAAAAGAATGGAATTTCATTTGGTTCATCATTAAACCACAGAATTTTCTCATGCATTTTAAGAGTGGTTCACAGTTTTGGTTTTTATCACAAATGTATGTGGAATTTGGGAGCTTCTCAATGTCTACCCAAGTGAGGAGACTACATAGAACTTTTAGATCAATTTGTGGTGTACAGTTTTCTTTTTTCAAATTTAAAAATCTATTCATAAATCTTTATTTTGCTTTCACAAAACAATTATTAAAGTCATGAAGATTTAACAACATGTGAGACTTATTGAGTATTATTAAAATAATCTATCAGTGAATCAATGGCTTTTTAAAAGAACAAATCTAGATGCCATTAACAGACAAATAAATAAAGAAAATGGATACGCACGCACAATGGAATATTCTCAGTTAATGAAAAATAAAATGATAGTCTTTGCTAGTAAATAGATAGAAATGGAGAATATCATGCTGCACAAAATAAGCCAGTCCCAAAAATCAAAGGCCAAATGTTTTCTCTGATGTGCAGATGCTAATTCAGAGGAAGGCACAGAGGGTGGGCTGGGGAAGAATAGAGGTACTGTGTATTAGACAGAGGGGAGTGGTAGGAGGGGAGGGTGATCAGGGATAGGACTGAGAGTATCATAAATCAGACACTATTATCCTCTGTACATATATGATAACAGGATTGGTGTAACTCTACACAATGTGCAACCAGAAGAATGAGAAGTTATACTACATCTATATATGATGTGTCAAAATGCAAGTTCAAAGCAAGGCTCAGCAACTTGTAGAGATCCCAAGCAACTCAAGAGACATTGTCTCTAAATAAAATATAAAAAAATGCTCAGTGGCTAAGTGATCACACATTCATACCCTGGGTAACAAGATATGTTTTCTCTTCTTAGAAAACAAGAGGAGGAACACCTTAAGACAACTGTGAATTTATATCAAAATGATCACACTGATCCTTTTATTGAGCCTGCACTGAACAAGGAGGCCTTCCTATGCTTCGCCCAACTGATAATGATAGTCCCCTTCAGTCTTTTCGGGGTACATCTAACACTGAAACACCTGATTCTGGTTGGCTGAATCACTCTGTAGTTATCGCCTCATGCTCACTGCCTGGGATACATGTATCCATATTTAATCACATTATGTTAATTCACTGCTGAGCGTAATTCAAGTTGAAGACACAGAAAAGGGAAATCTGCTGCCACATCTCATCTGGATTCCTCTAAAATGATAGTGTCCCCAATTATCATCTAGGACATGTATCATTACATAAACATATGTGTTTTATAATATACATGAATACATACAAAGTTTTATATATATATATACAATATATGAATACAGTTTTGTGGCACAAAATGTCAAAAGCTTTTAAAAATTGAAATATTTTTAAGTATCTTGAAACTCAACACACACAAACACACACACACACACACACACACACACACACACACACACAGACTAAATTGTACTTAATTAGCGGACATTCCGCATGTCACTCCACCCCAGGCTGAGGTCACACATGCTGGGAAAGCACTCTACCATTCAGTCCCTTGTACTGATCTTGACATAGAACCTTGCTCACTTCTCCAGTCTGACCTTTGACTCATGATCCTCCTGCCTCAGCCTCTTGAGCAGCTAGAATTAGAGTGTGTGCCCCAGTGCCACGAAAATTTTGTGTGCCTTATCAGAAGTGTCATTTTCATTGAGAAAATGTTTGAAATGAGAAAATCTAAAAGAATTTCAATTTAAATGCATCAGGAAGATTTTAAGTCTTTTACAAACAAGTTCATAGATTTTACAATTCATTCAATTGATGATTTCCTATCCCAAAACATCCCTTATAGGACTGGGATGTGGCTCAAGTGGTAGCATGCTCACCTGGCATGCGTGTGGCCCAGGTTCGATCCTCAGTACCACATACAAACAAAGATGTTGTGTCCGCTAAGAACTAAAAAATAAATGTTAAAAAATTCAAAAAATAAATCCATTATATACAATAAGATTTAAGAAAAAAGCCTGAGTAGTGATGCTCTTACCATTTCGCTAGAAACATATTGCTTCACAGTAACTCTCCCTAGACTTGAGCACTGATAATTCAGTGAGAAATAAACATTCATCAAGCTCAGGACTGAATGTGAGTCCACGTGAAGTGAGGCCTCCAAGAAGTGAAAACGAAGGGGTGCCCTCAGTTCATGTCTGTCTACAATCTGATGTGGATTCAGTCCTTTGTCAACAAAAGTAAAAACAATAATGCTTACCTTGAAACAGGTAGCAAGGCTGAGAGAGGATGCAGCTCAGTGGTAATGAACCCAATGCCCAGTACTGCAACAAATAAACAGATGCATAAAAAAGGCACTTGTTGTGGCTCACATCTATAATGCTAGAGACTCAGGAGCCTGAGTCAGGAAGATCTTTCGTTTGAGGTCAGCCCCAGAAATTTAGTGAAACCCTGTATCAAAAAAGAAAAAGCACCAGGTGCAGTGGAATGCATCTGTAATTCCACTGGCCCAAGAGGGTTAGACAGGATTATGGGTTCAAATACAGTCTCAGGAATTTAGCCATGGTCTAAGCAACTCACCAAGACACTGTCTCTAAAGAAAATATAATGGTGCATCTGGGGATGTGGCCTAGTGGTTAAGAACCCCTTGTCTGGGCTGCAGATGTGTCTCAAACAGCAGAACGCTCACCTGGCATGTGCGGGGTGCTGGGTTCGATCCTCAGCACCACATAAAAAAATTAAAAAATAAAGATGTTGTGTCCACTGAAAACTAAAATTAAATATTAAAAATTCTCTGTATATATATATTTCTTTTGTAAGAAAGATCCCGTTGTACTAAAAAGAGAGTGATAGAGAGAAAATAGAAAGACAAATAAGAAAGTAGATTGTATTCACACAATTCCAACAAGTTCCTCATGGGCCCCACACTCATTACCAAGTACTTAGGGTCTGTGTGATATTGGTACTTCTGTGAAAATTTGAAAAAAAAATAATTTTTCTTATGATCTAGAGACATAAAAAAAAGGACTTGAAAATTTCTACCAGGCTTGGTAGAATGGGTTTGGAAACAGTAGTCACAACTTATATACCTAAGTTAAACTGTCATTACTTTAACTTAACTACTTCAACTGAGTTTCCTGCAAATGTGACTGCCATTGGGGTAAAGGTTCAGAGACCACATTGCTCCAGTTGAAGATTAGTGTGAGGTCATCTTGGACAACAGAGTCCAACACTGTCTCTAGAAAAAAAAAATGAAGGTAATTTTGGTGAGGGTGTAGCTCAGTGGTAAAGCAGACGTGGGTTCAATCCCCTGAGGAGACCAGTGACAGTGATTGGGAGACAAGTGTCTGAGATTGGGGTCTCTGATGACTTCATGGTAGTTCCATGTTCAGTGACTGGGAAGGTTTCTATGCAAAAGTATAGGATGTCTGGTTGCTATGGCAATGCTCTCCATGAGGGTAACTCTGTTGTGAGAGTCTTCTCAGCTGTGAACTTATTCTCAGGCACACAGCTCCTGGGAATAAAGGAACTTCCTGGCTAAGACAACCACAATGTTTCACCAGTTCTACTGCTCCTGGATCTGCCCAGAAACTAGTAACCTTAAATGATGGACTTTCTTGAGACCTGCATAGTGCTCATAACATTGTGCATTGCAACTGTGGAATGTAATGGAAGAAATAGCTGCATACTGTTGCTAACTGTGTAAATTTCATGAATACAAACAATAATGCTTGCATACTCTTCAATCTGATTAATGAGATATATATAATAAAGATTGCTGGTGTAATACTTTAGACCTGCTGCTCCATTAGAGAGGAGTGCTCCACCTGATCCCAACTGTTCTATCTTCAAGTTCTGCATGTTACTCTTTACTTCTTCCAATCTCCCATAAGCCTTGCCAGAACCTACTACTTTGGCCACACTGGTCGCAGCAATACCAAGTAACAAAAATAAATAAATAAAGTAAACATCATCAATTTACAATTAAATTACTTCATATGTTTTTTGATATGTTAAAACAAAATGTATGGAAACTAACATTTCCAATAAAATGTGATGTGCTTCTCAGAATATTTAATAGTCTAATATTTTCCAATTTGTTAAATATTGAAAAATCAGAATTATATCTAGGCATCCTGAAATCTTTAAACACAGTCACTGATAATCACAGAGAATCAATGAAATGCCAACTACAGAAACACAGATATTCTCTATCTCAACTTTTGCCTGGGGTACATTACTGCTAATTTGATGTGGCTCCATGTCTAAGTATTTATGCTCAATACCAAATATAATGAAAATTACTAATCCTATCTAATTAACAACTGGTATATATTTTTGCCTCAGATTTGGCTAATATTTTCTGTTTTCTCTATTTCAATAGCATTCTAATGCAAATTGCCCTTATCACTAACAGCACCAAATAAATTTTCAGACTACTCATCAGCTTTTCACAAGTGACCTGAGCAGAGACTCACAGCATCATGTTTTTGCAAGAGCACATCCTAAATTGCTGACTTCCACCTCCAAGTGTCCTTGATACACTTCTTAAAGACAAGAATATCTGACACCTCTTAGACTGCATGGGACCATGTGGCAATGTGTTCTGCACTTATCAGTTTCACTTGAGCTCCCCAATTACATCATGTATAAATCAGAGACCTCCATATGGAATTCCGCCACCAACTCTCTGAAAACACAGGCACTTTTAGCACCTTCAGAAACTCCTGCACAACAGAAGCTTCCACAAACTCTTTATGATAAGGACATTATGGCCACTTGTGATGACTACCAATCACTGAGGGTTCCTAGAGCAGGAAGCTGCCCCTTATGGACCTTGCTATATTATTATTTTTTAAAAACATATACTTGCTTTTTATTGAATTGGTAAATTTTACAGAGTTCCTAAATTAGTAAACCATGCCTGAGAATCCAAAGAAGAAAACAGTATAATGGACAAGCCCATCCATCCATAAGACAGTTTATTAAATCTTGGTTCCTAATGTATTTTTCTTGGAGGTACTGGGAATTGAACTTGTGGACACAACCACTAAGCAACCTCCCAGCCTTATTTTTAATTTATTATTTGAGTTAGTTTTTTAGAGACAGCGTCGCACTGAGTTCTTTACTCTTTGTAATCCAGGTAAGTCACCTTACAAATCACAACACTTTTAATAAGGTTGTGGTTCAGTAGTTGACAACATGCCTAGCATGTGTGAGGCACTGGGTTTGATTCTTAGGATGACATAAAATTAAATAAATAAATGTCCACCGACAAGTAAGAAATAATTTTTTTTAAAAAGTGAATAAATGGGCTAGGGACATGGCCTCAAACTGTAGTGTGCTCACCTGGCATGCGTGGGGCACTGGATTTGATCCTCAGCACAACATAAAAATAAATTAAAGATGTTGTGTCCACAGAAAACTAAAAAATAATAAAAATTCTCTTTAAAAAAAATGAAAAGAAAGCAAAATCCTACTGCCTAAGAATCTTGAGCAACTGGGATTTCAGGTGTATATCACAGAACCAGGGAATTCACAAGAATTTTGAGGATTTCACAGTCTTTCATACAATTTTAACAAGAGTGAAATTTAAGTCTGCTGCAAATCTTTAAAACTTCTAGTACACTGTACCATTAAATAAAGCTCTCCATATTCATCTCAGTTTGTTTCACATAAGCATCACACTACAAAAGTTTGTGACAAAGTGCATATATGAAAGGAAAATATGTGATTAAAGGTCCAAGAGGTGACTTGTTATCATGTTTGGCCCCCAAATCATGTCTTCAGTATGACACAGAATATTTTAATTGTCATTTAATCATTATATATTCTCACTACTTGCTCTCCTAAAAACCCAAACCCATCATAAGGTGGCCATCCACATGTCAGTCCACATGCCAAGACTCTTAACCAAAAGTGGTAGGCACATCCTGTCAGAAGATTCTGTAGCCCTCTTAGGAGTCTGATTCCTGCACTCACATACTCACCAAGACTGAATTCCTACAAAGAATGCCGGCACCCTAGGACAGTTGCATTCACTCCAGTTCCTCACACTGCCCAGGAGCAAGCCTGCAAATTCTGCTCTTTCAAATGAACTCCTTACAAAGAAGTCCAGATTGCATCAAGTACTCCTACACCAGTATGCAATATTTCTACTAAATCAAAGATGTAAAACTAGGAAATTGCCACGCTGTCTCATTAGGTGGAAAGACAGTTTACAGTAATCCTGAATGGCTTAAGCTGTATTTATTAAAAACAGAAGTGCCACAGCACACTCTATTGGCTTTCCTTTCCAAATGAACACTGACACTCAGCAAAAGGCCAGCAACAGAGATAGCAGTGACAATCACCCCATCGTTGGCATGTTGGTTACCTTAAAAATTTGAACACAAGTATGTAAGGAACTCTTAGCAATGATCACACAAGATCCATGATTCCTGAATAGGTTGTGGGTGAGGTTTTGCTCAGGATGCTTTGAGTGCATAGGACAGGTCATTGAATTCTTTAGCCTGAGCAGAAACAGCCCTCTCCACATCATGTACTGCACAACATCACCTGGTTGGAGGCTGTAGCTCCATCAATGATGTAGGGCACATGAGGCTAGACACCCAAGGAATGTTCCAGGAGCAGACTATTAGATGCAGAGTTCTAAGGGGTGTCACCTAAAAATTTAGATCACTGCTTGGAATTTCACTGATCTTCATTTACACCCAGTGTGACAGGGATGGAGGTGTATATTTTTTGTAGGGGTATACATAAAGGTGTTTTTTGTTTTGTTTTGTTCACAGAAAGCGTTTGTGTATAAATTGCAAGATTGTTCAGAGGTCTTCTAAGCTTTAACACAAAAACAGAAGTCTGTGTTATAACCCACATTGAGATTTTTGCAAAATCTTTTCCTGATATTCTGTTGAAAGATTATGGTGAAGGTCTCTCAAGAAGCTTATTTAAGATTCTTTGGTGGGGAAGGGAGGGCAACTATATTAGGACATCAGACTGTGATGCTTCTTACCAAGCCTTTGGTCATGTGGTGTGTATTAAGAAAATCAGCACACAATTTTCCCAGGGCTATTGAGCTACTCTAAACACAGAGAGAAATCAAGCCTGGGTTTTCTGGAATATTCCACCTAAGTATTATTGATGGGGAGAAAAGTTAAGTTGGATGAAGTTTTTTAAAAAATTCACTGGCATAAAAGACCTTTAAGAAGGAAGAGACCATCTGCAATTGTGGAGGAAACACCTGCAGAGCTGCATCTGCTGATATGGTAATCACTGGGGTCCACACACAGCAACAACAAACTCACCACCTTAGCTATAGGAGTGCTCAGTGCTAGAATGCCTGCCTAGCATGCACAAGGCAGGATTGTGTCGTCAGAACTGGGGAAAGAAAAGAGAAAGCAACTCAACCATAGGGCAAAACATGTTTTGAGAAAGTGCCTCTCCAAGCAATATACACAAATGACATGATATCATAATGCTCTTTAACGTGCCTACATACAGCACAATACATGAGACTTAGAACAAGCACAAGTGACAAGAGTGGGGTCCCAGAGTCATCCACAGCTCAATAAGCAATCAGGGAAAAGAAATAGGCCAGCTACAGGGTAAACAGACACATCCCTATGGTCCCAGCTCCCAGCCTCACCCCATCTCAAAAAATAACAATTAAAAACACTGTGGAGAAACTCAGTGGTGGAGCACTCCTGGGTGAAATCTGAACAAAGAAAGAGAGGAAGGAAGTTCAGAAGAGACATTTCACCAATCTACCAAAGGCTGGAGTGGAGAGGCCTAAACTAACATACAGAATATGTAATGAAATATTAGATAGAAAAGACTTAAAATACAGGAAAATGGAAACTAACAATAAGAGAGATTTAACCCAGAAAAACATGTTGCTTTCAAATCTTCATGCTGATGCAAAGCTCCTCTCCATCCCAGGGTGCATTTTTGTTACTTCTGAATAGATAAAAAAAGAAATGAAGGCACAAACCTTTTTACACACCTACAGTGGTTTTCTCAAAAGAAATAAATAAAATGAAATAAAATAGGGCTGGGGATGTGGCTCAAGTGGTAGCGCGCTCGCCTGGCATGCATGCGGCCTGGGTTCGATCCTCAGGACCACATACCAACAAAGATGTTGTGTCCGCCGAGAACTAAAAAATAAATATTAAAAATTCTCCCCCTCTCCCCCCCTCCTCTCTCACTCTCTCTTAAAAAAAATCTAAAAAAATGAAATAAAATAAAAATTTCCCCAAGTCTGTACAAGTTCAAATGGATCTGAAACAAGCAAAGGTCCGACCACATTTCTATATACAGGGCTTTTCTCTAGTGTGATTTCTTCAATGCTGTTCAAAGGGACCTGGAAAGTTGAAAGTCTTACAACAATTTTTAAAGAGAGTAAAAGGATCTTCCCAGATGTGAATTCTCTACAACTTTGAGGAAAATTCTGAAAGCTGAATACTGCCCCACATGGCTTATCCTCAGTATTTTCTACAGTATGCGTCCTTTCATACAACTGAACAAAACTAGAACAGCTGAACCCTTTATATTTCTTACTTGCATAGTATTTATACCTTTTATTCCAAAAGAATCTTCCCATTCCTTAGTAAAATACTGAGAAAACTAGAAGATTTCCCACATTCTCACACTCACAGGGCTTCTCTCCGGGAGGGTTTTCATATATGAAAATGAAAACAGGGCTGGATGGGAAGCTGACAGGATGTAGAAGATCCCCCACAGAGTGATTATTTTTTTCAATTTGAATAAAATGGCTTTGAAGACAACAGGGAAAATGGAATGATTTGTGATATTTTTTACATTTAAAGAGTTATTCAGTTGGAAGGGGTGGTGTTTGCCTTTAAATACTGAGACTTGAGAGGTGGATTCTGAAGGATACATGTTGGAGGCTAGCCTCAGCAACTTCGGAAGACACTAAGAAATGCAGCAAGTCCCTGTCTCAAAATTAAAAGTAACTGGAATGTAGCTCAGTGTAGAGCACAACCAGACATAATCCCCAGTCTCTCTTTTTCTCTCTTACAGACACACACACACACACACATTTTCAGCAGTGTGAGCTTTTTCTTATCTTTGAGGATGACATGGAACATTGATTTACCAGATTTTACATTAAAATGATTTTTCTCCAATAACGTTCTACATGTATATGAGTGAAACTGTAATAACAAAGTCTACCAATTGATTTCATGCATACAATTTCTCTGCAGTATCTGTTCTCTTTTTTTTTGAGAGACAGAAAGAGAGAGAGAAAGAGAGAGAGAGAGAGAGAGAGAGAGAGAGAGAGAGAATTTTAATACTTATTCTCTACTTTTCGGCGGACACAACATCTTTGTTTGTATGTGGTGCTGAGGATCGAACCCCACCCGCACGCATGCCAGGCGATCGCGCTACCGCTTGAGCCACATCCCCAACCCAGTATCTCTTCTTTAATGTGTGTGAAGCAGACAGGATGAGGCAAAACTTTTTCTCATTTTTGACATTCATAGGTCTTTTCTCTGGTATGTATTCTTAAATGTCTGTGAAGCTGAGGGGATGTAGCAAAGGCTTTGCCACACTGCTTACATTCATAGGGCTTCTCTCCAGTGTGCATTCTTCCATGAATCTGAAGGTAAATGGATCTAGAAAAGGCTTTGCCACACTGCTTACATGCATAGGGCTTCTCTCCAGTATGTACTATTCCATGTCTGTGAAGGTCACTGAACCTAGCAAAGGATTTGCCACACTGCTTACAATCATAGGGCTTCACTCCACTATGATTTTTTTCATGCAACTCAAGGTAATTGGATGTAGCAAAGGCTTTGCCACACTGCTTACATGCATAGGGCTTCTCTCCAATATGTGTTCTTCCATGTCTGTGAAAGCTACTGGATGTAGCAAAGGCTTTGCCACACTGCTTACATGCATAGGGCTTCTCTCCAGTATGAGTTCATTCATGTATCTGAGGTGAGAGGGAGTAGTAAAGGCTTTTCCACACTGTTGACATTCATAGCGCTTTTTTCTGGTATGTATTTTTCCATGTATATGAAGCTGATGAGATGTAGCAAAGGCTTTGCCACACTGCTTACATTCATAGGGCTTCTCTCCAGTATGCGTTCTTCCATGAATCTGAAGGTAACTGGATGTAGAAAAGGCTTTGCCACACTGCTCACACTCATAGGGCTTTTCGCCAGTATGAGTTTGTTCATGTGAGTGAAGGCTATCAGATCTAGCAAAGGCTTTGCCACACTGCTTACATTCATAGGGCTTCTCTCCAGTATGCGTTCTTCCATGAATCTGAAGGTAACTGGATCTAGAAAAGGCTTTGCCACACTGCTCACACTCATAGGGCTTTTCGCCAGTATGAGTTTGTTCATGTGAGTTAAGGCAACTGGATCTAGCAAAGGCTTTGCCACACTGCTTACATTCATAGGGCTTTTCTCCAGTATGTATTCTTCCATGAATCTGAAGAGAACTGGATGTAGAAAAGGCTTTGCCACACTGCTTACATTCATAGGGCTTCTCTCCAATATGTGTTCTTCCATGTCTGTGAAGGTGACTGGATTTAGCGAAGGCTTTCCCACACTGCTTACATGCATAGGGCTTCTCTCCAGTATGAGTTCTTTCATGTGAGTGAAGGTTAGAGGACTGAGTGAAGGCTTTCCCACACTGCTTACATTGATAGGGCTTCTCTCCAGTATGAGTTCGTTCATGTTTCTGAAGGCAGGAGGCATTAGTAAAGGCTTTTCCACACTGTTGACATTCATAGGGCTTTTCTCTTGTATGTATTCTTCCATGTATATGAAGCTGATGAGATGTAGCAAAGGCTTTGCCACACTGCTTACATCCATAGGGTTTCTCTCCAGTATGAATTTTTTCATGTGAGTGAAGGCCAGAGGACTGAGTGAAGGCTTTTCCACACTGCTTACATTCATAGGGCTTCTCTCCAGTATGCATTCTCTGATGTATTCTAAGTAAACTGGGAAAAGCAAAGTCTTTCCCACATACCTTACATTTGAAACCTTCATTCCCCATGTGTGTGATCCTGTGCCTTTGAAGACTTGTGTATGAAATACAGGTCTGACCACCTCGTTTACATTCATACACTTTCTCTCCAGCATGAGTTCTTTCATGTCTTCTTAATACAGAGGAGAAACAAAAGGCTTTCCCACATACCTCACATTGAAAACGTTTATGTTCACTGTGTGTTCTCATGTGTCTTGGAACACCCGTGGGAGAAGACGAGGTTTCACCACATTGCTGATATTCATAGGGTTGCCACCCAGTATGAGTATCTTTATGCCTTTGAATGTCACTGGAATGATGGATGACTTTCCCACGTACTGTACATTTAAAAGGTCCATCTCCAGTTTGTATTAACATTTGTGTGTGAACATTTTGGGGAGAAACCAGAGATTTCTTATATTGTTTAAATTCACATGGCTTCTCTTCACATTCCTCATGCTTGTAGTATTTGCATCCAGAGCATGATGTGATCTGCCTATGAAGGAATGAAGGTCATATGAAGTCTTTTGCACACATAATCAAGTGACATGGATTTACTCTATTAAAATGTTTCTTTGTTCAATTAAGTATTGGAATCGATTTGAAGGTTTTCCCACACTATTTTGTGCCTTTGAGTTTACCATGAGACTTCTTTAAAGAAGAAGTGACCAGCACATAATCAATGCTTGATTCATTCACAATTTTCTATGTATTGATAGATCTTTACATTACTACCAACATTAGGTAAAGGCTAGGTTTTCTGACTTGTTCAACTTGCCTAAAAATAAGGAGATTTAAAGCAAACAATCCTTTTCAACATAGCTTTTCTATGCCTATTATCCAAATAGTGATATTCACATATGCAATTTCATATAATTTTTGCATGACAAATACTTTGAAAAGACAAAATATCTGTTACAGCTAAGTATATATTTCAGGTAAAAAGCACTATAAGAATAAATACTTCTCAATTTATGCATACTTCTTTGGTTGGTTTGCTTTAAATATTACATGACTGTTCTCAGACCCCCTGATGGACTCCTCTTGTGAGGACAGTTACCTTACATTGCTCCCAGAGTTTTCAATCTGAACTTCAGTGGTCTTGTCTTCCCACTTGTTTCCTAAAATGAGAGAACAGAACAATCTTTATGAATATTTAGGAGCTAACAATGCTTTGCCAAATGATACATGCTATTTATGCTGTAATAATTCACCAACTGATTCCCTTTTCACCTTCTACATAAATGACCAAAATAAACAAGAGTTGTCTATTTGATTAAATTTAAAAACATCATTATTACCTATAGAAGACAGGTTTCTGAGGACTTCCAGCATCACATCTCTGTAAAGGTTCTTCTGGTAAGGATCCAGCAAAGCCCACTCCTCCTGGGTGAACTTCACAGCCACATCCTTAAAGGTCACTGAGATCTAAAATATCCCACCAAATGTATAGTGGAGGGCAGGAGAGATTGACAGCATGAGAAACCTATACTCAACATGCATGGTGTTCATATGACTCCAGGAGGAACCCTAAGGTAAATGATAAACTTTGGCTTATCATAACATGTTGCTTCATCCATTCTCTTCATCAAATGTTCAACACTGGTTTAGTAACTAACAAACACCCTACACCAATGCAATATTTTGAAAACAGTGGAGACTATCAGCTGGAGAGAAGGGGTATTCCATACTATGACTAATGACATATTTAATTGTCACCCTGATTGGATTAAAAGATACTGATAATTAATGAGATGTGTCCATGAGGGTATGTCTACAAATGATTGGCATGTGGGATAGTGAGCCAAACTGGCAAAGCTTTTTAAGGTATGCAGCACCATCCAATAGGACTGTGTCTTAGGTGGAATAAAAGTTGAAAAAAGAAGGAAGTAGCAGCAGAGCAAGCTCCTTTCTTCTCCAATAGTTTCTTCTTAGCTGCTGCAATGGCCTGAGGGTATCAGACACTGCCTTGTTCACACTCCCAAAGTGGACTCTGCCAGTGATTCTCCAGGGAGTTGCCAGAACCTTTGGTCTGGACTAGGGCAGCACCATTGATCCCTCTTGTTCTGACACTTCAGCCTCTTGGACTCTGCAGCAACTACTCTGAAAACTTTCCAGCTGCAGATGGCCACTGTGAACATCCAGCTTTGGGTCAAGTAGGCCAATCTAATAAGTCCCCTTTTATAATCAAACTTCCTCTTGATGCTGTTCCTCTAGAGAAAACTGACTAATAAACTATGTAAGCCAAAAATTGCTCTGAAAAACAAAGTCTAACTAATAAAGAAGTAAACAAACTACCAACCCATGAAGTTTTACAAATATATACATAAGAAATAATAGTATATGCTAAATACCATTTTTATAATGATGCACGAATAAAGCAAAGAGTCATACGTACAAATTTCAAAACTATGGACAAAAGCAAAGAAACTGATTTTCAATACTATTTCCACCTGGAAATAAATTGGATGATAAATCTTCAAAAGTCATTCCAGTGGCTGGGGTTGTGGCTCAGTGGTAGAGCACTCTACTTGCACGTGCAAGACCCTGGGTTCAATCCTCAGCACCACATAAAAAGGAATAACTAAAATAAAGGTATTGTGTCCAATTACAAATAAAAAAAATATTAAAAAAAAGACATTCCAACTGCTGGTGTGGTAGTGTGCACCTGTAATTTCAGCCACTAGGGAGGTAAAGGCAGAGAAATGGCAAGTTGGAGGCCAGTCTCAGCAACTTAGCAAGATACTCAGAAATTTAGTGAGACTGGTCTTCATCTAGAATAAAAGGGGGGGACTGGGACTGTAACTGAGTGGCAGAGCACGTGGTAGCATGTGTGAGGCACTGGGTATATTCCTCAGCAACACAGAAAAATAAACAAAATAAAGGTATTCTGTCCATTTATAACGATATATATATATATATATATATATGAAAAAATAAATACATAAGAAGAAGGGCTGAGTATGTGTTCAGTGGTGAATGGGGCTGGGGATGTGGCTCAAGCGGTAGCGCGCTCGCCTGCCATGCGTGCAGCCCGAGTTTGATCCTCAGCACCACATACAAACAAAGATGTTGTGTCCCCCGAAAGCTAAAAAATAAATATTGAAGAATTCTCTCTCTTGGGCTGGAGATGTGGCTCAAGCGGTAGCACACTCCCCTGGCATGCGTACGGCCCGGGTTTGATCCTCAGCACCACATACAATCAAAGATGTTGTGTCCGCCGAGAACTAAAAAATAAATATTAAAAAATATTCTCTCTCTCTCTCTCCCTCTCTAACACTCTCTCTTTAAAAAAAAAGAAAAAGAATTCTCTCTCTCTCTCTCCTCTCTTACTCTTTCTTTAAAAGAAAAAAAGATGTTATATAAACTGAAAACTAAAAAATAAATTTAAAAAAATTACACTGAAGATGGGAGTGATGGTGCACACCTGTATCTCAGAGGTTCAGGAGTCTGAGGCACTAGGCGATGTAGCAAGACTCTGTACCAAAACAAAGAATCTAAAAGGGGTTGGTTAAGCACCTCTGGGCTCCATTCCAGATACCAAAAAACCATGAACCTGCCAAGGCCAGACAACGACAGTGAAAAACTGTCATCCTTTGTCCAATTCATCACCTTGTGAAGCACAGATACTACTTTTCATGAAACCACATTCATAAATTTATCCACCACTATTTTTGTAGAATTGGACTCAAAATCTGCAGCAATAATGCAAGACAGAGTTTCTCTGTACCTTATGTGGGATTTTGGAATCTAGGACTGCATTTCAATTTGAAATCATTGAAAAGACAAAATTGAATCTTACAAACATTCTATAAACTCAGGGGTAGCAAATGGTAAATTAGGTAATTAGGTGTGTTCTTTTTTTTTTTTTTGTACCCCCAAAATAAAACCCAGAGACATTTTACTACTGATCCACATCCCCAGTCATTTTTATATTTTATTTTGAGATGCAGTCTCACCAGGTTGCAGAAGGCCCAGCTAAGTTGCTAAGGCTGTCCTCAAATTTGCAACACTCCTGTCTTAGTCCCTGGAGCAGGAAGGATCGCAGTCGTGCCCCAGTGTACCTGGCTTAAGTTGGGAATTTTGACAATGAAAATATAACTAGACTTTAAAATCCAATTCTTTCTTGCCTCTTAATAATATTCCACCCCATATGGCTCTGAATAAATAAACCTGGGCCTCAGATAAGTGAGCACAACATTTCAAAGTGATACACAGAAAGCTTTGGTGCTGAGGGAGGACACATGTGTCAGGCTCAAGGGGCAGGGAAGGTCCCTGACAGCTGGGACATGCTCCCTCCTGGTCTTGCTCACTGAAAGCCTCCAGGATCACTCTCCCATGAACCTGGACCATGATTCCAGTCTATGAGGCTTTTCAGGTTTGCACAGCTCTGCACTGGGGTGGGTGGTCCTTATGCTCTGGGAGAGGTTTTGCTCCTTCACACTGTGAGAGACTGAAAAGGCAGGAGTCACTGCTGACCTGGCCCCTCAGCACCAGCATCCACAGGCTGAATTTCCAACTTTCTCCAAAGAATGGGAACAGGGCTTGGGGAAAACAAGGTTCCAAGAAGTTAGTGGTCTAGATGAGGCATGTTCCGGGACATTCCTTAGCCCCAAGACCTCAGCTGATCCCCCAAGAGGCTGTACCACACAACTTAGGCTGTCCTCTAAGAGGAGCTGACCCAGGGATTGAAATTCCTTTTACAATGCAGGGCACAGGACAGCTGTGGGCACATGGTGGCAGCCCCAGGAATGGATAGTGGCTGAGAACATAGGATTCTCTGAGGTGTCCAAAGAAAACCTGGCTGAGAAAATCAGATTTGGTGTCTACACTATAGGAAGATAAAATAAAAACAAACAACAACAACAAAAAAAACAGAATTTAGGCAGGTGTGAACTGAAGTTCTCTATGAACTTGCTCTATATCAAAGAACCTTCAGACCACCTGACTTTGGGGAACTAGACCACCATGAGGTATAAGACAGGGTTCTGCATCATTGGCAACAATTATCTTGGCCTCTCTAAAGCTCTTTCAAAGCCAATTACCTTAATTTCTATATTAGTCAAAAAATTCTCCAAACAAATGTACTTCTCAGAACATATTACTAACCTTACCCGATATATAACCACCATCTTCCAAAGCTAACAATGTAATAACTGGCCTACAGAATAAATTTCCCCTTTTTGACTGTAGCCACCCATCTGATGATCCTACCAATGCACTTGGTTAATGTATTCATGCATTACTTCCTTTTCAAATGTTCTTGTCAGCCATGCACAGTGGGGCACAACTATAATCCCAGCAGCTTGAGAGATTGGGTCAGGAGGACTGCTAAATTCAAAGCCAGCCTCAGCAACTTAGTGAAGCCCTAAGGAATGTAATGAGATCATGGCTCAAAGGGTTGCTGATATGGTTCAGTGATTAAGTTCCTCTGGGTTCAAACCCTGTTATTAGAAAAGATGTAATTTCTTCCAGAATGGGACACATACATCAATCAGGATAAGTTGAATCCATGTTCCTGAGGATGGTCATTAATATTTGGGTCAAAATAAACTATTTCCCTCAGGTATGGTGGCCAGTGCCTTTAATTCCAACAGCTAGAGAAGCTGAGACAGGAGGATCAGAAGTTCCAGGTGAGCCTAGACAACGTAGCCAAATCTTGTCTGAAAATAAATTTTAAAAGGGCTGGAGATGAATGACAAGAGAATAAATCAGACATCATTATCCTATTTGACTACATGACCCATGTGAATGGACATTAGGTACAACCAGAAAAAGGAGAAGTTACACTCTATTTATGTATGATGTGTCAAAATGCATTTTACTCCCATGTACAAGTAATAAAAGTCAAGAAAAAATAACTTCTACCAAAAACAAACAAACAAACATACAAAACAGAGCTGAGGATGTAGCTAAAGATTCAATATCCCTAGTATGAATAATCCACTGTCTTATTTCATTTAAAGTAGCTATTTTACCAGAACACAAGATGTGTCAAGTTACTATTCTTTCCCCTAAAGGATGATATTCAGAAATAGAACAAGAAAGGTTATGGGCTGGGGATGCGGCTCAAGCGGTAGTATGCTCTCCTGGCATGCGTGCGGCTAGGGTTCAATCCTCAGCACCACATACAAACAAAGATATTGCGTCCGCCAAAATAAATAAATAAATATTAAAATTCTCTCTGTCTCTCTATTAAAAAAAAAAAAAAAAAAAGCTTATGCTTGCCAGCAATAGTGGCACAGGCCTGTAAACCCAGGGACTCAGGAGGCTGAGGCAGGATGATCATAAACCTGGAGGACTGTGTCCAAAACAAGTGGTATATTATCTCTTTTTAAAAAGCGGGGGGGGGGGGGGGGTGGTTCCTGAGGATTTAACTGATAAAGCTTCTCTAGTTTTGATCGCCAATATAAAAAGAAAATATTCCTTGCAATACTTCACTAAAGTAAAAGTGAAAATTAATAGACTGTGTTCATTTGAAACACACGAAGAAGAACAGACATTTGAGAGAGATGGGGTGGAGAGGAAGATGGCATTTTAGAACGCAGCAGGCAACTGCAAATGAAGGACCTACAGCAGCCTTCAGAGACTCTGAACAGGGAAAAGGAAAGTGGATTTGGGATCCTGCTTCCTACACATTTGGAAGAGTGGGGGCGGGCCACCAGCAGGGAGGGGAGGGGAAGCCAGGGACCTGAGCCGCCCATTCAACAATGGAAGTTACAGGATGGAGCCCAGGGCCACCTTCCAGGGAGAATTGGGCCTCATGCTCTGAGCTGACCTTAGGGACCAGCCCACCCCTCAGGCCCAGAGGGCAGAAGCCCAGAGACAAATACCATGGAGGACTAGGCCGCACCCTCTGCACCAATTTCTGGGGCACCCAACACCCAGCTCACCCGGCGGGACCAGGGGATAGAGGCTTAGGGTCAGTCGCCAGGGAGGTGACTTCAAGTTTCTACCATCCAGCCCAACCCCCAGGACCAGGGGACAGAGACCCAGGGCAACCTCCAGAGGTGACTCCACCAGGCTCTGCCACTCACCCCTTTTCGGGGGCCCCAAGGCAGTTGCTGACCATGTCCCTTCAGCTCTCCTCACATACTCACCATTTTTGTCTTTCTAGAGGACCCGGTGTTCTCTTGAGGACCTCAAGGCACCAGAGATAGAGGGAAGCACAGGCTGCTCAGAATCAACTAGGCCTTTTGGCAGAGCGCGTGGGGCCTGAAATGGAGGAGCAGAGTTGGTCCGGAAGAAAAGCCCACGAAATTTCCAAAGCCCGCCCTTCCCCTCTGGTCCGGATCTGATTGGACAGTTCCACCCCAGCATCCCTAATTGGGCGCCTCCAATCAGGCCTCTGCATTGTGACTGACAGCTAAGGTTATCCAATCACTAACCAAAATTGCCTAGAGAGGCAGATCCTTGGCCCCAGCCCTTTTCAGGTGGAGCTTCTTTCCTGGGCTGGGAACTAATCCAGGTGGGAAGCCTTTGCTTGAACCTGGTACAAAGGGTAACATCTGGGATTGAGCTCTGGCTGAGGGAGACTGCTTTCCCTGCACGGGTGATGCCCTGGGTTTTAACCTCACCACAGAAGCAAACAACAATTAAAACATATATACAAAATAGTTACTTAAGGACTCTAAGGCAGGAGGAGCCCAAAATCAGGTGAAAATCAACAAATGATAATGCTGTTTACCATGAGGAGTCCTTGTTCCTGAGTCCTGCAGTATAACACCAGAGAAGCAGGTGGAGAGTGAAAAGTGGAAGGTTTAATAAGAGAAAGCACAAAAGACTCCCCCCACCCCAGGAAGAAGGGGACCCAAAAGGCAGAATCGCTGGAAGGGGGAGGGCTTCTCCCTCTTAAACCTAAGGTCTTCTTTTGTCCTCCCACATTCCTGTCCTTTATTTTCCTTTATTGTGCAGGTGATTGGGCCTGAGGGTGGAAGGCCAAAGGGAGGGAATTGGGTGGACTTATGGGATGGGGAGCAAAAACCTGGGCCGAAACAGCCTAGGGGGGTTTGTTTAGCATCTCCCTATTTTACTGGGAGCTACTTCATTAACCCTTATTTAGGACCTGCCCAAGGCCATGACAACATGAACACTTCACTTCTCAGGTGTTTTTTTTTTGGTTTCCCAGGATCAGATCAGATTGCATTTTTTTATTGGACCTGATATTAGACCCCACTTACCTAGCTACACACACTACAATATTTCAATCTGGCTTCACAAACAGGGAGAGCCTACCTTAAAATAAATTAAAAGGGTTGATGATCTAGCTCAGAGGTCGAGCCCCACAGGGATTATTCAACAGAACCTCAAAGAAAAAGATACCTATATACATATATAGTATCAGCTGGTGTGACCTCAGGCAACTTAGCAAGAGATAGTTTCAAAATTTTTGAAACAATATTTAAAAATATCATATGTATCATACATACTTGATATGTGAAAATAAATACAGTTTGACAATTATTTTAGTAATTCTCATCACCTCCGGACTACTTATCTTTTGAGGAAGGAGATAGAGCTAAGAAAGGAAGCAATTGGTGTTGGTGATTTGGCTCAGTGTTCTCTCCCCAGCAGGATGGAGGGGAAGGAGGTGTGGGAGGCAATTCCCTAAGGCAGCAATGCAGGGTTGAAATAAAAGGAGCACCTTGTGCTTAATGTCCATGTTCTACATTCCACTATTAAGGAGTTGTTGGAAGCCATCGGACTCTGGTGACCCCACACATCAGGTCATCTCTTTACCCCAAATCCAAACACAAAAGGTCATGACGAAAAGCAGGAAAGGAACTTTGATCAGTGAAGCTACACCAGGAAGACCAGGGCACCATGTCCTCCGCCCTCTCTTCAGGGGCTGTCTAGGACTCTCAGGTTTTATAGAAAGGGCAATCAGTCATAGGCATGTGCTAGGAGCCACAAGCAAATAACAGGATGTATGGCACCTTTGGTTGAAAAGTGACACCAGCTAGCCACTAAGATTTGATTATGCTAAGATTTACATTCATATGGAAATTGGACTCCCGCTGTTCACCTTGGCCTACTACCGGACTCATGTTACGGGGACTCATGGAGAGTTCCCATTGGTTGGGGAAGGATAGTAGGAGGGAATTCCGGGGGAGGTCCCAGGAGACCGGCGGTTCCGGGAAGCCCGCGGTTCCGGCAGACGCCCGCGTGGGAGGACCGGGTTTGGCTTGTGGCGCCTAGAGAGAATCGGCGGCTTTTTCAAAATAAAGTTTTGTTCCTGCTCGAGTGGCTCGTGGAGGTGTGGGAGGCAATTCCCTAAGGCAGCAATGCGGGGTTGAAATAAAAGGAGCACCTTGTGCTTAATGTCCATGTTCTACATTCCACTATTAGGGAGTTGTTGGAAGCCATCGGACTCTGGTGACCCCACACAACAGGTCATCTCTTTACCCCAAATCCAAACACAAAAGGTCATGATGACAAGCAGGAAAGGAACTTTGATCAGTGAAGCTACACCAGGAAGACCAGGGCACCATGTCCTCCGCCCTCTCTTCAGGGCTGTCTAGGACTCTCAGGTTTTATAGAAAGGGCAATCAGTCATAGGCATGTGTGTAGAGGCCACACTGTATGTAGGTTTGGTGTCATTTGTGGCTTCAGACATCTGTGGGTCTCATAAAATATCTGTGAGCTTATGGTCACGTGCCCCCTTGACACACTTCACCCCATTGCACAGGCTGACCTGAATTGATCTCAGGAAGGGTCCCCTCCCTTGTGTTCTTTCCTTATCAGTGGTTCAGAGGCACCAACATTTTCGAGAAAAGCCACAAGCCACCTGCTCCTGCCTGGTAAGCACCATATCCCTAGCTGCTGACCCAGGGCTCTCAGCTTCCTGGGTTTCAACTGATAGTTAAACCAGAAAGAAACAATAACCCTGCTCAGCTCGGCCCATAAAGCCTGCGTATGAAACCCCACTTGGGGCCCATTTGGCCTGTGGTGTTGATACCGCTGGTTACTGGGGAGTTCTGCCCCCTCACATGTTGAAGTTTGAACATTAGAGAAGCAAGCCCAGGCAAGCACACAAAGCAGGGTTCATTTTTAAAGGAGTAACAGACTTCTCCCCAGGAGGGAGAGGGGGGCCATAGCTGGTATCCTGGTATTCCCAGAAGCAAGGTGTTCAGCCTTTCTATGAGTCCTAGGCTTCCTGTGCTCTCCATGCCTTTCCCCTTACCTTTCTCCTTCCTGCCTTGGTGACAAGGCCCAGGAATGCTTCGTGAGATGGTACAAAGGAGACAAACATGGGGGATGAAGAGGGAAGGGCAGGATGCAGCAGCTAAGGACACATTAAAACCATAAAAGCTGCCTGTAGGGAGGGGCAATCCTGGGACAGGCTACTTTAGTAACATGAAGGAGCAAGGGCAGGTCCTTGATGAGGGTGGAGCAAGGCCTCTGAAGGAGTTAACATTTCTATCCCTCAGGGGACAGTGTGCAACTTGCCAGACTCTCTCAACATTGGCCTCCTTGATCAGACCTGACTCCATTTACCTGTCTGTACTGACTGCCTGTCTATTTCTGGCTTCAGTATCTGCCCCTTCCCAGAAAGTGAATACAACTTTATTTTTACTCTTAGCTTGAATTGGTGAAGTCTTTCACATCTTGTGTCCTGGCCCAAATTCAGTCTACCTACCAACATTGCCAATGACCATGGGCAGGGGGGCTCATATATAAACAGTCATGCTTTTTCAAGTGTGGAATAGTGGCCACATTCCTGTCTAGGGCTGAGAACTCAACTCTAGGTTCTCCTCCTCCCATGCTGGGCATTGAATCCATGGCAGGGGTACAGAATCCCTGAGCTCCATCCCCAGCCCTTTTTCTATTGTGGTACAAAGAAGTGGGTGGGAGCGTAAATATAGTGGGTTTGAGAACATAACTCTGAAACCCTGCCTAATTCCTTCTTAAGATTGGGATCCATCTCATCCAAAACTCATGAAAACTAATTTTTGTTTTAGTATAAATTACTGCAATCTTTAAACTTGCTTGGAATGCCTGCCCATGCCTTGAACTCACCCATACTTGCCCCCCCCTGACCAGATAACAACCTCTCTGAAACCTCAGTGGTACCTCATACATTCTGATGTTGGGATCTGAATTTATTCCCTACCTGGAAATGTTAAGCCATGTAGTTCATTAACCTACTACCTGCCTTTGTATTATGCTTGTCCAAATCCTGGTATCTGTAAGTTCTCAAGACACCCCTCTTTGCAAACTTTTGTGCTATAAAAATGTGTTCCAAGGGCTGGGGATGTGGCTCATGCAGTAGCTCGCTCACCTGGCATGCCTGAGGCATGGGTATGATGCTTAGCACCAGATACAAAAAAAAATGTTGTGTCTGCCCAAAATGAAAAATAAATATTAAAAAATTCTCTCTGTCTCTCTCACTCTCTCCCCCTCTCTCTAAAAAAAGAGTTGTTGTTTGATTCAAAACAAATGTGTTCTGAGAGAGCTGGAGTATCTTTAGCCTGGGGTTTGAGGACAGACAGACATGGCCAGCTCCTGGGTACATAAATAAAATTTTGATTTAGTGTCATTGAAAATTGGAGTCTGTGTTCGTTTCCTTGTGTTGTGGTTTAACAGTGCCAGGTCTCTAACAAGGCCATCTTTGGTTTTGGCCAAGGGAGCATATTTTTTACACATGATGACACATCTTTAAGCCAATACATTAAAAAACTGAAAAAAAATCATTCAATAAATTCTTTCTTAGAAAACAACAATAACAACGACAAAACTTGAGCAGTATCCTGGGATAGTGGTACAAACCATGCCATGAGGGTCAAAAGTTCTAGCCCAACCTCTGAAATGTAGCCTCACTCTCTGTCAAAATACAACTTAAAAGGGACAGGGCATGTAGCTCAGTGTGACAGCAACCCTGGGCTTAATGGCCAGTTTAAAAGCAACAACATCCTGAAGAGGAATAGAGGGGAAAAAGACATAAGAAAATAGAAGAGTGTAAAAGGGCAGACATCAATCGAACTACATCAACAGTGATATTATATGGCAATTGACTGAACAATCCTATCCTAAGGTAGAGATCAGCAGACAGAATGAAAACAAGCTCCAATTCTGTGCTATGTGCAGGGGTCACTGCTGGGATACAAATGGATAAAGAGTTTGAAAATAAGAGGATGTGAGTCCTACACCATGAAACAGACACCATGAGTCAGCTCTCCTGTAGTACCTTTTCAAAATCAGGCAACATGTTTCAAAGCCACAATTAATTGAGACAGAACAGCTGTGAGACATGGACACATGATGTTAAGGTGTTCCTGAATGCTCCATCCTCTTTCCCAATGCCAATCCAATAATAAGGACACAGCTGTGAGATTACAGGAAAAAAAATGGTTTGCTAGCAAAGGAGCAGCACAATGACTACTGTCCAGAGACCGGGATTCTGCCAATCAGAAGAAAGAGTTGGCTTTTTTGGGGGAAGGGAGATGGGGGTTCCAGGGATTGAACCAGGTGCACTCAGTCAGTGAGTCACATCCCCAGCCCTATTTTGTATTTTATTTGGAGCCAGGGTCTCTCTGAGTTTCTTATCAGCTCAACTTTGCTGGGGCTGGCTGTACACTCTTGGTCCTACTGACTCAGCCTCCCTAGAGGCTGGGATTGAGGCACCACCACCACACCTGGCACAAAGGAAAATATTTCATTAATGAGATGGAAAGTCCTTAGTTTGATGTCAATTAGAGATTACAATTTGGTTATTCTGTGTTTGTTTGGGTTTGCTATTGCAGAAACCCAAAGCACATTCCAGGAGACACAAAAGCCTGTAGAGTCCACACAATGTTAGGTGATCCAAACTTGTGGCCTCCCTGGGACACAAAGGCAACCTGTCAGCTCCTTTCATATTCTTACCAATATGAACCATTTCAGGGTCAGCTGAAAATGCAAGCTGACTTTGGCATTGAAAGGGGACCTCATGTCTAACAGAACAGTCATGTGCCACGAGGACAATAGGCAGTGAAGCAATGACAGAATGACAGACATGCCATTTTGCTCCCATGTGAAGGCTGAGTTCTGGAGGCTGCTCCTGCTCAGGGCAGATCTTAAAGTGGGGATCAGGTCCCAGGCCACGTGGGTTGCAGATGTGATCTGGGGTTCTGCACAGACCTCTCCAGCAGCCATTTCCAGGACAGTGACAATCCCAGGCCTGCCTAAGTCCCTCATCCCCATGTTTCATCAGCCCTTGGGACCCAGAACAAGAAATATGGTGAGAAGTGGACCCAACTCTGCCCCCCGATTTCAGTTCTGGCTACTTGGGTGCATTCAGCCTTGAGCTCTGGGCATTTCAAAGAATCGAGTAGGAACATGAGACCCAGAGATGTGTCAAACAGCCCTGAGGGATGACCAGCTTTCCCATGGTCAGGACACCACAGAGGGCTTCAGGTTGAGGTGGGGCTGTCCTCTGGCAGCAAGGGCAGCTCAACAGCCAAGACACAAGGGTTTCCCTGGAGGGGGATTTGGAGTGGGGGGAGAGGACTGAGACTCTGCTGCCCACCCCAGTGCCAGCCCATCCATACTAGATGCCTGGCCAGAAAAGCACCCAGATGAATCCTCTCAGCCCCCTTTTTCTTGTTTTAAAGGGAAAATTAAAGATACTGGGTGTGGGAGTTCTGCCTTGTTCTGGGGAAAGCTCAGGCTACACGTGGGTCCCAGGAGTCATACAGCTGGACAGGGTTCCTGGCTCCATCCCTGCTCCCTGTGATGGGTGTGTCTCTCCAGAGGCCTGGTTTCCTTCTGGTGAAGGGGGTCAGAGGAGGAGGTGGCCACACATGTGTTGACATGCTGCTCTGGCTGAGGACACCAAAACTATGCTCTGCCCAGGGTTGTCTCCTACCTTGGCCTTCGTCAGAGAGGCCTGGATGGCTTCAGTCTCAGGCCTCCTGGTTTCCCAAGTTAAATGATTTGTGGCCTCTTCCCCTTGCATGTTGGTGATGCTTGGGGCCTTCTTCCACATGACAGGGACACGTGGTCACTGTTGAATGATGACAGCTGCAGCACAATGAGGCATGGGGGTGAGGAGACTGGCCCATGGTTCTGAGGATGGCCCTGTGAACACCCAGCTCCCTTGCAGTCTCCTTGTTAAGGTCGGTTGAGCGTCGGAGGAAGAGACCACCAAGAGACTGTCTCATGCAACAGCAGAGGGTTTCTTGGGGGTCCAGCATGCTGGGGCTCAGAGCTCACTTGAGAGGAGCTGAGAGCCGGAGAACAACTTAAGCAGAGCTTATATACATTGTTTGAACTGGGGAATTCACGTGTAGGTCAGGGAATGCAGGAGGGTTGTTTGTACAGAGCAACCAGATGGTCTGGAGACTTTTCTCAACATACATTTAACGGTTTTTCCAGGAATTGTTTTGACACCTACATAGATTTCAGGTTTCAGGAAAACAGAACTTAAACTCAATCAAGAAAACAAAACTTAACCTTTACATTCCTAACCTTTCATCCTGGCCTGCAGGTCAAAGCCCTGTCAGTGGAAGAAGCTCCTCACACAATGTCAGGTGCACCCTCTTCCTCATCAGCAGGTGAAGCTGGGGCCTAAGGAGCACCTATGAGTCCCTCCAACTCTGATGAGAAGGGAACCTGGCAGCCTCTTCCTGGGATCAAAGGAAGGTTATGAAAAGAGCACATGTCCCCATCCCTCATCCGTGACAGCCCTTTCCCAGATCCTCTCATTCTCATGAGCCAGGGAAACCTTTAATTTTCATAACTAGTTGATGCTGTAGTTGGACATGATAGAAAATGTGTCTCCACAGCTTTGGGGTTGTTCACTTTAATCCTTTAGCCTGAGCAGAAACAGCCCTCTCCCCAGCATATACTGCAGAATGACACCTGATGGCAGGCTGCAGCTGCATCAATGATGTAGGGCACATGAAGCCAGACACCCAAGGATGTTCCAGGATTAGATTTATTAGCTGCAGGGTTCTGAGGTGTATCACCTAAAAATTTTTGGTTCACTGCTTGTAATTTCATTGATCTTCATTGACACCCAGTGGGACAGGGATAGAGGTTTATATTTTCTGTAGGTGTATACCTGAAGATTATATATTTTTTTAGTTCACAGAAAGTACTTTGTGTACCAATTGTAAGATTAGTCAGAGGTTTTCCAAGCTTTACCACAAAAGCAGAAGTCTGTGTTATAACCCACATTGAGATCTTTGTAAAATCTGCTCTTGACATTTTGTTGAAAGAAAATTATGGTGAAGGTCTCTCGAGAAGCTAATTTAAGATTCTTTGGTGGAGAAAGGAGTGCCACTATATTAGCACATCAGACTGGGACACTCCTTACCAAGCCTTTCATCATGTAGAGTGCATTAAGTAGGATTTCTTAACCTTTTTTTTTTTTAAAGAGAGACTGAGAGAGGAGAGAGAGAGAGAGAATTTCTAATATTTATTTTTTAGTTCTCGGCGGACACATCTTTGTTGGTATGTGGTGCTGAGGATCGAACCCGGGCCGCACGCATGCCAGGCGAGCGCGCTACCGCTTGAGCCACATCCCCAGCCCAGTTTTCTTAACCTTAAACCTAAAACCATCACACAATATTCCCAGGGCTACAGAGCTACTCTAAACACAGAGAGAAATCAAGCCTGAGTTTTCTAGAATATTCCACCTAAGTATTATTCATGGGGAGAAAAGCTAAGTTGGATGTAGTGTTTTTAAAAATTCACTGGTATAAAAGACCTTTAAGAAGCAAGAGACCATCTGCCATTGTGGAGGAAACACCTGCAGAGCTGCATCTGCTGATGTGGTCATCAGTGGGGTCCACACACACAACAACAGCAAACTCACCACCAGAGCTACAGGCGTGCTCAGTGCTAGAATGCCTGCCTAGCATGCACAAGGCAGGATTGGGTCCCCAGACCTGGGAAAAAAAGAGCAACTCAAGCATAGGGCAAAACATATTTTGAGAAAGTGCCTCTCCAAATAATATACACAAATGACATTATGTTCTAATGCTCTTTAATGTGCTTACATACAGCAAAATACATGAGACTTAGAACAAGCACAAGTGACAAGAGTGTGGTCCCAGAGTCATCCACAGCTCAATAAGCAATCAAGGAAAAGAAAGAGCCCACCTTCAGGTTACACAGACACATCCCTATGGTCCCAGCTCCCAGCCTCACTCCATCTCAAAAAACAACAATTAAAAGGACTGTGGAGAAACTCAGTGGTGGAGCACTCCTGGGTGAAATGTGAACAAAGACAGAGAAAACAGAAGTTCAGGAGAGACATTTCACCAATCTGTACCAAAGGCTGGAGTGGAGAGGCCTAAACTAACATACAGAATATGTAATGAAACATTAGACACAAAAGATTTAAAATACAGGAAAATCTAATCTAAAAACAAGAGAGATTTAACAGAGAAAAACATGTTGCTTTCAAATCTTCATGCTGATGCAATGCTCCTCTCCAACCCACGGTGCATTTTTGTGGCCTCTGAATAGATAAACAATGAAATGAAGGCACAAACATTTTCACACACCTACAGTTTTTTTCTCAAAATGAATACATAAAATGAAATAAAATAAAAATATCCTCAAGTCTGAACAAGTTCAAATGGATCTGAAACAAGCAAAGGTCCTACCACATTTCTACATACAGGGCTTTTCTCCAGTGTGGTTTCTTAAATGCTGTTCTAAGGGACCTGGAAAGTTGAAAGTCTTACTACAATTTTGAAAGACAGAAAAAGGATCTTCCCAGATGTGGATTCTTCGTCTTTGAAGAAAACTCTGAAAGCTGAATACTGCCCCACATGGCTTATCCTCAGCATTTTCTACAGTATGAGTCCTTTCATACAACGGAACAAAACTAGAACAGCTCAACAAGTTATATTTCTTTTTTGCATAGGATTTATTATTTTTATTCCAAAAGAATCTTCTGACACCTTAGTAAAAGACTGAGAAAACTAGATTTCCCACATTTCTCACACTCACAGGGCTTCTCTCTGTGTTTTCATATATGAGAAGAAAAAGAGGCTAGATGAGAAGCTAACAGGATGTAGCTTTTCTCTGGTATGTATTCTTTCATGTTTATGAAGCTGATGGGATGGAGCAAAGGTGTTGCCACACTGCTTACATTCAGAGGGTTTGTTTTTCAATGTGAATGAAATGGCTTTGAAGGCAACAGGGAAAATGGAATGATTTGTGATAATTTTATACATTTAAAGAGTTACTCAGTTGGAAGTGGTGGTGTATGCCTTTAATTCCTGAGACTTGAGAGGCTAATTCTGAAGGATCAATGTTGGAGGCTAGCCTCAGCAACTTAGGAAGACCCTAAGAAATGCAGCAAGTCCCTGTCTCAAAATAAAAAGTAACTGGAATGTAGCTAAGTGGTAGAGCACAACCAGACTAAATCCCCAGTGTCTGTCTCCCTCTCTCTCTCTCTCTCTCACACACACACACACATTTTCAGCAGTGTGAGCCTTTTCTTGTCTTTGAGGATGACATGAAATATTGATTTACCAGGTTTTACATTCAAAGGATTTTTCTCCAGTAACTTCCTACATGTATATGAGTGCAACAGTAATAACAGAAAAGTTTACCAATTGCTTTCATTCATACTATTTCTCTGCAGTATCTATTCTTTCACGTGTGTGAAGCAGACAGGATGTGGCAAAAGCTTTTCCACATTGTTGTTATTCATAGCGCTTTTCTCTGGTATGTATTCTTTCATGTCTGTGAAGCGTAGGGGATGTAGCAAAGGCTTTGCCACACTGCTTACAATCATATGGCTTCGCTCCAGTATGAGTTTTTTCATGTGAGCGAAGGTTAGAGGAGTGAGTGAAGGCTTTGCCACACTGCTTACAATCATAGGGCTTCTCTCCAGTATGAGTTTTTTCATGTGAGCGAAGGTTAGAGGACTGAGTGAAGGCTTTGCCACACTGCTTACAATCATAGGGCTTCTCTCCAGTATGAGTTTTTTCATGTGAGTGAAGGTTAGAGGACTGAGTGAAGGCTTTCCCACACTGCTTACATTCATAGGGCTTCTCTCCAGTATGAGTCCGTTCATGTTTCTGAAGGCAGGAGGCATTAGTAAAGGCTTTTCCACACTGTTGACATTCATAGGGCTTTTCTCTGGTATGTATTCTGCCATGTATATGAAGCTGATGGGATATAGCAAAGGCTTTTCCACACTGCTTACATTCATAGGGTTTCTCTCCAGTATGAATTTTTTCATGTGAGTGAAGGACAGAGGACTGAGTGAAGGCTTTCCCACACTGCTTACATTCATAGGGCTTCTCTCCAGTATGCATTCTCTGATGTATTTTAAGTAAACTGGGAAAAGCAAAGTCTTTCCCACATACCTTACATTTGAAACCTTTATTCCCCATGTGTGTGATCCTGTGCCTTTGAAGACTTGTGTATGAAATACAGGTCTGACCACCTTGTTTACATTCATACACTTTCTCTCCAGCATGAGTTCTTTCATGTCTTCTTAATACAGAGGAGAAACAAAAGGCTTTTCCACATACCTCACATTGAAAACGTGTACGTTCACTGCGTGTTCTCATGTGTCTTGGAACACCCGTGGGAGAAGACGAGGCTTCACCACATTGCTGATATTCATAGGGTTGCCACCCAGTATGAGTATCTCCATGCCTTTGAATGTCACTGGAATGATGGATGACTTTCCCACTTACTGTACATCCATAAGGTCCATCTCCAGTTTCTATTAACATATGTGTGTGAACATTTTTGGGAGAAACCAGAGATTTCTTATATTGTTTAAATTCAGATGGCTTCTCTTCACATTCCTCATGGTTGTAGTATTTGTGTCCAGAGAGAGATGTGATCTGCCTATGAAGGAATGAAGGTCATATGAAGTCTTTTGCACACATAATCAAGTGACATGGATTTACTCTATTAAAATTTTTCTTTGTTCAATTAAGAATTGGAATCAATTTGAAGGTTTTCCCACACTATTTTGTGCCTTTGAGTTTACCATATGACTTCTTTAAAGAACAAGTGACCAGCACATAATCAATGCTTGATTCATTCACAATTTTCTATGTATTGATAGATCTTTACATTACTACCAACATCAGGTAAAGGCTAGGTTTTCTGACTTGTTCAACTTGCCTAAAAATAAGGAGATTTAAAGCAAACGATCCTTTTCAACATAGCTTTTCTATGGCTATTATCCAAATAGTGATATCCACATATGCAATTTCATATACTTTTTGCATGTCAAATACTTTGAAAAGACAGAATATCTGTTACAGCTAAGTATATATTTCAGGTAAAAAGCACTATAAGAATAAATACTTCTCAATTTATGCATACTTCTCTCGTTGGTTTGCTTTGAATATTACATGACTGTTCTCAGACCCCCTCATGGACTCCTCTTGTGAGGACACTTACCTTACATTGCTCCCAGAGTTTTCAGTATGAACTTCAGTGGTCTTGTCTTGCCAATTGTTTCCTAAAATGAGAGAACAGAACAATCTTTATGAATAATCAGGAGCTAACAATGCTTTGCCAAATGATACATGTTATTTATGCTGCAATAATTCACCAACTGATTCCCTTTTCACCTTCTACATAAATGACCAAAATAAACATGAGTTCTCTATTTGATTAACTTTAAAAACATCATTATTACCTATAGAAGACAGGTTTCTGAGGACTTCCAGCATCACATCTCTGTAAAGGTTCTTCTGGGAAGGATTCAGCAAAGCCCACTCCTCCTGGGTGAAGTTCACAGCCACATCCTCCAAGGTCACTGAGATCTAAAATATCCCACCAAATGTATAGTGGAGGCCAGGAGAGATTGACAGCATGAGAAATCTACACTCAACATGCATGGTGTTCACATGATTCCAGGAGGAACCCTAAGGTAAAGGATGAACTTTGGCTTATCATAACATGTTGCTTCATCCATTCTCTTGGTCAAATGTTCAACACTGGTTTAGTAACTAACAAACACCCTACACCAATGCAATATTTTGAAAACAGTGGAGACTATCAGCTGGAGAGAAGGGGTATTCCATACTATGAGTAATGACACATTTAATTGTCACCCTGATTGAATTAAAAGATACTGATAATTAATGAGATTTTGCATGTGTCCATGAGGGTATGTCTACAAATGATTGGCATGCGGGATAGTGAGCCAAACTGGCAAACATTTTTAAGGTGCGCAGCACCATCCAATAGGACTGTGTCTTAGGTGGAGCAAAAGTTGAAAGAAGAAGGAAGCAGCAGCAGAGCAAGCTCCTTTCTTCTCAGTGGGTTTTTGTTTGCTAAGCAATGGCCTGAGGGTATCAGACACTGCCTTGTTCACTCTCCCAAAGTGGACTCTGCCAGTGATTCTCCAGAGAGTTTCCAGAACCTTTGGTCTGGACTAGGGCAGCACCACTGATCCCTGTTGTTCTGAGGCTTCAGCCTCTTGGACTCTGCAGCTACTACTTCTCAAGCTCTCCAGCTGCAGATGGCCACTGTGGACATCCAGCTTCAGGTCAAGTACACCAATCCAATAAGTCCCCTTTTATAATCAAACTTCCTCTTGATGCTGTTCCTCTAGAGAACACTGACTAATAAACTATGTAAGCCACAAATTCCTCTGAAAAACAAAGTCTAACTAATAAACTAAATAAACTACCAAGGCATGAAGTTTTACAAATATATACATAAGAAATAATAGTAAATGCTAAATACCATTTTCATAATAATGCAAGAATAAAGCAAAGAGTCATACGTACAAATTTCAAAACTATGGACAAAAGCAAAGAAACTGATTTTCAATACTATTTCCATCTGGAAATAAATTGGATGATAAGTCTTCAAAAGTCATTCCAGGGGCTGGGGTTGTAGCTCAGTGGTAGAGCACTCGACTCGCACGTGCAAGACCCTGGGTTCAATCCTCAGCACCACATAAAAATGAAGAACTAAAATAAAGGTATTGTGTCCAACTACAAATAAAAAATAAGTTAAAAAAATGTCATTCCAACTGCTGGTGTGGTAGGGTGCACCTGTAATTTCAGCCACAAGGCAGAGAAATGGCAAGTTGGAGGCCACTCTCAGCAACTTAGCAAGACCCTCAGAAACTTAGTGAGACTTGTCTTCATCAAAAATTAAAAGGGAGTCTGGGATTGGAGCTGAGTGGCATAGCACTTGCTAGCATGTTTGAGGTACTGGATATGTTCCTCAGCACCACATAAAAAGTAAACAAACAAAATGAATGTATTTTGTTCATCTACAACTATATAAAATATAAAACAAGAAAAGAAAAAGAAATAATAAATACATAAAAATGGGCTGAGAATGTGCTCAGTGGTCAAGTGCCTGTAGGTTTATTTCCCACTAAAACACCAGAACTCTGCTCACAAATTGAAATTCATTTCTGGAGGAGAACTAAGCATGAGCAAGTCCACGGCATGAATCCCCAGCACTCAATAAGTAAGCAAATAAATAAACAATAGTCTACAATACTAATTCTCTTGGACTGGAGAGTAGCTCTGTAGTAGAAAACTTCCCAAGCATGTATGTGTCCCTCAGATCAATCTCCAGCAGTCCACACACACACACACACACACACACACACACAGAAAAAACACCTAAAATACACATAATAAGAGATAAAAATGACTATAATACAAAAGGTACACAATTAGAGGCATAAATTACAACAAAATCAATGGAAAGACAACACACTTTCTCACAAAGGAGGTTGAATGTTCCCATAATCTACACTCTCTAAAAAGAACACTGAGCATTTCAGTTAATTCTGTGAAATTTAGGGCATGGTTTTAGGGTAAACTTAAGAAAAACTACATCTAAAATTGAAATAGGAGGGTTGGGATTCTGGCTCAGCAGTAGAGTGCTTACCTAGCACATGAGAGGCCCTATATTTGATCCTCAGCACCACATACAAATAAATAAATAGGTATTGTGTCCAACTATAGCAACAACAAAAAATAGTTTTCAAAAAATTGAAAATAGCAGACTGTATCTAAGACAAGCCAAAATGTTGCAGAGGACAGAGAGAGTAGAGAGAGCATTCATGTTGCTCCCAAATTTCATAAGGTAAAAGGCCAGCTCCCAAAGGGTTGGCCCTAGCAGGAGGCACTTAGGAGGGAACAGGAATCAGGTGACATAGGGGGAGTGCTCTTGAGGGGATCAGCACCCTTATTTAGACACATGTATTTAGACAGTTGTATCGCTCCTTTCCAGAAAAGGAATGTCATTTACTATTTCACTGATATTCAGTGATTAAATGATCATACTTGGATGTTTCAGATATTGTCAAAATTGTCCTTAAAATTTACAATGGAGACGGGTGTGATGGTGCACAGCTGTAACCCCAGCAGTTCAGGAGTCTGAGGCCCTAGGGGATGTAGCAAGAGACTCTGTATCAAAACAAAGAATCTAAAAGGGGCTGGTGGTTAAGCAACTCTGGGTTCCATTTCTGAAACCAAAAAACCAGAGTTAACATGAAGCTGCCAACTCCAGACAACAACAGTGAAAAACTGTCATCCTTTGTCCAATTCATCACCTTGTGAAGGACAGATACTAGTTTTTATGAAATCACATTCATAAATTTATTCACCACTATTTTTGTAGAATTGGACTCAATTTCTGCCGCAATAATGCAAGACAGAGTTTCTCTGTATCTTACCTGGCATTTTGGAATCTAGGATTGGATATCAATTTGAAATCACTGAAAAGACAACATTAAATCTTACAAACATTCTATACATACTCAGGGGTAGCAAATGGTAAATTAGGTAAGTGGGTGTTTTTTTTTTCCTTAGGTTTGGTATCCCCGAGATTAAACCCAGAGATATTTTACTACTGATCCACATGCCAGTCATTTTTATATTTTATTTTGAGATGCAGTCTCACCAGGTTGCAGAAGGCCTGGATAAGTTGCTAAGGCTGCCCTCAAATTTACAACACTCCTGATTAGCCTCTGGAGCAGGAAGGATCACAGGTGTGCACCACTGCACCTGGCTGTAAGTTGGGATTTTTAAAAATGGAAATGCAACTAGACTTTTTAAAATTCACTTCTGTCTTGCCTCTTTAATATTAGTCCATCCCATTTGGCTCTGAATAAATAAACCTGGACCTCATATAAGTGAGCACATCATTTCAAAGTGATACACAGAAAGCTTTGGTGCTGAGGGAGCACACATGTGTCAGGCTCAAGGGGCAGGGAAGGTCCCTGACAGGTGGGACATGTTCCCTCCTGGTCTTGCTCACTGAAAGCCTCCAGGATCACCCTCCAAGAGACCTGGACCATGACTCCAGACTATGAGGCTTTTCAGGTTTGCACAGCTCTGCACTGGGGTGGGTGTTCCTTAAGCTCTGGGAGAGGTTTTGCTCCTTCACACTGTGAGAGACTGAAAGTGCAGAAATCACTGCTGACCTGGCCCCTCAGCACCAGCATCCACAGCCTGACTGGCCACCTGTCTCCAAAGAATGGGAACAGATCTTGGGGAAAACAAGGTCCCAAGAAGTTAGTTGTCTAGATGAGGCCTGTTCCAGGAGATTCCTTAGGCCCAAGATCTCAGCTGATCCCCCAAGAGGCTGTACCTCACAACTTAGGCTGTCCTCTAAGAGGAGCTGTCCTAGGGCCTGAAATTTCTTGTACCATGCAGGGCGCAAGACAGCTGTGGGCACATGGTGGCAGCCACAGGAAAGGATAGAGACTCAGAACATAGGACTCTCTGAGATGTCAAAAGAAAACCTGGCTGAGAATATCAGATTTTGTGTCTACACTAAGAAAGATTAAAAAGAACCCAGAAATTTTTCAGGTGTGAAATGAAGTTCTCTATGAACTTGCTCTATATCAATGAGCCTTCAGACCACCTGACTTTGGGCAACTAGACCACCATGAGGTATAAGACAGGGTTCTGTATGGTAGGCAAAAATTACCTTGGGCTCTCTTAACCTCTTTCAAAACCAATTACCTTAATTTCTGTATTAGTCCAAATTTCTCCAAACAAATGAACCTCTCAGAATATATTACCAACCTCACTCAACATGTAATTACCATCTTCCAAAGCTAACAATGTAATAAAGGACCTACAGGAGAAATTTCTCCCTTTTGACTGTAGCCACCCATCTGATGATCCTACCAATGCACTTGGTTAATGTATTCATGCATAACTTTCTTTTACAAATGTTCTTGTCAGTCATGCACAGTGGGGCACAACTGTAATCCCAAAAGCTTGAGAGACTGGGTCAGGAGGACTGCTAAATTAAAAGCCAGCCTCAGCAACTTAGTGAGGCCCTAAGGAACTTAGTAAGATCATGTCTCAAAATAAAATGTAAAGTGGGTCTGGGGTTGTGGCTCAAGTGGTAGCGCGCTCACCTGGCATGCATGCGGCCCTGTTGGATCCTCAGCACCACATACCAACAAAGATGTTGTGTCTGCCGAGAACTAAATATTACATAAATATTAAAAATTCTCTCTCTCACTCACTCTCTCTTAAAAAAAAAAAAAGAAACACAGGAGGAAGACCAGATATTCATGACGGGAAGTGGAAAAGATGGGGCATTTTAGAACACAGGAGGCAACTGCAATTGAAAGACCTACAGCAGCTTTCAGAGGAACTAAATTGGGGAAGGAAAGTGGATTTGGGATCCTGCTTCCTACACGTTTGGAAGAGTGGGGGCGGGCCACCAGCAGGGAGGGGAGGGGAAGCTGGGGACAGGAGCTGCCCATTCAACAATGGAAGCCAAGGGACAGAGACCAGGGCCACCTGCCAGGGGAAACTGGGCCTCATGCTCCGCAGCTGACCTCAGGGACTGGATACCCAGCCCAATCCTAGGGGCCAGAGAGCAGAAGCCCAGGGCCATTCACCATGGAGGACTAGGCTGTGAAAGGGTAAAGATTCTAAGCTGGAAACCTTGAATTAAAATGTAAAAGATTAGGTACTATTAAGTCCCTCTGTTACACCCAGATTCCTGAGATAGTTAAGACAACGCCCTACTGGCCAAACTGCACAGGGCCCGAACCAATCAGTTTGAATGTGTACCCAGTTTAGAAGTGACCAATCAACCCTGCCCAGCCTGTTCCCGCCAATGAATGGACTAATCATGTATCAGAGTTGTTGTTCAATTTTCCCGTGCCTCATGATGATTTGTTCTGATGTATGCAAAGCCCCCCACCCTCTCCAAAAAGTGTACTTAAGCTCTGCTTGACCTCTGCTCTGGGCTCTGGGATGCTCTCCTTTCTTGAGTGAGCACAGAACCCCAGCGCGCTGGTACGGATCCCTAATAAATCCCCCTTGCCATTGCATGGAGCTAGTCTCGTGTGGTCTCTCCTTCTCCGACGCTTCGCCGGACCCTTACATTTGGTGCGTTGGCCGGGAACTGCGCATCGCCGGACAGGGAGACCTACGAACTGCTTCGGGGGTAAGTAAGGCGCCTTTCTCTCTCTTTCTCTCTCTCTCCCCTCTCCTTCTTCTCCTTCTCTCCCCCTTGTTCTTCTTTCGCAATTGCTCAGGTGCGATCGCTCAGGTTTGGTCTCTGGCGGCTCAATGGTGGGCGTAAGTCCCCAAAGAGCATAATTGCTCAGGTTCGATCGCTCAGGTTTGGTCTCTGGCGGCTCAATGGTGGGCGTAAGTCCCCAGAGGGCATAAGCTCTCAGAGCCTCGGGTGGGGTTGGCAGTGTGTGTGTGTGGCTGTTAGTGGAGAGCGTAAGCTCCCCCTGGCGGTGGCGGCAGACATGCTGGGGAGTCACAGGCCACCCCCCAAGGGACGCTTTGGGGGACTCGGGGGGACGGAGGTGCCCCCCATCAGGTAGAGGGGCGGATGAACCCTCGTCGGTGTAGAGGGGCGGATGAACCCTCGTTGCTGCCAACCCGTCTGGTTTTGCCGGCAACTCTTTCTGTTGAATTCACTGTCTGTCTTTAATTTTTGCTTCTGAATTTGTGTTAAACGTTTACTGTGTGTCTGCGTTTGCGTCACGTTTGTGTTTTCTCCCTGCGTTTCAGAGTGGCCCACCCTAGGAGTTGAATGGCCCCCAGGAGAGTCCCTCCCGTTTCAGCCGGGGCCGCATGGCCATTCAGATCATGGTGATCTAACCTTTCAGGACCTCTGCGAATCTCCTCCTGTATGGGTGGGGTCCGCGCAGTCTGCCGGGAGGATTCCGCGATATGGCGGATCCGTCCTGTCCCTGTTCCTCCTGGCCCTTCCACCCATCTGTCCTCTCCGCCCGTGGTCGTCTCCCCTGGGGGGGGGAGGGGGAATGCTCCCGCAGGTTTGGGGGACGGGCGGACGGAATCGGGGGTGAGGTCCGCGGGGGACCGCCCCTCCTCTGCCGGCAACCAGTTGCCACTGGGCGCATTCGCACCACAGCAGAGCGGGCGGAGTTGGCGGGGGATTGCCCCTCCCTTCCGTCCTCCCGGGGAGCAGAAAAAGCGGCTCTGGAGTACCTGGCCCTCTCCCTCCTTTGTGGGGGTAGAAGGGACCGGGTCCCCAAACCCCCCCCCCCGAATGTTACAGCCCTCCCCGGCTGCAATCACCAAATCCCGGGGCAAAAGAATCGAACGGGTCTTCCTCGAGTCGGGCTGCTTAAAAATGAAGCCCAAAGCAGATGATAGATTCCAACTAAGGCTAAATACTGAGACTAGGAAAGCAATGTTTTCTCTCCCTCCCGTGATCAGCTTGAGTGCAAATAGAGATGCCTGCTGGAGATTTAACAACTTTGACATCTCGCTTTGACTTTTCTCAAAGCCCTGTCCTCATTATTAAACTGGTGTTAATTGGCTTTAGAGATGGGAACCAAATTTTCAGTCACAAATTTGAGTCTCCACTCAGCTTTCTTGGGGAAGTCTAGCACTCGAAATAACTGTAAGCAGAGGATGAGCTTTTTGGGAGCTGGCTACTAAAAAGTTAGGAAAAAAAAAAAGCCTAGTGCCTAAGGTCAAACCAAACTGGAGGAGCTAATCCTGTGGGTGGGAGATAAGACTAAGGGACTCCCAGCAGCTGCCAGAGCAATTTTGCTTTGGGGAACTCCCTTATCTCTTATCTACATTTTAAGGATTACTCCACCTTTGTTTACTTAAAAAAAAAAGAAGGGACACTGAATGCAGTAAAGCCAGTCACACTGAGACCCTTGAATTTATACCTATAGTTGCCCCTACGTGAAAACATCTGGTTCACTCGTGGGAAAGTCTATGGTGCCACGGATGGGAGTCATAATTAAATGAGAGTTCAAAACTTGGAGGGATATATTCTTATCTGGTTGTCTGATTGTTTCTTAAAGATAAACTAGGTTAAATGTGTGTCTAAAAAAAAAATAATTTCTTATTGTAACAATCTGGTATCTGAATGGGTTTTTAAAGCATTGCACTATCTTGCATTTAAAACTTGGGTTTAAGCAATTGCTTAGTTTGATTTCAGATAGTTCTAAAGAGTTTCAATTTTGAACTGGGTAGCCTAAGGAGATTTCACTAGGTATACAGTGCATTGATTTAGGCAAGGATAGTAAATTATGATTTGGTATCTGTTTCTCTCAGTGTGTAAGATTTAGAAAAAAAGTGTTAAATTAAAACGTTGGTCTGGCTTATTAAAATAACATTAGATAATTAAATAGCAACAGTCTTAGAAATTTTTAAAGCTTAATTTCAGATATGCATGGTAGTGTGTGGTTCTTTCTAAAGTTTTTCAGGCAAATTTAATGTAACTTAATGCTACTTTAGGAACTTCAGGACAAGGAAAGTGGCTTAGAGGTCCAAAAGAAATTTCTTCTGATGGTAGAGATCCTATTTCCAGTTTTATGTGAGCAAGTTTTTCAAATGTAAAAAGATATAAAATTTTGGGAATTACTTCTTAAATGTGTATCATAATTTTCAACATCCAAACCTGGAAATATGACTTATGGCTAAAATGCCTCAGGCCTAAAGTGTCTGCTCAAAATAGCAGTTTTTCCCTACTCCTTCCAGACCTTAGCCAGGGCTTAAGCTGATATGCAAACAGAAGCAGCTTGGAACTCAGGCCCAAGGAAAAAAAAAAGGTAAAGGTATCTTTTTATGGGAACTCAAACTAGATTAAAGGACTTTTGCCTTTTCTTAGATTCTATGTTTTTTTTGAGCTCATGATTTTTATCCTACAGACAAGTTAATGTTTTTCTGATAAGTTCTATTTTTTGATCAACTGGAGTTTTTTTTTAAAACATTGCAATGGAGATTTCATCTGTGAAAAACTACGAGGCCTTTATTATTGTTATGTGTGCACACTCTTGTTATGTGTTGTATGTCGGTATGTCTGTATGTGTGTATGTCCATATATCCTGCAGTGATATGACAATTAACAGATGTGGAGCGCTCATAAAAAAATTAAAAATGGATCCAAATATCTTTGATTCACGTGATTCAAATGGCTCAATTTAAATTTGGTATAAATAGATAAAAAAGGAGGTCTTAAATTCTTAAATTAAGCTTATAGGTTTTTCTAGGTGTTCAAAAAAAAGGCCCTAATAAAATGTTAACTCTGCTTAAATTTAAAAGTTTACAAGTATTGTTTCAAACTGTGAACAAAAGGAGGTTAATAAATAAAAAAAAGAAACTAAAAGGTTCTAGGTATGGATTTAATAGAGGGAAAATGTGTTTCTGGATAAGAGAGTCTATGTGATTAAGTAATTAAGAGGGTTTAAGTAAGTGATAAAAAAAAAAAGGTCTGTGCAAGTTGGTTATAAGTAAGTTTTTGAGCAAGTAATCTTAAAGAAATTAAGCAGCTGGTTAAACAAGTGCTGTTGTTTTAGAGAATTGTGCTATGTTATTTCTTTAAAAGCCAAACTTGGTTAGCATAAAATCATCAATGTAATTGTGATGTTACTAATGTGTTCATATCTTCCAGGCATACAAGTCTGTAAGGTAGAAGCTTTACAAGCTGGTGTTCTAAAGTTGTATGGTAATTTTAGGTTCAAAGAAAAAAAAAACATGTTGGAGATTCAATTATATCATTTGTGTTCTATAACTGGACTTGTTATCATTAAGATATGTAAAGTTCTATGAGACACAATTTAAATGTATTTTTAAGTTAATGAGAGCCTAATCAAGTTTTATTGTAAAACACAGAAATACTTTGCTACTTTCCAACAAAAGGTTAGAAGCTTCCAGCCTTCCTTTAATTCATGTTTTAGATGTGATATTATGTTGTGTTAGCTAATATTCATGTAAACTTGAGCAACAATTTATATAGGCTTTGTAAAATGATGTCTAAAAAAAAAACAAAGATCAGCTTTAGAACTATAGTATTTAAGATTTATGAAGAGCCCCACCTTACTTGAGATAAGGCTCTATGTCCCAACTCTCTGCATGTGAAGTAGGCCAGATTTCAGTGCATTCAAAGTTGTGCCCAAAAGTTGGTTTTTGTCATGATTCCAGGATACCAAACAGGGGATGTACTCTGCCAAAATTCTAGGTAGCTATTACATAGACTAAATATGTTTTTACCCTAGTTAGTTTTGTTTTGTAGTTTGCCTATAGATGGTTTAAGAATTGCCTGTTAATGTTTTAAAGAGGTACTGCTTTAAGAACTCACAACCTGGGTTAATTTAAGATAATGAGTTATAGGGAGTTGCCACCTACAGGATAGAGAGATAGACATTAAAGTTCAGTACTCTTAATATAAGGCTGTTAAGTTATTTGCTAGATGTTTAAGATTAAGTTTTAAAATTAAAAATTTGGCTCTTGCCCTCTGAGTCAGTCTGAATCAGGGAATAGGGAACTTTTTCAAAGGGCTCTGCAACTCTAGGCCACATAACTTCCCGAGCAGGGAGATTAATGAGACCAGTGGAGGGCAGAAGGCCAATCAGTGCATTTGCTGTAAAGAGGAGGGTCATCAGAGAAGGGAGACATCCCTGATGCTTCTGAGGGAAGTTGTATGGTCAAGCAAGGCCTGGACCCATCCCAGCGCAAATGGCACTAGCAGAACTGAGAAGCTGCTGTGAAGTTCCCGAGGACTCCCAGGAGGCTCAGCTGACTGTTAACAATAGGTAGAACAGAAGTCAGTTTGACTTGCTTCATCTTAAACACTTAGCAAAGACAGTCAAAGCCAAAGCACAGATGTTCCTGGACATCTTAAATGATAATAATAGTTAAATGTAACTTCCATAAATAAGTAGACTGGAGGCTACAAAAGAGAATCTTAGACAGAAATGCCTGATAACTGTCAAAGGGACTGCTAGAGTAGTTTTAGTCTAAGGCCTTTATTTCTAACCAATGCAGGTAGGCTTGATGTTTGCTAGTATGGTTATCCAGCCCTGAGTAGCAGAATTAAAGATTTCTCTATTAGACACAGAGGTCATACTAGCAAAGGATTTTGCAGGATCAGATGGCATTAGATTATTAGACTATATCTTAATAAAAAGGACATCTGTAACCCTAAATGTTAGTTGTTGTGTTTACATCCCTGGCATTTCTGACAATGTGACAAATATCCTTAAAGATTTATATGCTCAGATGGAAGCCATGTCCTCAGCAACTTTGTTGTGAAAACAATATCTTAGCTCTTAGTTCCTGGTACTGCCTGATGGAAAACATTGTTAATCTTTGTCTTGGTCATTGTACTCATTGGCATATTCCTGTGCTGTGGCATTTATTACTGCATCAATATGGTTCCAGTACTAATGAGTTCTTGTTTCTCTTATAGACCACCTATCACTCGAATGGCCCTCCAGCCTATTACTTCTCAATTGGACTTTTAGCATGGACCACTCGATAGACCCGATATTTTTAAGGGGGACTCCAAACTGCTTGCCCCACACCATCCCTTTTCAGCCTGAAGAAGCCAGAGAGATCCTCTTCGTCCCCCTTCCTTACAGCAGTAAGGAGTTCCCAAATTAGAGGGGGGAATGAAGCCAGATTTAAAGTTAGGTAGTCAGTGTAGTTAGATAAATCGGGGTCTAATACCGAGTGAAATCTAAAATGGAGGCCATGCTAAAAATGATTCCAGGAAACACAGGACAACCCATGGTAATCAGAAGGCAATATGCTCCACCGACAGAGATGAAAAATGAGACTCCCCAATAATTATGATTCATTACTTTTAAGATTAAAAGTAGTCAGAAAAAGGAGTGGGGAATGAAAGGGTAAAGATTCTAAGCTGGAAACCTTGAATTAAAATGTAAAAGATTAGGTACTATTAAGTCCCTCTGTTACACCCAGATTCCTGAGATAGTTAAGACAACGCCCTACTGGCCAAACTGCACAGGGCCCGAACCAATCAGTTTGAATGTGTACTCAGTTTGGAAGTGACCAATCACCCCTGCCCAGCCTGTTCCTGCCAATGAATGGACTAATCATGTATCAGAGTTGTTGTTCAATTTTCCCGTGCCTCATGATGATTTGTTCTGATGTATGCAAAGCCCCCCACCCTCTCCAAAAAGTGTACTTAAGCTCTGCTTGACCTCTGCTCTGGGCTCTGGGCTGCTCTCCTTTCTTGAGTGAGCACAGAACCCCAGCGCGCTGGTACGGATCCCTAATAAATCCCCCTTGCCATTGCATGGAGCTAGTCTCGTGTGGTCTCTCCTTCTCCGACGCTTCGCCGGACCCTTACAGCTGCACCCTCTGTACCAACATTGGGCACTCAAACCCAGCTCACTCCGAGGGACCAGTGGAAGAGTCTTAGGGTCAGCCGCCAGCGAGGTGACTTCAAGATTCTACCATCCAGCCCAACCCCCAGGAGCAGGGGACAGAGACCCAGGGCAACCTCCAGAGGTGACTCCGCCAGGCTCTGCAGCTCACCCCTTGGCGGGGGCCCCAAGGCAGATGCTGACCATGTCCCTTCAGCCCTCGTCACATACTCACCATTTTTGTCTTTCTAGAGGACACGGTGTTCTCTTGAGGACCTCAAGGCACCAGAGATAGAGGGAAGCACAGGCTGCTCAGAATCACCGAGGCCTTTTGGCAGAGCACGTGGGGCCTGAAATGGAGGAGCAGAGTTGGTCCTGAAAAAAAAGCCCGCGAGATTTCCAAAGCCCGCCCTTCCCCTCTGGTCCGGATCTGATTGGACACTTCCACCCCAGCATCCCTAATGGGCCGCCCCTAGTCAGGCCTCTGCATTGTGACTGACAGCTAAGGTTATCCAATCACTAACCAAAATTGCCTAGAGAGGCAGATCCTTGGCCCCAGCCCTTTTCAGGGGGAGCTTCTTTCCTGGGCTGGGAACTAATCCAGGTGGGAAGCCTTTGCTTGAACTTGGTACAAAGGGTAACATCTGGGATTGAGCTCTGGCTGAGGGAGACTGCTTTCCCAGCACGGGTGATGCCCTGGGTTTTAACCTCACCACAGAAAAAAACAACAGTTAAAACATATATACAAAATAGTTACTTAAGGACTCTAAGGCAGGAGGAGCCCAAAATCAGGTGAAAATCAACAAATGATAATGCTGTTTACCATGAGGACTCCTTGTTCCCGAATCCTGCAGTATAACACCAGAGAAGCAGGTGGAGAGTGGAAAGTGGAAGGTTTAATAAGAGAAAGCACAAAAGACTCCCCCCACCCCAGGAAGAAGGGGACCCAAAGGCAGAATCCCTGGAAGGGGGGGGTCTTCTCCCTCTTAAACCTAAGGTCTTCTTTTGTCCTCCCACATTCCTGTCCTTTATTTTCCTTTATTGTGCAGGTGATTGGGCATGAGGGTGGAAGGCCAAAGGGAGGGAATTGGGTGGACTTATGGGGTGGGGAGCAGAAACCTGGGCAGGAACAGCGTAGGGTGGTTTGATGAGCATCTCCCTATTTTACTGGGAGCTACTTCATTAACCCTTATTAAGGACCTGCCCAAGGCCATGACAACATGAACACTTCACTTCTCAGGTGTTTTTTTGGTTTCCCAGGATCAGATCAGATTGCATTTTTTATTGGACCTGATATTAGACCCCACTTACCTAGCTACACACACTACAATATTTCAATCTGGCTTCACAAACAGGGAAAGACTACCTTAAAATAAATTAAAAGGGTTGATGATCTAGCTCAGAGGTCGAGCCCCACAGGGATTATTCAACAGAACCTCAAAGGGGCTGGGGATGTGGCTCAAGTGGTAGCGAGCTGGCCTAGAATGCATGAGGCCTGGGTTTGATCCTCAGCACCACATACCAACAAAGATTTTGTGTCCGCCGAGAATTAAGAAATAAATATTAAAAAATTCTCTCTCTCTCTCTCCTCTTTCTAAAAAAAAAAAAAATCAGAACCTCAAAGAAAAAGATACCTATATACATATATGGTATCAGCTGGTATGACCTCAGGCAACTTAGCAAGAGATAGTCTCAAAATTCTTGAAACAATATTTAAAAATATCATATGTATCATACATATTTGATATGTGAAAATAAATAGAGTTTGACAATTATTTTAGTAATTCTCATCAACTCCGGAGTACTTATCTTTTGAGGAATTAGAGCTAAGAAAGGAAGCAATTGGTGTTGGTGATTTGGCTCAGTTCTCTCTCCCCAGCAGGATGGAGGGGAAGGAGTTGTGGGAGGCAATTCCCTAAGGCAGCAATGCGAGGTTGAAATAAAATGAGCGCCTTGTGCTTAATGTCCATGTTCTACATTCCACTATTAGGGAGTTGTTGGAAGCCATCCGACTCTGGTGACCCCACACATCAGGTCATCTCTTTACCCCAAATCCAAACACAAAAATTCATGATGACAAGCAGAAAAGGGACTCTGATCAGTGAAGCTTCACCACGAAGACCAGGGCATGATGTCCTCCGCCCTCTCTTCAGGGCTGTCTAGGACTCTCAGGTTTTATAGAAAGGGCAATCAGTCATAGGCATGTGTGTAGAGGGCACACTGTATGTAGGTTTGGTGTCGTCTGTGGCTTCAGGCATCTGTGTGTGTCATAAAATGTCTGTGAACTCATGGTCATGTGACCCCTTGACACACTTCACCCCACTGCACAGGCTGACCTGAATTGATCTCAGGAAGGGTCCCCTCCCTTGTGTTCGTTCCATGTCAGTGGTTCAGAGGCACCAACATTTTCAAGAAAAGCCACAAGCCACCTGCTCCTGCCTGGTAAGCACCATATCCCTAGATGCTGACCCAGGGCTCTCAGCTTCCTGGGTTTCAACTGATAGTAAAACCAGAAAGAAACAATAACCCTGCTCAGCTCGGCCCATAAAGCCTGCATATGAAACCCCACTTGGGGCCCATGTGGCCTGTGGTGTTGATACCGCTGGTTACTGGGGAGGAGTTCTGCCCCCTCACATGTTGAAGTTTGAACATTAGAGATGCAAGCCCAGGCAAGCACACAAGGCAGGGTTTATTTTAAAAGAAGTAATATAGACTTCTCCCCAGGATGGAGAGGGGGCCATAGCTGGTACCCTGGTATTCCCAGAAGCAAGGTGTTCAGCCTTTCTATGAGTCCTAGGCTTCCTGTGTTCTCCATGCCTTTCCCCTTATCTTTCTCCTTCCTGCCTTGGTGACTAGGCCCAGGAATGCTTGGTGAGATGGCACAATGGTGACAAACAGGGGGGGCTGAAGGGAGAAGGGCAGGATGTAGCAGCCAAGGACACATTAATAACCTAATAGCTCTCTATAAGGAGGGGCAATTCCTGGGAGAGGCTACCTTAGCAACGGGAAGGAGCAAGGGCAGGTCCATGATAAGGGTAGAGCAAGAGCTCTGAAGGAATTCAAATTTCTTTTTTTTTTTAAATTTATTTATTTATTTTAGTTCTCAGTGGACACAACATCTTTGTTGGTATGTGGTGCTGAGGATCGAACCCAGGCCGCACGCATGCCAGGCGAGCGCGCTACCGCTTGAGCCACATCCCCAGCCCAGGAATTCAAATTTCTATCCCTCAGGGGACAGTGTGCAACTTGCCAGACTCTCTCAACATTGGCCTCCTTGATCAGACCTGACTCCATTTACCTGTATGTACTGACTGCCTGTCTATTTCAGGCTTCAGTATCTGCCCCTGCCCAGAAAGTGAATAAAACTTTATTTTTACTCTTCGCTTTAATTGAAGTCTTTCATATCTTGTGCACTGGCCCAAATTCAGTCCACCTACCAACTTTCCCAATGACCATGGGGAGGGGGATTATATATTAACAGTCATATTCCCTGAAGTGTGGAATAGTGGCCACATACCTGTCTAGGACTGAGAACTCAACTCTAGGTGCTCTCTCCCACTGCTGTGCATTGAATCCATGGCAGGGGTATGGAATCCCTGAGCTCCATCCCCAGCCCTTTTTCTATTTTGGTACAAAGAAGTGGGTGGGAGCATAAATATAGTGGGTTTGAGAATATAACTCTGAAACCCTGCCTAATTCCTTCTTAAGATTGGGATCCATCTCATCCAAAACTCATGAAAACGAATTTTTGTTTTAGTATAAATTACTGCAATCTTTAAACTTGCTTGGAATGCCTGCCCATGCCTTGAAGTCACCCATATTTGGCTCCCCCTGACCAGATAACAACCCTCTCGGAAACCTCAGTGGTACCTCATAAATTCTGATGTTGAGATCTGAACTTTGTCCCTACCTTGAAATGTTAAGCCATGTAGTTCATTAACCTACTACCTGCCTTTGTATTAGGCTTTTCCAAATCCTGGTATCTGGAAGTTCTCAAGACACCCCCCTTTGCAAACTTTTGTGCTATAAAAATGTGTTCTGAGGGCTGGGGATGTGGCTCATGCAGTAGCTCGCTCACCTGGCGTGCCTGAGGCACAGGTATGATGCTCAGCACCACATACAAAAAACAAAATGTTGTGTCTGCCCAAAATGAAAAATAAATATTAAAATATTCTCTCTGTCTCTCTCTCCCTCTCTCTAAAAAAAGAGTTGTTGTTTGATTTAAAACAAATGTGTTCTGAGAGAGCTGGAGTATCTTTAGCCTGGGGTTTGAGGAGAGACAGACATGGCCAGCTCCTGGGGTACATAAATAAAATTTTGATTTAGGTTGATTCAAAATTGGAGTCTGTGTTCTTTTCCATGTGTTGTGGTTTAACAGTGCCAGGTCTCTAACAAGGCCATCTTTGGCTTTGGCCAAGGGAGCATATTTTTTACACATGATGACACATCTTTAAGCCAATACATTAAAAAACTGAATCATTGAATAAATCATTCAATAAATTCTTTCTTAGAAAAACAACAATAACAATGACAAAACTGGAGCAGTATCCTGGGATAGTGGTACAAACCATGCCATGAGGGTCAAAAATTCTAGCCCAACCTCTGAAATGTAGCCTCAATCTCTCTCAAAATACAACTTAAAAGGGCAGGGCATGTAGTTCAGTGTTACAGCAACCCTGGGTTTAATGGCCAGTTTAAAAACAATAACATTCTGAAGAGGAATAGAGGGGGAAAAGACATAAGAAAATAGAAGAGTATAAAAGGGCAGACATCAATCGAACTACATCAACAGTGACATTTTGTGGCAATTGACTGAACAATCCTATCCAAAGGTAGAGATCAGCAGACAGAATGAAAACAAGGTCCAATTCTCTGCTATGTGCAGGGGTCACTGCTGGGATACAAATGGATAAAGAGTTTGAAAATAAGAGGATGTGAGTCCTACACCATGAAAACAGACACCATGAGTCAGCTCTCTTGTACTACCTTTCCACATGCAGGCAAAATGTTTCAAAACCACAATAAATTGAGACTGAACAGCTGTGAGACATGGACACATGAAGTTAAGGTGTTCCTGAAGGCTCCATCCTCTTTCCCAATGTCAATCCAATAAGGACACAGCTGTGAGTTTACAGGGAAAAAAATGGTTTGCTGGCAAGGGAGCAGCACAATGAACTCTCCAGAGACCACAATTCTGCAAATGAGAAGAAACACTTGGCTTTTTGGGGGGAAGAGAGATGGGGGTGCCAGGAATTGAACCAGGTGCACTCAATTGCTGAGGGCCATTGCCAAGTAGGAATGACGCATCGAAATTTCCTTGCCAGCGTACCCCATGTTAAATGGACTTGCCTTGGACATTGCATGTGTCTTTGAGAAAGGTGACCCTGCTCAAGGACCAGGGTGGATCCAGGATTAGGGTGTATCCTGCAGGTTTTGGGAAGTATCCGGGTTTAAGACAATTTGGGTTTAGGGCGTTCCCAGTTTAAGACAAGTTTAGGGCGTTCCCGGTTTAAGATAATCCGGGTTTAGGGAAGTTGGAGGTTGAAGATTATTGCTGCTGGGAATAGGGCGTTCCTGCTGCCTGAGTTCCCGCTGAGTTCTCAGGGAATTGAGAAGGTATTTTTGGGACGTGAATTGTGCAGGCAGAATGAGATTTTCCCCAGAATGTGTTTGTAGAGGCCGGTGTGAGTTCGGGAATAAAGAATTGCTGTTTGAATCTACAAGTGTGTGGTGGCTCGTGATTCTTGTGCCAAGCCCAGACATTGGCATCTGGTGGCCCGTACGGGGAACGTCTAAAACTTGGAGGTAAGTGAAATTGCTCACCCGTGAGGGAAGGCGAGAGAATGGGTGACCATTTCAAAAAACAATGGGTTCTTTTCTTTTTTTTAAAGAGATAGTGAGAGAGGAGAGAGAGAGAGAGAGAGAGAGAGAGAGAGAGAGAGAATTTTTAATATTTATTTCTTAGTTCTCGGCGGACACAACATCTTTGTTGGTATGTGGTGCTGAGTATCGAACCCGGGCCGCACGCATGCCAGATGAGCGTGCTACCGCTTGAGCCACATTCCCAGCCCTACCTCAACCTCCTTAAGTAACTTTTTTAATTGCTCTTTGTTTCTGTGGTGGAGTTATGGCTCAGGCCGTGGCACACTCACCTGGCATGTGTGCGGCCCGGGTTCGATCCTCAGCACCACATACAAACAAAGATGTTGTGTCAGCCGAAAAATAAATATTGAAATTCTCTCCCCTCTCTCTAAAAAGAAAGAAAGAAAAAAAGAAATCTTGCAAGAGGAGTTTGGGAAGGGCACCCCCTCCCAGGCTCCTTCGGGATCACACAGCTGCCCTGCTCGCAGCATCCATGTTAACCTTGGACTGTGTCACTTGAGCAGGGAGTAGAGAAGGGACCTCAGATTCCTCAGGCTTCAGAGGTGCTGGGTGTTTGCACAGAGCATGTGGATAACCTCGGGAAAACAGGGGAGATAAAATAACACAGCCAGACTCAGTGAGACCCATTCTGTGGGAGGCCAAACTAGCATGTGACTCTATCTGTCTCCCTTTCAGATTGGTGTGGCATCATCATTATTCACTCTGTCATCAGGTTGCCTAAGTAACCCAGATGATAGCCCCAATCTTTGGGGTCCTGTGACTGTGTCATCTTGTATAGGCGAGCCCTCCTACATCCCTGTGGGTCCAGCTATGCTCACCTGTCCCTTTGTGATATGACTTTTTTGTTTTTAAAGAGAGAGGAGAAGCAGGGGGGGGGAGAGGAGAGAGAGAGAGAGAGAGAGAGAGAGAGAGAGAGAGAGAGAGAGAGAATTTATTTATTTATTTATTTTAGTTCTCAGGGGACACAACATCTTTGTTTGTATGTGGGGCTGAGGATCGAACCCGGGCCGCACGCATGCCAGGCGAGTGCGCTACCGCTTGAGCCACATCCCCAGCCCCTGTGATATGACTTTTGTGTGTCCCCTTCTCTTGCTCTGCCCTTGGGTGTGGCCTTCCTAGATGTCAGTCAACCTGAAAAAATTAACAATTAGCATTTTTAAAACCATTCTTAGGAAACACCATAAAGAGTAGCAGAAATATCTGAGGGGTTCACAATTCGGAATTCAATTTGAATTTGTCAATCATTTTATTACAGATACACTAGAGTTTCTTTTATACTCTGGATACTAGGAAATAATTAAATATGTAATGTGAAATGTTTTCTCCTGCTCAGCAACTTGCTGTGTTTTTTTTAAATATTTTCACATGTATAATCTTTTTAACAGCCACAACAATGTTTATACCAGATCAATATACTAGACTAGGGACCAACCTAGGTGTCCCTCCAAAGATCAATGGATAAAGAAAATGTGGTATATATAATTAATGGAATATCAGTCAGGTTGAAACTAGACTAAAATTATGGCGTTTGCTAGTAAACGGTTGGAGTTGGAGAATATCATGCTAAGTGAAATAAGACAATCCCACAACACCAAAGAGCAATGTTTTCTCTAATATGCAGATGCTAATTCAGGAGTGATGGGGCACTAGGGCAGAATAGTTTTACCTTAGATTAGGTTGAGGGAAGTGATGGGAGGAAGCGGAGAGGGATATGGGGACAGGAAAGATAGTAGTAGAATGAAACAGACATCATTACTATATTATATATTTGATTACGTGACTAATATGATTCTGCAACATGTACACACAGAAAAAAGAGAACAATATCCCATCCACGTATGATATATCAAACTTCATATATGCACTCTAATGTCATGTACAACTAATTAAACAAATAAAAAATTATAATTTTTTTCACAAAAACTTGTATGTATAATTATAATAACTATAATAATGTATTAATTATATTTTGATGTACACATACATTTTGGGATGGTTAAATAGAGAAACTGTTCTCATGTTCTTTTAAAAATTGGAGGAGATATTCTTTATGTCAAATTTTCTGTTCTTACTGGTGAGGTGGTACATGCCCATAATTCCAGTGGCTCAGGAGGCTGGACCAGAAAGACTATGAGTTCAAAGCCAGGCTCTGCAAGTTAGCAAGGCCCTGAGCAACACCATGAGACCCTGTCTCTGAATAAAATATAAAGAATAGCAGGAGATATGGCTTAGTGCTTAAATGTCCATGGGTTTTATCTTCATTAAGAAAGAGAGAAGAAAGAACGAAAGAAAGAAAGAAAGAAAGAAAGAAAGAAAGAAAGAAAGAAAGAAAGAAAGAAAGAAGAAACAATGAACAAGTATTCATAATTTGTTTCCTTTATTTGGTTTAATGCAATTTCTAAGGTATGTTATTCTCTTTCAAGAGCATCAAAATTTCCTCTCATTTTTGCCCTGAGAGTTCTAGTATATTTAGTATTTTCATTTCTGAATGCTCCACGAGTGTATTTTTCACTTTTTAAATTTGTTCTCTTTTGATACACATGATACTAGAGTGTATTTTGACCCTTTATGCATAAATTGGCTATAACTTATTCTAAGTAGCATCCCTGTCTTGTGGATGAACATGACGTGGAGTTACCTTGGTTGTGTATTCAAAAAGAAACATAGGAAACTGATGACCCATAAAATCTGCTTTCTTCACTCTTCCCCTTCTGCCTTCCCTTCTTTCTCTTTAGTCTAAAGCAATAGACTTCTATTTTTTGTGTCCCCACCTTCCCTGGTTGTGTGTAACCATCCACGTATATGTAGAAACATTCAGCCTTTGGTTTTTGAGGGTTGGCTTCTTTCACTTTGCATGATAGACTCCACGTTCATCCATTTACCAGTCAAGGGCATATTTCATTCTTATTTGGAGTAATATTCTAATGTGTGTGGGTGTGTGTGTGTGTGTGTGTGTGTGTGTTTTCTCCATTATTCTGTTCAAGGGCATCTAGGCTTGCCGCAGTCTGGCTGGGCACAAGATCACAAGGCACTCACAGCTTTGTAGATTCAAATAGCAATTCTTTATTCCCGAACTCAAACGAGCCCTGTAGAAATATGTTCTGGGGAAATCCAAGTTCTGCCACCCAATTCACGTCCCAAATACTTTCTGAATTCCATGAGAACTCAATGGGAACTCAGGCATCAGAATACGCCCTATTCCCAGCAGGAATAATCTTAAACTTGGAACTGCCCTAAATCCTAAACCCTAAATTTGTCTTAAACCGGGAACGCCCTGAACCCAAGGAGGGAGATACTTCCTAAAACCTGCAGGATACACCCTAAACCTGGATCCACCCTGGTCTTTCAGCAGGGTCACCTTTCTCAAACACACATGCAATGTCACAGCGAATTTCCAAGGCAAGTCCATTTAACATGGGGTACACTGGCAAGGAAATTTTGATGCGTCATTCCTACTTGGCAATGGCCCTCAGTATCATTCCATACTTTAGGTATTGTCAATTCAGTTGCTATAAACATTGATGTGCCTGTATCACTGAACTATGCTGATTTTAATTTGGGGGGTATAAGCTAAGGAGTCGGATAACTGGGTCAAATGCTAGTTCCATTCCAAGTTTTCTAAGGAATCTCCCTACTGCTTTGCAGAGTCCTTGCACCAATTTTCAGTCTGACCAACAATTTATGAGTTTGGCTTTTCCTTCCCATTCTTATTTATATTTACTTGTGTTCCTGATAATTGTCATCCTGACTGCAGTGAGATAGAATCTCAGTGTAGTTTTCACTTGTATTTCTCTAATTCCTAAAGATGGCAACCTTTTATTCACGTATTTGTTGATCATAGATGACTGTGTGTTTAATGTGTGACTGATGCTGGGGCTCCAGGTTCATCCTATTGCAGATGAACATTTAACTTTCCTAGAAACTTTTTAAAAAACACTTCTTTCCTCATTGATGGTTGCAATCCGATTGCTAAAATGAATTACTCACAAATGTGTTCATCATCCAATCTTCAAATATTTCCATTCGTTTATAGGAATCTGTTCTCATGCTACAGCTTCATGGCTTGATCACTGTAGTTTTTCAGTGAACATTGATGTCACTGTGTTAATGTTGAACCAGGATGAAATGAAAAGATCACCAACTCCAATTTTAAATCAAACTAAAGCAAGCTTGTATTGTGTAGACAAAAGCAGTCCACAAGCGGCTGTCTCTCCCAAAGCTAGCATACAGATCAGCACCCCAGCTCTTCAGGTGAAAGGTTTTATAGCTCCAAATGTTACAATGGTGGAGAAGTGCCTTGGGAATTTACAGCTAATAGAATTCTGGCAAGCATAATACAAAGGCAGATAGCAGGTTAATAATCTACATGGCTTAATGTTTCATGGTAGGGAGTAAATTGAGATTCCAACATCAGAATTTATGAGGTGCTCCTGGGGTTTTAGGGAGGGTTGTTACCTTGTCAAAAACAGACAGGTATGGGTGAGTTCAAAGCCCAGGCAGGAATTTCAAACAAGTTTAAACAGGCTATCAGGCCAAGTAGAAATCTTAGTATTTTTTAGCAAAACAGAAATGAACTTTTCTTAACTTTTTCATGAGATGACTCCCAATCCTAAAAAGAATGGAATTTCATTTGGTTCATCATTAAACCACAGAATTTTCTCATGCATTTTAAGAGTGGTTCACAGTTTTGGTTTTTATCACAAATGTATGTGGAATTTGGGAGCTTCTCAATGTCTACCCAAGTGAGGAGACTACATAGAACTTTTAGATCAATTTGTGGTGTACAGTTTTCTTTTTTCAAATTTAAAAATCTATTCATAAATCTTTATTTTGCTTTCACAAAACAATTATTAAAGTCATGAAGATTTAACAACATGTGAGACTTATTGAGTATTATTAAAATAATCTATCAGTGAATCAATGGCTTTTTAAAAGAACAAATCTAGATGCCATTAACAGACAAATAAATAAAGAAAATGGATACGCACGCACAATGGAATATTCTCAGTTAATGAAAAATAAAATGATAGTCTTTGCTAGTAAATAGATAGAAATGGAGAATATCATGCTGCACAAAATAAGCCAGTCCCAAAAATCAAAGGCCAAATGTTTTCTCTGATGTGCAGATGCTAATTCAGAGGAAGGCACAGAGGGTGGGCTGGGGAAGAATAGAGGTACTGTGTATTAGACAGAGGGGAGTGGTAGGAGGGGAGGGTGATCAGGGATAGGACTGAGAGTATCATAAATCAGACACTATTATCCTCTGTACATATATGATAACAGGATTGGTGTAACTCTACACAATGTGCAACCAGAAGAATGAGAAGTTATACTACATCTATATATGATGTGTCAAAATGCAAGTTCAAAGCAAGGCTCAGCAACTTGTAGAGATCCCAAGCAACTCAAGAGACATTGTCTCTAAATAAAATATAAAAAAATGCTCAGTGGCTAAGTGATCACACATTCATACCCTGGGTAACAAGATATGTTTTCTCTTCTTAGAAAACAAGAGGAGGAACACCTTAAGACAACTGTGAATTTATATCAAAATGATCACACTGATCCTTTTATTGAGCCTGCACTGAACAAGGAGGCCTTCCTATGCTTCGCCCAACTGATAATGATAGTCCCCTTCAGTCTTTTCGGGGTACATCTAACACTGAAACACCTGATTCTGGTTGGCTGAATCACTCTGTAGTTATCGCCTCATGCTCACTGCCTGGGATACATGTATCCATATTTAATCACATTATGTTAATTCACTGCTGAGCGTAATTCAAGTTGAAGACACAGAAAAGGGAAATCTGCTGCCACATCTCATCTGGATTCCTCTAAAATGATAGTGTCCCCAATTATCATCTAGGACATGTATCATTACATAAACATATGTGTTTTATAATATACATGAATACATACAAAGTTTTATATATATATATACAATATATGAATACAGTTTTGTGGCACAAAATGTCAAAAGCTTTTAAAAATTGAAATATTTTTAAGTATCTTGAAACTCAACACACACAAACACACACACACACACACACACACACACACACACACACACAGACTAAATTGTACTTAATTAGCGGACATTCCGCATGTCACTCCACCCCAGGCTGAGGTCACACATGCTGGGAAAGCACTCTACCATTCAGTCCCTTGTACTGATCTTGACATAGAACCTTGCTCACTTCTCCAGTCTGACCTTTGACTCATGATCCTCCTGCCTCAGCCTCTTGAGCAGCTAGAATTAGAGTGTGTGCCCCAGTGCCACGAAAATTTTGTGTGCCTTATCAGAAGTGTCATTTTCATTGAGAAAATGTTTGAAATGAGAAAATCTAAAAGAATTTCAATTTAAATGCATCAGGAAGATTTTAAGTCTTTTACAAACAAGTTCATAGATTTTACAATTCATTCAATTGATGATTTCCTATCCCAAAACATCCCTTATAGGACTGGGATGTGGCTCAAGTGGTAGCATGCTCACCTGGCATGCGTGTGGCCCAGGTTCGATCCTCAGTACCACATACAAACAAAGATGTTGTGTCCGCTAAGAACTAAAAAATAAATGTTAAAAAATTCAAAAAATAAATCCATTATATACAATAAGATTTAAGAAAAAAGCCTGAGTAGTGATGCTCTTACCATTTCGCTAGAAACATATTGCTTCACAGTAACTCTCCCTAGACTTGAGCACTGATAATTCAGTGAGAAATAAACATTCATCAAGCTCAGGACTGAATGTGAGTCCACGTGAAGTGAGGCCTCCAAGAAGTGAAAACGAAGGGGTGCCCTCAGTTCATGTCTGTCTACAATCTGATGTGGATTCAGTCCTTTGTCAACAAAAGTAAAAACAATAATGCTTACCTTGAAACAGGTAGCAAGGCTGAGAGAGGATGCAGCTCAGTGGTAATGAACCCAATGCCCAGTACTGCAACAAATAAACAGATGCATAAAAAAGGCACTTGTTGTGGCTCACATCTATAATGCTAGAGACTCAGGAGCCTGAGTCAGGAAGATCTTTCGTTTGAGGTCAGCCCCAGAAATTTAGTGAAACCCTGTATCAAAAAAGAAAAAGCACCAGGTGCAGTGGAATGCATCTGTAATTCCACTGGCCCAAGAGGGTTAGACAGGATTATGGGTTCAAATACAGTCTCAGGAATTTAGCCATGGTCTAAGCAACTCACCAAGACACTGTCTCTAAAGAAAATATAATGGTGCATCTGGGGATGTGGCCTAGTGGTTAAGAACCCCTTGTCTGGGCTGCAGATGTGTCTCAAACAGCAGAACGCTCACCTGGCATGTGCGGGGTGCTGGGTTCGATCCTCAGCACCACATAAAAAAATTAAAAAATAAAGATGTTGTGTCCACTGAAAACTAAAATTAAATATTAAAAATTCTCTGTATATATATATTTCTTTTGTAAGAAAGATCCCGTTGTACTAAAAAGAGAGTGATAGAGAGAAAATAGAAAGACAAATAAGAAAGTAGATTGTATTCACACAATTCCAACAAGTTCCTCATGGGCCCCACACTCATTACCAAGTACTTAGGGTCTGTGTGATATTGGTACTTCTGTGAAAATTTGAAAAAAAAATAATTTTTCTTATGATCTAGAGACATAAAAAAAAGGACTTGAAAATTTCTACCAGGCTTGGTAGAATGGGTTTGGAAACAGTAGTCACAACTTATATACCTAAGTTAAACTGTCATTACTTTAACTTAACTACTTCAACTGAGTTTCCTGCAAATGTGACTGCCATTGGGGTAAAGGTTCAGAGACCACATTGCTCCAGTTGAAGATTAGTGTGAGGTCATCTTGGACAACAGAGTCCAACACTGTCTCTAGAAAAAAAAAATGAAGGTAATTTTGGTGAGGGTGTAGCTCAGTGGTAAAGCAGACGTGGGTTCAATCCCCTGAGGAGACCAGTGACAGTGATTGGGAGACAAGTGTCTGAGATTGGGGTCTCTGATGACTTCATGGTAGTTCCATGTTCAGTGACTGGGAAGGTTTCTATGCAAAAGTATAGGATGTCTGGTTGCTATGGCAATGCTCTCCATGAGGGTAACTCTGTTGTGAGAGTCTTCTCAGCTGTGAACTTATTCTCAGGCACACAGCTCCTGGGAATAAAGGAACTTCCTGGCTAAGACAACCACAATGTTTCACCAGTTCTACTGCTCCTGGATCTGCCCAGAAACTAGTAACCTTAAATGATGGACTTTCTTGAGACCTGCATAGTGCTCATAACATTGTGCATTGCAACTGTGGAATGTAATGGAAGAAATAGCTGCATACTGTTGCTAACTGTGTAAATTTCATGAATACAAACAATAATGCTTGCATACTCTTCAATCTGATTAATGAGATATATATAATAAAGATTGCTGGTGTAATACTTTAGACCTGCTGCTCCATTAGAGAGGAGTGCTCCACCTGATCCCAACTGTTCTATCTTCAAGTTCTGCATGTTACTCTTTACTTCTTCCAATCTCCCATAAGCCTTGCCAGAACCTACTACTTTGGCCACACTGGTCGCAGCAATACCAAGTAACAAAAATAAATAAATAAAGTAAACATCATCAATTTACAATTAAATTACTTCATATGTTTTTTGATATGTTAAAACAAAATGTATGGAAACTAACATTTCCAATAAAATGTGATGTGCTTCTCAGAATATTTAATAGTCTAATATTTTCCAATTTGTTAAATATTGAAAAATCAGAATTATATCTAGGCATCCTGAAATCTTTAAACACAGTCACTGATAATCACAGAGAATCAATGAAATGCCAACTACAGAAACACAGATATTCTCTATCTCAACTTTTGCCTGGGGTACATTACTGCTAATTTGATGTGGCTCCATGTCTAAGTATTTATGCTCAATACCAAATATAATGAAAATTACTAATCCTATCTAATTAACAACTGGTATATATTTTTGCCTCAGATTTGGCTAATATTTTCTGTTTTCTCTATTTCAATAGCATTCTAATGCAAATTGCCCTTATCACTAACAGCACCAAATAAATTTTCAGACTACTCATCAGCTTTTCACAAGTGACCTGAGCAGAGACTCACAGCATCATGTTTTTGCAAGAGCACATCCTAAATTGCTGACTTCCACCTCCAAGTGTCCTTGATACACTTCTTAAAGACAAGAATATCTGACACCTCTTAGACTGCATGGGACCATGTGGCAATGTGTTCTGCACTTATCAGTTTCACTTGAGCTCCCCAATTACATCATGTATAAATCAGAGACCTCCATATGGAATTCCGCCACCAACTCTCTGAAAACACAGGCACTTTTAGCACCTTCAGAAACTCCTGCACAACAGAAGCTTCCACAAACTCTTTATGATAAGGACATTATGGCCACTTGTGATGACTACCAATCACTGAGGGTTCCTAGAGCAGGAAGCTGCCCCTTATGGACCTTGCTATATTATTATTTTTTAAAAACATATACTTGCTTTTTATTGAATTGGTAAATTTTACAGAGTTCCTAAATTAGTAAACCATGCCTGAGAATCCAAAGAAGAAAACAGTATAATGGACAAGCCCATCCATCCATAAGACAGTTTATTAAATCTTGGTTCCTAATGTATTTTTCTTGGAGGTACTGGGAATTGAACTTGTGGACACAACCACTAAGCAACCTCCCAGCCTTATTTTTAATTTATTATTTGAGTTAGTTTTTTAGAGACAGCGTCGCACTGAGTTCTTTACTCTTTGTAATCCAGGTAAGTCACCTTACAAATCACAACACTTTTAATAAGGTTGTGGTTCAGTAGTTGACAACATGCCTAGCATGTGTGAGGCACTGGGTTTGATTCTTAGGATGACATAAAATTAAATAAATAAATGTCCACCGACAAGTAAGAAATAATTTTTTTTAAAAAGTGAATAAATGGGCTAGGGACATGGCCTCAAACTGTAGTGTGCTCACCTGGCATGCGTGGGGCACTGGATTTGATCCTCAGCACAACATAAAAATAAATTAAAGATGTTGTGTCCACAGAAAACTAAAAAATAATAAAAATTCTCTTTAAAAAAAATGAAAAGAAAGCAAAATCCTACTGCCTAAGAATCTTGAGCAACTGGGATTTCAGGTGTATATCACAGAACCAGGGAATTCACAAGAATTTTGAGGATTTCACAGTCTTTCATACAATTTTAACAAGAGTGAAATTTAAGTCTGCTGCAAATCTTTAAAACTTCTAGTACACTGTACCATTAAATAAAGCTCTCCATATTCATCTCAGTTTGTTTCACATAAGCATCACACTACAAAAGTTTGTGACAAAGTGCATATATGAAAGGAAAATATGTGATTAAAGGTCCAAGAGGTGACTTGTTATCATGTTTGGCCCCCAAATCATGTCTTCAGTATGACACAGAATATTTTAATTGTCATTTAATCATTATATATTCTCACTACTTGCTCTCCTAAAAACCCAAACCCATCATAAGGTGGCCATCCACATGTCAGTCCACATGCCAAGACTCTTAACCAAAAGTGGTAGGCACATCCTGTCAGAAGATTCTGTAGCCCTCTTAGGAGTCCGATTCCTGCACTCAGGTACTCACCAAGACTGAATTCCTACAAAGAATGCCGGCACCCTAGGACAGTTGCATTCACTCCAGTTCCTCACACTGCCCAGGAGCAAGCCTGCAACTTCTGCTTTGGCAAATTAATTCCTTACAAAGATGTCCAGACTGCATCAAGTACTCCTACACCAGTATGCAATATTTCTACTAATACAAACATGTAAAACTAGGAAATTGCCACGCTGTCTCATTAGGTGGAAAGACAGTTTACAGTAATCCTGAATGGCTTAAGCTGTATTTATTAAAAACAGAAGTGCCACAGCACACTCTATTGGCTTTCCTTTCCAAATGAACACTGACACTCAGCAAAAGGCCAGCAACAGAGATAGCAGTGACAATCACCCCATCGTTGGCATGTTGGTTACCTTAAAAATTTGAACACAAGTATGTAAGGAACTCTTAGCAATGATCACACAAGATCCATGATTCCTGAATAGGTTGTGGGTGAGGTTTTGCTCAGGATGCTTTGAGTGCATAGGACAGGTCATTGAATTCTTTAGCCTGAGCAGAAACAGCCCTCTCCACATCATGTACTGCACAACATCACCTGGTTGGAGGCTGTAGCTCCATCAATGATGTAGGGCACATGAGGCTAGACACCCAAGGAATGTTCCAGGAGCAGACTATTAGATGCAGAGTTCTAAGGGGTGTCACCTAAAAATTTAGATCACTGCTTGGAATTTCACTGATCTTCATTTACACCCAGTGTGACAGGGATGGAGGTGTATATTTTTTGTAGGGGTATACATAAAGGTGTTTTTTGTTTTGTTTTGTTTTGTTCACAGAAAGCGTTTGTGTATAAATTGCAAGATTGTTCAGAGGTCTTCTAAGCTTTAACACAAAAACAGAAGTCTGTGTTATAACCCACATTGAGATTTTTGCAAAATTTTTTCCTGATATTCTGTTGAAAGATTATGGTGAAGGTCTCTCGAGAAGCTTATTTAAGATTCTTTGGTGGGGAAGGGAGGGCAACTATATTAGGATATCAGACTGTGATGCTTCTTACCAAGCCTTTGGTCATGTGGTGTGTATTAAGAAAATCAGCACACAATTTTCCCAGGGCTATTGAGCTACTCTAAACACAGAGAGAAATCAAGCCTGGGTTTTCTGGAATATTCCACCTAAGTATTATTGATGGGGAGAAAAGTTAAGTTGGATGAAGTTTTTTAAAAAATTCACTGGCATAAAAGACCTTTAAGAAGGAAGAGACCATCTGCAATTGTGGAGGAAACACCTGCAGAGCTGCATCTGCTGATATGGTAATCACTGGGGTCCACACACACAGCAACAGCAAACTCACCACCTTAGCTATAGGAGTGCTCAGTGCTAGAATGCCTGCCTAGCATGCACAAGGCAGGATTGTGTCGTCAGAACTGGGGAAAGAAAAGAGAAAGCAACTCAAGCATAGGGCAAAACATGTTTTGAGAAAGTGCCTCTCCAAGCAATATACACAAATGACATGATATCATAATGCTCTTTAACGTGCCTACATACAGCACAATACATGAGACTTAGAACAAGCACAAGTGACAAGAGTGGGGTCCCGGGGCTGGGGATGTGGCTCTAGCGGTAGCGCGCTCGCCTGGCATGCTCTCTCACTCTCCTCTCTCACTCTCTCTTAAAAAAAAAAAGAGTGGGGTCCCAGAGTCATCAACAGCTCAATAAGCAATCAGGGAAAAGAAATAGGCCAGCTACAGGGTAAACAGACACATCCCTATGTTCCCAGCTCCCAGCCTCACCCCATCTCAAAAAATAACAATTAAAAACACTGTGGAGAAACTCAGTGGTGGAGCACTCCTGGGTGAAATCTGAACAAAGAAAGAGAGGAACAAAGTTCAGAAGAGACATTTCACCAATCTACCAAAGGCTGGAGTGGAGAGGCCTAAACTAACATACAGAATATGTAATGAAATATTAGATAGAAAAGACTTAAAATACAGGAAAATGGAAACTAACAATAAGAGAGATTTAACCCAGAAAAACATGTTGCTTTCAAATCTTCATGCTGATGCAAAGCTCCTCTCCATCCCAGGGTGCATTTTTGTTACTTCTGAATAGATAAAAAAAGAAATGAAGGCACAAACCTTTTTACACACCTACAGTGGTTTTCTCAAAAGAAATAAATAAAATGAAATAAAATAGGGCTGGGGATGTGGCTCAAGTGGTAGCGCGCTCGCCTGGCATGCATGCGGCCTGGGTTCGATCCTCAGGACCACATACCAACAAAGATGTTGTGTCCGCCGAGAACTAAAAAATAAATATTAAAAATTCTCCCCCTCTCCCCCCCCTCCTCTCTCACTCTCTCTTAAAAAAAATCTAAAAAAATGAAATAAAATAAAAATTTCCCCAAGTCTGTACAAGTTCAAATGGATCTGAAACAAGCAAAGGTCCGACCACATTTCTATATACAGGGCTTTTCTCTAGTGTGATTTCTTCAATGCTGTTCAAAGGGACCTGGAAAGTTGAAAGTCTTACTACAATTTTTAAAGAGAGTAAAAGGATCTTCCCAGATGTGAATTCTCTACAACTTTGAGGAAAATTCTGAAAGCTGAATACTGCCCCACATGGCTTATCCTCAGTATTTTCTACAGTATGCGTCCTTTCATACAACTGAACAAAACTAGAACAGCTGAACCCTTTATATTTCTTACTTGCATAGTATTTATACCTTTTATTCCAAAAGAATCTTCCCATTCCTTAGTAAAATACTGAGAAAACTAGAAGATTTCCCACATTCTCACACTCACAGGGCTTCTCTCCGGGAGGGTTTTCATATATGAAAATGAAAACAGGGCTGGATGGGAAGCTGACAGGATGTAGAAGATCCCCCACAGAGTGATTATTTTTTTCAATGTGAATAAAATGGCTTTGAAGACAACAGGGAAAATGGAATGATTTGTGATATTTTTTACATTTAAAGAGTTATTCAGTTGGATGTGGTGGTGTTTGCCTTTAATTACTGAGACTTGAGAGGTGGATTCTGAAAGATACATGTGGGAGGCTAGCCTCAGCCCCTAAGAAAGACCCTAAGAAATTCAGCAAGTCCCTGTCTCAAAATTAAAAGTAACTGGAATGTAGCTCAGTGTAGAGCACAACCAGACATAATCCCCAGTCTCTCTTTCTCTCTCTCACAGACACACACACGCACACACATTTTCAGCAGTGTGAGCTTTTTCTTGTCTTTGAGGATGACGTGGAACATTGATTTACCAGATTTTACATTAAAATGATTTTTCTCCAATAACGTTCTACATGTATATGAGTGAAACTGTAATAACAAAGTCTACCAATTGATTTCATGCATACAATTTCTCTGCAGTATCTGTTCTCTTTTTTTTGAGAGACAGAAAGAGAGAGAGAAAGAGAGAAAGAGAGAGAGAGAGAGAGAGAGAGAGAGAGAGAGAATTTTAATATTTATTCTCCAGTTTTCGGCGGACACAACATCTTTGTTTGTATGTGGTGGTGAGGATCGAACCCCGCCCGAAAGCATGCCAGGCAAGCGCGCAACCGCTTGAGCCACATCCCCAACCCAGAATCTGTTCTTTAATGTGTGTGAAGTAGACAGGATGAGGCAAAACCTTTTTCTCATTGTTGACATTCATAGGTCTTTTCTCTGGTATGTATTCTTAAATGTCTGTGAAGCTGATGGGATGTAGCAAAGGCTTTGCCACACTGCTTACATTCATAGGGCTTCTCTCCAGTGTGCATTCTTCCATGAATCTGAAGGTAAATGGATCTAGAAAAGGCTTTGCCACACTGCTTACATTCATAGGGCTTCTCCCCAGTATGAGTATTTTTATGTGAATGAAGGTAACTGTATCTAAAAAAGGATTTCGAACACTGCTTATATTCATAGGGCTTCTCCCCAGTATGAGTTTTTTTATGTGACTGAAGGTAACTGGATGTAGAAAAGGCTTTGCCACACTGTTTACATTCATAGGGCTTCTCTCCAGTGTGCATTCTTCCATGAATCTGAAGGTAACTAGATCTAGAAAAGGCTTTGCCACACTGCTTACATGCATAGGGCTTCTCTCCAGTATGTATTATTCCATGTCTGTGAAGGTCTCTGGACCTAGCAAAGGCTTTGCCACACTGCTTACATTCATAGGGCTTCTCCCCAGTATGCATTCTCTGATGTATTCGATGTAAACTGGGATAATCAACGTCTTTCCCACATATCTTACATTTGAAATGTGCATTCCCTGTGTGTGAGATCCTGTGCCTTTGAAGACTTGTCTGTGAAATACAGGTCTGAACACCTGGTTGACATTCATAAACTTTCTCTGTAGAATGAGCTCTTTCATGTCTTGTAAATAAAGAGGAGAAATGAAAGGCTTTCCCACATATGTCCCATTGAAAATGTTTACCTCCACTGTGTGTTATCATGTGACTTTGAACAATGGTGGGATAAGAAGAGGCTTCACCACATTGTTGATATTCATTGGGTTGCCCCCCACTATGAGTTGCTTCATGTCTTTCAATGTCATTGGAACAACTGATGACTTTCCCACATACTGTACATTCATAAGATCCATCTACCCTTTGTATTAACATTTGTGTGTGAACACTTTTGAGAGAAACCAGAGATTTCCTATATTGTTTCAATTCACATGGCTTCTCTTCACATTCCTCATGCTTGTAGTATTTGTGTCCACAGTGAGATGTGATCTGCCTGAAGGAATGAAGGTCATATGAAGACTTTTGCACACATAATGAAGTCACATGGATTTACCCTACTAAAATTTTTTCTTTGTTCAATTAAGAGGTGGAATTGATTTGAAGGTTTCCCCACACTATTCTGTGCCTTTGAAGTTTACCATGACTTCTTTGAAGAAGTGACCAACATATAATCAATGCTTAATTCATTCACAAATTTGTAAGTATTTATAGATCCTTACATTACTATGAACATCAGGTAAAGGCTAGGTTTTCTGACTTGTTCAACTTGCCTAAAAATAAAGAGATTGAAAGGAAACAATCCTTTGCAACACAGATTCTCTATGGCTATTATCCAAATAGTGATATTTACATATGCAATTTTATAGTACTTTTTGCATGTCAAATACTTTGAAAAGACTGAATATCTGTTACAGCTAAGTATATATTTCTGGTAAAAAATATTATAAGAATAAATACATTTCATATTATGCATACTTTTTCACTTGGTTTGCTTTAAAAATTATATGACAGTTCTCAGATTCCCTCACGAATTCCTCTTGTGAGTACACTTACCTTACACTGCTTCCAGAATTTTCGATCTGATTTTCAGTGGTCTTGTCTTCCCTCATGTTTTCTAAAATGAGAGAACAGAACAATCTTTATGAATATTTAGGAGCTAGAAATGCTTTGCCAAATCCTAGGTGCCATTTATGCTGCAATAGTTCACCAACTTATTCCCTTTTCATCTTCTACACAAATGACCTAAATAAACATGAGTTCTCTATTTGATTAATGTTAAAATCATCATTATTACCTATAGAAGACAGGTTTCTGAGGACCTCCAGCATCACATCTCTGTAAAGGTTCTTCTGGGAAGGATCCAGAAAAGCCCACTCCTCCTGGGTGAAGTTCACAGCCACATCCTCCAAGGCCACTGAGATCTAAAATATCCCAAAAATGTATAGTGGAGGCCAGGAGAGATTGACAGCATGAGAAATCTATACGCAACATGCATAATGTTCACATGATTCCCTGGCCTCTTGATAAATTCCATGATTTGATCCATCAAATCTTTACTGTACTCAATTTTTTTTAAGAGAGAGTGAGAGAGGAGAGAGAGTAAGAGAGGGAGAGAGAGAGAGAGAGAGAGAGAGAGAATTTTTAATATTTATTTTTTAGTTCTCAGCGGACACAACATCTTTGTTGGTATGTGGTGCTGAGGATCGAACCCGGGCCGCACGCATGCCAGGCGAGCACGCTACCGCTTGAGCCACATCCCCAGCCCTGTACTCAATTTCTTACACCCATTCCAACACTAGAAATTGGCTACTCAGAAGGCAAACATCCTTTTTCAGTGTTTTATACCCTTCCTTTCATGAGTTCACACGAAGTGAGATGGGCTCCCAGATCACTCCGAACTTCTTTATTGGTTGCACCTCTATTACATGTCTTAGAACCATCCTGTGTGGTACAGAGCTAATTAATATAAGCAATTCGGATAGTACTTATCTTTAGAAAAGAAAGGTGATGAGTAGGAAATTGAGGAATCATGAAACTAAGCATTTGAGAGAGATTCTGCAAACTACACTGGCTCCCTGTACCTACAAGGTTAATATAAACAACATGGTATTTACTAATGCCTTGTTTCCTCTGAAAGTCTATCATTCCATACTTAAAGAAATGCCTAGAACCAGCCCACACCCACACCCTCTGGGGATGGGGTCAATAAGGAGATTCTTTCATAGACAACATTTAGACAACCTTTCATACAGGTTGTCACAATGTGGTAACTGGAGACTGAGTTCATCCTCTCTGATTATACATAGAACAATTAGAAGTTTGTTGGTGCTTTACTCCAGAACAAATTTAGTCAACTAGCTTAATATTAAGTGACAAAAACAAACATAAGTTCTCTATTTGATTAATTTATTTATTAATAAACACATCAATTTTATAATTTCCTGTGGTTACTGTCAAACCAGAATGGGGTAAGTGAAAGATGGCACATGTCTTACAAATAACTCAATGACCCAAAAACGTCACCTTGTCCACACAGCAGCCTTACAAAGTTTTATAACTCTCCAAACCATCTTCTTAATAAACAGCAGGCACTACTTTTCTAAGTCTCATAGCAACAATGAATGTCCATTGAATATCAAACTCTTCTTAACAGCAGCCGGTTCACTACCATAATGTACAGTCATGAGACACATACCAATGTTCTGCTCAAGGACATTTTGATCAATGTTGGACCACATGGGCAATGGTTGTCTGTTGTGAAAGAGATTCATCCTGCCTGCAGCAATGGTGGTGCCAACAAACCTAAGACAGAAGCTCTTCCAGAGTGTGCTAAAGCAACAAGTTTGTAGCCCAGATTCCTGAAGTATCCCACACAGTCTGGGTGTGAATCAGGCCACCACTCACATCTGTAAGCATGCTATGATGTCTGCACAGTGACGAAACAGGCAAAAAGAAAATGTCCCTGCCACTGACACAGAACCACACTCAAGGACTGAAAACATACAGAACCACCCAGAATAATGAAGAATCCACAATTACACTCAGAGACTTCAGACCAACTCTGTCAGGACAATGATGCAGGCAGGAGGGCTTCATGGGCCTTTACCCGAAGGGGAAGCACAGGGAGGTCTCAGGGTCACAGCAACACTGCACAGGAAATAAACAACACCCCTACAAGTGCACTACCAGTGAAATCCCATAATGCTCAAAGAACATGAGAGCTAAAGCAGAAATCAGATCAGAAGCAGCTTTAAAGCCTCCAGGGAAAGGGATGTGAAACGTGGGGTCTAAACAGACACAGGCCAAAGAGGTGACTCAAGAGAAAAGGTGACCATTTTGAAGGAAAAAATGTAAATATCCATCATAGGAAATTCATAGAGAATACCAGAGGTGGTTCTATATTGGTATCTAAGTCATCCAATGCACATTTCACAAAAAAATAAATAAATAAATAAATAAAACCTAAAAACAATCATTGAAACAGCTGCTTCAAAAAACAGAGAAAGAAGAGCAAGGTAAACCTAAATTAACCACAGGAAGGTAACAGAGAAGGTGCTGATGAAACCACAATCAGGAAATTCACAGTCTGCAAAATCAAGTTCTTCGTGAGCTCTGCAGCCTGGAAAGATACAGCACCCTTATAGGCAGACTGGTAAGTGAGAGAAGCAAGTTTAAAAAGGCCAAGTGCAGTAAGATTCCAAGTCAAGAACATTCTGGAAAAGACAACATTACAGATGCACTAGAGAACTGATGGTGCCAGGGACTCAGGGAGCAGAGAGGGAGGGAGCAATGAGGAGGAGTGAGGAACAGGGGGAACCCAGGATTCCCAGAGCAGTGAAACTCTTCTGTATGACATTATCTTGTAAACTACGTGACACACACAATCACATCACACAGACGTGGAACCCTAAGGTAAAGGATAAACTTTGGCTTATCATAATGTGTTGCTTCATCCATTCTCTTTATCAAATGTTCAACACTGGTTTAGTAACTAACAAACACCCTACACCAATGCAATATGTTGAAAACAGTGGAGACTATCAGCTGGAGAGAAGGGGTATTCCATACTATGAGTAATGGCACATTTAATAGTCACCTTGATTGGATTAAAAGATACTGATGGTTAATAGGATTCTGGGTGTGTGAATGAGGGTGTGTCTACAAATGATTGGCATGTGCAACAGTGTACCAAATTGGAGAACCTCCTTATGCTAGGCAGCACCATCCAATAAGACACTGTCTTGGGCGGAACAAAAGTTGGAAGAGGAAGGAAGCAGCAGAAGAGCAAGCTCCTTTCTTCTCAATGGGTTCTTGATGGCTACTGCAATGGCCTGAGGATATCAGAGTCTGCCTTCTTCACTCTCCCAAAGTGGACTCTGCCTGTGATTCTCCAGGGAGGTTCCAGAATCTTTGGTCTGGACTAGGGCAGCAGCATTGATCCCTCTTGTTCTGAGGCCTCAGCCTCTTGGACTCTGCAGCCATTACTTCTCAAGCTCTCCAGCTGCAGACAGCCACTGTGGACATCCAGCTTCAGGTCAAGTAGGCCAATCTAATGAATCCCCTTTGATAATCATGATTCCTCTTGATACTGTTCCTCTAGACAACACTGACTAATAAACTATGTAAGCCTAAAATTGCTCATAAAAATAAATTTTATCTAATAAAGAAGTAAATAAACTACCAAGCCATGAAGTTTCACAAATATATACATAAGAAATAATAGTATATGCTAAATACCATTTTCATAATAATGCAAGAATAAAGCAAAGAGGAAGAGTCATAGGTACAAATTTCAAAACTATGGACAAGAGCTAGGAAACTGATTTTCAATACTATTTCTATCTGGAAATAAATTGGATAACAAGTCTTCAAAAGTCATTCCAGGGGCTGAGGTTGTGGTTCAGCAGTAGAGCACTCAACTCGCACATGCATTACCCTGGGTTCAATCCTCAGCATTACATAAAAATGAATAACTAAAATAAAGGTATTGTGTCCAACTACAAATAAAAAATAAATATTTTTTTAAAAAGTCATTCCAACTGCTGCTGTGGTGGTGTGCACCTGTAATTTAGCCACTACATAAGTCAAGGCAGGGAAATAGCAAATCGGAGGCCAGTCTCAGCAACTTATCAAGATAGTCAGAAATTTAATGAAACTGGTCTTCATCAAAACTTAAAAGGGGGTCTGGGATTGTAGCTGAGGGGCAGAGCACTTGCTAGCATGTTTGAGGTACTGGATATGATTTCAGCACCACAGAAAAATAAACAAACAAAATAAATGTATTCTGTCCATCTACAACTATACAAAATATTCAAAAAGAAAAGAAAAAGAAATAATAAATACATAAGAAGAAGGGCTGAGATTGTGCTCAGTGGTCAGGTGACTGTAGGTTTACTCCCCAGTAAAACACCTGCCCACCTCCAGAATGCAGCTCACAAATTGAAATTCATTTCTGGAGGAGAACTAAGCATGAGCAATTCCATGGCGTCAATCCCCAGCACTCAATAAGCAAGCAAATAAATAAACAGCAGTCTACAATACTAATTATCTTGGGCTGGAGAGTAGCTCGGTAGTAGAAAACTTGCCAAGCATGTATGTGGCCTTCCCTCGGATCAATCTCCAGCAGTCCACCACACACACACACACACTCACAAAGAAAAAAAAAAAAAAAGAAATACATGTAATGAGAGATAAAATGAGATTGTGTGGTCTGAGAGTTATATGAGGGTCTCAGTATTACAATGTGAACTTCTGAGCCGCTCCTCTTACATGAAGAGTATAAAACCCTAAAACCACCTGAAGTCAGGGTTCAGGGGATTGATTGATTGATTGATTACAGCAAAAGCTGTGCCCTCTGAGACTGGCTGCAGCCAGATAAAACTGTTTCTGGCTATCTTCAGACCCTTTGCCTCCTTTGTCCCATTACCCTGTGCACTTAAGTGACTACATGACTGGGGTGACTCTACATCATGGACTATCACAAAAGGGAGCAGTTATCCTCTATTGATGGAGCCCAGGATTCCATATCCCTGGGATCTATAAACAACCTCCTTATTCCCTTTAAGGCAGTCATTTTGACCAAACACAAGGAAGTGGTAAGTGATTATTCTTTCCCCTCAAGTATAATATTAACAAATGGAAAACACATGCTTTCAAAAGTGTCCTTCTTGCCAGGGACAGTGGCACAGGACTGTCATCCCAGATACGTGGGAGGCTGAAGCAGAAGGATCGCAAGTTATGGCTGCGGAGGGAGGGAGGAAGATTCTTTCCAATATTTCACTAGATGAAAAGTGACAATGAGCGGACGGTGTCCATTTGGACCGAGTGGGAAGAACGAACGTCTGGCCGAGCTGTGAGGTGGAGGGAAGGTGGGTTTAGACGGCAGGAGGCGCCTGCAATTTGGGGGACCTACAGCAGCCTCCGGAGGAGCTCCCCTGGGAGAAGGAGGGTGCATTTGTGGCCCTGCTTCCTCCACGTTGGGAAGAGTGGGTCGGGCCACCAGTAGGGAGCAAAGGGGACACCAGGGACCTGAGCCGCCCTTTCAAACGCAGGGAACCAGGGGACAGGGCCCAGGGCCACCCGCCAGCGGGGACTCTACCGCAATCAGCCGCTCACCTGCGCGCAAGCCCCAAGGAAGGTGCTGACTGTGCGCCTTCAGCCCTAGTCGCAAACTCACCATTTTGGCTTCCGTGGTGACCCGGGGTCCTCGGAGGAACCTCCAGTCACCCGAGATCTCGGGGTTCACAGGGAGCGAGAGTCACCTGCGGTCCCTGAGGAGAGAACTCAGGTGCCAGAGAAGGAGTAGCCCTGTCGCTGAGGAAGAAAAGCCCTCGAGATTGCGGAAGCCCGCCCTCCCCCTTCCTCTGCGCACTGATTGGACAGTTCCTCCCAGCTTCCTAAATAGAAGACCTCCAGGCCCGCCTCTGCATCGTGACTGACAGCTAACGTCGTCCAATCACTGGCTGAAATTGGGTTAGTGACAGATTCCTGGCTCCAGCCCTTTTCAGGCGGAGCTTCCCCGCTGTGCTGGGAACTAATCCAGGTGGGAAGCCTTGGCTTATCCTCTGGTACAGAGGTGACACCTGGCGCTGAGCTAGGCTTCAGCCACAGAGTGCTTTCTGAGCATGGCGAGGCCCTGGGCTTAACCTCAACACAAAAACAAAGCACAGCTTCTCAGGGAGGCTGAGACTGGAGGAGCCCATGGTCAGTGAGACCTTCTCTTAAAATAAAATGAAAAGGGTGGGGATGTAGCTCAGAGGTCCAGGTCAAGCCCCACTGGGTTTATTCCCCAGTACCTCAAAGAAAAAGAAAGAACTATATAACATATATACTGTTTTTTCAGCTGATGCGACCTCAAGCAACTTAGAAAGACACAGTCTCCAAATTTCTGAAACACTATTTAAAGATATCATATGTATGACCCATACACAATATCTAAAAATGAGAACAATTTGAAAACTATTTTAGTAATTCTCATCACCTCCTGGCCTCTGTGGCTTTGAGGAGGCAGCCTGAGCGATGAAAGGAAGCAATTGGGGTTGGCTCTGATGCTCAGGTTCCATCCCCAGCAGAGAGGGTGGGGGAGGAGGGAAGGCAATCCTCCAGGGCAGCAATGTGCGGTGGAAATAAAATGGGTGCCTTGTGCTTAGTGTAGATGTTCAACGTCAACTGTTACGAAGTCTTATGCAGAGACCTAACTCTGGGGATCCCACAGGTCTGGTCAGGTGTTTGCCCCAATATCAAACAGAAAAGGTCATGATGCAAAGCAGGAAAGAAACTTTGACCAGTGCAGCTACACCAGGAAGACAAGGAAACCCTGCCCTTATGCTGTCTTCAGGTGCTGACAAGGACTTTGAGGGTTTTTTGTTTTTGTTTTTGTTTTTTAAAGAAGATTTATTTATTTATTTTTGAGAGAGAGAGAGAGAGACTTTAATATTTATTTTTTAGTTCTTGGCGGACACAACATCTTTGTTGGTATGTGGTGCTAAGGATCGAACCCGGGCCGCACACATGCCAGGCGAGCGCGCTACTGCTTGAACCACATCCCCAGCCCAGGACTTTGAGGTTTTATAGAAGGACAATCATAGGCATGTAAAGAAAGGGAAAAGTGTATGTACGATTCAGTATTATCTGTAGGATTTAGGATTCAGGCATCTGTGGGTCTCATGTCTGTGAGCTCACACTCACTTGCCCCATTGACACATGTCCCTCTACTGCACAGACTGACCTCATTTTGTCTCTCAGGAAGAAGTCCCCCTCCAGTGTACTCTTTCCATGTCAAGGTGTAAGATGCACCAACATTTTCAAGCAAAGCCACAAGCCCTAGAAAGAACATTCCCCCAGAAGCTGACCCAGGGTCACAGCTTGGGAAGGCAATTATCCGAGGTCCCGGGGTGGGGCGTGTCACCCTGCTCAACCAGGGAGCAGCACCGGTGCTGGCGTCTCAGGCGCACTTCCCACAGCTCAGCTCGACCCAGTTCCCCCTTCTGCTCGGGCTCAGCCCCCTCCTCCTGCTTGGCTCCCTACCTCCGTCTGCGCCCCACCCCAGCGCTGCTCTCCAGGCCAAGCAGAGAAGGCGCCCGGGGCTGGGTTTAGGTGATTCTGGGTCTCAGGACACCACTGCTTTATCCCCAGGGGCCGTCGCTAGACCCCTCCCCGGGCCTGAGTGGGGCCTGAGTTGCCGAGTGCCCCTCTGCTCTGGGGATCCCAAGGCTGCGGTTGGCGCTGCTGCAGGATCTTGTCCCCGGACCAGGGTCCACAATCCACCCCAACCTCTGGCTGGCATTTCCACCCGGATCCCACCCGCCCTGCAGGCTAAATTCAATTAACCTGCAAACTCTGGCCTGGGCGGTGCCCTTGGGGACAGGTTCTCCTTTCTGGCTGCCCAGCGAGTTTGTGGCTTCTGGAGCTTTTTAACTGGGTGGGGCTTGAGTTCCGTGGAGGGGTTCATTTTTTATTCCCACTGTTATCCCAGATTCCTGGGACCCCATAGACCTCCAGGAGCCGAATCTGATGCAATCACACAGGAGTCTTTACTGCAAGCTCGAGCCTGGACGCACAACCCTTTCCAAGACAGCGGTCCCGGGAGTGAGTCCTGATTTTTTGTTCAGTGAGATTTTATAGGTTTTGGGGGAGATACTCTACATGTCACAACATCACACTCAAAGAATTTCACACCGTGGGAAAATCAAACAACAACTCTCAACATTGATTAGCACATTCCCTGGTGGGAACAAGTTGGGTAGGGGGGATTGGTGAGTTCATGAGGTGGGGCCAAGACGAGTTGCAAGAGAGTGCAGCGCCAAACTACATGGTATCCTTATGGATCACTGAGACTACTGGGGAAGGGGGGTCACCTGGCATTCCAGTTATATTCCCTGTCTTTTTTTTTTTTAAAGAGAGAGAGAGGGAGAGAGAGAGAGAATTTTAATATTTATTTTTTGGTTTTTGGCGGACACAACATCTTTGTTGGTATGTGGTGCTGAGGATCGAACCCGGGCCGCACGCATGCCAGGCGAGCACGCTACCGCTTGAGCCACATCCCCAGCCCTATATTCCCTGTGTTTAGCTGATTGGTGGTTGCTAATCGGTTGCTATGGGTTTCAGGGTCAAGGTGTAGGCCACAAACACGGTTTGGACTTTCCAGGAAGTAGCATTGCTGAGTCAGAGACACCTGGCACTGCAGATCTCTCCTGTTATTTATAGACAAACAACTCAGCACAGAGCTTGCTTCGTGCCTAGGAATGCTCTGTGGATTTTCCAAGATCAAGAGTCACACCTTCCTTGGACAGGTCCTGCTCTGAGGTAGAGGCTATTTTTTTTAAAAAAATGAAGTCACATCAGTTTCTCACCACGAAGAATCTTGGGATAGCATAACCCGCCTCAGAGAATCAGTGAGTGTTGTCGCGAGCAGCTCCCGAAGCTAGAGCGGGCCTTGGTCTCGGAGGTCAGCCACAGGCGGGTCCCCGGCCGTGTCCTACCCGGACCAGAATCCCGGCGACACGAACACACCACACCGACTCACGGAGATGCCTTTCCAATGCTTCATTTATTCTCACAGCAGTCCTCACACAGCAGCAGCGGAGCAGAGACCGGACGGACCAATCAGGTAGCCAGTGTCAGGGCCTAACCTGAATGGTGCTGCCTGTCCTCCGTGCCTTATATTTATACTAAGCTTATACCATTACCTAATTTGTTTACAACTTGTTTACATCCATTGGGGTTTTACCATTACATAATTTGTTTACAATTTGTTTTTGTTTACAATTTGTTTACATCCATTGGGGTTTTCCATTGGGATTTTCCCCTTACGTTATTTGTTATTCACTACCTTATCCATACCTAACACACTTCGCACTCGTCACTACCTTATCTATACCTAACACACTTCATACTTGTCACATCAACATGTTTACTTAGCACAACAGAAAAATATGTTTACTTAAAGTTCTAATATCAAAATATATCTGCCTAAAGCACATTTGTTATAGCACCTTAATACCTAATACTTATTAACTAATATTCACTCCATACAAGCCAGATTTAAAGTTAGGTAGTCAGTGTAGTTAGGTAAATCGGGTCTAATACCGAGTGAAATCTAAAATGGAGGCCATGCTGAGAATGACTCAGGGAAAACACAGGACAACTCATAGAATGTTAATGAAGTCCCGAAAAGGCCCTAGGCCAAAGTCCACCTCAAAGAAGTGTTAATGAACAGCCCCCAGCAAACTTAAAGATAGCCCATCACAAAGAAGTGCCCCACCCCTCAGGCCTTCCCACCTACATTCCATCCCCAAAACTATAAGAAGGGGAGACAACCGCACTTCCACGGATTCCACCTCTTGGGTCCCCTTCTTCCTCCGGGAGAAGTCTTTTCTGCTGTCCTTTAATAAACTTCTAATTTCTACTGTGACCTTGCCTCGGCGTGCTTCTTTGGTGTTATTCTTCAACATCCGGGAAGCAAGGACTTGTCACTGGTCAACAGCGGTATCAGTTTGATTAGCATCTCCCTGTTTTACTGGGAGCTACTTCTTTAACCTTATTTGGGACCTGCCCAAGGCCATGGGGACATGAAAACTTACTCCTCAGGTTTCCCCACCCCCCCACCCCCGTTTTCCAGGCTCAGGTAAGATTCCATTTTTTTTTAATTGAACCTTATATTAGACTCCATTTACCTAGCTACACAAACTACTATCTTTCAATCTGGCTTCAAAAACAGGGAGATCCTAGCTGAAAATAAAATAAAGAGAGTTGGGGATCAAGCTCAGAGGTTGAGCCCCACAGGGATTATCCCACAGAACCTCAAAGACAAAGATACCTTTGTACATATATAATATCAGCTGGTGTGACCTCAGGCAACTTAGCAAGAGATAGTCTCAAAAGTTTTAAAACAATATTTAAAGATATCACATATATCACACATGTATGATATCTAAAAATAAAAACAGTTGCAGTAATTCTCATCGCCTTCTGCCCCCTGATCTTCTGAGGAGGTAGCCTGAGCTAAGAAAGGAAGCAATTGTGTTGGTGATTTCACTCAGCGTTCTCTCCCCAGCAGAAAGGGGGAAAACAGGGGAGGGGAGTCAATCCTCTTAGGCAGCAATGTGGGCTGGAAATAAAATGGATGCCTTGTGTTTAATGTCCATGTTCTACATTTCACTATTAGGGAGTTCTAGGAAGCGACCTCACTCTGGTGATCCCACACATCAGGTCTTCTGTTTTACCCCAAAACCAAACAGAAAAGGTCATGATGACAAGCAGGAAAGGAACTTTGGTCAGTGAAGCTACACCAGGAAGACCAGGGCACCGTGTCCTTAGCCCTCTCTTCAGGGGCTGTTATAGAAAGGGTAATTGAAAAGCCAGCCTCTACCTCAGAGCAAAGCCTGTCCAAGGAAGAGGGCCTGTCCTTTGTCCTCAGAAAGACCCACAGAACACTCCTAGGCTAATGCCCACCCTGCTGAGTTGTTTATCTATAAATAACAGGAGAGATCTGCTGGGCCAGGTGTCCCTGACTCAGTCAGTCTAGGTGGGAACCCATAGCAAGCTCCCCCAGCCATCAATCAGCATGAAACACTGAAATACCTGGGATATCAGATGACACTCCCAGTAGTTTATGGTGGTTGATAACATGTTGGGAAACCATGTAGTTCAGCAAGTACCCCCTCATGGTTTAAACCATCCCCCTCTTTTACTAGCCAATCATCCTTACCCAACTTGTTCCTGCCAGTGAATGTGCTAATCATGTTTTAGAGTTGTTTTGTGATTTTCCCACAGTGTATGATGATTTGCCAAGAGATGCTATGATGTATGTGAAGTCCCTGCCTTCCCCAGAGTGTAGAAAACTGCTGCAAACCCTGGGCTCAGGCATCTCAGCATCACTAGTTTCTGTGTGCACGCAGAGGACGGAGCTAGCTTGCAATAAACACCTCTTTGCTGCTTACATAGATCTTGGTCTCTCATGGTCTTTTGGGGGTCCTGAATTCAGTCATAGGCATGCATGTCGAGGGCAAATTGTATGTATGTTTTGTGTCACCTGTGACTTTGTTACCGCTGTTGACCAGTGATGAGTCCTTGCTTCCCCAATGTTGAAGAATAACACCAGAGAAGCACGCCCAGGCAAGGTCATAGTGGAAAATAGAAGTTTATTAAAGGACTGCAGAAAAGGCTTCTCCTGGAGGAACAAGGGGACCCAAAAGATGAAATGCTTGTCTCCCATTTTTATAGCTGAAATCTTCATTTAGCTTTCCGGCATTCCTGTCACATTCCTGTCCTTTGTTCTGTCAAGGGTGGGGCACAGGTGGGCCAAAGGAGTATTCTGGGCAGGAATGATTTTTGAGTCAGCATCTTCAAGTTTGCTGGGGACCGTCATTAACACTTCTTTGGGATGGGCTTTGGCCTTGGTCTTTGGCCTTGGGCTTTGCCCGCACTTCATTAACATTCCAAGAGTTGTTCAACCTTTCCCAGAATTCATTCTAATCATGGCCTCCATTTTGGATCTTACTCCACACCAGACCCAATTTACCTAACTACACTGTAAGGGTCAGGCGAAACGTCGGAGAAAGAGACCAGGAGACTAGCTTCATGCAATTGCAAGGGGGATTTATTGGATCCATTCCAGCGCGCTGGGACTCCATGCTCACTCAAGAAGGGAGAGCAGCCCGGAGCCCAGAGCAGAGGTCAAGCAGAGCTTAAGTACACTTTTTGGAGAGGGTGGGGGGCTTTGCATACATCAGAACAAATCATCATGAGGCACGGGAAAATTGAACAACAACTCTGATACATGATTAGTCCATTCATTGGCGGGAACAGGCTGGGCAGGGGTGATTGGTCACTTCCAAACTGAGTACACATTCAAACTGATTGGTTCGGGCCCTGTGACAAACTGCACAGGGCCCTAGGCTGAATGGCCAGTAGGGCGTTGTCTTAACTATCTCAGGAATCTGGGTGTAAAAGAGGAACTTAATAGTACCTAATCTTTTACATTTTACTTCAAACTTTCCAGCTTAGAAACTTTACCCTTTCATTCCCCACTCCCTTTTTCTGACTACTTTTAATCTTAAAAGTAATGAATATTGGGGAGTCTCATTTTTCATCTCTGTCGGTGGAGCATATTGCCTTCTGATTACCATGGGTTGTCCTGTGTTTCCTGGAATCATTTTTAGCATGGCCTCCATTTTAGATTTCACTCGGTATTAGACCCCGATTTATCTAACTACACTGACTACCTAACTTTAAATCTGGCTTCATTCACCCCTCTAATTTGGGAACTCCTTACTGCTGTGAGGAAGGGGGACGAAGAGGATCTCTCTGGCTTCTTCAGGCTGAAAAGGGACGGTGTGGGGCAAGCAGTTTGGAGTCCCCCTTAGAAATATCGGGTCTATCGAGTGGTCCATGCTAAAAGTCCAATTGAGAAGTAATAGGCTGGAGGGCCATTCGAGTGATAGGTGGTCTATAAGAGAAACAAGAATTCATTAGTACTGGAACCAGATTGATGCAGCAAGAAATGCCACAGCACAGAAATATGCCAATGAGTATAATGACCAAGACAAAGATTAACAATGTTTTCCAATAAGGCAGTACCAGGAACTAGGAGCTAAGATATTGTTTTCACAACAAAGTTGCTGAGGACATGGCTTCCATCTGAGCATGTAAATCTTTAAGGATATTTTGTCACATTGTCAGAAATGTCAGGGATGTCAACATAACATTTAGGGTTACAGATGTCTTTTCCTTTAAGATATAGTCTAATAATTTAATGCCATCTGATCCTGCAAAATCCTTTTACTAGTATGACCTCTGTGTCTAATAGAGAAATCTTTAATTTTGCTACTCAGGGCTGGATAACCATACTAGCAAACATCAAGCCTACCTGCGTTGGTTAGAAATAAAGGCCTTAGACTAAAACTACTCTAGCAGTCCCTTTGACAGTTATCAGGCATTTCAGTCTAAGAATCTCTTTTGTAGCCTCCAGTCTACTTATTTATGGAAGTTACATTTAACTATTATTATCATCTAAGATGTCCAGGAACAGCTGTGCTTTGGCTTTGACTGTCTTTGCTAAGTGTTTAAGATGAAGCAAGTCAAACTGACTTCTGTTTCTTCCTATTGTTAACAGTCAGCTGAGTCTCTGGGAAGTCCTCGGGAACTTCACAGCAGCTTCTCAGTTCTGCTAGTGCCATTTGCGCTAGGATGGGTCCAGGCCTTGCTTGACCATGTGGCTTCCCTCAGAAGCATCAGGATATCTCCCTTTTCTGATGACCCTCCTCTTCACAGCAAATGCACTGACTGGCTTCCTGTCCTCCACTGGTCTCATTAATCTCCCTGATCGGGAGGTTATGTGGCCTAGAGTTGCAGAGCCCTTTGAAGAAGTCCCCTATTCCCTGATTCAGACTGACTCAGAGGGCAAGAGCCAAATTTTTAATTTTAAAACTTAATCTTAAACATCCAGCAAAATAAGTTAACAGCCTTATATTAAGGGTGCTGAACTTTTATGTCTATCTCTCTATCCTGTAGGTGATAACTCCTTACCTTAAGTTAACCCAGGTTGTGAGTTCTTAAAGCAGTACCTCTTAAAAAAATTAACAGGCAATCTTTAGACCATCTAAAAGCAAACTTCAAAACAAAACTAACTAGGATAAAAACATATTTAGTTTACATAATAGCTACCTTGAATTCTGGCAGAGTTATACATTATAATCCCCTGTTTGATATCCTGGCAATCGTGACAAAAACCAACTTTTGGGCACAACTTTAAATGCACTGAAATCTGGCCTACTTCTTTCATAGTCACTTTCACATGCAGTGAGTTGGGACATAGAGCCTTATCTCAAGTAAGGCGGGGCTCTTCATAAGTCTTAAATACTATAGTTCTAAAGCTGATCTTTGCTTTTTAGACATCATTTTACAAAACTTACATAAATTGTTGCTCAAGTTCACATGAATATTAGCTAACACAACATAATATCACATCTAAAACATGAATTAAAGGAAGGCTGGAAGCTTCTAACCTCTTGTAGGAAAGTAGCAAAGCACTTTTGTGTTTTACAATAAAACCTTTACCCAGATTAGGCTCTCATTAACTTAAAAATACATTTAAATTGTGTCTCAGTGTAGAAAGCAACATAGAACTTTACATATCCATCTTACTGATAACAAGTCCAGTTATAGAACACAAATGATATAATTGAATCTCCAACATGTTTGGTTTTTTTTTTTTTCTTGAACCTAAAATTACCATACAACTTTAGAACACCAGCTTGTAAAGCTTCTACCTTACAGACTTGTATACCTGGAAGATATGAACACATTAGTAACATCACAATTACATTGATGATTTTATGCTAACCAAGTTTGGCTTTTAAAGAAATAACATAACACAATTCTCTAAAACAATAGCACTTGTTTAACCATCTGCTTAATTTCTTTAAGATTACTTGCTCAAAAACTTACACTTATAACCAACTTGCACAGACCTTCTTCATCACTTACTTAAACCCTCTTAATTACTTAAACTCTTAACCAGAAACACACTTTCCCTCTATTAAATCCATACCTAGAACCTTCTAGTTTTTTTTTTTTCATCTGTTAACCTCTTTCTGTTCACATCTTGAAACAATACTTGTAAACTTTTTAATTTAAGCAGATTTAACATTTTATTAGGGCCTTTTTGAACACCTAGAAAAACTTATAAGCTTAATTTAAGACCTCCTTTTTTATCTGTTTACCAAATTTAAATTGAACCATTTGAATCACGTGAATCAAAGATATTTGGATCCATTTTTAATTTTTTTATGAGCACTCCTCATCTGTTAATTGTCATATCACTGCAGGATATATGGACATACACACATACAGACATACCGACATACAACACGTAACAAGAGTGTGCACACATAACAATAATAAAGGCCTCGTAGTTTTTCGCAGATGAAATCTCCATTGCAATGTTTTAAAAAAAACTCCAGTTGATCAAAAAATAGAACTTATCAGAAAAACATTAACTTGTCTGTAGGATAAAAATCATGAGCTCAAAAAAACATAGAATCTAAGAAAAGGCAAAAGTCCTTTAATCTAGTTTGAGTTCCCATAAAAAGATACCTTTACCTTTTTTTCCTTGGGCCTGAGTTCCAAGCTGCTTCTGTTTGCATATCATCTTAAGCCCTGGCTAAGGTCTGGAAGGAGCAGGGAAAAACTGCTATTTTGAACAGATACTTTAGGCCTAAGGCATTTTAGCCATAAGTCATATTTCCAGGTTTGGATGTTGAAAATTATGATACAAATTTAAGAAGCAATTCCCAAAATTTTATATCTTTTTACACTAGAAAAACTTGCTCACATAAAACTGGAAATAGGATCTCTACCATCAGAAGAAATTTCTTTAGGACCTCTAAGCCACTTTCCTTGTTCTGAAGTTCCTAAAGTAGCATTAAGTTACATTAAATTTGCCTAAAAAATTTTAGAAAGAACCACACACTACCATGCATATCTGAAATTAGGCTTTTGAGAATTTCCAAGACTGTTGTTATTTAATTATTTAAGGTTATTTTAATGAGCCAGACCAACGTTTTAATTCAACACTTTTTTTTTCTAAATCTTACACACAGAGAAACAGATACCAAATCATAATTTACTATCCTTGCCCAAATCAATGCACTGTATACCTAGTGAAATCTCCTTAGACTACCCAGTTCAAAATTGAAACTCTTTAGAAGTATCTGAAATCAAACTAAACAATTGCTTAAACCCAACTTTTAACTGCAAGATAGTGCAATGCTTTAGAAACCCATTCAGATACCAGATTGTTACAATAAAGAAATTATTTTTTAGACACACATTTAACCTAGTTTATCTTTAAGAAACAATCAGACAACCAGATAAGAATATATCCCTCCAGGTTTTGAACTCTCATTTAATTATGACTCCCATCAGTGGCACCATAGACTTTCCCACAGGTGGACCAGATGTTTTCACATAGGGGCAACTATAGGTGTAAAATCAAGGGTCTCAGTGTGACTGACTTTACTGCATTTAGGTGGAGTAATCCTTAAGTGCAGGGAAATTATGAGGAAATTTTCCCCAAAGCGAAAATGGCTGTGGCAGCTGCTGGGAATTCCTCAGTTTCCCTTTCACTTGCAAGATTAGCTCCTCCAGTTTGGTTTGACCTTAGGCACTAGGCTTTTTTTTTTTTCCTAACTTTTTAGTAGCCAGCTCCCAAAAAGCCCATCCTCTGCTTACAGTTATTTCGAGTGCTAGGCTTCCCCAATAAAACATCTCTAAAGCCAATTAACACCAATTTAATAATGAGGACAGGGCTTTGAGAAAAGTCAAAGCGAGATGTCAAAGTTGTTAAATCTCCAGCAAGCATCTCTATTTGCACTCAAGCTGATTACGGGAGGGAGAGAAAACATCGCTTTCCTAGTCTCAGTATTAACCTTAGATGGAATTTATCATCCGGCCTTGGGCAAGCAGCCCGACTCTAGGAAGACCCGTTCGATTCTTTTGCCCCGGGATTTGGTGATCACTGCAGCCAGGGAGGGCTGTAACACTCGGGGGGGTTTGGGGACCCGGTCCCTTTACCCCCACAAGGGAGGGAGAGGGCCGGGTGCCCCCGAGCCGCTTTTTTCTGCTCGCTAGCTGGACGGAGGGGGGGCTATCCGCCGACTCCATGTTGGATCCCACCTGCCCCACTGTGGTGGAAATGCACCGCGTGGCTGGTGGCAGCCGGTTGCCTGCAGAGGAGGGGGAGGAGGGGCGGTCCCCCGCTGACCTCACCCCCGATTCCATCCGCCCGTCCCCCAAACCTGCAGGAGCATTCCCCCCCCCTCCCGGGAGGGGAGACGGCCAGGGGCGGAGAGGACAGGTGGGTGGAGGGGCCGGGAGGAACAGGGACAGGACAGATCCGCCATACCGCCGGGCGGAATCCTCCCAGCAGACTGCGCGGACCCCACCCATGCAGGAAGAGATTCGAAGAGGTCCTGAAAGGTTAGATCACCATGATCTGGATGGCCATGTGGCCCCGGCTGAAACGGGAGGGACTCTCCTGGGGGCCATTCAACTCTGAAGCGCAAGGAGACAACACAAACGTGACGCAAACGTGGACACACAGTAAACGTTTAACACAAATTCAGAAGCAAAAATTAAAGACAGACAGTGAATTCAACAGAAAGAGTTGCCGGCAAAACCAGACGGGTTGGCAGTAAAATACACCGACGAGGGTTCATTCGCCCCTCTACCTGATGGGGAGCACCTCCGTCCCCCCGAGTCCCCCAAAGCGTCCCTTGGGGGCGTGGCCTGTGACTCCTGAGGCACGTCTGCCAGTCACCGCCAGGGGGAGCTTACGCTCTCCACTGACAGCCACACACACACACACTGCCAACCCCACCCGAGGCTCTGAGAGATTATGCCCTTTGGGGACTTACGCCCACCATTGAGCCGCCAGAGACCAAACCTGAGCGATCGCACCTGAGCCAAACCTGAGCGATCGCACCTGAGCAATTTCGAAAGAAGAACAAGGGGGAGAGAAGGAGAAGAAGGAGAGGGGAGAGAGAGAGAAAGAGAGAGAGAGAGAGAAAGGCACCTTACTTACCCCCGAAGCAGTTCGTAGGTCTCCCTGTCCGGCGATGCGCAGTTCCCGGCCAACGCACCAAATGTAAGGGTCAGGCGAAACGTCGGAGAAAGAGACCACGAGACTAGCTTCATGCAATTGCAAGGGGGATTTATTGGATCCATTCCAGCGCGCTGGGACTCCATGCTCACTCAAGAAGGGAGAGCAGCCCGGAGCCCAGAGCAGAGGTCAAGCAGAGCTTAAGTACACTTTTTGGAGAGGGTGGGGGGCTTTGCATACATCAGAACAAATCATCATGAGGCGCGGGGAAAATTGAACAACAACTCTGATACATGATTAGTCCATTCATTGGTGGGAACAGGCTGGGCAGGGGTGATTGGTCACTTCCAAACTGAGTACACATTCAAACTGATTGGTTCGGGCCCTGTGATGAACTGCACAGGGCCCTAGGCTGAATGGCCGTAGGGCGTTGTCTTAACTATCTCAGGAATCTGGGTGTAAAAGAGGAACTTAATAGTACCTAATCTTTTACATTTTAATTCAAACTTTCCAGCTTAGAAACTTTACCCTTTCATACACTACGTAACTTTAAATCTGGCTTCCACTTCAGGCATCTGTGGGTCTCATAAAATGTCTGTGAGATCATGGTCACCGGACCCCTTGACACACTTCACCCCATTGCACAGGCTGACCTGAACTGACCTCTCAGGAAGGGTCCCCTCCCTTGTGTTCTTTCCTTATCAGTGGTTCAGAGGCACCAACATTTTCAAGAAAAGCCACAAGCCACCTGCTCCTGCCTGGTAAGCACCATATCCCTAGCTGCTGACCCAGGGCTCTCAGCTTCCTGGGTTTCAACTGATAGTTAAACCAGAAAGAAACAATAACCCTGCTCAGCCCGGCCCATAAAGCCTGCGTATGAAACCCCACTTGGGGCCCATATGGCCTGTGGTGTTGATACCGCTGGTTACTGGGGAGTTCTGCCCCCTCACGTGTTGAAGTTTGAACATTAGAAAAGCGAGCCCAGGCAAGCACGCAAAGCAGGGTTCATTTTTAAAGAGGTAACATAGGCTTCTCCCCAGGAGGGAGAGGGGGGCCATAGCTGGTATCCTGGTATCACCAGAAGCAAGGTGTTCAGCCTTTCTATGAGTCCTAGGCGTCCTGTGTTCTCCATTCCTTTCCCCCTTATCTTTCTCCTTCCTGCCTTGGTGACTAGGCCCAGGAATGCTTGGTGAGTTGCCACAAAGGTGACAAACAGGGGGGCTGAAGAGGGAAGGGCAGGATGCAGCAGCCAAGGACACATTAACACCCTAAAAGCTGCCTGTAGGGAGGGGCAATTCCTGAGACAGGCTACCTTAGCAACAGGAAGGAGCAAGGGCAGGTTCTTGATTAGGGTGGAGGAAGGGCTCTGAAGGAATTTACAATTTAATCCCTTAGGGGACAGTCTCCTACTTGCCAGACTCACTCAACATTGGCCTCCTTGATCAGACCTGACTCCATTTACCTGTCTTTACTGACTGCCTGTCTATTTCTGGCTTCAGTATCTACCCCTTCCTGGAAAGTAAATACAATTTTATTTTTTACTCTTAACTTGAATTGGTGAAGTCTTTCATATCTTGTACACTGGCCCAAATTCAGTCTACCTACCAATATTGCCAATGACAATGGGGAGAGGGGATTATATATAAACAGTCACATTCCCCCAAGTGTGGAATAGTGGCCACATAACCCTTGAGGGCTGAGAACTCAACTGTAGGTGCTCCCCCTCCCCCCTCCCCACTGGGCATTGAATCCATGGCAGGGATACAGAACCCCTGGGCTCCATCCCCAGCCCTTTTTTCTAGAAGGTGGGTGGGAGCATAAATGTAATGGGTTTGAGAATCAAACTCTTAACCTCCTTCAATTCCTTCTTAAGATTGGGAGCCATCTCATCCAAAACTCATGAAAACTAATTTCTGTTTTACTATAAGTTACTGTGTTTTCTAACCTTGCTTAGATTGCCTGCCCATCCCTTCAAGTCACCCATACCTGGCTTCTCCTGAGCAGACAACAACCCTCTCTGAAACTTCAGTGGTACCCTTATGCTTGAATTCAGGACCCCCAAATCACCATCAGAGACCAAGATCCATGTATGCAGCAAACAGGTGTTCATGGCGAGCTAGCTGGGTCCTCTGCATGCACACAGCAAATGGTGACAGTGACACATGCATACATCACAGCATCTCTTAGCAAATCATCACACACCCTGCAAAAATCATAAAACAACTCTAAAACACGATTAGCTTCTTCACTGGTGGGAACAAGTTGGGTAAGGGTGATTGGTTAGTACAATAGGAAGATTCCATTGAACTGATTGATTTATGCCACAAGGGGAGTATGTGCTGAACTACATGGTTTCCCAACATGTTATCAACCACCATAACTACTGGGGGGTCATCTGGCATCCCAGGTATTTTTCCTGTCTCATGCTCATTGGTGGTTGCTAGGGGGTTGCTATGGGTCCTCACCTAGCCTGACTGAGTCAGGGACACCTGGCTCTGAAGATTTCTCTCATTATTTGCAGACAAACAATTCAGCAGAGTGGGTATGTACCTAGGAGTGCTCTGTGGGTCTTTCCAAGGACAAAGGTTCTTTGGATAGTCTTTGCTCTGAGGTAGAGGCTCCTTGTTCAGTACCTCATGAATTCTGATGTTGGAATCTGAATTTATTCCCTACCTTGAAATGTTAAGCCATGTAGTTCATTAACCTACTGTCTGCCTTTGTGTTATGCTTGCCAAAATCCTGTTATCTGTAAGTTCTCAACACACCCCTCATTGCATATTTTGGGCTATAAAACTGGGTTCCTAGAGAGCTGGGGTAGTGATCTCAGAATATTTAATAGTCTAATATTCTCTAGTTCATTAAATCTGGAAAAATGAGAATTATATCTGGGTATCCTGAACTATTTCAACACAGTAGCATTAATCATCACAGTGAAACAATGAAACACAGATATATTCTGTCTTAACTTTTGCCTGGGGCACACTACTGCTCATTGATGATGTGGTCCCATCTATAAGTTTCCATACCCAATACCAAATATAATTTAAATTACTAATCCTGTCTAATCAACAACTGGTATATATTTTGGCCTCAGATTTGGCTAATATTTTCTGTTTTCTCTATTTCAATAGCATTCTACTGCAAATTGTTCCTACCACTGAAAAGACCAAATAAATTTTCAGACTACTCATCAGTCTTTCACAAATGACCTTGAGCAGAGACTCACAGCATTCCCCTTTTTCCAGGAGCACAGGTTTGATCTTAAATTGCTGACATCATCCTCCAAGGGTCCCTGACATACTCCTTAAATACAGGAAAATCTGACATCTTTTAGGCTGCACTTGACCATGTGACAACGTTTTTTTTTCCTTATCAGTCTCACTTGATCTCCCCAGTGACATCATCTATAAATCAGAGACCTCCATATGGATTTCCTCCACCCCAAATCTCTAAGACAGGAACTCTTAGCACCTTCAGAGACTCCTGCACAGCAGAAGCTTTCACAACCACTTCATGATAAGGAGACGATGGCCGCTTGTGAGACTATCAATTACTGAGGTGTCCCAGAGCAGGAAGCTTCCTGTCAAGGCCCTTGCTATTGAAAGGGTAAAGTTTCTAAGCTGGAAACCTTGAATTGAAATGTAAAAGATTAGGTATTATTAAGTTCCTCTGTTACACCCAGATTCCTGAGATAGTTAAGACAATGCCCTACTGGCCATCCAGCCTAGGGCCCTGTGCAGTTTGTCACAGGGCCCGAACCAATCAGTTTGAATGTGTACCCAGTTTAGAAGTGACCAATCACCCCTGCCCAGCCTGTTCCCGCCAATGAATGGACTAATCATGTATCAGAGTTGTTGTTCAATTTTCCCCGCGCCTCATGATGATTTGTTCTGATGTATGCAAAGCCCCCCCCCCCGCCCTCTCCAAAAAGTGTACTTAAGCTCTGCTTGACCTCTGCTCTGGGCTCTGGGCTGCTCTCCCTTCTTGAGTGAGCACAGAGTCCCAGCGCGCTGGAATGGATCCAATAAATCCCCCTTGCCATTGCATGAAGCTAGTCTCGTGGTCTCTTTCTCCGACGTTTCGCTGGACCCTTACACTATATCTATATTTTTAAAACCCATAAAACAATATAATGTATGAGCCCATCCACCCATCATACAGTTTCTGAAAACTTGTTGCCTAATGAATTTTTGTGGAGAGTAACAGAAATTGAGCTTGGAGGCACTCCACCACTGAGCCACATCCAGCCTTCTTTTCTATTTTTTTGTAGAGTCAGGGGTTCACTGAGTTGCTTAGTGCTTCTCTTTCCTGGAAGCTGGCTTTGAAATCACAATGCTCCTGCCTCAGCATCTCAAGCCACTTGGAGTACAGGTGTGTGCCATAGCACATGGTGATTCACAAGCATTTTGAGAATTTCACAGTCTTTCATAAAATTATAACAACAGTTGCAATTTCAGTCTGCTGCAGGCCTTCAAAACTTCTAGCATGCTATACCATTAGTAAGCCTCTTCATATTTATCTCAGTATATTCCACAAAAGCATCACTCTACAAAAGCTTGTGGGTACATCTACTCAGATTAAAAGCATGTCCAGCTCCCTCAGACCAGTTGGTCTTGATCTACTAAAAGGGGCTAAAGGGTGCCCTCACTCTCCTTTGTTCACTTTCTCCAGCCCAACTTGGGACTTGGGTAGTGGGACTGGAGATCCAAACCCTGGCTCCCCCACCCCTTCCATCCCAGCCTGTTTCTATGTAGCTGACCCTTCCTAGGGGAGCAGGGAGGGGAAGCCACAAATTGCAAACCCAGGGGCTCCTTTTTCATTCTTTCTAAAACCTCCTTTGTATCCTCAGCCCAAAGGCAATGCTCCCCGTGCCACCTCCAAGCCTGGAATTGTGCATAACCCAGATCTTGTATCTTTGTATAAAGGATGTTATTTGTATGAAGGGCAGTTCCTAAACAGCACTTGTTCTTTTAATAAAAGAATGTTTTACAAAAAAAAAAAAAAGCTTGTGGGTAGGGCTGGGGATGTGGCTCAAGCGGTAGCGCGCTCGCCTGGCATGCATGCGGCCCGGGTTCGATCCTCAGCACCACATACAAACAAAGATGTTGTGTCCACTGAAAACTAAAAAATAAATATTAAAAATTCTCTTCCTCTCTCTCTCACTTTCTCTCTTCAGAAAAAAAAAAAGCTTGTGGGAAAATGCATACATGAAAGAAAACATGAGACTCAAGTTCCAAGAGGTTACTTGTTAAGGTGTTTGGTGCCAAATAATATCTTCAGTATAGCAAAGAATCTTTTAATTCTCATTTAAATCATTGTACATCCTCCCCACTGGCTCAGCTACACACCCAAACACATCAGAAGGTGGCCCTCCACCTGCCAGCCCACATGCCAACTCTATTGCCCAGAAGCAGTAGGCATGTCCTCTCAGGAGATTCTGCAGCCCTCTCAGGAGCCTGATTCCTGCACTGATGTACTCACCAAGGCTGAACACAGAGAATGCCCGCACCCCAGCATAGTTGCATGCACTCACGAGCTTCATGCTGGCCAGTAACAAGCCTATAACTCCTGCCTTTGGCAAATGGATTTATTACAAAGCAGTCCAGACTGCATCAAGTGCTCACATGCCACTATGCCATATTTCTACTGAATCAAAGATAAAATATTAGAAAACTGCCAAACTGTCTCATTAGGTGGACAGAAAGTTTTCAGTAATCATCGGAGCTTCAAAAACTGTCTTTTGAGACTAAATGCTAAGGGATAGCTTAAGCCGTATTTATTAAAATCAGAAGTTCCACCTTCCGGGCTGGGGATGTGGCTCAGTGGTAGCGCGCTCGCCTGGCATGCGTGCGGCCAGGGTTCGATCCTCAGCACCACATACCAACAAAAATGTTGTGTCCGCCGAGAACTAAAAAATAAATATTAAAAAAAAAAGAAGTTCCACCTTCCTTTCCAAATGAACACTATGAGAGACACAGCAAATGGCTGGTAACAAAGATAACAGTGACAATCACTGATCTCTATCATGTTTGCCATCTTAAATATTTGGACACAAGTACATAAGAAACTCTGCTCAATGACCACACAAGACCCATGACTCTTGAATATGTTGCGGGTGAGGTTTTTCTCAGGATGCTTTGAATCCTTAGGACAGGTGAGTGAATCCCTTAGCCTAAGCAGAAATAGCCCTCTCCACAGCATGTACTGCAGACCCTTTTCAAATGCTATTTGGATCAATTCTAGGGATTGGCAAATTCAGGGGTTATTTTACCATTCTCATGCATATTTTAGGCACTGACAAAACAAGCAAATTGCTGTCAAAAAAAAATTATTTCAAGTCAAAGCAAAAATTGGCCTTAATGTGGAACACCAAAGAAGGAATATTCCAACAAAAAATGATTGAGAGAAAAAAAATTGGATCCCCAAACCCTTTTCCCACTTGGTGGACTCATGTTTGGCTGAATGGGTTTTATAGTTACCTCAGACTATGACTAAAACCTTAAATCATAAATCACAGCCACACAGAGATGACACAGTTCTTCCTGGTGGCATGTTTCAGGAAGCAAAATACAAATAGGTACACCTGCAGAGTCTTCCCTACAGTGGCCAAGGACAGGTCAATGGAGGTCACTTAAACCACGTGCTGGCAGCAGATCAGAACTCAGGTTCTTGCTGGATAAGCTCTTTCTTATCTTGGCTGAATACTGAGATAGGGGCCAAGTATACCCAGGGTTCCACAGAACAGGGGGCGATGCCCAACCTGTGGCACACACCAGGTTGACCCCGGGGCCTAGTATAACAAGGCTACACAGCGCAGGAAAGAAAGTGACAGTGAAGAGCAGATCCAGACACGACTGGGTGGTGGGGGCACAGGAAGGACATCAGGCCAGGGGTAAATGGGCATCTGTGCAAGTGCCTCCAGATCCCAGGTCCAGTGGTTTCCAGGCCTTCTTGGTAGAATGACCCCAGCAGAGCATAGCAAGGACACCAAGAAGATTATAGCAACAAGTAGGACCCCCCTGCAGCATAGGGCAAGCACAGGAAAGCAGGACTCCTGGGAATTTATTGGCTGTAGTGTTGAGAGTGGTATTGCCCTCATGAGTGCTGACCACATCTGGGGTGCTGCACCCATTGTGGACTTCACGTGGGTCATGACCACTGGGTAAGAAGGTTGCAGCTCTAAAGTGTCTGGAAACCTTGAATCCAGTGCTCCTGAATTCCCACCAGAGACCCTGCTGTATAATTTCCAAACAAGAATTCCTGTCTATGACCTGGGATACTTTTTACCAGTGGAGGTCCCATTAATGATGTGGGGCAGATGAGGCTGGACACCCAGGGAAGATTCAGGGAGCCAACTTACTAGCTGCAGGACTTAGAGGGGTATTCCTAAAATTTTGTGGACCTCGAGTTTGAAATTTCATTGTTTACACCCAGTGGGAGGGGGTGGAGGTGTACATTGTTTCTAGGAGTTTATATAAAGTTTTTTTTTTCTTTTTTAGTTCACAGAAAGTACTTTTTGTACCATTTGTGAGATTAGTCAGAGGTTTTCTAACCATTACCAGAAAAGCAGAAGTAAGGTCATCAAGTCTGAGTTCTAACCCACTTTGAGTTCTTTGCAAAACCTTTTCCTGACATTGTGTTTAAAGAAAACTATGGTGAGAATCTCTGGAGAAGCTTATTTAAGATTCTAAGGTGGAGAAGGGAGTGCCGCTACATTAGGACATCAGACTGGGACCCTCCTTACCTTGTCTTTGGTCACACACTGCGTAGGAAAAAAATCATCACATGATATTCTCAGGGTTACTAAACACAGAGAGAAGTCCAGCCTGGATTTTCTGACATATTCCAACTAATATTAATTATGAGGAGAGAAGCTAAGTGGATGTCAGTTTTTAAAATTCACTGATGTCAAAAGCCTTCAAGAAGAAAGGGACTAGCTGAAAATGTGAAATAAAGACCTCTAGTGCTGCATCTACTGACATGGACAGTAGTGGAGTCCACACACACAGAAGCAGCAAACTCACCACCTGAGCTAGGGGAGTGCTAGGTGTTAGAGCACCTGCCTAGCATGTACAAGGCAGGATTGGGACCCTGGCACCAGAAAAAGGAAAGAGAAGGCAATCAAGTATTTTGAGAAGGTGCCTTTTGAAGCAATAAATACAAATGACATTTTTTTTTAAATGCTCTTTAACGTGCCTATATACAACAAAACACCTGAGACTTAGAACAAGCAGGAGTGACACAGTGGTGGTCCCAGAGTCATCCACAGACTGAACAGGCATTAAAAAAAAGAAAGAGGCCAGCAGCAGGACACACAAGGGCACAATTCTATGGTCCAGCTGCAAGAAGGCTGAGGCAGGCTGAGCAAAAGTTCAGGGCCAGCCTCAACCCATCTCAGAAAACAACAAAAGAGCTATGGTGAAGCTCAGTGGTGGAGCACTCCTGGTGAAATCTGAAGGAGGGAAGGAAGCAAAGAGGAAAGGAAAAGACATTTCACTAATCTGTACTTAAGGCTGGAGTGGAGAAGCTTCAGCTAACATACATAATCTGTAATAAAACTTTAGAAAGACACAAATAAATTGTGAAGTCAGGAAAGAACAATTGATTTTTGAGAAAAAAAATAGTGGGCAGCAACATTGTGAGAAAAATCAAAGAAATCAATAGTTGCATGACACAGTGAGGATGAAAGAACTGCACTAGGGAGGGTATGTAGAGAAAAGGGTGACTTGATCCTGTACATGTGTGTGCACGTGGGTGTGAGTGTGCATGTGTGGATGCCAAAACTCATCTCCCAGGTGTTTGCTTTTGTCATTTCACTCGTGCTCTAGAGAACACTTACATGAGCACCAGGCCATGTTCCATAGCCCCCGTGACTCTGCAAAGTTGTTTAGCTCATGCCTGGTGCACACAGGGAACAATAAATTGTTTTTAAAAAATCTGATAATACTCACTGTGATTACTTAAATTTCATCCTATCATAAGATCTTAATAGAAATAGTCTGTTTCCTTAAATATTTGAACAAACCTTCCACCCTGTTTTTAACAAAAATTATCTAAAATAAACTTTTTCCAAATGGACTTCAGTTTAGTCCAACCAGACTAATAAAAATTTAGAGTATAAGGTGTGAATTAATGTTCTGATGATGCTCAGAATCATTCTAGAATCTTAGAAATTGAATGGCATTAATATACATAAACACATTATGTATATTAAGTAATTCTTGCTTCTTAACCAGTTAACACTTGGAAATTCTACACAAAAAGGCACATTTTGATTTACATCAGGATTTCAAGAAACATCCAGGAGTCGGGCATGGTAGCATGTCTGTAATCCCAGTGGTTATAGAATGAGGATCGCAAGTTCAAGACCAGCCTCAGCAACATACTGAGGCCCTTGAAAAGAATTTACCAGGATCTTCAAACAAAATTAAGAAATAAAAATATCTAGGGATGTGATCAGTGCCTAAGTACTCCAGATATGATGATAATGGTGGTGGTGGTGGTGGTGGTGATGATGGTGATGATGATGATGATAATGTTTATTATGGCATAATATGTGAAAGATGAATACAGATGAAAAAAAACTTAAAATATAGAAAAATTAAATCTAACAAGAAGAGATATTTAACTGGGAGAAACATATTGCTTTCACATCTTCATGCTGAAACAATCCCAACATCCACTCCAGGGTGCACTCTCATTACCTCTAAATAGACAAAAAAGAAATGAAGGCACACACCCTTTTTACACATACAGTGGTTTCCTGAAAAAAAAAAAAAAAGGTTCCTTGCTCAAGGGGTTGAATGACTAATTCCAGTGAAAAACCAGGCTGAGGCAGGGGATCACAAGTTCAAAGTCAGCCTCCGCAACATAGTGAGGACCTAAGCAATTCAGTGAGAATATGTCTAACTATTTGAAAAAAAAAATTTTAAAGAACTGGGATGTGGCTCAGTGGTTAAGTGTCTCTGAGCTGAATCCCTGGTACCAAAACAAGTAAAATAAAATAAAGTAAAAAAAATTCCCTCAAGTTTGATGAGTAAGTCTAAAATAAACTGGAACAACTGAAGATCTCACCACATTTTTATATACAAGGCTTTTCTCCAGAGTGAGTTCTCCCACGGTACTCAAAAAGAACCTGGAAAGGTGAAAGTTCTACCACATTGTTTAATAGGGTTTTCCTGATGTGAATCCTTTTGTCTTTGGAGGAAACCATGAAAGCTGAATACTGCCCCATATGGCTTACCCACAGGATTTTCTACAGTCTGAGTCCTTTCATACAACTGAACAAAACTAGAACACCTGAGCCCTTTGTATTTCTTACTTGCATATAATTTATTCATTTTGACATGAATCTTACAAGAAGAATCTTCCCAGTCCTTGGAAAAAAAGTGGGAAAATTAGAAGAGTTCCCATATTTCTCACATTCTCAGGGCTTCTCTCCATGAGTATTTTCATATAGGAGAAGGAAAGCAGGGCTGAGATGGGATGGGAAGCTAACAGGATGTATCAATCCTCCACATTCTGAGGATCCCCCCCCCCACCATGTGAGTGAAATGGTTTTGAAGGCACCAAGAAAAATGGAATGATTTTCCAAATTTTTTACTTTTAAAGCATTATTTAGTTAGATGTGGTTGTGTATGCCTTTAATCCCAGAGTCTCGGGGAGCTCAGGCAGAAGGATCACAAATGTGAAGCCAGACTCAGCAACTTAGGAAGACACTAAGGAACTCCTCAAGTCCCTGTCTTAAGATAAAAAGTAAAAGGAATCTGGCTGAGTTATGGAGGGCCCTCAGACTAAATCCCCAGTACAATTTATAGATATATAGGACTATCTATCTATCTATCTATCTATCTATCTATCTATCTATCTATCTATCTATCTATCAGAATCAATGAATCTTTCTTCTCTTTGTGACAATACTGATTTCCCACATTTCACATTCAAAGAATTTTTCTACAGAAAACTTACAACGTTAAAAGTGAAACTTTATTAACAGAAGACTTTGCCAATTGTTTTCATGAGTACAATTTCTCTACATGATGTGTTCCTTCATGTAAATGAAGCTGAACAGATGTAACAAAGGCTTTTCCACATTGCTTCCAATTATAGAGCTTCTCTCCAGTATGTGTTCTTCCATATCCTTGACGGTCACTGGAACTAGCAAAGGCTTTGCCACAAAGCTTACACTTATAGGGCTTCTATCCAGTATGAAGTTTTTCATGTGAGTGAAGGCCAGAGAACTGAATGAAGGCTTTGCCACACTGCTGGCACTCATAGGGCTTCTCTCCAGTATGTGTTCTTCCATGAATCTGAAGGTAACTAGATGTAGAAAAGGCTTTTCCACACTGCTTACATTCGTAGGGCTTCTCTCCAGTATGAGTTTTTTCATGTGACTGAAGGTAACTGAATCTAGCAAAGGCTTTGCCACACTGCTTACATTCATAGGGTTTCTCTCCAGTATGTGTTCTTCCATGTCTCTGAAGGTTATTGGAATTTGCAAAAGCTTTTCCACACTGCTTACATTCATAGGGCTTCTCCCCAGTATGTGTTCTTCCATGAATCTGAAGGTAACTGGATGTAGCAAAGACTTTGCCACACTGCTTACATTCATAGGGCTTCTCTCCAGTATGTGTTCTTCCATGTATTTGAAGGGAACTGCATGTAGAAAAGGCTTTTCCACACTGCTTACATTCATAGGGCTTCTCTCCAGTATGTGTTCTCTGATGTATTCTAAATAAACTGGGGTAAGCAAAGTCTTTCCCACATACCTTACATTTGAAACGTGCATTCCCTGTGTGTGTGATCTTTTGCCTTTGAAGACTTATGTGTGAAACAAAGGTTTCACGATCTTGTTTAAATTCATAGAATTTCTCTCCATGATGAGTTCTTTCATGTCTTCTAAATAAAGAAGGAAAATGAAAGGCTTCCCCACATATGTCACATTGAAAAGGTTTACCCACATTGTGTGTTCTCATGTGTCTTTGAACACTTGTGGAAGATGAGGCTTCACCACATTGTTGATATTCATAGGGTTGCCACCCAGTATGAGTATCTTCATGTCTTTGAATGTCACTGGAAATGAAGACTTTCCCACGTACTGTACTTTCATATGGTCCATCTCCAGTTTTTGTTAACACTTGTTTGTGAACACTTTTGAGAGAAACCAGGGATTGCCTATACTGTTTAAATTCACATGGCTTCTGAGATGTGATCTGCCTATGAAGGAATGAAGGGCATATGAAGTCTTTGGTACACATATAACAACCACAAGGATTTACTCTAGTTTTCTTTTCTTTTTTGAGAGAGAGAGAGAGAGAATTTTAATATTTATTTTTTAGTTTTTGGCAGACACAAGATCTTTGTTTTTATGTGGTGCTGAGGATCGAACCCGGGCTGCACACATGCCAGGTGAGCGCACTACTGCTTGAGCCACATCCCCAGCCTGGATTTACTCTATTAAAAGTTCTTTGTCCAGTAAAGAACTGGAATCTCATTGAAACTTTCCCCACACTATCTTCTTGGCCATTTAAGTTTACCACATGGCTTCTTTGAAGAATGACCAGCACATTATCAATGCTGGATTCATTCATGATTTTATACTTATTTATAGGTCCTAGGCTTACATTACTACCAACATCAGGTAAAGGCTAGGTTTCCTGATGTGTTCAAATTGCCTCAAAATCAAGAGATTGAAAGGAAACAACTCTTTGCAATGCAGCCTCTCTATGGTGATTATCCAAATAGTGATATTCACATGCAATTTCATATACTTTTGGCATGCCAAGTACTTTGAGAAGACTGAATATCTGTTACAGCTTAGTATATATTTCTGGGAAAAAATATTATAAGAATAAATATGGGCTGGGGATGTGGCTCAAGTGGTAGCATGCTTGCCTGGCATGCATGCGGCCCGGGTTTGATCCTCAGCACCACATACCAACAAAGATGTTGTGTCCGCCGAGAACTAAAAAAATAAATATTAAAAATTCTTTCTCTCCTCTCTCACTCTCTCCTTAAAAAAAAAAAAAAAAGAATAAATACTTCTCAAATTGTGCATACTTCTTGGGTTGGTCTGTTTTAAAAATTATATGACATTCTCAGATTCCCTCAAGAATTTCTCTTGTGAGTACAATTACCTTAGAATGCTCTCAAAATTTTTGATCTCATCTTCAATGTTCTTTTCATTCCATTTGTTTCCTAAAATGAGAAACCAGAACAATCTTTATGAATTTTTAGGAGACAGAATGGTTTGTCAAATCGTAGGTGCCTTTTATGCTGCAATAATTCAATAACTGATTCCCTTTTTATATTGTATATAAATGACCAAAATAAACATGAGTTCTCTAGTAGATTAATTTTAAAAAAACATAATTATTACCTATAAAAGCCAGGTTTCTGAGGATTTCCAGCATCACATCTCTGTAAAGGTTCTTCTGGGAAGGATCCAGCAATGACCACTCCTCCTGGGTGAAGTTCACAGCCACATCCTCAAAGGTCACTGAGATCTAAAATATCCCACAAATGTATAGTGGAGGCCAGGAGAGATTGACAGCAGAAGAAATGCATAGTCAACATGCTTGATGTCCATAGGATTCTATGAATGCCTGATTAATTGTATGATGTGGTCCATCAAATCCTTCCTGTAGTCAATTCCTCACAGACATTCCAACACTAGAATTTTGCCACTCAGAAGGCAAGCAACTTAGTGTTTTACTCCCTTCCTTTGGTGAGTTCACAGGAAGTGAGACAGGCTCCTGGGTCACTCCTAACTTCTTTCTTGGTTGCCCCTCTATTACAAGTTCTAGCAACCTTCTGTCCAGTGCAGAGCTGATATTAGCAACCCTGATGGTACTTACCCTTAAAAAAGAAACTGAATGAGAAGGAAATTGCTGGAATTATGAAACTCAGAGTTTAAGAGAGATTCTGCCAACCAGTGACTCACTGTGCATACACAGTTAATATAAACAACATGGCATTGACTGATCTCTTGATTCCTTGTGACAGTCTATTGTTCCATCTTTAAAGAAATGCCTAGAACACCCCACCCTTAACTTCCAAACATGGATCACTAAGAAGCTTCCCCTACAGACAACATTTCGACAACTTTACACTCAGGTTGTCACAATTTGTGAACTGGGGATTGAGTTCATCTTTTGTGATTACACCAAGAGAACAACTAGATGTTTGCAGGTACATTTCTCCAGAAAAAAAAAAATAGTCAAATAGTAAACAAGCACAATGATTAATAAACACAAAAATTTGATGGTTTCTCATGTTAAAGCAGAATGTGGTAAGATAAAATGATGGAACATGACTTAGATATAAACCAATGACCCAAAGATGTCACCTTGTCCAAACAACAACCTTGCAAAGTTTTATAAGTCTCAGCACAATTTTATTAATGAACAGCCGACACTAATTTCTAAATCTCATAGCAACAGTGAATGCACATCAAGTATCAAAAACTCTAGTGAAAAGCAGTCACTTCACTGCTATAAGTTCATGTAGCCCATAGCCTTGTACTGCTCAAGACACTTTGATCAAGATTGGGCCACATGTGCACTGGATGTCTGTTGTGAAAGAGTTTCCTCCTGCCTGTAATGATGGTGGTGCAAACCTGAGACAGAAGCATTTCCAGCATGGTAAAGAAGCAGGGTTGCAACCTAGAATCCTCACCTATCTAATACAATTTGGGTGGGAAACAAGCAACTCTATGTACAATCATAATAATACTATGATGTCTGCACTGTGATGGAGCAGCCAAAAAGATCACCTACAAGAAGGTGCTCCTGCCAATGATACACAACCATACTCAAGGACTTAAAACATGTCACATCCTGAGCAGCACAGTATCAGCAGGGGTGAGCAAGAGACCATGAGGAAGCCTTCAGTGGGCTGGCCTTCACAGGAGGGAAAGATGAGTGACCGCAGATGTCTTGGATACGGATCACATGATGGTCCAGGCAAACTGGAATCCAGGTGGCCAAAGGCACTACATCCTCAATTTTGTAGACAAAAATCCATTTAGTGTACATTCAAATGTGAAACACTAAAATACTTTTAATAAGCTCACAAGAAATTTCATGATATTTATTTATTTGTGATTAGAAATATTTAGAAAAAAATAAGTAGGGATTGAACATAGGGCACTTAGTGACTGAGCCACATCCCCACCACATATGCCATTTTGACACAGTACTCAATAACTTGCTCAGGACCTTGTGAGGGGCTGAGGCCAGCATTGAAATTTATGATTCTCCTGCACCAGCCTCCCCAGCTAAGGAGAATACAGTCATGCACCATTGCACCTGTGGAAATTTAGTTTTGCAAAAGAGCAAGTTATACAATTCTATACTGATGAGAATAAGGGAAAAATTAAAAACTCATAGTAAAATGACACAACAGGGAGCCTGGAACCATCTCAGTACTGCCATGAAGTAGAACAGAAATGGAAACACAAGCAGAACCATCGGAACAATGTCATCATGCCCCAAAGCCCTGAAAGTTTCCCAACAGGTACATGAAGCAGACATATAGAAGAATGCAGAGCAGCAAGCATGCTGTGACCTTCACTAGCCCTTCAGACTGACCCTCTCTGATGCAGGACACTGGCCTGAAATCTCAGTGCGAGAGCCTGGTCACTGGCTCCAGACTACATGCAGCACATCTTATCCAAGTTTAGGCAATTCCTACTAATATCACCATGGAAATATCTTAATGTCTTAACACCAACTCTCACTCATCTACATCAGAAGTGATCACTGTGAAAAATCAGCAGGAATTCCTTAGAAGGATTCAAGTAAACAAACAACCTGCATCTGGCAAGAGCAGCAAACTATTGTCTACCCACTCAACCACCACCTAAAATTTGATCAAGAAAGCTTCAGAGAGTTTCTTTTAGAAATCAGGTTTCAAAAACACCCAGGTTCAGGAGGCTGAGGCAGGAGGCTGGCAAGTTCAATGCCAGCCTTAGCACTTAGTTAGGCCCTTAGGAAGTTGGCAAAAGCCTGAATCAAACTTAACAAAAAAAGTTAAGGGGAAAGGTGCTGGGGATTTTGTTCAGTGGTTAAGCACCTGAGGGTTCACTGCACAGTATGCTCCCCCAAATAAAACAATGGAGATTTCTGAGAAAAGAAGGATGCTCACAGACCAAAAGGAAACAATTCAGAGAGGCCTATGACACTCATGCTCAGCAGTGGTTGCTCACAGGCTGGGTTCTGCAGAGCAAAGGCACAGCAGAGCTTTAAACAGCACCACTGTGCATTAAAGCAGAGGACCCAGCACAACTACTCACAAAAACCAGACAAGTGAGTTTTTGCTGTTTCTACTCTTCTTCTTTAGTTTCTGGTGTATGGAGAAATGAGGCCAGGGGACACTGAGATCTAGCAGCAATGTTTTATTGGTGGCACCACAACCCAGAAAAATAATTTCCAAAGCCTGAGCCCTGAGTACAGCAGGGCTTTTGCTTTTATACATAAAAACTTTTGAGGACATCCAGGCAAGGGAGCTGGGGCAATATATTGAAGGGATAATTTTATGTTTCTTATATGAAAATAAGCTTGTTAATGGCCTAAAGACTCAGCTCAGACATATTAGGGACTTTTACTATGCTCAACCTGAAGAGGGATTGTTCTTTCTCTGCTACTTTGTTGGCTGTTTGTGCTACTGCATTACAGGTACCTGCAGCTGCTGCCAGCCTGCATGGTGACATGTTAGAGAGCACAGCTCCTGGGTGTCAGCCTGCAAATCCAGAGCCTGTCATCTCTGAAACTGTCAAAGTTTCCATTCTGTTCAATGACCCTAGCATTCAGGGAAATCTTTCAAAAGAGCTGAACACAAAATATTTACTAAACATAGCTCATAGACATAGTCTCTACACAAAGGCATGAAGCCTTCAACAAACAGGACCCACATTATAGGAGAAAAGAAAGAAACACATTTTTTTAATTTGTTAATGGATGGCTGGGGATGTGGCTCAAGTGGTAGCGTGCTTGCCTGGCATGCGTGCAGCCCGGGTTGGATCCTCAGCACCATATACAAACAAAGATGTTGTGTCCGCCGAAAAACTAAAAATAAATAAATAAATATCAAAACTCTCTCTCTCTCTCTCTTTAAAAAAAATTTGTTAATGGAACTTTATTTATTTGTATATGGAGCTGAGAATCCAACTCAATGCCTCATGCATGCTAGGCAAATGCTCTACCACTGAGCCACAACCCCAGCCCCAAGAAACACATTTTCATTCACTTATCAAAAAAAAAAAGTACAAAGAATACTGACACACAGGAAAACATGACTCATGAATGGAAAATAAAGCATTTTAAATTGACCATCCTCGAGTAAGATAAGACTCCAGAATCCCTGGGCTAAATTTTCTTTCTATTCATTTATTTGTTTATATTTTGTACCAAAGATTGAACCAAGGGTTGCTTAACAAATAAGCCACATCGACTGCACTTTTTTATTTTTAATTATTTCTATTTTGACAGAGGAATTCTCTAAGTAGTTCAGCACCTAAGTTGTTGAGGATACCTTTGAACTTGGGATCCTCCAGCCTAAGAGTCCTGAGCTGCTGGGATCAAAGGGATGTGCCACTGTGGTGGCCCTAGGCTAAACTTTCATTAACTGTCTTGAATTATTAGTATGCACACACCTAAAACAAAACCAAAATACATCAGGAAGAGACATACAAAACTTCCCAGGACAATGAAGAATATACTGCTACATTTGGAGACATCACCACAACTCTGTTGGTCTGTGAACATGTAGCAGAGCAACAGACAGGAGGGCTTCGCTGGACATTAGTCAACAGTGAAAAACACAGCCTTCTCAGGATCACAGTAAAACTCCCCAGAACATGCCCCATTCTGAGCCATAAAACTCACCTCAACAAGTGTGCAATGCAAGTGAAATCCCAAGTATCCTCAAAGAACATGAAAGTTCAGAAATCACATCAGAAGCAGCTGGAAAACCACTAAGAAGTGGGAGATGCAACACAGGACTCTAAACAGACACAGGAGGAAGAGGTGACTAAGGGGCAAACTTGACCATGTTGAGAAAAATAAAATGTACGAGTCCAACATGGGAAAACAGCATGGCTGGTGCATTGGGGTCTCTGCAGCATCCAAAGCACATTCCAGAAAAGAAGAGATAAAAGCAACCATTGAACCTGGCATTTAGGGAAAGCAGAGAACGAAGAGCAAGGTAAGTGTAAATTAAGTACAGGCAGGAAACAGAGGGTGTTGGTGAAACCACAATCAAGAAATCAGCAGTCTGCAAAACCAAGTTCTTCCTGAACATCAGCATCACTGACAAACTAATATGTGGCTAAGGAAACAGAGGACAGGAGTGAGGTTATGGCTCAGTGTAGAGAGCTTGCCTAGCACCAGTGAGTCACTGGGTTGAATCCATACCAGCACATCAAAGTAAATAAATATAACAAAGGTATGAGAACTACAATAACAATAAACAAATAAGAAAACCAAGGACAAAAAAACTACACATTAGGATTAAACTAGCCAGTGTTACCATCCATGGGCTCTTCAACAATATCATGAACATGTGCTTGACAAAAATCTGATAACTTAGAGGAACTGGTCCAATAATTTGAGAGAGACCACCTTCTACAGCTTACACAGAGATGAATACACAAAACACATGAGCCCTTGCCTACTGAAGAAAATGACTCAATAACTAATTCCCATCAAAAAAGTGAAAGGTATGGCTCTTAGACATCATACAGGCTGCCACACAAACTCCAAAACAGCCACCAATTTTATACATTTTTTTTCTAGAATGCAGAAACAGAGTAAACACTTTCTAATTTCTTTTGAGGCATATGCTGCAATATTATCAAAATTATGAGGAAGCTATGAATTACTCCCATGATCATAAATGCAAAATACCTCCACAACATTATTCAACTGAATCAAAAAATAACTAAAAAGAACTATATACCAAGTCCAAGATGTTGAAAATAATGGAGGCTATGAGCTGCAGAGAAGAGGTGTATGATGTTTAATTGCTCACTTAAATTGTCACCTTGATCAGATTAGGAGATATAGATGTTTAATAGGCTTCTGGGTATGTCCATGAGGGTGTGTCTAGGAGGGATTGGCGTGAGAGATAGCAAAGTGGAGAAAGAGGATCCTGGCTTGGATGGAATAAAAGCTGGAAGAACAAGGCAGCAGCATCAGAGCAAGCTGGATTCTTCTCAAATGGCTCTTCCACTGCTGCTGTGATCATCTGAAAATATCAAAGTTCCCTTCTTCACTCTTTCAAAGCAGATTCTGCCAGGAATTCTCCAGGGAATTTCCAAAAGCACTGGATCACAGGCTAGGGTAGCACCATCAATCCCTCTTGTACTGAGCCTTCAGTATCTTGGGCTGCACATCTTCTACTTCTATAGCTCTCAAGTCTGCAGATGACCCCAGCTTCTTGTCATGTAACACAATCTAATAAATATCCCTTTTGTAATTGTACTTCCTCTCAATTCCTTTCATCTAGAGAACACTAATATATTATATAAGCCTACATTTGCTCTAAGAAATGAACTTTAATAAAGAAGTGCATAAACTATCACACTGTGGAATATTCATAAATATATACATGAGAAACAATATTATATACTGAATACCTTGTCCATATAATGCAAGAGTAAAGGAAACAGGAAGAGTTATGTATGCAAATATCAAAACCATAAAGAAAAGCAGGGAAACTTATTTTCAATACTGTTTCCTTTTAGAGAGTAATGGGTGATTTATCTCTAAAAGTCACTATAACTCCTGGTGTAGTGGTGTGCACTTCAAATTTTAGTAATTAGGGAGGTCAGGGCCAGAAGATGACAACACTGAAGCCAGTCTCAGCAACGTAGAAAAAGTCATCAGAAATATAGTGAGACTTGCTCTTAATCAAGAATTAAAATGGGGGAAAGAGGCTGTCACTCAGTGAGAGAGCACATGACTAGCATGAGTGAGATACTTGGTTTGAAACTTAGAACTACAAAAAAAAAATCAGCAAAATTAGGTAATCTGTACATATACTACTAAAACAAAATTTAAAATATATAAATAAACAGAAATAAAAAACACTGGGGATGTGCTCAATGGTCAAGTGCCTCTGGGTTTAATCCCTAGAGAAACACCCACCCACCAAGAAAATGCTTTCACAAACTTGAAACTGTTTTTTGAAGGATAACAAGCATGAGCAAGTCCCTGGATTAAATCCCAGCACTCAATACATAAGTAAATAAATCAGTGATAGTCCATTGTCTTGGGATGGGGAGTAAGCAAGAGTAGAGCATTTGATAACCATGCATGAGGTCCTGGGTTCAATGTGAAGAAGGCCACAAACACACACACTCACACACACACAAAGAAACTATACTAAAATACATTTCATAAATGACAAAAATGATTATTATAGAAAAGGTACAAATGAGAAGCATAAAATACAATAAAATCAATAGAAACACAATGTGATTTCTTACCAAGCTGATTAAAGAGACTGAACTTCCCCATGATTTACAATCTCTGAAAAAACCCTGAGCATGCTGTGAAATCCAGGGCCAGATGTGCTATGCTTTTTGGTGAAGTTAAGAGAAACTACTTCTGAAAATGGAAATACCAGACCATATCTAAGATTAGTCAAAATCCTGTACAGATCACAATGACTGTAGACAGAGTATTTATGTAACTCCCAAATTTCATAAGCTAACAGTCCAGCTCCCAAAGGGGTGGCCCAAGGACAAGGCACTTTTTTTAATATCTGTGACTGAACCCAGAGGCAGTTTACCACTGAACTACATCCCAGTCTTTGAAGTCTCACCAAGTTGTATAAAGTCTCCATAAGTTGGTAAAGCTGTCCTCAAACTTGAAATCCTCCTCCTGCCTCAGCCTCTGAAGCAGCAAGAAGTTCAGGTGTGCACTACTGCAACTTGCCATAAATCAGGATTCTTAATAAATAGAAATGTATGTAGACTTTTCATAAATCTACTTCTTTCTTCCTTCTTTCATAATATTTCATCATTTGGTTTTGAATAAATAATCTTGGGCCTGGGATAAGTGAGCAGATCATTTCAAACTGACAAAAGCAGAAATGGCTGATGCTGAGGGAGCAAACCTATTAGGCTCAAGGGGCAGGAAAGATACCTGCCAGCTGGGACATTCTCACATCTGGTCATGCCCACAGAAACATTCCATGGTCACTCTCCCGGGAGACCTGGACCATGACTCCAGACTATGAGGCTTTTCAGGTTTGCACAGCACTGCATTGGGGTGTTTGGATTTTATCCTCTGTGAGCTTTTGCTCTTTCACACTGTGAGAGAATGCAAGGGTCAGGAATCACTGGTGACCTGGCCCCTTAGCACCAGCATCCACAGGCTGACTCTCCACCTGTCTCCAAGGAATGTGAACAGAGCTTGGGGAAAACAAGATCCTAAGAAGTCAGTTGTCTAGATGAAGCCTGTTCCGGGACACTCCTTAGCCCCAAGCCCACATCTGATCCCCCACGAGGCTGTACCTCACACCTTAGGGTGTCCTCTAAGAAGAGCTGACTCAGGGCCTAAAATTCCTTGTACCATGCAAGGCACAGGATAGCTGCAGGCACATGGTGGCAGCCCGAGAAAAGGATAGTGGCTGTGAATATAGGACTCTCTGAGGTGTCCAAAGAAAACCTGGCTGAGAAAATCAGATTTGGTGTCTATACCTAAAAAAGATAAACAAGAAGCATAGGATTTTCGCAGGTGTGAACTGAAGTTCTCTATGAACTTGCTCTGTATCAATGAACCTTCAGACCACTTGACTTTGGGGAACTAGACCACCATGAGGGTATAAGACAGGGTTCTGTATGGTTGGCACAAATTATCTTGGGCTCTCTTAAACTCTTTCAAAGCCAATTACCTTAATTTCTGTATTAGTCCAAAATTCTCCAAACAAATGAACTTCTCAGAATATATTACTAACCTTACCCAACATATAACCACCATCTCCCAAAGCTAACAATGTAACAATGGACCTACAGAAGAAATTTCCCCTTTTTCACTGAAGCCACCAATCTGATGATCCTACGAATGCACTTGGTTAATGTATTCATGCATAACTTTCTTTTACAAATGTTCTTGTCAGTCATGCACAGTGGGGCACAACTGTAATCCCAGCAGTTTGAGAGACTGGGTCAGGAGAACTGCTACATTCAAAGCCAGCCTCAGCGACTTAGTTAGGCCCTAAGGAACTTATGTGAGATTATGTCTCAAAATAAAATATAAAAATGGCTGTGGATATGGCTCAGTGTTTCATTACCCCTTGGTTCAATCCCTGGTATAAAAAAAAAAAATGTAATCTCTTCCAGAGTAGGACACAAACATCATTCAGGATAAGTTAAATCCATGTTCCTGAGGATGGTCATTAATATTTGTGTCAAAATAAACTATTTTTTCAGGTACAATGGCCAGTGCCTTTAATTCCAACAGCTTGAGAGGCTGAGGCAGGAGGATCAGATATTCCAGGTGAGGCTGGACAACATAGCCAGATCCTGTCTGAAAATAAAATTTAAAAGGGTTGGGGATAAAGGGCAAGAGAATAAATCAGACATTATTATCCTATTTTCATAATGACAACATGACTGGTGTGAATGGACATTAGGTACAACCAGAAAAAAGAGAAGTTACAGTCTATTTATATATGATGTGTCAAAATGCATTTTACTGCATTGTATAAGCAGTAAAAACCAAGTAAAATAAATAAATAACTTCTGCCAAAATCAACAAAACAAACAACAAACAAAAAAGGGCTGTGGATGTAAACCAAGATTCAATATCCCTAGTAGCAATAACCCACTGCCTTATTTCATTTAAAGCAGCTATTTACCCGAACACAAGATGTGTCAAATGACTATTCTTTCCCCTCAAGTATGATATTCAGAAACAAAACAAGAGTGTTATTCTTGCCAGAGATAGTGGCCCAGGCCTGTAATCCCAGGGACTCAGGAGGCTGAGGCAGGGTGATCACAAGTTGGAGGACAGTGTCTAAAACAAGTGGTAAAGGATCTATTTAAAAAGGCGGGGAGGTTCCTGGGATTTCACTGATAAAGCTTCTCTAGTTTTGATCCCCAATACAAAGAGAAAATATTCATTGCAATACTTCACTCGAGGAAAAGTGAAAACTAATGGACTGTTCATTTGAAACACAGGAAGAAGAACAGATATTTGAGAATGATGGGAAGTGGAGAGGAAATGACATTTTAGAAGCAGGAGGAGCCCAAGGTTCAGGTCAGGATCTATAGTGTTACCCTTGTTTACTGTGACGGGTCCTTGCTTCCCCAAATGCTGAAGTATAACACCAGAGAAGCACGTGGAGAGTGCAAAGTGGAAGGCTTAATTGAGGGAGAGCAGAAAAGATTCACCCCCACCCCCAGGAGGAAGGGGACTGGAAAGGAGAAATCCCTGGAAAAGGAGGTCTTCTCCCTTTTATACCTAAAGTTGTCTTTTGTCCTCCACATTCCTGTCGTTTATTTCTCTTTATTGTGCACATGATGGGGGCTGTTGTTGGGAAGGCCAAAGGGTGGGAAACTGGTGGACTGGTGGGGCTGGGAGCTGAGATCTGGGCAGGAACAGCCTAGGGTGGTTTGATTAGCATCTCCCTGTTTTACTGGGAGCTACTTCATTAACCCTTATTTAGGACATGTCAGGGTCGTGGGACATAAATATTTCAATTTCTCAGCTGTTTTTCTGGTTTTCCCAGGCTCAGATTACACTCCATTTTCTTTATGGTTCCAGTTGGACCACATTAACCTAGCTACATAAACTCTTCTCTTTAAATCTGGCTTCACAAACAGGGAGATCCTAGCTAAAAATTAATTAAAGAGGGTTGGGGATGTACCTGAGAGGTCGAGCCCCACAGGGATTATTCCACAGAACCTCAAAGAAAAAGATACCTATATACATATATAGTATCAGCTGGTGCGACCTCAGGCCATAGTCTCAAAATTTTTGAAACAATATTTAAAGATATCATATATATCACACATATATGATATCTAAAAATAAAAACAGTTTGACATCGCCTTCTGCCCCCTGATCTTTTGAGGAGATAGCCTGAGCTAAGAAAAGAAGCAATTGTGTAAGGGTCTGGCGAAGCGTCGGAGAAGGAGAGACCACACGAGACTAGCTCCATGCAATGGCAAGGGGGATTTATTAGCGTTCCAGCGCGCTGGGACTCCGTGCTCACTCAAGAAGGGAGAGCAGCCCGGAGCCCAGAGCAGAGGTCAAGCAGAGCTTAAGTACACTTTCTGGAGAGGGTGGGGGGCTTTGCATACATCAGAACAAATCATCATGAGGCGCGGGAAAATTGAACAACAACTCTGATACATGATTAGTCCATTCATTGGCGGGAACAGGCTGGGCAGGGGTGATTGGTCACTTCTAAACTGGGTACACATTCAAACTGATTGGTTCGGGCCCTGTGACAAACTGCACAGGGCCCTAGGCTGAATGGCCAGTAGGGCGTTGTCTTAACTATCTCAGGAATCTGGGTGTAACAGAGGAACTTAATAGTACCTAATCTTTTACATTTCCATTCAAGGTTTCCAGCTTAGAAACTTTACCCTTTCAATTGGTGTTGGTGATTTGGCTCAGTGTTCTCTCCCCAGCAGAATGGAGGGGGAGGATGGGGGGAGTCAATTCCCTAAGGCAGCAATGTGGGGTTGAAATAAAATGAGCACCTTGTGCTTAATGTCCATGTTCTACATTCCACTATTAGGGAGTTCTAGGAACCGACCTGACTCTAGTGACCCCACACATCAGGTCATCTCTTTACCCCAAATCCAAACAGAAAAGTTCATGATGAAAAGCAGGAAAGGAACTTTGATCAGTGAAGCTACACCAGGAAGACCAGGGAACCTTGTCCTTAGCCCTCTCTTCAGGGCTGTCTAGGACTCTCAGGTTTTATAGAAAGGGCAATCAGTCATAGGCATGTGTGTAGAGGGCACACTGTATGTAGGTTTGGCGTCATTTGTGGCTTCAGACATCTGTGGGTCTCATAAAATGTCTGTGAGCTCATGGTCACGTGCCCCTTGACACACTTCACCCCACTGCACAGGCTGACCTGAACTGACCTCTCAGGAAGGGTCCCCTCCCTTGTGTTCGTTCCATGTCAGTGGTTCAGAGCCACCAACATTTTCAAGAAAAGCCACAAGCCACCTGCTCCTGCCTCGTAAGCACCATATCCCTAGCTGCTGACCCAGGGCTCTCAGCTTCCTGGGTTTCAACTGATAGTTAAACCAGAAAGAAACAATACACACATATACCTATTAAAAAAGAAAAGAAAAAAACTGAAAATATATGTAATGAGTGATAAAAGATTATAATACAAAAGATACACAATGAGAGGCAAAAAAATTCAATGGAAATTCTCCTTTCTTACAAAGGGGACTGAACTTTCCCATTATCTACACTCTTGGAAAAACAAAGAGCATTTTAGTAAATTATGTGAAATTCAAGGCATGGATTATTGTGGGGTTTTTTTTGGGTGAACTTAAGGAAAACTACATCTAAAATGAAAATAGTACACTGTATCTAAGACCAGAGAAAATATTGTACAGGACAGAGAGAGTAGAGAGAGCATTTATGTTACTCCCAAGTTTCATAAACTAAAAGGCCAGCTCCCAAAGGGGTGGCCCTAAGAGGAGGCACTTAGGAGGGAACAGTAATCAGGTGACAAGGTGGGAGTGCTCATGAAGGGGATCGGCAACCTTACTTACACACATATATCGGTCCTTTTCAGAAAACAGGTGTCATTTATTATTTCACTGATAAAGTATTCAGTGATTTTTAAATGATTACAGTTGGGTATTTTAGGTATTTCCAAAATTGTCCTTAAAACTTCCAATGAAGATGGGTGTGATGGTGCACACCTGAAACCCCAGCAGTTGGGGGGGGGGTGGTCAGAAGCCCAAGGCGATGTAGCAAGACCCTGACTCAAAAAGAAGAATCTAAAAGGGGCCAGGGATATGGCTCAGTGGCTAAGCACCTCTGGGTTCCATTCCTGATACCAAAAAACCACACAGCTAACATGAACCTGCCAAGTCCAGACAATAGCAACAACAAACAGTGATCCCCTGTCAATTTCATCATCTTGTCAAAGACTGTAACTAGTTTACATAAAATCAAATTCATAAGTTTATCCACCGCAATTTTTGTAGAAATGAATTCATTTCCTGCAGCAATAATGGAAGAAAGAGTTTCTCTGTATCTTAAGTGGCATTCTGGAATCTAGGACATGGATTTCAATTGGAAATCATTGAAGAGACAAGATCAAATCTCACCAATTTTCCATGCATACTCAGGGATAGCAAAAGGTAAATTAGATATTTTGTTTGTTTATTTGTTTGTTTTTCTGTTCTGTTCTTTGTTTTGGGTCCAGAGATTAAAACCCAGAGGAACTTTACTAATGAGTCACATCCCAAGACATAAGGCCTGGCTAAATTGCTAAGACTATCCTCAAGTTTGCAATCCTCCTGTCTCTGCCTCTGGAACAGCAAGGATCACAGGTGTGCACCACTGTACCTGGCTGTAAATTAGAATTTTTAACAATGAAAACATAACTATACTATTTTTTTAAGAGAGGGGGGGTGGGAGAAAGAGAGAGAGAGAGAGAGAGAGAGAGAGAGAGAGAGAGAGAGAGAGAGATTTTTTTAATATTTATTTTTCAGTTTTCGGTGGACACATCTTTATTTTATTTTTATGTGGTGCTGAGGATCGAACCCAGCACCCCGTGCATGCCAGACCAGTGTGTTACCCTTGAGCCAAATCCCCAGCCCAAAAATGTAGCAATACTTTTTAAAATCCACTTCTTTCTTGCCTCTTTAATAATAGTCCATCCCATTTGGCTCTGAATAAATAAACCTGGGCCTCAAAAAAGTGAGCAGATCATTTCAAAGTGATACACAGAAAGCTGTGGTGCTGAGGGAGCACACATGTGTCAGGCTCAAGGGGTAGGGAAGGTCCATGAAGCTGGGACATGACCTCTCCTGGTCTTGCTCCCTGAAAGTCTCTAGGATCACCCTCCCAGGGATTTGGATCATGACTCCAGTCTACGAGGCTTTTCAGGTTTGCACAGCTCTGCACTGGGGTGGGTGGTGCTTAGGCTCTGGGACAGATTTTGCTCCTTCACACTGTGAGAGACTAAAAGGGGAGGAGTCACTGGTGATCTGGCCCCTCAGCACAGCATCCACAGGCTGACTGGCCACCTCTCGCCAAGAAATGGGAACAGGGCTTTGGGTAAACAAGGTCCCAGGGAAGTAGCTGTCTAGATGAGGCCTGTTCCAGGAGATTCCTCAGCCCAGGGCCCCCAGCAGCTTCCCTGAGAGGCTGCACCCCACACCTCAGGCTGTCCTCCAGGAGGAGCTGACCCAGGGCCTGAAGTTCTGTTCACCCTGCAGGGACCAGGGCAGCTGTGGGCACTTTGTGGAAGCTCCAGGAGAGGACAGTGGCTGAGGACATAGGACCCTGTGAGGCGTCCAAAGGGAACCTCTGCCCAAGAAATCTGACATGGTGTCTGCACCTAAGGAAGATAAAAGGAGAAGCACAAGGTTTTTACAGCTGTGAACTCAAGTTCTCTATACAGTTGCATCTACATCAAAGAACCTTCAGAGTACTTGACTTGGCTAACCAGACCACCATGAGGGTGGAAAGGCAGGGTTCTGTATGGAGAGCAAAAAGTATCTTGGGCCATCTTAAGTCCTTCCATAGCCAGTTATCTTAATTTCTGTTTCAGACCACAATTCTCAAAACTATTAAATTTCAAAAAAATGTATGATATATGATATGTCAAGATCAATGTAATGTTTTGAACAACTAATAAATTTCTGATGTTAAAAAAAAAAACTAATAAATTTCCCAGAATATATCATTAACCTTAGCAGACATCTAGTCCCCACTACCTACCAAAGTAAGAATGTAATAACAGCAGACAGAGGAAATTTTATTTTATTTTTCTGTAGCCCACCAGTCTAATGATCCTACCAATGCATTTGGTTAATATAGTGATACACAACTTCCTTTAAGTTCACATAGGCCAGGCACAGTGGCACACAACTGTAATGCCAGCAGCTTGAGAGGCTAAGGTAGAAGGATTGCTAAATTCAAAGTCAGCCTCAGCAACTTAGTGAGGCCATAAGGAACTTGATGAGATCAAGTCTCAAAATACAATCTAAAAAGGACTGATCGTGGCTCAGTGATTAAGTACCCCTGGGTTCAATCCTTGTCTTTCAGTGTGGGACACACACATCATTTAGGGTCACTTGAATCCATGTTCCTCAGTATGGTCATTAATATTTGAATCAAAATCATCTATTTTCCGTAGCTGGGATTGCCAGTGCCTTTAATGTCAACAGCTTGAGAAACTGAAACAGGAGGGTAAGGACTTATAGACCACACTGGGCAACATAGCCAGACCCCATCTGAAAATCAAATTTAAAGACTTGGGGATGAAGAACAGAAGAATGAATCACACACTATTATCCTATGTGCATATATGACTACAGGACTGCTGTGAATCCACATGGAGTACAACCAGAAAAAGGAGCAGTGACACTGTATTTATGTGTGCTGTGTGAAAATGCATTATAATGTCATATATAACTAATAAAAACAAAATTAAGTAAATAAATAAATTATGTCAAGGAGGTGGGGGGCTGGGTATATAGCCCAGGATTCAACATTTCTAGCCTTTTTCCTTTTAAAGTAATTATTTTGACCAAACACAGGGAACTGTTAATTGATTATTCTTTCCCCTCAAGTATAATATTCACAAATAGAAAACAAATGCTTTCAAAAGTGTTCTTCTTGCCAGGGACAGTGGCACAGGCCTTGTTAGAATGGCCTTAGGCCTGAGCCTAAGAAACTCCATTTAAAAGACCTGCAGTTTCACCAGGCACATCCACAGATCCCTCCAGTAAGGCCTCAAACAAGTTCCTTCCCCTCACCCTGATAAAGAGAGTGAAGCACCTGGCAAGCTGTCCTTGCCTGATAAGAGGAAAAGGCAAGAGGATCAGGGTGGAGACCACCAGACTAGATGTTTCTGAACCCAGGGTAAATGATGTCACTGAGAAATCTGGTGGTAGCTGATAAGGATTGAAAGGGGGGTCAAAAGCCCAAAAATTTAGTATAAATGATAGAGCTGATGAACAGGGATTCAGCCAGCACAAACAAGGATGCACTCGAGCTGGAGAGCCTGCTGAGGACCTGACATCCCATCACTTGGCATCTTTCCTGAGCCTCTGTGAAATCCTCACCATTCTCAAACTCTACTGCCTCCTCTGGACCTTGGTGAGAGCTGCAACTCCTCTCTACAACCTCCTCCTTAACTGGTCCTCCGCTCCACCAGGAAAAGCCTGCCTTGGTTCCAGACCTGGTCACCAAGGTCTGAGTGTGTGCTGGACTCAAAGCTTAGGACTTAAGACCTTTGAACTTAGCATACAGAGGGAATGTCTGTCATTAGCCTGTCATGATTAAGTGTGTTGTGCAGTACTTAGAATGAATCTAGAATTGTTCACTGTGAATTAATTAAGCTAGAATTGTTTGTTGTGAATTGATTGTCTATGGCAATGCCTAGCATTAAGGATTGTTGTTATCTTGAGTAAGAACCTATACAGTTAAACTATATTGAGTAATTTGAGTGAATAGAGCATTGAAAGGGGCAGAAGTGTGTGTGGACATTCTTTATTTCTCCCCTTGACTGCATAAGTCACAGTTTTGCCCCCTCCAGACAGCCCTGTAATCCCAGGAACTTTGGAGGCTGAAGCAGAAGTGAAGCCAGATTTACAGATAGGTAGTTAGGCAAATTGGGTCTAATATTGAGTAAGATAAATAAAACAGAGGCCATTACAGAGAATGGAGTCCTGGCAACCAGAGCAGCAATTGAAATGTTAATGTCCCCAAGGCAGGAATCCATTCTAAGGAACTGTTAATCATCATCCAAAAGCCACCCCAGGCCCTTCCTGCCCAGATTACTCCTCCAGCCCACCAATCTGCCACCTTTTGGACCTTCCCACCTGCATTCAATCACTGCAACATAATGGGAAACAAAGTGTGGAAAGTGGAAAGGAGACTCTAGCTATAAAAGAGGGCAGACCTCCCCCTTACAGGGATTCCACCTCTTGGGTCCCCTTCTTCCGGCAGGGAGAAGTCTTTTCTGCTGTCCTTTAATAAACCTTCTACTTTCCACTCCACACTTGCCTCAGGGAGCTTCTCTGGGGATATACTTCAGCATTCGGGGAAGCAAGGACTCGTCACCCGTAAACAGCGGTAACAGAAGGATCACAGGTTGGAGACCAGCTTCCACACCCAGTGGGTGCAGATCTCAAAATTCAGTAAAAGTGGAGGCTGGGGATGTGGCTGATAAAGCTCCCCGGGTTTGGGTCCCCAATTAAAAGAAAATAACTAATCTCTCCAATATTTCACTAGATGAAAAGTGACAATTAGCGGACGGTGTCCATTTGGACCGAGTGGGAAGAACGAACGTCTGGCCGAGCTGTGAGGTGGAGGGAAGGTGGGTTTTAGAGGCAGGAGGCGCCTGCAACTTGGGGGACCTACAGCAGCCTCCGGAGGAGCTCCCCTGGGAGAAGGAGGGTGCATTTGTGGCCCCGCTTCCTCCACGTTGGGAAGAGTGGGTCGGGCCACCAGTAGGGAGCAAAGGGGACACCAGGAACCTGAGCCGCCCTTCCAAACCCAGGGAACCAGTGGACAGGGCCCAGGGCCACCCGCCAGCGGGGACTCGGACGCCTTCAGAAGCTCACCCACCTGCCGGGCGAGACAGGTGCTGACCGCCTACCTTCAGCCCTGGTCGCAAACTCACCATTTTTGTCTTCTGTGGTGACCCAGCGTCCTCTCCAGGAACCTCCGGGCACCTGGGACAGGCTGCACAAAGTCACCTGGTTCCCTGGAGCAGAGAACTCCAGGTTTGAAGATGAGGAGCTGCATCGCTGAGGGAAAAAAGCCCGCGAGAAGCCCGCCCTCCCCCTCCTTCTGCGCACTGATTGGACAGTTCCCCCAGGGTCAGGGATGAATGGCCTCCAGGCCCGCCTCTGCACGTGACTGACAGCCAAGATGACCCAATCACTGGATGAATTTGGCTAATTGACAGATACTTGGCCCCAGCCCTTTTCAGGCGGAGCTTTTCAGCTGCGCTGGGAACTAATCCAGGTGGGAAGCCTTGGCTTAGCCTCTGGTACAGAGGTGACACCTGGCGCTGAGCTAGGCTTCAGCCACAGAGTGCTTTCTGAGCATGGCGAGGCCCTGGGTTTAACCTCAACACAAAAACAAAGCACAGCTTCTCAGGGAGGCTGGGGCTGGAGGAGCCCAAGGTCAGTGAGACCCTCTCTTAAAATGAAAGCAAAAGGGTGGGGATGTAGCTCAGTGATCCAGGTCAAGCCTCACTGAGTTTATTCCTCAGTACCTCAAAGAAAAAAAAAGAAAAAAATATATATATATATATATACCTATCTCAAGCAGTGATCTACTAAGGCCCCTGGTTCGATCCTCAGCACCACATACCAACAAAGATGTTGTGTCCACCGAAAACTAAAAAAAAATAAATATTAAGATTCTCTCTCTCTTTTAAAAAAAAATACTTACAGGCAAAATCTGACTCCACAGGCTTCTCTATTGCTTCCCTAAGCCTGACTCGCTCTGAAGCTAAATAACTGTGTGTGTGTGTGTGTGTGTGTCTCAACAGCTTCCTTTACAATCCTTCCTTTTGCTCTTCAGGGTAATATAACTAAGTAATGTTCCGTTGAGGAGAGGTCACAAACATAGGCTTCTTATAATTTTGGAGACTGTGGGAATGCGTTTTGCACCCCACACACACCAAAGCCAGCATCTGAGATCTTTTCTCACAGTGTGTCTGTGATGACCAAGAAATCCTTCTTCTCCTTCCTGACTATATAATTACAATAAACAAACAAATGTATACACAGGGATTTCTTTTAACCACATCACGTGACGTCCCAAATAGAATGAGTGCACTACTAGTCCAAAGTAAAATAAATGGATCCAAATACATGATTCAATGAGGTTTATTTTAAAATTCCATGGTTGTATAATACTAAGTTAAACTTTTATTATGATTGTGAAACTTTCCAGTTATTTGGCTCATCCATAGTCCTTAATTCAGGAAATAATTAACATATATGTCTTATTTTTAATTAATATATTTTTATTTGCTTCTAATCATTTTTCTTCAACAGAAAACACATAAGTTATATTTCTTATATATGCTCTTATGCTCTGCATTTTATGGTACAGATATTTAAGATAAGTGTGTTTGATTATAAAATATCTATTTCAAGAGATATAACCACCAAGTAATGTCTAATTCTCAAATTTTGTACAAATTTTTATAAGATGATAAATAGATATGATTCTGTCAACAGAAATGTCCAACAGCTTTAACTATATTTTTATTGAGAAACTTATTAAGGTACAATAATTTGTTTAGATTCTAAGATTTACAAAAATTGTTCCAAAGTACACACAAAGAAGGATTTCTGGAGAAGGAAAAGAAGATGTTTCTACAGAGAGGAAACACACATGTTTGCTAGTATGATTATCCAGTTCTAAGTAAAAGAAAGAAAAGGATGTCTACTAGGAGGTCCTAAGAAGAAAGAAATCATCTTTGGGTAAATGAAAAGGTCTTTATATTCTTAATTTTCATGATGAAAGGGTTTTTCTAAATAAGGATATGTTTATATAATTATCTAGACAGATGACATGGAAAGTTAAAACATTTGAAAAACAGATTTCTGTATAACTGGACTGATTATATATATTTGGACTAATCAATTGTAGGATTTTTTAGGCTACTTCCCTGATTTTATTATGCTGATGTAAGCTAAGGTTTTTCTCCACATTCTGACATGACAGAGTTCATTAAAATATTAAACTTATACTTAAAGTTTCTGCTGTTTGACCAAGAACCAATTTATAATTAATCAAATTTATACAACCTTGATCAAAGAATAAGTGTTTTAAAATGCTGACTTATATTCCAATTTTGACACTTCTAATTGGAAAGTATATTTGACTGATTCAAAGATATCAGTAATTGCAATGATTGGTGCTGATTCTTGCATATCATATCTGTTTATTGGATGTTTGTGGGATTTGAGAAAACATTATATTCAAAATGTTCACCACTTTAAAGCCACATATGAGTTTTGAGCAATAAAACGTGCAAACATTGTTAGACATTTATTTGTATTATATACATTCTGTAACTGGATCTATAGTCTGTGAAACACTGTAAGACTTGTATACTATTCCCTACACTGGGAAGTAATTTTAACCATAATTTTAAAAGGACAATTAAGAGACACCTATTTAAAGAATAATATTCTAAGATATAAAGATATTCTGTGTAAAGAATAATAGTAAAGAGGAGACACAGGTGTAGCAAGGCCACAGGGACCTTGGAGACCTTCTTACCAGGTCCTTATTGTCGTCCCTTGATTGAAGCTGTGACATCCAGTTTTGTGGGAGTGGCAGCCTCAAACCTATGTGTGTCTGATGTTGAACTGTGGAGCCACCACGGGGTGAATAGGGAACCCCAGTCAGGGCACCTCTCTGCTCGGATGAGGGGTGCCTCATGTTGGGGTCCTGGTGTGGGGCTGTCTCTGGTTCACAGGGAAGCAGGATGCTAAAATCTTTTTTAAATTCCACACATTCATGAGACAATTTTGTACAGACCTGAGCAGTTTATTTATATTGTAGATGGTTTTTAGTCTCCACACTCTTGGTATAGAATAATATTTTCAGATCCTACACAATGCTTAATGGACTTGCAGCTATGTCCTGGGGAAAGGGGCAGACCTTTTATCTATATCACACAGAACAGACCTCTGGGTCCATCTGCTCAGGGCCTCAACGTCTCTTTGTTCCTCAGCTTGTAGAAGATGGAGTTGAGCATTGGGTGAGGGTGGTGTGGAAGACAGGCAGAACCTTGTTCCCTGCTGAAGACCAGAAGGATCATGGCTGTGGGTGAGAGCAAAGGGTGCTGAGTGGAAGGTCACCACAGTGAGGCGGTGCTGCAGAGGGAGAAGACATTCTTCTTCCCCGTCCCAAGGCCATAAAGCAGAGAGCAAGAAGTACTTGGCCACAGAAAAAAGGGATTCCAATGAATGCAAACATAAGGAGATGTCACGAATATCAGTGAGGGACAGCCAACACACCAGGAAATAGAGAGGTGTGTGGAGGAGGACATCCAGGAGGGCGAGAAGGATCATGGACAGTTGTCAATTAGAGCCATTAGGAAGATGAGAGCAATGCAAATAAAGAGGAAAGACTAAATCTATTTTTATATCTTTATTATTTGGGGCTGGGGATTGAGCCCGGGGTGCACAACCATTGAGCAACATCCCCAGACCTGTTGATTTTTTGACACAGATCTTGCTAAGTTCCTTAGGGCCTCAGTAAGTTGAGGCTGTCTAGGTTTGTGATCCCTCTCCCTCAGTCTGCTTGGCCACTGGAATTATAGCTGTGTGACACTGTGCCCAACAACACTGGTATCATACCCCTCTTCCATAGGTTTTTTTTTCTTTCCTTTTTTTTTTTTTCAATGGGGGTGTCCTGTGAATTGAACTCAGGGGCCCTCAACCACTGAGCCACCTCCACAGCTATAGTTTGTACTTTATCAGAGACTGGGTCTCACTGAGTCGTTTACTGTCTCACTATGTCTGAGGCTGGCTTTGAGCTCACAGTCCTCCTGCCTCAGCCTCCTGAGCCATTGGAATGAAGGCATGAGCCATTGCACCTGGATTTGTTTTGTTTTAAAATTATTTTATTTCTTTCAGTTACTTACACATGACTATAGAATGCATTTATGCACTTTGATATATCATACATAGATGGGATATCATCTGTCATTTTTCTGAGTGTGCATGTTGCAGAATCATATTGGTCATGCAGTCACCTATGTATGACAGTACCCTAAACACAGAGAGAAATCCAGCCTGGGTTTTCTGGCTTACTCCACCCAAGGATTAATCATGGGGAGAAAAGCTGAGTTGGAATTAAAATTCAGTGCTGTAAAAGAAGTTTAAGAAAAAACGGGACAAGCTGCAAACACGAGGATACACCTGCAGAGCTGCATCTGCTGATGTGGACAGTAGTGGGTCCACACACACAGAAGCGGCAAACTCACCACCTGAGCTAGGGGAGTGCTCAGTGCTAGAGCACCTGCCTAGCATGCACAAGGGAGGATTGGGTCCCTGGCACAAGAAGAAAAAAAAATAAACTCCATTAATAATAGGGCAAAGTATATTTTGAGAAGGTGCCTCTCCAAACAATACGTACAAACTACAAGATTTTATAATGCTCTTTAACTTGCCTATGTACAACACAACACATGAGACTTAGAAAAGAATGCGTGACACAGTGGTGGTCCCAGAGTCATCACCAGGCCACGAAGGCACCAAGGAAAAGGAAGAGATCAGCTGCAGGGCACACAAGGGCACATGCCTATGGTCCCAGCTGTAGGAGGCTGAGGCAGGGTGACTACAAGTTCAAGGCCAGCCTCACTCTCTTAAAAACTAACAATTAAGAGGGTTAGGGTGAAGCTCAGTGGTGGAGGCCTCCTGGGTAATGTGTGAAATAACAAAGGGAGAAAAGGAGGAAGGAAGAGATATTTCACTAATCTGTACACAAGCCTGGAGTGGAGAGGCCTCAACTAACACACACAATGTGTCTGAAACTTCTGAATGACACAAGACTAAATTGAGAAGTCAGAAAATAACAATTGATTTTTGAGAAGGAAGAGTGGGCAGCAACCTTGTGAGAAAAATCAAAGAAATCAATAGTTGCATGACACAGTGAGGATGAAAGCACTGCACTAGGGAGGGTATGTAGAGAAAAGGGTGACTTGATCCTGTACATGTGTGTGCACGTGGGTGTGAGTGTGCATGTGTGGGTGGCACAACTCACCCCTCCCAGGTGTTTTTTAATGTGACTTGCTGCTCTGGAAAACCCTCACCTGAGCACCAGGGCATTTTTGATAGCCTCTGTGACCCTGCTAAAGTGCTTTTCTGGTGCCTGGTGCATGAAAGGGAATAGTAACTAAAGTTCATTATATCATGAGCTCTTCATAGAAATGAATAATTGGTTTCCTTAAATATTTAAATAGTTCTTCCACCCCTGTTTTCAACATAAATTATCTAATATACATTTTTCCAAGTCAACTCCAGTTTAGTTCAACTGAACTAATAATAATTTGGAAGGTGTGAGTTAATGTGCTTATGATGATCAGCATCATTTTAGAACCTTAGAGCTTGAAGGACATTAATATACAGAAACACATGAAGAAGTAATTGTGGCATCCGAATTGGTGACACCTGGAAACTCGACACAAACAAGGCACATTTCAATTTATCAGGGATTCAGGAAACACCCAGGAGCTGAGCACGGTAGCATATGTCTGTGATCCCAGTGGCCATAGCAGGAGTATCACAAGCTTCAACCCAGCCTACATCAGGCTGAGGCAGCATGATCATAAGTTCAAAGCCAGCCTCAGCCACTTAGGACCTAAGCAACCAAGTGAGACCATGTCTCAAAATTGGAAAAAGAAAAATGAAAAAAAGATTGGGATGTGTCTCAGTGGTTCAGGACCTCTGGGTTGAAAAAAATAATAATAAATAATACAAAATATTCCCTCAAATCTGAACAAGTCTAACTAGATCTGAAACAAGAAATGTCTTATCACATTTCTACATACAAGGCTTTTCTCCAGTTTGAGTTCTTCCCTGCTGTTTAAAGAGGCCTTGGGGCTGGGGATGTGGCTCAAGCAGTAACATGCTCGCCTGGCATGCATGCGGCCTGGGTTCGATCCTCAGCACCACATACAAAGATGTTGTGCCTGCTGAAAAACTAAAAACTAAATATTAAAAAATTCTCTCTAAAAAAAATAAATAAATCATGGCACTGTAACTTTATTTAAAAAAAAATAAAATAAAGAGGCCTTGACAGTTGAAAGGGTACCATATCATGTCAAGAGCAGAGGGGGGAAATTCAAGATGGTGGGCCAGAGACAGGCAGCATCCTGTGTTGTTCCATGGCCTAGGTCTCACCTCATCAGAATACAGGATTTCAGAGAGCGTGAGAATCCAGTCTAGAGTAGATTTTCACAGAAATCAACACGCTGTTAGCCCAATGCAGCATTCTGAGCCTCAGAGATCGAGTAAGACTCTGGACTCCAGGCCCAAAGCCCGCAGCTCTAGCCACAAGCAGCTCTTGAGTGGCTCAGGAAAAACACCTTTCAGCACCTCAGCAGAACTCCAGGCTGCACCCCATTCCCACACAGGCCACTCAGCTGCTACCTACCCACAGCACAAGGCCATTGCCCAGCTCTCCCCACGTCACTGGTCACCCCGGCTCTGGAAGCAGACCGGCTCCATCTTGGATCACCTTTTTCCTATTTGGTGAGCATGGCTGGCAGATGGGAACTCCCTCTGAGCCACATATCATCCTGCCAGACCCCCAGTTCATTGTCCACCACCAGAAACTGTAAACCTTTTTACAAAACTACTGATTATATTTTAAATAATAATTGAATCCAACATTTCTGGACATTGAGACTAAACTGTCTTTTTTTTAATATATTTATTTTTTAGTTCTCGGCGGACACAACATCTTTGTTTGTATGTGGTGCTGAGGATCAAACCTGGGCCGCACGCATGCCAGGCGAGTGCGCTACCACTTGAGCCACATCCCCAGCCCTGTAAGTGTCTTAATAACAACAAATTGTTCATACTGATGTATTGTTGATATTGGGATCTGTTAACATTGTCCTGCCCCACAAAGGAGGGATCTTGCAACCCTACAAGAGCACTACAAATTTATAGGGTAAAAACAATAACACCCCAGAACCACAGAGCTGGAAAGGAAGACACACAAGCAACATGAAAAGACAAGGGAAGAATGTGCCCCAAACAAATCAAGACAACACATCATTAGAATCATTGGCAGCTACAGCAGAAAAATGGACACAGAAAGATTTCAGGATATACATGGTTAAAAGGTCCTGTGAACTCCAAGAAGATATAAGAGAGCAAAGACAAGCAGTAAAAGATCACTTCGATAATGAGCTACATAAACAAATCCAAGAAGCAAAAGGTCACCTCAACAGGGAGATAGAGGTTCTAAAACAAACAAACAAACAAACAAACAAACAGAAATCCTTGATATGAATGAAATAACAAACCAAACTCAAAGCTCAAATGAAAGCATCACAAACAGAGTAGACTACTGGGAAGATAGGACATCAGACAATGAAGATAAAATATATAATCTTGAAAGGAACATAGACCACAGAGTGAAAATGGTAAGGAACAAGGAGCAGAACATTCAAGAAATATGGGATAGCATAAAAATACCAAATTTAGGAGTTATTGGGATAAAGGGAAGCATAGAGGACGAAATCAAAGGAATCAAGAAGCTATTCAATGAAATAATATCAGAAAACTTTCAAAACATGAAGAATGAATTGGAAACCTGAATTTAAGAGGCTACAGGATGCCGAATGTACAAAATCAAAACAGATCCATACCAAGGCACATAATAATATAAATGCTCACCATACAGGATTTGGAGAGAATTTTTAAAACCACGAGAGAAAGGAATCAGATTATATATAGGGAAAAATCAATTAGGATAATGGCAGATTTTTTCATCACAGACCCTAAAAGCTAGAAGATCCTGGAACAATCTATCATGCTGAAAGAAAATGGGTGCCAACCAAGAATCTTGTATCCAGCAAAATTAAGCTTTAGATTTCAAGATGAAATAAAATCCTTCCATAATAAACAAAAGTTAAAAGAATTTATAGCTAGAAAACCAGCACTACAAAACATCCTTGGAAAAATATTCCATGAAGAGGAAAAGAAAAACAACAATGAAAATCGGAATTGGAATGTAGTACCCCAAAGGGGGGGGGGACTAATCAAAGAAGAAAACCAAGTCAAGTTAAATAACAAAAATAAACAAATATGGCTGGAAATACAAACCATGTCTCAATAATATCATATCAAATAAAGTAGACTTCAAGCCAAAGGGAATGAAAAGGGATAAAGATGGACATTACATACTGCTCAAGGAAACCATACACCAACAAGATGTAACAATCATAAATATATATGCCCCAAACAATGGTGCAGCTATGTTCAAACAAACTCTTCTCAAGTTCAAGAGTCAAATTGACCACAACACAATAATCTTGGATGACTTTAACACACCTCTCTCACCACTGGACATATCTTCCAAACAAAAGTTGAATAAAAAACTATAAAACTCAATAACACAATCAATAACTTAGACTTAACTGACACATAGAATATTTCAACTTGCATCAAACAGATACACTTCTCAGTAGCACATGGATCCTTCTCCTTTTTTTTTTTAAGAGAGAGTGAGAGAGGAGAGAGGAGAGAGAGAGAGAGACAATTTTTAATATTTATTTTTTAGTTCTCGGCGGACACAACATCTTTGTTGGTATGTGGTGCTGAGGATCGAACCCGGGCCACACGCATGCCAGGCGAGCATGCTACCGCTTGAGCCACATCCCCAGCCCGGATCCTTCTCCAAAATAGACCATATACTATGCCACAAAGCAACTCTTAGCATATATAAAAAAGTAGAGACACTACCATGCATTTCATCAGATCATAGTTGTATGAAATTGGGAATCAAAAACAAATTAAAAAATAAAAATTTCTCCATGACCTGGAGACTAAACAATAGGCTACTGAATGAACAATGCATTCCAGAAGGAATCAAGGAGAGGATTAAAAATTTCTTATGGGTAAATAAGAACATAGACACAACCTATGGAAATCTGAGACACTATGAAAGCAGTACTAAGAGGGAAATTCATTGCATGGAGTTTATTCCTTCAAAGAAAAAAAAAATGACCTCACACTACCTCTCAAAGCCCTAGAAAAAGAAGAACAAACCACCAGCAAAACAGCAGAAGGCAAGAAATACTTAACATTAGAGCTAAAATCAATAAAATTGAAACAAAAGAAACAAATGACATAATGGACAAAAAAAGTTGGTTCTTCGAAAAAATAAATAAAATTAACAGACCCTTAGCCATGCTAACATAGAGAATGAGAGAGAGAGAGAGAGACAGAGAGAGAGAGAGAGAGAGAGAGAGAACTCAAAATTACCAGTATATGTGACGAAAATGGTAATATCACAACAGATATGACAGAAATACAGAGGATAATTAGAAATTATTTTGAAATCCTATTCTCCAATAAAATAGAAGACATTGAAGTTATCAACAAATTTCTTAAGTCATACTATCTGCCAAGATTGAATCAGGAAGACATACACAATTGAAATAGACCAATATCAAGTGATAAAATAGAAAACAATGCTTATCAACCAAGAAAAACCCAGGATACACAGCCAACTTCTAAAAGACCTTTAAAGTAGAACTAATACCAATACTCTTTAATTTATTTCAGGAAATAGAAAAAAAGGCAGCACTTCCAAACTCATTCTATGAGGCCAATATCACCCTGATCCCCAAACCAGGTAAAGTCACATCAAAGAAAGAAAACTTCTCTAATGAACATAGATGCAAAAATCCTCAATGAAATTCTGGCAAATCAAATACAAAAATATATCAAAAAGATTGTGCACCATAATCAAGTGCGATTCATCCCAGGAATTCAAGGTTGGTTCAATATACAGAAATCAATAAATGTAATTCATCAAATCAATAGATGAGGGCATGATGTAACATGTGGGGCATGTTGCATCAGAAAGGAAGAAACCTAACTTGATGTAGCATATGCAACATGTAGGGCATATTGCATCAGAAAAGAGGAAACCTAACTTGCTGGCTGCTACCCCCTTCCCAGTCCTGGTCCACATGTGGCTAAGATAGTGCCTGGCAATCATCCAGAAGGCATTACCGTGGGTTGAGATGAAAAAATTGGACCACCTCTAGGATAGGCTCAGAAACCTTCTAACCTCATGGACAGCTTGTGTCACCCATTACTGCCTGTAGGATGGGTGTACATGTGAACTCTCCCCACCCTGCTGACCTTTATCCTGATTGGCTCCTGTACATTATATTAGCTGTGTCCCTGACACATCTGATTGTCCTCTGGCGAGGGAGTGCTGGGTGCAGGCGGTCAGTAGGCCCTGTTCTTTCTTGGCTCATCCTGGTCGGGGTGTGCTTTCCCCATTTCTCCTGAGGTCAGGAGGGAATGATACTGAAAACCCCCGACAAATAGACTTAAAGATAAGAATCATATGACCATCTCAATAGATGCAGAAAAAGCATTTGACAAAATACAGTCCCACTTTATGTTCAAAACACTAGAAAAAAAAAACTAGAAATAACAGGAACATATCTCAACTTTGTAAATGCTATCTGCACTAAGCCTCAGGCCAACATCATTCTAAATGAAGAAAAATTGAAGGCATTTCCGCTAAAAACTGGAACAAGACAGGAATACCCTTTCCCCACTTCTATTCAACATAGTTCTTGAAACACTGGCCAGAGCAATTAGTTAAAAGAAATCAGAGGGATATGTGTAGGAAAAGAAGAACTTAAATTAGCTCTATTTGCTGATGATATGATTCCATACCTAGAAGACTCAAAAAGCTTCACCAGAAAACTTCTAGAACTAGTAAATGAATTCAGCAAAGTAGCAGGATATAGAATCAACCCATAAATCAATGGCATTTCTGTGTATCAGTGACAAATCCTCTAGAAAGGAAATGAGAAAAACTCAACCATTCACAAGAACCTCAAAAAAAAAAAAAAAAAAAAAAAAAAGCTTGGGAATGAACATAATGAAAGAGGTGAAAGATTTATACAATGAAAACTACAGAACCCTAAAGAGAGAAATCAAAGAAGACCTCAGAAGATGAAAACACCTACCTTGCTCTTGCATAGGCAGAATTAATATTATCAAAATGACCATACTACCAAAAGCACTATACAGATATAATCTGTATTACAGATTTAATTCCCATTAAAATCCCCAAGGCATTCCTCATAGAAATAGAAAAAGCAATCATGAAACTCATCTGAACAATAAGAGATGCAGAATAGCTAAAACAATCCTTAGCAGGAAGATTGAAGCAAGTGGAATCACTACACCAGACCTTAAACTATTACAGAAAAATAGTAACAAAAACAGCATGGTTTAGGCACCAAAACAGACTGGTAGACCAATGGTACAGAATAGAGGACACAGAAACTAACACAAAAAATTATAATTTTCTTATATTAGAAACATGCACTGGAGAAAAAAGCATCTTCAACAAATTGTGCTGGGAAAACTGGAAATCCATAAGCAACAAAATAAAATGAAACCCCTAGGTCTCACCATGCACAAGACTCAAATCAAAATGAACCAAGAACCTAGGAATTAAACCAGAGACTCTGCATCTAATAGAAGAAAAAGTAGTCTGAAATATTCAACATGTGGGATTAGGCCCCAACCTCCTTAATAAGACTCCTATAGCACAAGAATTAAAACCAAGGGCTGGGGATGTGGCTCAAGCAGTAGCACGTTCGCCTGGCATGCATACTGCGCGGGTTCGATCCTCAGCACCACATACACCACATATCAACAAAGATGTTGTGTCCGACGAAAACTAAAAAATAAATATTAAAAAAAAAAAGAATTAAAACCAAGACTCAATAAATGGGATGGAATCAACCTAAAAAGTATCATCTCAGCAAAAGAAACAATCTGTGAGGTGAACAGAGAGCCTACATCCTGAGAGCATATTTTTACCCCTCACACATCAGATAGAGCACTAATCTCTAAAGAACTAAAAAAGCTAAGCAACCAAAATAATATTTATTAAAAAAATAATAACAACAACAACAACTCAATCAATAAATGGGCCAAGGATCTGAACAGACACTTCTCAGAAGAGGATATACAATCAGTCAACAAATATATGAAAAAATGCTCATCATCTCTAGCAATTAGAGAAATGCAAATCAAAACTTCTCTAACCTATCATCTCACTCCAGTCAGAATGACAGCTATTATGAAGACAAACAACAATAAGTGTTAGCAAGGATGTGGAGAAAAAGATAACACTCATACATTGCTGGTGGGACTGCAAATTGGTGCAGCCAATTTGGAAAGCAGTGTGGAGATTCCTTGGAAATCTGGGAATGGAACAACCATTTGACCCAGCTATCCCTCTCCTTGGTCTATACCCAAAGGACTTAAAAACACCATACTACAGCCACATCAATGTTTATAGCAGGGCAATTCACAATAGCTAAACTGTGGAGCCAACCTAGATGCCCTTCAGTGGATGAATGGATTAAAAAAAGTGGCATATATACAAAATGGAATTTTAATCAGCAATAAAAAAGAAACTAAAATCATGGCATCTTCAGGAAAATAGATGGCATTGGAGAAGATAATGCTAAGTGAAGTTAGCCAATCCCCAAAAAACAAATGCAGAATGTTTTCTCTGATATAAGGAGGCTGACTCATAATGGGGAGCCTGGAAAGATTAGATGAATTCTAGATAGGGCGGGGGGGGGAGGGAAAAGGAGAGGACAGGGGAATAGCAAGGATGGTGGAATATGATGAACATCATTATACACATTACATGTATAAGGACATGAATTGGGTGTCAAAATTATTGATAGAGATATGAATAATTGTGGTATATATGTGTAATAAGAATTGTAATGTATTCTGCTATTTCTTTATCCAAAATAAATAGATAAATAAATAAATAGCAGAAGGGTTTTTCCAGATATAAATCCTTTTATGTCTTTAAAGAAAACTGTAAAAATTGACTACTGCCCAAGATTGCTTATCCAGAGGACTTTCTACAGTATGAGTTTTTTTTTTTTAAATACAACTGAAAAAAGTAAAACATCTGAACCCTTTGTATTTCTTACTTGCATAGGATTTATTCATTTTGGCATGAAACTTTCCAAAAGAAATCTTCTAGTACTCAGCATAAACTGCAAAAGTTAAAAGTTTTCCCACATTTCTCACATTCACAGGGCATCTCTCCATGAGTATTTTCATAAAAGGGAAGGAAACTAGGTTTAAAACATGAAGCTGATAGAGTGTAGCAAATCGTCCCCATTCAGAGTGTTTGTTTTCCAGTGAGGGAAATGGCTTTGAAGACAACAGGGAAAATAGAATGATTTGCCATATTTTTTCACATTTAAACAGTTATTCAGCCAGATGTGGTGATGTATGCCTTTAACCCCAGAGACTTGGGAGGCTTAGGCTGAAGGATCACAAGTTTGAGGCCAGCCTCAGCATTTTAGAACAACCCTAAGGAACTCAGCAAGTCTCTGTCTCAAAATTAAAAATATAAAAAAGAATGAGGATGTGTCTCAGTGGTAGAGGGCCACCACACCAAATCTGCAGTACAATCCCCAGTACAATATTCAGCAGAGTGAGCAGTGTGTTTGAAGGGGACAAGAAATATTGATCCACCACAATTCACATTTAAAGAATTTTTCTCCAGTAAACTTCCAACATGTTGATGAGAAGAACAGTAATAACAGAAGTCTTTGCCAATTGTTTTCTTTTTTTTTTTTAAAGAGAGAGTGAGAGAGGAGAGAGAGAGAAAATTTTTAAATATTTTTTTACTTTTTTTTTTTTAAGAGAGAGTGAGAGAGGGGGAGAGAGAGAGAGAGAATTTTTTTTTTTAATATTTATTTTTTAGTTCTCGGCGGACACAACATCTTTGTTGGTATGTGGTGCTGAGGATCGAACCCGGGCCGCATGCATGCCAGTCCAGCGCACTACCGATTGAGCCACATCCCCAGGCCCCTGCCAATTGTTTTCATCAGTACAATTTCTTTGCAATATGAGTTTGTTCATGTAAGTGAAGCTGATGGGATATATCAAAGGCTTTTCCCCATTGTTGACATTCATGGGGCTTCTCTCCAGTATGAGTTCGTTCATGTGAGCAAAGATGAGAGGACTCAGTGAAGGCTTTGCCACACTGCTTACATTGATAGGGCTTCTCTCTTTTTATTTATTTTTTTTAATTTTTTTAAAGAGAGAGAGGGACATAGAGAGAGAATTTTAATATTTATTTATTTTTTTTTAGTTCTTGGCGGACACAACATCTTTGTTTGTATGTGGTGCTGAGGATCAAACCTGGGCCACACGCATGCCAGGCGAGCGCGCTACCGCTTGAGCTACATCTCCAGCCCCGATAGGGTTTCTCTTGAGTGTGAGTCCCTTCATGTCTGTGAAAGAAAAAACAAGAAAAAGACTTGTCCACATTGTTGGTATTCATTAGGCTTCTCTTCTACATGAGTACTTCCATGTATGTGAGGTTCAGTGGATGTGTCAAGGGGTTCTCCACATTGTTGATATTCATAAGTCTTCTCTCCAGTATGCGTTTTTTCATGTCTGTGAAGATGATGGGATTGAGCAAAGGCTTTTCCACACTGCTTACATTGATAGGGCTTCTCTCCAGTATGTGTTCTTCCATGACTCTTAAGGTGACTGGATGTAGCAAAGGCTTTTCCACATTGTTGACATTCATAGGGCTTCTCTCCCCTATGAATTCGTTCATGTCTGTGAAGCTGAGAAGATTCAGCAAAGGCTTTGCCACACTGTTTACATTCATAGGGCTTCCCTCCAGTATGAGTTTGTTCATGTTTGTGAAGCTGAGAAGATCTAGCAAAGGCTTTTCCACACTGCTTACACTCATAGGGCTTCACTCCAGAATGGGTTTGTTCATGTATGTGAAGGTTAGAGGCAGTACTAAAGACTTTTCCACATTGTTGACATTGATAGGGCTTTTCTCCACTATGAGTCCGTTCATGTCTGCAGAGGGAAAAAGAAGAAGTGAAGACTTTTCCACATTGTTGGCATTCATTGGGCTTCTCTCCAGTATGGATTTGTTCATGTATCTGAAGGTAAGACAAAGTAGTGCAGGCTTTCCCACATTGTTGACATTCATAGGGCTTCTCCCCAGTATGAGTTTTTTCATGTCTGTGAAGTTTAGAGGACATACTGAAGGCTTTGCCACACTGCTTACATTCATAGGGCTTCTTTCCAGTATGCATTTGTTCATGTCTGTGAAGTTTAGAGGACTTAGTGAAGGCTTTGCCACACTGCTTACATTCATAGGGCTTCTCTCTAGTATGCATTTGTTCATGTCTGTGAAGGTTAAAAGAAGTAGTGAAGACTTTTCCACATTGTTGACATACATAGGGTTTATTTTCCATATGAGTTTTTTTATGTGAGTGAAGGCTAGACAATAGAGCAAAAGCTTTGCCACACTGCTTACATTCATAGGGCTTCTCTCCAGTATGCGTCCATTCATGTCGGTGAAGGGAAAAAGAAGTAGTGAAGACTTTTCCACATTGTTGACATTCATTGGGCTTCTCTCCAGCATGGAATTGTTCATGTATCTGAAGGTAAGACAAAGTAGTGTAGGCTTTTCCACATTGTTGACATTGATAGGGCTTCTCTCCAGTATGTGTTTGTTCATGTCTGTGAAGGGAAGAAGTAGTACTGAAGACTTTTCCACATTGTTGGCATTCATTGGGCTTCTCTCCAGTATGGATTTGTTCATGTATCTGAAGGTAAGACAAAGTAGTGAAGGCTTTCCCACATTGTTGACATTCGTATGGCTTCTCCCCAGTATGAGTTTTTTCATGTCTGTGAAGTATAGAGGAGTTAGTGAAGGCTTTGCCACACTGCTTACATTCATAGGGCTTCTCCCCAGTATGAGTCCGCTCATGTATCTGAAGGTAGGAAGAAGTACTGAAGGCTTTCCCACATTGTTGACATTCATACGGCTTCTCCCCAGTATGAGTTTTTTCATGTCTGTGAAGTATAGTGGAGTTAGTGAAGGCTTTCCCACACTGCTTACATTCATAGGGCTTCTCTCCAGTATGCGTCCGTTCATGTCTGTGAAGGGAAAAAGAAGTTGTGAAGACTTTTCCACATTGTTGACATTCATAGGGCTTCTCTCCAGTATGGATTTGTTCATGTCTCTGAAGGTAAGACAACGTAGGGCAGGCTTTCCCGCATTGTTGACATTCATAGGGTTTCTTTTTTGTATGAGTTTTTTTATGTGAGTGAAGGTTAGATGATTGAGCAAAAGCTTTGCCACACTGCTTACATTCATAGGGCTTCTCTCCAGTATGCGTCCGTTCATGTCTGTGAAGGGAAGAAGAAGTAGTGAAGACTTTTCCACATTGTTGGCATTCATTGGGCTTCTCTCCAGCATGGATTTGTTCATGTATCTGAAGGTAAGATGAAGTACTGTAGGCTTTCCCACATTGTTGACATTGATAGGGCTTCTCTCCAGTATGCGCTCGTTCATGTCTGTCAAGGGATAAAGAAGTAGTGAAGACTTTTTCACATTGTTGGGATTCATTGGTCTTCTCGCCAATATGGATTTGTTCATGTATCTGAAGGTAAGACAAAGTAGTGTGGGCTTTTCCACATTCTTGACTTTCATAGGGTTTCTCTCTAGTATGTTTTCTCTGATGTATTCTAAATAAACTTTGGTAAGCAAAGTCTTTCCCACATACGTTACATTTAAAAAGTACTTTCCCAGTGTGCGTGATCACGTGACTGTGTAGACCTGTGGGTGAAACCAAGGTTTTACCACCTTCTTTACCTTCGTGGGATTTCTCTCCAGCATGAGTTCTTTCATGTTTTCTAAATAAAGTGGGGGAATGAAAGGCTTTCCCACATACCTCACATTGAAAATCTTTACCTCCCCTATGTGTTCTCATGTGTCTTTGAACATCTGTGGGAGAAGATGAGGCTTCATCACATTGTTGACATTCATCAGGTTGCCACCCAGTATGAGAATCTTCACGCCTTTGAATGTCATTGGAACAACTGATGACTTTCCCACATACTGTACTTTCATAGGGTCCATCTCCAGTTTGTGTTAACATTGGTGTATGAACACTTTTGAGAGAAACCAGAGAGAGAGAAACCAGAGATTTCCTGTATAGATTCAATTCACATGGCTTCTCTTCACATTCTTCATGCTTGTAGCGTTCGGGTCCATAGTAAGACGTGATCTGCCTATGAAGGAATGAAGGGCATATGAAGTCTTTGGCACACATAATGCAGTCACATGAATTTACTCTATTAAACTTTTTCATTGCTTAAGAATTGGTATCTCATGACCAGCATATTATTAATAGTTGATTAATTCATGATGTTGTATTTATTTAAGGTCCTAGGTTAAGGGTACTTCCAACATGAGGTAAAGCCTAGGTTTTTCACTTGTTCAAATAGCCAGAAAATAAAGAGATTGAGAGGAAACAATGCTTTGCAACACAGCTTGCCTGTGGTCATTATCCAAATAGTTATATTCAGATATTCAATTTCATAATACTTTTTGCATGTCAAGCACTTTGAATAGACTGAATATCATATATATATATATATATATATATATATATATATATATATATATATATATATATATTTTATTTCAGTTGACAATAGACTTTAATGGTGCTGAGAACAGAACCCAGTGCCTCAAGCATGCAAGGCAACCTCTCTACCACTGAGCCACAACCCCAGTCCCAGTGAAGTATATATTTCTGGTAAAAAAAATCTTATAAGAATAAATACATTTAAAGTTGTGCAAATTTCTTGCATTGGTTTTAAAAATTATATGACATCCCCAGATTCCCTCAAGGATTCCTCTTGTGAGTACAATTACCTTTGATTGATCCCAAAATTTTTGATCTGATTTTCAATGTTCTTCTCATCATATTTGATTCCTAAAATGCCAAAGCAAAACATTATAAATTTCTAGGAGCTAGAAATGCTTTTCCAAATTCATAGTGCATTTTATGCTACAATAATTCACCAACTGATTGTCTTTTCATGTTCTACATAAATAAAAAAAAATAAACACAAATTCTCCAATTAAAAAAATACACAAATTATTACCTATAGATTCCAGGTTTCTGAGGACTTCCAGCATCACATCTCTGTAAAGGTTCTTCTGGGAAGCATCCATCAAATCCCACTCCTCCTGGGTGAAGTTCACAGCCACATCCTCAAAGGTCACTGAGATCTAAAATATCCCACAAATGTGTAGTGGAGGACAGGAGAGATTTGACAGCATGAGAAATCTATACTCAACATGCATGAAGATCACATGATTCCCTGGCCTCTTGATTAATTCCACGATTTGGTCATTGAAATCTTCAGTGCATTTAATTCTTCACAGCCACTCCAACACTAGATTTGGGCCCCACACAAGGTAAATAGTAGAGTGTTGTACACCCTTCCTTTGGTGAGTTCACAGGAAGTAAGAGGGGCTCCCGGGTCACCCTTATCTTATTTGTTGATTGCATCTCTATCACCTTCTTACCAACATCCTGTGCAGTAGAGAGCTAATATTACCACCCTCCTTATTACTTACCCTTACAAAAGAAAGCTGACTGAGTAGGAAATTGCTGGGATCACAAAACTCAGCATTTGAGAGAACCTGACAACCACAGTGGCTCACTGGGCCTACACAGTTAATATAGACAACATGGTATTTACTGATCTCCTGTTTCCTTCTGAAAGTCAATTGTTCCATCCTTAAAGAAGTGCCTAGAATCAGCCCCAACCCACACCCTCAGAGTATGGAGTCACTAAAGAGTTTCCCTCATAGACAACAGACAATCTTCCACACAGATAGTCACAATGTGTTCACTGGGGACTGAGCTCAACTTGGGTGATTACACTGAGGACAACTAGAAGTTTGCAGGAGCTTTACTCCAGAACAAATTTACACAATTAGTAATCAAGCACAATGATTAATAAACACAACAATATAATAATTTCTGGTGGTTAATGTCAAAGCAGAATGGGGTGTGTGGAAAGATGGCATGTGTCTCAGAAAGAACTCCATGACCCCAAGATGTTATCTTGTCCAAACAAAAGCTTTACAAAATTATATCGGTTTGAAAAATAGTTTTCTTAACAGCAGAAAATCCTTTCCTAAACCTCATGGCAACCATGAATGTCCAATGATTCTCAAACTCTTCTGAACAGCAGATGTCTCACTCAGATCATGTACAGTCATTAGACACATACCACCATTCTGCTCAAGGACACTTTGATCAAGATAGGCCACATGTACAATGGTGGTCTGTCATGAAAGAGATTCCCTGTTCCTGTAGCACAGCTGGTGCAAAGAAACCTCAGGCACAAGCACTTCCAGGGTGTGTTAAAGCAGCAGGTTTGCAGCCCAGAATCCTGAACTATCCCATGCTATTTGTGAAACAGGCCACTCCATGTGGGTCTCTAAGCAGGCTATTATTTCTGCACAGTGTGGAACAGCCCAAAGGACCACCTACAAGAACACGACCCTGCCACTCACAAAGAACCATGCATAGGACATAAGACACATGACACTTGAAGCAGGACAGTATCAACAGAGGTTAATAGGAGCCTGAGAGAAAGCCTTTAGTGGGCTGTCCTTCGTTGCATGGAACAAGTATGAGTGACAGCAGGTGTCTTGGACTAATCACAATGATGGTCCAGGCAAACTGAAATCTAAGTGGCAAAGGGTACTTCATCCCACTATTCTGCAGACAAATATCATTTATTATACATTTAACTGTGAAAGACTAAAACACATTTCAAAAATTTTAAAAAAATATATAATTACTACCCCCCTCCCTGAAAAAAGAAAGTCAAGGCTCTAACATCTCAAACAGGCTTCTATGAGACATTTAAGACCAGCCACCAATTTTCTACTGTTATTTCCAGACAACAGAAGTTGAGTTAAAACTTCCTAATTCTTTCTTTTTATATTTATTTTTTTTTTTACTTGCAGTTGAACAAAATAGCTTTATCCTATTTATTTATGTGGTGCTGAGGATTGAACCCAGGACCTTGCACATGCCTGGCAAGTTCTCGTCAACTGAGCCACAACCCCAACCCACCTTCTAATTCTTTTTCTAGCATATTTTACCATATTATCAAAATTAAATAGATAAAGAAAAGTATTAAATAGAAAAGAAAACTATGAAAGACTCTCATGATCATGAATGAAAAATTCGTCAAACAATACTTTACTGAATCCAAAAATAAATAAAAACAATTATAAACACAGTCAAGAGGAAATTATTACAGCTCTGTAAGACTGATGCCAAATTTAAAACTCAGTTAACATTTTCCAGGGACCAGCATACTGCTGTGGGAAGTCAAGCCCAGTGGCCCAGATCCACTCACACCAGCCTCTGCAGGGCCCAGAAACACAGCACACACGCAAGGCTGATTAAAAAACCAATTAACATTATCCATCACAACAAAAAGCTAAATAGGGCTGGAGATGTGGCTCAAGCGGTAGCGTGCTTGCCTGGCATGCGTGCGGCCCGGGTTCGATCCTCAGCACCAGATACCAACAAAGATGTTGTGTCCACCGAGAACTAAAAAATAAATATTAAAAATTCTCTCTCTCTCTCTCGCCTCTCTCACTCTCTCTTAAAAAAAAAAAAGCTAAATAATAAATATTGATTATATCAATAGTTAAATAATCAAGAATAATGAAAAAACACTTAAGCTCAAAAAAACACAATGTCTTCATAGAGAGACAGCATGATCCTCTATGCTACTGGAATCCACTGAAGAATCATGAAAAACAATAATGTGACATCAGTGTTGTCATGTTAATAAACAGGACAATTATTATACTATTGACAGCAGGAAGCTGGGCATGGAGGCCATGCCTGTGGTCCTTGCCAATCGGGGGGCCACAGAACCAATAAAAGAGAAATACTTATATATATAAATCTAACAAATATCTGTATGACAAAAACTGCTAACTTCTAATAAAAATATCAGAGACATGGAAAATATTTGGAGATACTTTTATGTTCACAGATGGGAAGCCTCAGTTACCATCAATTCTTACTAATTTTATTTATGGATTCAATATAATCCCAATAAAAAATATTTTAAGTTATGTTTTCAGTAACAAAAGATCCAGAACAACCAACACAGTAATGAACACTCAGTTCACAGGATGAACACTACCCGAGGTTAACAGCTACTAAAAATCTACAATCATCAAGACACAGTGGTATTTCGCACAGTATAAAAATATTCCACTGATCTTTGACAAAGGAGCAAAAGAAAATCAATGGAAAATATACTCTCTTGGACAATGTTGCCAAAGAAGTGGACATGAATTAACATGTAGAGAAAGAAAACATTCTCATTTCACAAATGTCACAGCACTCCCAGTGGAGCCTCAGTCTCAAAGTGGGACACACAGCTGGGGCTGCAGCTCTAGCAAAGCACCTGCCTGGCACTTAGGAAGCCCAGGGTTCACATGTCGGCACGAAAAAATTGCCTATACATTGTAGTACCTAATGCAAAACTCCAAACTTCACTAACATAACAAAGAAGTACTTACAGAGAAATCTGGGCTGGCATGACAGCTTCATATGCAACATCAAACACATGATCTGTGAGTGAAAAACTTGTAAATAGAACTTGATCAAAATGAAGTTTGCGTTTTTCAAAAGATGTACTTGAGAAAATGAGAAGACATGCTGGAGAACTGGACAAAAAGTTGTCTCAACACATAATGACACTGGGTTGGTATACAACATACATGAAGAATACTCAGTAAAAAAATAAGCAACCAACTTGGAAGTGGGAAAAAGATTTGGAAAGACACTCATCAATAAATAGGCACAGTTAACACATGTGTGAGAAGATGTTCACCTGCATGTAATTAGGAAACTTCAACATGAACAATGAGGTGCCAGCAGATACTCAACTGGAGGGGTGAAATGCCAAACACTAAAAGCTCCAATAGACAGTGAAAACATGAATCAGCAAGCACCCTTCCCTTGCTCATGTGAATGGAGAGAAGAACACTCTCTCTGGAAGATAGTCACGCTCTTACAAAATAAACATGGTGCACTCTACAATTAATTCACCACACTGCCAGGTGTCTCTGCAAATGAGGTGAAAATCATGTGCACAGAAAACTTCTCAGCAGTGACTACAGCAGCCATATCCAGAACTGCTCAAAGCTAGAAGCAAGGAAGATGCACCTTTCAATGCTGAATGGACAACCGGCAGTTTAACCAACCAAAGAACATCACCCAGAAAATGAGGTCTGCAGCCTGGAAAGATACAGCACCCTTAAAGACAGACTGGAAAGTGAGAGAATCCAGTTTTAAATGGCCAAGTGAAGTAACATTCCAAGTCAAGAACATTCTGGAAAAGACAACATTATTGATGCACTGAAACTCTTCTGTATGACATTATTATGTAGAGTATGGGACACACATAATCACACCACACAGAGAAGGAACCCCAAGATAAAGGATGGATTTCACCTGATGATAAGGTGTAGCTTCATCCACTCTCTTAATAAAATGTAGGACACTGATTCAGTAACTAACAAGCATCCAACAGCAATGCAAAATGTTGAGAACAGTGTGGAGAAAGGGTGTTTGATAATATGTGTAATGGCTCATTTGAATTGTCAACAGCATTGGATTAAGAGATACCTGTGATTAAGAGGCCTCTGGGTGTGTCCATGAGGGTGTGTCTACAAATGATTGGCATGTGGAACAGAGAACCAAACTAGAGAACCTCCTTAGGTATAGGCAGCACCATCCAATAGGACGGTGTCTTAGGTGGAATAAAAGTTGGAAGAAGAAGGAAGCAGCAGCAGAGAAAGGCCTTTCTTCTCCAATGGCTGCTGCAATGGCCTGAGGATATCAGACTCTGCCTTCTTCACTCTCCCAAAGTGGACGCTGCCTGTGATTCTCCAGGGAGTTTCCAGAACCTTTGGTCTGGACTAGGGCAGCACCACTGATCCCTCTTGTTCTGACGCTTCAGCCTCTTGGACTCTGCAGCTACTACTTCTCAAGCTCTCCAGCTGCAGATGGTCACTGTGGACATCCAGCTTCAGGTCAAGTAGGCCAATCTAATAAGTCCCCTTTTATAATCACACTTCGTGTTGATGCTGTTCCTCTAGAGAACACTGACTAACAAACTATAAGTGTAAAATGGCTCTGAAAAACAAAATTGATTTAATAAGGAAGTGAATAAACTACCATGCCATAAACTTTAACAAATATAAACATAAAAAACAATATTACATAATGAAAACCTTTCCCAAATAATAATGCAAAAAATAAAGCAAAGAAGAAAAGTCGTAGTTAGAAATTTCAAAACTATGGACAAAAGCAAGGAAACTGATTTTCAATACTATTTCCATCTGGAAAGAAACTGGATGATAAATCTTTTTTTAAAAATATATATTTATTCTTTAGTTCTAGGTGGGCACAATTCCTTTATTTAATATTTCTGTGGTGCTGAGGATCGAACTCAAGGCCTCACACATGCTAGGTGAGGGCTTTTTCTCTGAGCCACAATCCCAACCCCTGGATGATAAATCTTTAAAAGGTATTCCAACTGCTGGTGTGGTGGTGTGCACCTGTAATTTCAGCCACTAGGGAGGTCAAGGCAGGGAAAGGGCAAGTTGGAGGCTCTCTCAGCAATTTAGCAAGACACTCAGAAATTTTGTGAAAGTTGGTTTTCAACAATAAATTGGGGGACTGGGATTGAAGCTGAGTGGCAGAGCTACAGTATGAGGCACTGGGTATGATCCTTAGCACCACAGATAAATTAACAAAAATAAGGTATTCTGCCCCTCTACAACTATACAAAATAAAAATAAAAATAAATAGGTACATAATAAATAGGAAGGGCTGAGGACATGCTCAGTGGTCAAGTGCCTCTAGGTTTATTCTGCAGTAAAACACCTGCCCACCTCCAAACTGCTGCTCACACATTGAAATTTATTTATTTATTTATTTATTTTTGAGGACAACATAAGCTGAGCAAGTCCCTGGCTTCAATCCCAGCACTCTATACATCAGCAAATAAGTAAACGCCAGTCTACAATATTAATTTTCTTGGGGTGGAGAGTAGCTCAGTAGTAAGAACTTGATAGCCCTCGGATCAATCCTCAACAGTCCATGTACACACACACACACACACACAAAAAAAAAAAAAAAAAAACCTGAAAATATATGTAATGAGTGATAAAAAAGATTATAATACAAAAGATACACAATGAGAGGCAACAAAAATCAATGAAAAGACAACACACTTTCTTACAAAGGAGACTGAACTTGCCCATGATCCACACTCTTTGAAAAAACAAAGAGCATTTCAGTAAATTATGTGAAATTCAGGGCATGGATTATTGTGTTTATTGGGGTGAACTTAGAAAAACTACATCTAAAATGAAAATAGTACACTGTATCTAACACCAGTGAAAATACTGTACAGGACAGAGAGAGTAGAGAGAGCATTTATGTTACTCCCAAGTTTCATAAGCTAAAAGGCCAGCTCCCAAATGGGTAGCCCTAGGAGGAGGTAATTAGGAGGGAACACCAATCAGGTGACATGGTGGGAGTGCTTGTGAGAGGATCAGCACCCTCACTGAGACATATATATATCTCCTTTTCGGAAAACAGGTGTCATTTATTATTTCACTGATAAAGTATTCAGTGATTTTTAAATGATCACAGTTGGGTAGTTTAGGTATTGCCATATTGTCCTTAAAACTTCCAATGAAGATGGGTGTGATGGTACACATCTGTAACCCCAGTGGTTCAGGGGTCAGAGGCCCAAGGAGATGTAGCAAGACCCTGACTCAAAAGGAAGAATCTAAAAGGGGCCAGGGATGTGGCTCAGTGGCTAAGCACCTCGGGGTTCCATTCCTGATACCAAAAACCACACAGGTAACATGAACCTGCCAAGTCCAGACAACAACAGCAACAACAAACTGTCATTCCTGTCAAATTCATGAGCTTGTCAACGACTGTAACTAATTTACATATAATCAAATTCATAAGTTTATCCACCACAATTTTTGTAGAAATGGATTCATTTCCTGCAGCAATAATGGTAGACAGAGTTTCTCTGTATCTTAAGTGGCATTCTGGAATCTAGGACATGGATTTCAATTAGAAATCATTGAAAAGACAGGATCAAATCTCACCAATTTTCTATGCATACTCAGGGGTAGCAAAAGATAAATTAGATGTGTTTATTTTTGTTGTTGTTGTTGTTTGTTTGTTTTTCTGTTCTGTTCTTTTTCTTTGGTTTGGGATCAGAGATTAAACCCAGCGGAACTTTACTGATAAGTCACATCCCCAGACATAAGGCCTGGCTAAGTCGCTAAGGCTGTCCTCAAGTTTGCAATCCTACTGCCTCAGCTTCTGGAACAGCAAGGATCACAGGTGTGCACCACTGTACCTGGCTGTAATTGTTTTCTCAATGGAAATGTAACTAGACTTTTTAAAATGAACTTCTTTCTTGCCTGTTTAATAATAATCCATCCCATTTGGCTCTGAAAAAATAGACCTGGGCCTAAAATGTGAGCAGATCATTTCAAAGTGATACACAGAAAGCTTTGGTGCTGAGGGAGCACACATGTGTCAGGCTCAAGGGGCAGGGAAGGTCCCTGACATCTGGGACATGACCTCTTCTGGTCATGCTTCCTGAAAGCCTCTAGGATCACCCTCCCAGGGACCTAGACCATGACTCCAGTCTACGAGGCTTTTCAGGTTTGCACAGCTCTGCACTGGGGTGGGTGTTGCTTATGCTCTGGGAGAGGTTTCGCTCCATCACACTGTGAAACTACAAGGGCAGGAATCACTGGTGACCTGGACCCTCAGCACCAGCATCCACAGGCTGACTGGCCACCTCTCTCCAAGGAATGGGAACAGAGCTTGGGAAAAACAAGGTCCCAAGGAAGTGGCTATCTAGATGAGGCCTGTTCCAGGAGATTCCTCAGCCCAGGGCCCCCAGCAGCGTCCCTGAGAGGCTGCACCCCACACCTCAGGCTGTCCTCTAGGAGGAGCTGACCCAGGGCCTGGAATTCTGTTCACCCTGCAGGGACCAGGGCAGCTGTGGGCACCTTGTGGCAGCTCCAGGAGAGGACAGTGGCTGAGGACATGGGACCCTGTGAGGTGTCCAAAGGGAACCTCTGCCCAAGAAATCTGACATGGTGTCTACACCTAAGGAAGATAAAAGGAGAAGCACAAGGTTTTTACAGCTGTGAACTCAAGTTCTCTATACAGTTGCATCTACATCAAAGAACCTTTAGAGTACTTGACTTGGCTAACCAGACCACCATGAGGATGGAAAGGCAGGATTCCGTATGGAGAGCAAAAATTATCCTGGGCGATCTTAAGCCCTTTAATAGCCAATTACCTTAATTTCTGTATCAGACCACAATTCTCAAAACTATTAAATTTCTCAGAATATATCACTACCCTTACTAGATATCTAGTCCCCACCATCTACCAAAGTAAGAATGTAATAACAACAGTCAGAAGAAATTTTTTTTCTTCCTTCCTTTCTTTCTGTAGTCCACCAATCTGATGATCCTACCAATGCAATTGGTTAATGTAGTGATACACACTTTCTTCTATAAAAGTTCACGTAGGCCAGGCACAGTGCCACACAACTGTAATTCCAGTAGCTTTAGAGGATAAGGTAGGAGGATTGCTAAATTCAAAGTCAGCCTCAGCAAGTTAGTGAGACCATAAGGAACTTGAGATCATGTCTCAAAATACAATCTAAAAAGGACTGATCGTGGCTCAGTGATTAAGTGCCCCTGGGTTCAATCCTTGTCTTTCAGGGTGGGACACATACATCATTTAGGGTCACTTGAATCCATGTTCCTGAGTATACTCATTAATATTTGTATCAAAATGAACTATTTTCCATAGCTGGGATTGCCAATGCCTTTAATGTCAACAGCTTGAGAAACTGAAGAAGGAGGGTCAGGACTTATAGGCCAGGCTGGGAAACATAGCCAGACCCTATCTGAAAATCAAATTTAAAAAGTTGGGGATGGAGAACAGAAGAAAAAATGAAACACAATTATCCTATGTGCATATATGACTACAGGACTGCTGTGAATCCACATCAAGTACAACCAGAAAAAGGAGCAGTTACAGTCTATTTATGTGTACTGTGTCAAAATGCATTATAATGCCATGTATAACTAATAAAAACATAACATAACCCAAGATTCAATATCCCTAGGTTCTATGTACAAATGCCTTTTTTCCTTTTAAAGTAATTATTTTGACCAAACACAGGGAACTGTTAAGTGATTATTCTTTCCCCTCAAGTATAATATTCACAAATAGAAAACAAATGCTTTCAAAAGTGTTCTTCTTCCAGGGACAGTGGCATAGGCCTTGTTAGAATGGCCTTAGGCCTGAGCCTAAGCAACTCCATTTTAAAAGACCTGCAGTTTCACCAGGCACATCCACAGATCCCTCCAGTAAGGTCTCAAACAAGTTCCTTCCCCTCACCCTGATAAAGAGAGCGAAGCCTCTGGCAGGCTGTCCTTGCCTGATAAGAGGGAAAGACAAGAAGAGCAGGATGGAGATGATCCCAGGGTAAATGATGTCATTGAGAAATAGGGTGGTTGCTGATAAGGATTGAAAGGGTGATCAAAAGCCCCAAAATATAGTATAAATGATAGAGCAGATGAACAGGAATTCAGCCAGCAGAAACAAGGATGCACTTAAGCTGGAGAACCTGATGAGGACCTGACATCCCATCAGTTGGAATCTTTCCAGAGCCTCTGTGAAATCCTCACCATTCTCAAACTCTACTGCCTCCTCTGGACCTTGGTGAGAGCTGCAACTCTCTACAACCTCCTCCTCCACTGGTCCTCTGCTCCACACCAGGAAAAGCCTGCCTTGGTTACAGACCTGGTCACTGAGGTCTGAGTGAGTGTGCATCTGCTGGACTCAAAGCCTAAGACATAAGACCTTTGAACTTAGCATGCAGAGGGAATGTCTGTCATTAGCTTCTCATGATTAAGTGTGTTTTCCAGTGCTTAGAATGAATCTAGAATTGTTTGTTGTGAATTGATTGTCTATGGCAATGCCTAGCATTAAGGATTGTTGTTATCTTGAGTAAGAACCTATACAATTAAACTATATTGAGTAATTTGAGTGAATAGAGCATTGAAAGGGGCAGAAGTGTGTGTGGACATTCTTTATTTCTCCCCTTGACTGCGTAAGTCACAGTTTTGCCCCCTCCAGACAGCCCTGTAATCCCAGGAACTTTGGAGGCTGAAGCAGAAGTGAAGCCAGATTTACAGAGCGGTAGTTAGGCAAATTGGGTCTAATATTGTCTAAGATAAATAAAACAGAGGCCCTTATAGAGAATGGAGTCCTGGAAACCAGAGCAGCAATTGAAATGTTGATGTCCCCAAGGCAGGAATCCATTCCAAGGAACTCTTAATCATAATCCAAAAGCCACCCCAGGCCCTTCCTGCCCAGATTACTCCTCCAGCCCACCAATCTGCCACCTTTTGGACCTTCCCACCTGCATTCAATCACTGCAACATAATGAGAAACAAAGTGTGGAAAGCAGAAAGAAGACTCTAGCTATAAAAGAGGGAAGACCTCCCCCTTAGAGGGATTCCACCACTTGGGTCCCCTTCTTCCTGCGGGGAGAAGTCTTTTCTGCTGTCCTTTAATAAACCTTCTACTTTCCACTCCACACTTGCCTCAGGGAGCTCCTCTGGGGATATACTTCACCATTCGGGGAAGCAAGGACTCGTCACCGGCAAACAGCGGTAACAGAAGGATCACAGGTTGGAGACCAGCTTCCACACCCAGTGGGTGCAGATCTCAAAATTCAGTAAAAGTGGAGGCTGGGGATGTGGCTGATAAAGCTCCCCGGGTTTGGGTCCCCAATTAAAAGAAAAGAACTAATCTCTCCAATGTTTCACTAGATGAAAAGTGACAATTAGCGGACGGTGTCCATTTGGACCGAGTGGGAAGAACGAACGTCTGGCCGAGCTGTGAGGTGGAGGGAAGGTGGCTTTTAGAGGCAGGAGGCGCCTGCAATTTGGGGGACCTACAGCAGCCTCCGGAGGAGCTCCCCTGGGAGAAGGAGGGTGCATTTGTGGCCCTGCTTCCTCCACGTTGGGAAGAGTGGGTCGGGCCACCAGTAGGGAGCAAAGGGGACACCGGGGACCTGAGCCGCCCTTCCAAACCCAGGGAACCGGGGGTCAGGGTCCAGGGCCACCTGACAGCGGGGACTCTGCCACGCTCAGCAGCTCACCTCAAAAACCCAAAACCCAGCTCACCCCGCGAGACCAAGGGACAGGGCCACGACTCCGCGGCGCTCCCCAGCTCACCAGGCCCCAAGGCCGGTGGTGACGCGTACCTTCAGCCCTGGTCGCAAACTCACCATTTTTGTCTTCTGTGGTGACCCGGCGTCCTCTGAGGAACCTCCAGGCACCCGAGATGGGGGTGGGGGGTGACACAGGCAGCGCAGAGTCACCTGAGTCCCTGGAGCAGAGAACTCTGGGCTTGAAGGATGAGAAGCCGAGTCGCTGAGGGAGAAAAGCCAGAGATTGCGGAAGGCCCGCCCTTCCTCTCCCTCTGCGCACTGATTGGGCAGTTCCCCCAGCATCCGGCCTTCAGGCCCGCCTCTGCATCGTGAATGACAGCCAGCGTCATCCAATCACTGGCTGAAATTGGGTAGAGTGACAGATTCTTGGCCCCAGCCCTTTTCAGGCGGAGCTTCCCCGCTGTGCTGGGAACTAATCCAGGTGGGAAGCCTTGGCTTAGCCTCTGGTACAGAGGTGACACCTGGCGCTGAGCTAGGCTTCAGACACAGAGTGCTTTCTGAGCATGGCGAGGCCCTGGGTTTAACCTCAACACAAAAACAAAGCACAGCTTCTCAGGGAGGCTGAGGCTGGAGGAGCCCAAGGTCAGTGAGACCTTCTCTTAAAATAAAAGGAATAGAGTGGGGATGTAGCTCAGAGGTCCAGGTCAAGCCCCATTGGATGGAGATATATATGTGTGTGTGTGTGTGTGTGTGTGTGTGTGTGTGTATATATATATTTCCCTCAGGCAAATTAGAAAGACACTGTCACCAAATTTTTGAAACACTCTTTAAAGATATTATGTATATATCACACATATATATGATATCTACTAATGAAAACAGTTTGAAAATTATTTTACTAATTCTCATTACCTCCTGGCCTCTGATCTTTGAGGAGGCAGCCTGAGCTATAAAAGGAAACATTTGGGGTTGGGGCTGTGGCTCAGGGTTCCATCCTCAGCAGAGAAAGGGGTGGGGTAGGGGGAGGCAGGCAACCCTCTAAAACAGCAATGTGCAGCGGAAATAAAATGGGCGCCTTGTGCTCGATGTAGATAGTCTACATTCTAGTATTATCAATTCTTATGTACAGACCTGACTCTGCTGATCCCACAAGTCTGCTCAGCTGTTTGCCCTAAAATCAAAAAGAAAAGGTATCGATTGAAAGCAGGAAAGGAACTTTGACCAGTGCAGCTACACCAGGGAGACAAGGAAACCCTGTCTCACCCTGTGTTTAGGTGCTGACAAGGGCTGTGAGATTTTCTAGAAAGGGAAATCATTCTAATGAATGTATAGGGGAAAGTGTATGTAGGAGTTAGTATTTATTGTAAAAGAATAATATTGTATTATTATTGCAATAGGTGATATGCAAATAATATCATAATATGTAGAATTGTATTAGGTTAGGATCCAGGCATCTGTAGTCTCATAACATGTCTGTGAGCTCATTTGCCTCCTTGAAACATGTCCTTCTATTGCACAGACTGACCTCATTATTTTCTCTCAGTATAAAGATGCACCAACATTTTCAGGAAAAGCCACAAGCCCATCTGCATCCTGCCTAGGAAGCAATGTACCCCCAGAAGCTGACCCAGCACTCTCAGCTTCCTGGGTTTTAACTGATAGTCAAACCAGAAAGAAATAATATCCCTGCTCAGCTCTGCCAGAAAGCCCACATATAAAACATAAAAATTTGCCACTTGGGGCCAATACAACCTGTCATATTAACTCCCCTAATGGAAAGTAAATACAATTTTATTTTCTTCTCTTAAGTTGGATTTTGTGAAGTCTTTCACATCCTGCACAGTGGCTCACATTCATTCTACCTAACACTATTGCCCATGGACAAGGGGGGCTCTTGTGTAAAAAGTGTGGAAACGTGGGCACATAGCTGCCCAGAGCTGAGAATTGATTCCCAGGTGCTTTTATTGTCCCCCATGTCAAGATTGAATTGAGGGTGTGGGCACTTTAGCACTGAGCTACATAAGCCCCCCTTTTCATTGTGGTTCAAAGAAGGTAGGTGGGAGCATAACTGTGATGGATCTGAGAAAATAACCCCAGATGGTGACTCCAACATGTTATCAGACCAATGAGGAAATAAGAAGTACAAGCATGGTGGTGCAGGACTGTAATCCCAGCCTCTCAGCAGGCTGAGACAGGAGGATTGGTTGCTCAAGCCAGCATCAGCAAAAATAGGGTGCTAAGCAACTCAGTGAGATCTTGACTCTAAATAAAATACACAATAGGGCTGGAGGTGTGGTGAAGTGGCCACATGCCCCTGGATGAATGGAAGGATGGGTGAATGGGTGGGAGGATGCATGGACTTTTTTTTTTTAGAGAAAGTGAGAGAGGAGAGAAAGAGAGAGAGAGAGAGAGATTGATTTTTTTTTAATATTTATTTTTTAGTTCTCGGCGGACACAACATCTTTGTTGGTATGTGGTGCTGAGGATCGAACCTAGGCCGCACGCATGCCAGGCGAGCGCGCTACCGCTTGAGCCACATCCCCAGCCCAAGATGCATGGACTGATGGAAAGATGTATGTATGTCTGAATGGATGGCTGGATGAATGGGTAGATGGGTGGGTAAATAGACAAATCCATGATGCATGGGAGAGCAAATGGGCAGATGGGTGGAAGCAGGGATGGCTGGTACATAGACAGATGGATAGATGTATAGACAGATGCATGCCGATGGATTTGAGTAAAGTTAGTGATTTGCTATTCCTGAGAATAAAGGGCTCAGAACTGAGTACAATTTTACAAGCCTGTATGACATCATGTACACAGTTTAGCCAAAATAAGAAAATTCCCCACACTCTCTAAGATCTTCTAGCCTTCCAAGTTCCCCACTCAGACCATCTCTTTTGCCCCATTTTGGCCCTATCTCCCCCACACCCCACTAAGACATAATTTTTTCCCTAGTCCCCAGTCATACTGGGGATCAGGGTTTCTGTGAACTCAGGATATGCAAGTGTCTTTTGGACCCATAGCTTTCAAATCCTTTGGGTCTGAACCCAGCAGTGGCATTGCTGGGTCATATTGTGATTCAATCATAAGCTTTTGAGAGGCCACCACATTGTTCTGCCAAGGGCCACCTGGAGCCCCAGGAGTTGGGAGAGGCAGGAAGGAGCTTCAGTGGAGCCTGTGGAGGGAGCTGGACACCATTGTAAGAGGTGGGTCCTGTCCACATCTGGCCCTTAGAACCTCTGATTGGGATCTTGTGTGGAAACAGGATCTCTGCAGAGGTAGTTAGTGAAAGGTCCTGAGATGGGTTCCTTCTGGGTCATGGGGCCCTTATGCAATGGCAGTGTCCACACAAGAGACAGAAGAGAGGACACAGACACAGAGATGGAGCCACATGGAGACAGAGGCAGAGAATGGAATTATGGGGCCACCTGGAGCCCCAGGAGCTGGGAGAGGCAGGCAGGAGCCTCCCTGGATCCTGTGGAGGGAGCTTATCCTTGTGACTACTGGTCTCAGTCCTTTGCCCTCCAGGGCTGGGGGACGGGGTGGTGGTTCCTGGATCATTTTTGGTTTTAGTCTCTTTGTTTTGGGTTATTAATTATAACAGCCCCAGTAAAACCCCACAAACTCAGTATACTCTAGTTTTACGGTTGGAAAATTATCATTTCTGGAGCCGAGTTTTGCAGCACTAAGAAATTTTACTCGCACTGGTCAATTTTAAATATTTTTTTTTTCCAATAACTAGACACACAGCACCACCCCATCCACAAAACTTCACTGTATTTCAGTGTATCATTCCCATAGCAACCAACATCCCCAATGCTGAATTCATCAGCCAAGATTATCCTAGATTAGCAGCCTAGTAGGTTGTTTTATCTTCATTTTATTTTTCTTTTTTGGTACTGCAGATTGAACCCAGTGTGCCTAACCACTGAGCCACATCCCCAGCCCTTTTTTATATCTTATATACAGAGTCTTGTCCAATTTCTTAGGCCCTCACTACGTTGCTGAGACTTACCCCCAAATTCAACCCTCCTGCCTCAGCCTCCCAAGCCACTGGGATTATGGGCATGCCACACCACAGCAGATAACACTATGTTTTTTGAGGAGACCTTCCGTCCTGGGAGCAGAGATCTCTAAGAACACAGGAACCAAGCAAGTTCGGTACTTCTAGGCAGATTATCAAACAGACTGAGCACGATCATGGGTTAGAAATGGTCTAGGGCCATGGGAGCTGGCTTCCTGGGGAGCAGAGTTTGAGGGAGGTTGTGTGGGTAGGGGCAGCTGGGTGGGTCTTGATTCTGCATGTCTCATTGCTCTAGATAGGGAATACCCATAGAATGTTAAATAGACTGTATAACATAGAATTTCATATTTAATAATAATGGTATAATTATAATGTAATAATAGATAAGCTCTAAATTATAATTTCCAACCTTGTTAATGCACCTGTGTCAATAATCATTTTGAAGTGGCACACACCTGTAATTCTGTGACTTGGGAGGCAGAAGCAGGAGGATTGCTAGTTGGAGACCAGCCTCGGCAACTCAGAAAGTCCCTAAGCAACTTAGAGAGAGTCTGTGTCAAAATAAAATATAAAAAAAAGGTTTAGGGATGTAGCTCAGTTGTTAAGCACCCCCAGTTGAACCCCTAGTACCAATAGTAATAATAGTAATTAAAGGAATTATTTTGTTGATACATCTGCAGAATTGAAAGCTTGACACCTAAGAACTTGGAGCCTCTGTGGGGACATGGGCAACAAAGTCAACAGAGTCAAGGGTGTGGCTGGGTCTGAAGAAGGTGACCCAGCCCAGAGGATGCTGAAGAACTCAGAGGTGACAAGGGGGTCTGGTGACAAGGGACACAGCTGGCCCAATGTGCTGGCTTTGTGTTCCACACAGCATGGGTGATGGGAAGGAAGCAGGGGTCCTAGTGATGGCCAGCTGCCATCTCTTTCCTTATCCCAAGATCCACTGGGCTGGAGATGGCTTTGGCCATCAGGCAGAGGTGGATTTGGCTTGGGGTGGTGGCCTGAGGTCATCAATGTGTAGTCAGGTTCTGTGGTCTGAAGGCCCCAGGCTGGGTGTTTTGTTACAGCAGCCCAGGAAGACTAATACAGTGATGCACCAGGCGTCTGACCAGTGCAGTGATCTGAGTGTGTCTGGAGCTGCCACATTGGAACTGAGGGTCCCTTAGCTCTGAGTGGTGAGCATGTGGAGATGTGGCAAGCCAGCCATGGGCTGGGTGTGAACTAGAGCCTGCTGGACTCTGCCCACCACCTCCTCGAACCAGGGCTCTGAGTCAGGCATGAGGATGGGGGTCTCCCAAGGGTCTCTGCAGAGGTCAAGGATCAAAGGCGGGTCAAGCTGGACCCCTGGTCCCCAAAGCACGGAAGACCCCTCCCCCTTGGCAGGCTCAGGGGCCCTCTGACTGGAAGAGCAGGGTCAGGAAGTGCCTGTTCCACAGTGTTGCTCCTGTGGAGGGACAAGGATCACAGAGAGATGACTGACCACAACAGCAGGACTCAGCCAGGTGTCCTCAGGAGGTGAACAGCACCAGGGACGGTGGCCCATGTGAGGGTGGGCATAAGCTGTTCTGTCGTCTCCAGAGCAGAGAGAAGGCGGCCTCCAATTAGATCCTCCCAGACCCATTCACCTCAATGAGACCTGAGAGTGTGACATCCAGAGAGCAGCTACTGCCTGAGGATCTACACCTCAGACAGGAAAAGCCACCCATCAGGATGGACCCCAGCCATGACTGATGTCTGTCTGCTCAGCCTGCTCTGCCCTGGCGCCCTCCAGCCACAGGCACAGCCCACCAGCTCCCAGCCCTGCCCGGCTGCTGGTCGACCTAGTCCCTTCAGCTCTCACCTTCCTCCTTCACTATTCTCTTTTTGGAGTAACACAGCTTATTTTTAAAAGATTCTTAGAGATCAAAATTCCTCTTTATCTCACTCCAGGGACAATGGCAGCTTCTAGGATCACAAACAACAGTGAGTGTGGCGCGGGGGAGGGTGTTAGACCAGGACGCAAGAAAAATAAAATTAAAATCAAATTAAAGCAAGGTTATTATTTTGACTGGTGGGGCTGTCTCTCCCACCCAAAACTGTGGGAAGAAGACAGCCCCAGCTTTCTTTAGAACAGCTCCATAGCCCAGAAAGTTACACAAAGGGGGTTCAGATAACAAAACTAGGATGAGCAGAACACAAAGGCTAGTTTAAATTTTTGTGGGCCCCGACATCAGAATTTATGAAGGTCATTAGAGCCTCAGAGGTGGTCATTATCTGGTGAGGGAAGGCCAGGATTTATGAGGCATCACTACAGTTTCAGAGAGGGCTGCTATCTGATCAAAGAGCCAGGCATAGGTGAGTTCAAGGCACAGGCAGGCATTCCAAGCAGTTCAGAATTTGCAGTAATTTACAGTAAAGCTGAAATTAGTTTTTCATGGCTTTGTAGCGAGATGGCTCTCAATTTTAAGAGAAAATCAGGCTGGGCCTATCAAGGGGAGAAAGGCGCCCACATGTATTGCTAGTGGGACAGCAGATTGGTGCCACCAATACAGAAAGCTGTATGGATATTCCTTGGCAACCTCAGAGTGGAACCACCATTTGACCAGCTGTCCCTCTCCTTGGTTTTTACCCAAAGGACTTAAAATAATTAGAGAGACACAGCCACATCAATGTTTATAGCAGCGACATTTATAATAGCTAATTTGTGAAACCAACCTAGATGTTCTTCAGTAGGTGAATGGGTTAAAAACTGTGATATATATATATATATATATATATATATATATATATATATATATATATATATATATTATTCAGCATAAAAAGATAATAAAATCATGACATTTGCAAATTTGCAGGTGAGTGGATGCTGTGGAAGAATGTTATGCTCTGTGAAGTGAGCCAATCCCAAGGAAACAAATACCGGATCTTTTCTCTCCTATGAGGATGCTGATCCATAATGGGGATGGGGGAACATGGGAGAAATGGAAGAACTTTAGATAGGGCAGAGGAAATGAAGGGGAAGAGAAGGGGCAGGGGGTAGAAAAGATGGTGAAATGAGATGGGTGTCATTACCCTAAGGACATGAATAAAGACACAAATGGTGTGACTCTACTTCGTGTACCACCACAGTCATGAAAAATTGTGCTCTATATGTGTACTAGGAATTGAAATACATTTTGCTGTCACATATAACACAGTAGAATAAATAAATAAATTTTAAAAATTTCTACAGACTTAAATTTAGCTTCTGTGTAAATGATATTCAGGTTAGGTACAATATTCCACTTTGAAAATTCCCTGTGCCTTTCAGTGTATAGGTGAGAAACTGAAAGCCATTGTATTTCTGGTGCTTTTAGGCTCTTTGGAAGCTCATATCGATATTGCTTTTCTTGCATATTTTAAAATATCTTTTAGTTATAGGTGGACACAATATCTTTATTTTATTTTCATGTGGTGCTGAGGATTGAACCAGGTGCCTCATACATGGTAGGCGAGCACTCTACCTGTGAGCCACAACCCCAGCCCCTAATATCTTTATTTATTATTTTTTTTGTGGTTCTGATAATCGCCTCATGCATGATAGGTGAGCATGCTACCACTTGAGCCACATCCTCAGCCCACTCTTTTTGCATATTTTGAACAGTGAAATATATTCACCACCTTGCCGTGGTCTCAGAACCCCTTTAATGTTGTAATACCTGACTTTCAGATGGTAAACTCTTTCAACTGATACCATTAATAATTTCTTTCTTCTATTTTCTACTACTAATATTGTTTAGGGTCCAATCTCCTATATCATTTTTTTCTTTTATTTTCATTCCTTTCTGATTCTAGGTTGCCTGTTTTAATATTTCCTCACTGTGATCATCTAGCCTCTCTATTGTTTGTTTGTTTTTTTTTAATGCTGAACATGTTTTTAATCAGCAAGAATGTATTCAAGTTTGGTGAGTGAGTATCTACACACAGTATATTGGATTTCAGCACCAGCCTCTTGAATACACCTTACAATGGTCTCCCTTAGGGTCAGTTCTCCTGGCCCCTCTGTGTGCTTCTTTCTTTTGCTTTGTTTGGCTTGGCTGTTTGCAGTTGCTATTTTGGGCTAGTTTTAGGAGCAAAGAATGACTCCCACATCTGCTGGTCCTTGCTTTTCCACTGTCACATGCCAGGGAGCCCTCCTTGGAAGTTGTGGGGAGCGACAAGACCTTTCACAGTCAGCTGTACCACACGTGTCCGACGTGGATACCATTGAATTATGAAAATTTCAAAGTACTGTGTCTGGACTGTCTTACCCGAGGGCCTTGGGTCAGCCATCTCCAGTTGGCTTTGTGAGGCTCTCAGGGGCTGTCACTGTCACACTGAGGGGGGTGAACAGGTCTCCAACTAATGGCCATCAGGACAACACTCTTCTGCGGGTGGCCGTGCATGATAGCCATGCCTGGGTCACACAATGAAGAGACCTCCTGCTCAAACTTCCAAGAAGTGGGGGACTTGCACAGCACACTGTAGCTCCTCAGACTAAATGTCTTCCTGCGATCTCTATATAAAAGGAATAAAAGGAAAGCCATCAAAACCACCCGAATTTTATGTTGGCACAGAAGCCATTTTACAAAAACCACAACGTCCACTTTGGAGATGACCCTGGAACTGAATGTGAGTCAGAAGACAAAGAGCACTGTGGGTGGCCTTGCAGAGTGGGCACCTTATAGCTGCCCTTTCAAAAGAAGGCCCAGCAGTGGGGAGGACTGGGGTGAGGTCTGCGACCTGTGCTGGACACCTCGGCTGCAGGGAAGAGTGAACACAAAGGCTTATATGTCAGGAATATGTGTTGATGGTGTAAATGTATGCTGCAAAGCATGAATAAAATAATACTATGAAAAACTGACCAAAAGACCCCCCCCCCAAAGAAACCCTAGACACAGAGAAAACCTAGCGTAGCCCACAAGCAAAAGTGACGGCATGTGACACCCTCTTCTGCGGGTGGGAAGTGATTGCTGTGGCAGAAGCTGACCTCACGCCCTGAGCATCACCCCTCCTCCACGCCCTTCCACCAAGATGATGCTCTGCCCCCAAAGACCCACCCAGGGCAGTGGCCTTGGCTGGCCAAGGACTAAGTCTCTGAAACCATGAGAACAAATTTACGTTTCCTTTCTCAGCGGTTCTCG